>NC_091829.1:69882293-70482293 GCF_038994185.2 Dermacentor albipictus | reverse complement strand
CCAGAGAAAGATAATTATGTTTGTCCGCAGAAAATGCCGGCGCAGTGATACGCCTACTCTTCTACTGACACAGTCAGGGCTTGCAACTTTGGCTCTTCGAGCAAAACGAGCCCGACTAAACTTCTTGCACTAAATACTACACAACCGACTAAACAGACGCTACTGTATGCGCTGCCGTTTCTAAATCACCCATAGCTCGTCATAATCATCAGTGCGCTAAATGAGTTCTTTTGTAACAACGATACTTCTAAGTTTTCCTTTTTTCCCCTGTTGTTCGTGAGTGGAATAAACTAGATGCATCATAACTGGCACAGTATTATAGTCTGATTTTGCTAAGAAATTGGAAGATGTAATAAGCAGTTAGGAAAAGTAGGTCTTATGTACTCACAATTGTTAAAACTTCAATTTTTCTGAATTGTAGCTAATTTTTACTTCCATTGTTTCTTGTGTTTTTTGTAACATTGCAATGATATTTAATGACATGAAATATGAAACGCACTACTTATGTGTCTTGCTCTCTTTATGAATAGTATTATTGTTGTAAATATGCGTATTGAATCTGTTTGAGGTATTTTCATATCGAAGAACTGTTGCACATGTTTAGATGCTTTCACCGTTCGTTATACAAAGCATGCATTGTATGTGTAGTAACATGCCCAACTGCTGTGGTCTCGATATGAGACTGGCAGTATTGTAAATAAATAAATGAAATTACGAGGACAGCCCATGTAATGCGTCGGGCAGGTAACTGGTGATCTGGTAGAGTTACAGAATGGGTGCCAAGGGAACGGAAGCGCAGTCGAGGACGCCGAAGAGCTAAGGTGGTGTGATGATGTTAGTGAATTTGCAGGCATGGTGCAAGAAAGGTGTAACTGGGGATCGCTGGGAGAGGCGTCGGTCCTGTACTGGGCACAAGTAGGAACCCGATGGTAATGAATAGGAACACGATACATATGAGGAATATGATCTTTCCAATGACGTGACTGTTTGCTGAGTCAAACGTAGTTGCCATGTTTGCCGGCGTTGGACCACATGATCCCCAGCTCTAACTCATGCCGCTACAAATGGCGGAAAGCTGAGGAAATAATGGAACGCTTAAAGTTTTTTTTTTTTCGTTTTACAGGTTGTTTGGAAGTCCGCGCACAAGAATGGCTTTGTTTGGTTGTTCGTTTATTTGTTTGTTTACTTCCAGTTCGTGTCCCGGCTCTTCACGTCAAAGCTATCATTTCCCGCTCCATTGCTGGGTTGGTGGTTGCAGAACGTACTCAAACGTGAAAAAAAATGAAATAAAATTTACCCCGTCTCGCCGCTTCCTCGTCCACGTCGGTAACGTTAGCCGGCGAGATTCCCAGGGCGTTCAAAGCCTCGATGTGGTCACTTTCGCTGCGTGCGGCACAAATGAAAGTGACACGTTTAACTTTTCGGCTGTCCCGAAATATCTTTTCTTTATCGATATTTTTTATCGAAAGAGTCATTGCGCAAAGCAACCTAAAAACGAAGCCAGACATTCATTCGTGAAAGCTGACCGGCTTGTTTCATGAAATCGCACTAGCGCAGATAATAGAGTCACGCGAGGCAAGGAAAATATTGCTAGCAAATACAAAACGCGCAAACATACGGCTTTGACCACGGCTTGGCGTGGCTTTCTACGGTTAAAGAGCACTAAACACTGTCACGTTGTAACGACGGTGAAGATCACAGCAGCGAAACTGTAAGCAACGAAAGTAATTCTTTAACGGGTGAACCTGTGCCCCCCTTTCCCCCCCTCGCCCGATAAAAAAAATAGAAAGCAAGTGATACCAAAAGCACAATGATAGCAGCGAGCACAGTCGGTGATAGTCGAAATCTGATCTGCAGGTCAGACGCCTCGGCTATTCACACTTGAGTCGTGAAAGGCTCCACGTAGTCATTGGGCGCGTTAAGTTAAGGCGCTCGAGCGCGCTCTAGACAGCAGAGCGCGCTCTTTTAAGCTTAACGGCTAAAAAGCGACTTCCGGTGCGTGATTGCGGAGCGCGCTCTACGCGCACCATCCTGGAAACGGTGCGCGAGAGCGCGCGCCTGCTACGGCTTCCGGAAAAATGACGTGTTTCCTACCCTTTCCACCAATGCAAGTCCGTTCTCCTTGCCCAATCGTTCCTCTCGCCGCCGCGCTGCCGGGCGTCTGAAGCTGCTGTCAGGCGAGATCGGCAACGTGTTGGCGCGCTTTGAGCTTGCATCGCCGCTGCTGCTGCCTCCGTCGCCGCGCGTCAAGTTCTTCTACCTCTTCATCGTCTAACAAGGACTGCAGAAGTACGGTCGGCGGAGCCATTTTCGAATAGCGCGCGAAGTGCAATAGCGGATGCGGAAGCAACATAACATTCGCCAGACGGCACGTTCGTGCACACGAAAACGGTCGGCGAAAATGGCCGTTAAGTTAAGCTCCGAAGGCGTCGCACTCGAGCGCACTCGAGCGTGCTCCTGTGGAGTTCGGAGCGCGCTAACTTAACGCGCCCATTGGTGTTCGCATACGTTCCAGAAAGTACAGCACTATTCGCATCCCGCGTGCATTCGGGTTACAACTAGCTTTGGCGACAACACATGCAACAAATAGAATCGGCTAGAAGAATCCACGGAGTTTCATGCTTATAATTACCATAGAGGGAATTGTGACGCTGCAGTCGTTAACCCACCATGGGAATGATGGGAAGTAGAGGGATGTCTGATGTTTGTGCTTGCGGATACAGACGTTCTTGTGGCTTTCTATATTACGCTTTATATGTCTTCACTGTTGTAAACTTTAGAGCAGTTTATACCCTTCAAAGTACGGAAGACGCTGCGAACACGCACAATCGCTACTAATTGGAACCGCTCGGCTTGTTCAGTTGGCCAAACCGAAAGGCGCCAAGCGTCTCCAGGCACTGGCTTGCCCACGATAAATTCACAAGGGCGTTTCATGTCGCTTGTCGGTGAATAAAAAAAGAAAACATCCGCGGCCTAACGGTTTCAATATCGCGCTTCCCTGCTAGAGCTCCTGTGTTCGAATCCTGCCGTCAAAATTTTTTAATAATGTTTGTTTAAATATTTATTACGCAAGCTGTTTCTTTCAAATGACGAGCTTTACAAATTCGCGAAGCCGTTTGAAGCCAGAAGGACGAAGTTTAGGCAGATCTATTATTCCCGTGCTCGCTGAACCATAGTTGGAGTAAAACGGTAACTGGAGCTCCCGTAGAGACTAGCGTCAGAGTTCCCCCTAGTAATTATTGCATGAAACTCTTGCATGAAACTATTGCATGAAACTATTGCAAGAATCGAGAATGTTCTGATAAATGCAGGCCCGTCTTGCGCCGAGCGGTGACGTTTAACAATACGTTGGCCGTTTAGAAGCGGTCCCCGGAGAAGTGCATTGACGGGTGCGCTCGTCAATACACGTTTTAAGTTGAAGTGACAGTATAGAAAGAAGTCGAGCTCTACAAGCGAAGCGTAATCTTCCGGCGAAAGGAGGCTTCATAAGCTAGAAAAGAAGCAGAAAAAAAAAACAAGGCTGCGTGGTAAACAGGGTCATGAAATAACCGTCCGAACTTATCGTGATGTCACTGCTTTTGTCGGCGTACGCTCCAGGATGGTTAATTGGTTTACCAGAATAAACGAATGGCATTTTATCACAACCGGGCCATGAAAGTCACCTGAGCAAGCTCCGAGAACTCTCAGCAGTGCCACAATGGCTCGAATATTTAAGAAATATACTGTGAGATTTATGACCTTACACTGGAGTATCAGCGCTGAAGTTTTACAAAATAGAACGTTCAATTTTATTTCTAACTTTCCTATTATTTACTCAGTCATTAATTAACCTATCGCAGATTAGTGACGAAACTGGAGTTTTTAAAGGACGCTTCGTCGGTCTTTGCTGATTGAGTCGTTGCCTTTAGTAGAATCGAGCACAATAGCATTCGCGGCTTTTCTTGACCGGCGGCTCGTATACCTCACTCGGTTCGTGCGTTGGCTTCACTTCCACGCGATTCTGTTCACACCGCCAGAAGATTAGGCACATTAAACAGAGTTACGCGATATTCGTGACAAACAACCTTGTGCAGTACAAATAATGCAACAAGCGAGACCGCACGAGAGCTGCACTGACAAAAATTGTCAACGTGTTTCATCGGTCTCCCAAGCTTCAGCGGGAACTGAACTTTCTTTTTCGTTTCGATATGATGAAACCTTTAACGCGGCACGGTTTCTCTATTGGTGCAATTATAAAATGCACTTTCGCCTTTCGCTCTCAACGCTAACAGCCGAAGAATGGAAAACAGGGTTTTGAAAGACTTAACAAACATTTTTTTAGGCACTAGCACTAGGACTAGTACTAGTACTAGCACTCAGAACTGATACGTTTGTATTCAGGGGTCTTTTAATGCTCTGCTTGGACAGAAACGCACCACTGAGCGATGTGAACATAAACATACTTGGACCATAACTTGACTTTGTACGCCGCCACTCCATTAGCCGTTAGTAAAATACTCGCCGACGCCGCAGGCTATTGTCTGCTTCAAAGGAGTGCTGACTTGGCCTATTGCAAAACAAAGCAACACACCAAGGGGGAAGGAAAAAATTGAAGAGAGAATGTCACGTAAAAATTTGAAGCCTAATAGCTAAAATATCATTAAGGAAGGATTATGGGAAACATTCCACTATTGCCTTGATCCTCCATAAGAAAAGTAGAAAAGTACCTATCAAGAAAGGGGACAGGCAAGGATTTTGTTAAAGCTCTAGAAGAGCATTTGTTTGAGTGAATGAGAGCTGCATATGTGCGAAAGCATATTTATATGTATGAATATGTACATGTGTATACATATTTTTCTGCTTGTCTGTTAGCGGCAATCTGTTAAACTGCCGTTCTTTCTTTTTATTTTTTGATGTTCCAGTGTATTTACATGCCTTGTATATCCCCTCCTGCATGGGCCATAACTGTTGGCCTGCAGTATTCTGAAATAAATAAATAAATAAATAAATCTCCATTGTGATCTCTCCAATTCTTTTCACTACATGCTTAGGAGTATTGAAATTATTAGACTGAGAAAGCTTAGAAGTGAGGATCAACGGCGAATATCACAGCAACTTTTGGTTGGCAGATGACATTGTGTCGTTTAGCAACACTGGAGATGAATGGCTGCAAATGATTGACGAGAACAAAGGGGGTTAACCGAGGGGCCCGGTTTTTATTAGTCATAATCATAGGAAGCCAACAAATACCGGCAACAGGCACAACATATGGGAAATTATTTGTGCATAATAAATGAAGTAAAGAAACGATAAATTATTGGAAATGAAAGTGGATGAAAAAACAACTTGCCGCAGATGGGGAACGATCCCAGAACCTTCGCTCGTTCTCCAGGTGCGGGGTCGTTCCCCATCCGCGTCAAGTTGTTTTTTCATCCACTTTCATTTTCAATAGTGTATCGTTTTTTTATTTTATTTATAAAGCACAAGTAATTTCACATGCGTTGTCCTTGGTCTGTGTGTTTGTTGGCTTCCGATGATTATGACACAAATGATTGAGGAATTTAACCGAGAAAGTACAAGAGCGTAGTTGAAGATCAAAATTTAGAAGGAAAAGGTAATACTCGATCCCCTGTCAGCCTCTAGAGTCTGTGAAGGAGTGCGTTTATTTAAGTCAGTTACTAACAGAGGACCCTGATCACGAGAACGAAATTTCCAAAAGAATAAAGAAAGATTGGAGTGCATATGGCCGGCTTTGCCAAAACCGGACTGGGAGCTCACCATTTTCGTTCAAAAGAGAAGTGTACAATCATTGTCTTCTACCTGTGCTAACATATGCGGCAGAAACTTGGACGTTAACAAAGAAGCTCGAGATCAAGTTAAGGACCGCACAAAGAGCGATGGAACGAAAGATGTTAGGCGACATTTTAAAAGACAGGGAGGGATCAGACACTAGACGGGGATAGCCGATAGGATAATTGACATTAAGAGAAACAAAATGGAGCTGGAAGGGCCACGTTATGCGTATAGTAGATGACCGGGGGCCCATTAGATTTACTGAAGGGGTGCCGAGGGAAGGGAAACACTGTTGAGGACGCCAGCAAGTTGGGTGGAGTAATGAAATCAGGCAATTTGCGGGCACCAGTCGGAATCAGCTAGCGCAAGAAGGGTGTGATTGGAGATTTCCGGGAGAGGACTTCGTCCTGCATGGAACATAGAAATATGCTGGCGATGTTGAGAAATACGCCCTCAAAAGGTTATATGCAAGCAGTAAATCCGAGCCGCCGAGCGCGTGGCGAGTGTTGGGAGAGTAAGCGCGTATATCGGGCAGCGAGGGCCGATTCCGACGAAAGCGTATATGATCCAGCACAGACCTTCGATACAATACAAATAAATAATTTCAAAGGCCTGTCAACCATGTGGGACCTTCCTGCAAAGTGTCAATGCGTACACGAGCCCCGAATAAGGGGCGGGGTCAAAAGAGGTTTCCCATTGGGAGGCTAGTTGCACCACTTTATGCCCCATGCCAGAATTTAATTTTCTTAAAGCGCAGCTCTTGGGCGCCCGTTCCTGCGGCGAGCGTCGACGTAACCGAGCGAACGAGCATAGCGAAGGTTGAAAGAACGAACGCGGAGCGCAGCGGCGAATGAAAGACGGTGAGAGCGAAGAGAGCGCGAGGAGGAAGGAGGAGGAGGAGGGTGCAGCGGCACCTTGAGGCGGAAAGTGGAGAAGAAAGGGTGCGGCGAAAGTGTGAGAAGCGTAGTGCCGCGCAGGACACGGGCACTGCGGCGACGATGGCTACGTGGTGACGCCGGCGTGGTGCGCGTCGTACGGGAGGTCTCTCCGCGGCAGCTGCTGTGAATCGCGCCCACGTGTCTTCTCACGCGCGGCCTCCTGCGATCTCCCGTTTGGCGAGGAAGTCGCGCCACACTTCGCTTCGTTTTAAACGTGCCGCACGAGGCAGATTTTTCCACGCCAGCCTGTATGTCGCGGAATGAAAGCACGAATAAAGCTGCGCTCAAATATTGCATTCAATATCGTTCGTCGGTGAATATTTTGCCTTTGCTTCCTCTTCGGTAACAGCCCACGTAGGCGAAAAATGGAAGGCAGTCCGCCCATGCCTTCGATGAGGCCCACACTTGCGCTATTACTCAATTTCGTAATATGGTCATTACACAAGGTGTATGACGCGAAGGCGTTCCTTGCTTCGGACAATTTCAGCGGTGCGGTCTCTGAGATCGGGCGGCGCGATCACTGTAGACCTCTTCTTCTAATCAATTGGAAAAGATACCGGCCTCTCCAGCTCTTGTATGCATGAGAATGCCAAAACGCTGCTGTTTAGAATTGACAGCTTTCTAGGGGGACCAAGACATCGCATGGACGCGTCTGGCTATATAAGCGTTCCGTCTGTCTCAGTGGTTTATTCTTTAATAAGACGGCCTGGAAAATGGCAATATATCGTTCTCAACACATGAAACCGTGTTTTAAAGCTGTGCTGAATAGCGCAATTTCATCAAATTTAGCCATTGCATGGTAAATTGGAAGAGAAACTACAAGTTCTGCGTAAACTGTGCGTCAGGTTTAGTCACCTGCATTCGTTTCCTTCTCTTACATGCGTGTATTGTGAGTAAACAATAATGATGGCTATACTGCGCATTAACCGATTTAATATAGTGATTGTATTATAAAAAACATTGTGCGCGAATTTCGGTTTTAAACCATGCTGGACGTAAGCATGTAGCAACCACATTGGCGCAGTGCGGTTCGGTGCTTGGAATGAGCCAGAGGATGCTTCGCCTTAACATTGTGTAAAAAACTACGCGCCCGGGCAGGACACCGGTCGATCTCGGAGGCCCTTTGGCCATGTCGCGAGACGCTCAAGTCGCTTCGCCCATCGCAGCCCGTGTTCTCACTCGTCGTAGTACAGCGCCAGGAATCCACCGCCGAGCCCAAGCAGGTGCGGTGCTGCGACACCCATGCAGAGAAGTGCGGAGACAGCGGCGTCAGCGATGTGTCCGCCCCTCGAGAACACATCCCTGGGCGAAAACAAACGTCGAAGCATGAGCAACACGTGAGACTGAATGAGTGATTCAGGGAGCACGGCGTCCCAAAGCAACACAGGGGGCTACGATGGGCACAAAAATGGAGGGTTCCAGTTTCAGTTCTTTCCGCCAAGCGCTCCTTAAAGAGGATTTCTAAGCTTAGATTTTCGACTTGCTATTGTGGTTATGGTCGTTTACAGGTAACCTAATAAAAGGAGGTTTGCTGTAGCCTTTTTTTTTGCCTAGTCGAAGCCTCACGGAGCGCGGCGTCCCTAAGCAAGACTGGGGGCTACGATGGGCGCAAACATGGAGGGCTCCTGTTTCCGTCTTTTATGCGAAGCATATTACGAGAGCTCAACCCAGCTCCTCAGGCGCGGCGGTGTCGCCTTCAATACCACGTGACACCGTGACGTCACGCCAGAGGAGAAACGGGCTCCAACTCGCGCCGTCGTTCGCGGCGTCGCGGCGGTATATAAGCAGCTGCGCTTGCCTCTGCTAGACACTCACGAGGTGAGATGCCTCCTGGAGACAGAGCTGCTCGTTGGAATGAGAAGCGAAGGTTGCGGCGTGCTACAGAGACTGATTTTCTAGGTGGCTTTGGCTCAACTCTTGCAAGATGGGCTAGGTGGGAATCGAACCAGGGTCTCCGGTGTGTGAGACGGAGACGCTACCACTGAGCCACGAGTGCGATGCTTCAAAGCGGTACAAAAGCGCCTCTAGTGAATGCGGTGTTGCCTTAGAAACGAGCTGTTTCTAAGGCTCAGGCGTGCGTCGCTTGCTCAGGCGCACATTTCGTTGCCGCGCCGAACGCTGCTTTGCTCGACGCTCACCGCGTCCATGCGGGGCGCGCAGTCGCTGCGCCGTAGCCCATTGTCTTACACCCCTTGGCGGGTCGACGGGAACGCTGTCGCGTTCCGCTCTTGAAGGCGAAGCAGAGTAACGCATGAGTTGTTTCTTCGTCTAGCCGAACCAAATATAGCCAAGCAACAGCAGTTCACCAGGCTAAACAGTGGTTCAACAACTAAAATAAAGGCTAGTATGCTTCGCATCCTGGGCTTAACCTTAGCTAAGCCACAGCCATTTTTTTTCCCCCAAGCGCTCTTTAAAAAGGGTTTCTAAGCTTAGATTTTCGACTTGATATTGTAGTCACGTTCACTTACAGCGAACCTAACGAAAGGAGGTTTGCTGTTTTTTGCCTAATCTGAGCCGAGGTGAAACGCGAGGCCGTCCAAGGTCACAGAGTTTGTCGCCGATGCGCGCGCGCCGCCTCGTGTCCGATCGGTGGCCGCTATTGGCCCGCTCCTCGCGCCACGTGGTTGCGCGTGCTCTGCCAGGTGCGCGCTCACACGCCGCTACTAGCTTGGCAACTCCTCTCGTTGCTCCTTTACTGAACGCCTTTCTTTTAATGAACGCCTTTCTGTAAATAAAACGTACCAATATAGAACAGCGAGGAGGGCTACCTCATAGTGACAATTGTACGTGCTGGCCAGCTCGCATGCAAACACGAAAAGCTGCAATAAAGCACCGCCAAGCTCGTAAAATGTGTCAGCAGGATGAAGGCGGGGCTACGACACTAACACCCGTATTCATGAATGCATCTTAACGTGAAGCCCACGCTTGGTTTAAATGACGCCTGCCGTGAACGCACCGAAGCACACGCAACGAGCGTCTTGGGCACGTTCGCACCAGGCGTCGTTGATATCAAGTCATGCATGGGCTTCAAGTTAAGATGCATGCCCGAGTACGAGGGTAATCCCCCAAACTCGCACACAAACCCTCAGTCAAGCGGGGAGACCTTGGACACTGTCAAAAACGCCGGCCGTGCGCATCTTGCGTCTGAACGGCGTTCAGCGAACGCTTCGCCCGCTATAGACCTTCCCTGCGCAAAAAGCGTTGGCCTCTCCAAAAAGAGTTCCCGCTGTTGTCACGCCGGTGAAGATAGCCACGGCGAAAGTAGAGGACAGCGACCACCACGTGCACGCGTTCAATGTGCACGAGACACACACATCGCCCGCGTCGGTGCCAGAAGCAGGCACAATTCCTCGGCTTTAGTCGTCAAGGCAACAGCGCTAAAGAAGCGCGCATGCTCGGCACCGATTGTCGTGCCTTTCGGCGACAGCGTTTATCGCCATAAAGCGTTCCGCGCCGCCCTGTGAAGCCTTTCGCTCCTCCGCATGCACCTCCGACTTTGCACAAGGAGCGCACATCACTTTTAAAGCAACTTCGCGCGAATGCCGTCACCTTTATTACTCCCCCTGCTAACCTCTCGCGAGAGGACAGCGCTATTCTCCGAAGACTTCAAACAAACTCAATAGTGACTCCTCTTTTCCGTCACTATATTCAAGGCCTACCTGGGCCACCGAAATGCCCGAACTGCATGGAATATCAGTCCCTAGAGCATTGTCTATGGCATCGCCCTCACACTCAACCCAAACTGCAGTCAGCCCTCTCCATCATTCCCACTAACATCAAGCCACGGTCATGGACGGACTGGCTCACTCCACCCCCCCCCCCCCCATGCAACTAACATTCTCCTGCCGGTGCTTATCCAGCACGTCAGAGACGTGTTGGGTGAGGACTGGTAGCTGACCGACCAGGGTTGAGCGCCGGACGCTGGCGTAAAAATAAACGTTTTCTCTCTCTCTCTCTCTCCGCCCATGCACGAAGCAAGTCGGCCCGCTGCACACAATCCTGTCTCACAAAACTCTTCGTTCGTGAATGCACTGACCGGCCTCCTTTGCTAGTAATGTATCCACCATCAGGATTGGTAGAACTTTCTTTTTAGGAATAATTCTATCGTAAGGTGTGTGTGTGTTTGTGTGTGTGTGTGTGTGCGTGTGTGTGTGTGTGTGTGTGTTTGTGTGTGTGCGGGCGTGCGTGCGTGCGTGCGTGCGTGTGTGTGTGCGTGTGTTTTGCGGCACTCAGTCCGCTGGTTTTCAACGAAAGCGCGCCGCCGACGAAGGCTTGAAACTCCGTGTCGCGGTCAGACAAAGTCGTAAAGGCAATCCGGGCCGCGCATCCAAGCACAAGCCACTTAGAAACAACCATCAAGGTGTCATCTATAATTACACGCCTTTACATCGAAAAATCCCTCAAAGACAAACGACCGGCTGCACTCGATATTTCTCCACGGTTGCTGCGTATGGTGCACCCACCAACTTTTAAACAAGGAGCGCAAGAATACAAAAAAAGTGAGTCTCGGGCTTGACAAAGCTGAAAGTAAGGCCAACGTGTGTGTGTGTGTGTGTGTGTGCGTGTGCGTGTGTGTGTGTGTGCGTGCGTGTGTGTGTGTGTGTGTGTGTGTGTGTGTGTGTGTGTGTGTGTGTGTGTGTGTGTGTGTGTGTGTGTGTGTGTGTGTGTGTGTGTGTGTGTGTGTGTGTGTGTGTGTGTGTTTTGCAGTAGACATACCGAGCCCAATTTTCAGATTTCGAACTTTGAATGTACTACTGAGCTTATACGGTTCTTCTTTACACTGGCCGTTTACACAATCCCGTCTCGCATTTTTCTTTATTGTAAGATTTGTGGCAGCTGTATGAAGCACGAGCCCTACCACGAACAAGTAAACACATCGTTATAGTTATAGTTATAGTTGTAGTACGTTCCATTGGAGCACTGAAGCGCATTTTTCTGGAGACTTGAGCGACGCGCTAGGAGGGTGCGATGCCTCCTTGGATCATTTAAGAAAGTACTTTAAAGGGCCTAACATGATCTGAGATGTAAAGTCTGCAATGTTTTCTTTCAGCATTCCCCAGACGATGTTGCACATGGCTTCGCCTTTCACACAGCGCAAAGCATTCGTTGTTTAATAGAGGGTGTGTTCCATTTCTGCATTGCGGAGAACACTCCAGCGTGATTTGATGGCGAGAAAGAAAGCCTCGGTCCAAGGTTTTGGAATGCACTTGGAATACGTCTCTGTACCTTCGCGCCACTTCAGGTGGCAAAAAAGAGAAAACGCTACGAAAAAATAAAGAAGCGTATACGCTCTATTTTATTTGCTGCATGCTGGCCCAAGAAAATACAATGTTACCTATACTTTAAGCGCAAAAGAAAGCCTCGCTATTCCTCCTTGAGGCTGGCGAACTTTTCCCCGAAGTTGCAAGCCGCCACCTTGTTTGTACATTGTCCAATAATCTGCGCCTATAACAGGGAATAACGGTGTGAAATGATCTATAACTCACATTCTTGCACATAAAAAAGGTGTACGGGCCTAAGCTATAGACAAATTGGCACCCTTTCTGACATTTAAGGGTGTAAATTATTTTATTGTACCAGCGATGTACACTGCACCGTTTTTGACGGCGATGCTGTCCTCACGCAGCTGTTTTCTTTGCCGGCTCCCGCAGAAATCGAGCAACGTTCAAGAGGAAGCTTTTGCTCGGAAAGAAGTCCAGTTTTTTTGCTAATCTAACCCGTGAAAATTGTGGAAATACTCTTGTGAGACAATCGTTGTACAAATTTTAATGAAATGCGCTGCATTTGTGAGAAAACTATAAATTCTAGAAACTCGAGGAAGCAGATTGTTTCTGCGAACTTGAACATGTTGCTTTCTTTTTCAATATATTGCCTAAAATTGGCCAAATTCAGAAAGATAGAAGCACGAAGTTCGGTAAACGATATCGCCGTTTGGTAGTTTGCACATGTAAGTGGATCTCAATTTAATTTCAGAAATTTTGTGTATGAACTTGCAGCTTACGTGAAGTTGTTACAACCGTTTACGAGGGCTTTGCAAAAGGTCCTGCTATAGTCTTGTGCTATATTTCAATGCGGTGTGTAAGGAATGAGTTTAGTTTCTTTAGGTGTATTATTATGCCCAGACTAGTGGATCGTAATAGTTTAAATACGGAGTTTTGCAGTTGTAAACCTGGTACTTGAGTTTGGCTCATTGTTTAGCATTTTACGAACCTGAGATGTTGTTTATCGGAGCCTTAATGGGCGCAAATTGAGCACGTACAAATTCTGTAGACATCGAATCTAAAATTGTCTTTCTCCTTTAAATTCAGCAAACTTCATCATAACTGGTCAGTGGGGGGTGACAAAGAAAGAAAAAAAAAACGATTTCTCCGTTCCCACGTGCTCAAATAGGGGGCTTCCCGAACGGGAAGCTCCTCTCTCTCACGAAGTATCGGAACGAGATCAACTACTCTCAGCTTCCTTTATCAGCAGAAGCTTGATGTGGGTGAGTTGGTTATGCATACTTGATGAAATGAGCGCTGCGAAGACGCGGACGAAAGAACAACATGTACGACAGACAAGGCGCTTTATATATTCGCAGGCCGTCGTCTGACCCCCCCCTCCCCCTCCGCCACCTCCCCCCCCCCCCCCTGCGTGAAACGCACCTTACCACCGACGAGCACTCGTGGATGTCGGACACCGTCGCCCACCCGTGAAACTCGTATTCCTCAGGTTGCAGCTGTTGCATCATGGTCACGACCACAATAACGCCAGTCACAAGTATCGGCACGACAAAAACCAGAACTTTGCAGCAACAGCAACAGCCGAGGCCGGCGCACACGTATGTGCAGGCGTTGGGGCTTTTGGGCGGGTTGTAAACCTGGAGGCCTGCCGGCCATTCTTGCGCTACGGGAGCAGCCGGTTGGTTGATGCTGAAAAAAAAAATTAAACAAACGACGTCGCACTGCTCCAGTATGATACGCTTGTAAAACGTAACGAAAAAAAGACAGCGAAAGAAAAACGAGAATGACAATTTCGCTATAGCGAGTTTATTGAACTGAAAGAAGAACAATACGATTACGATTACGATTAAGATTACGATAAGATTACGATTCTTCTTATTTCCTTTCTTTCTGCTAACGCTGAAAGACGAAGGTTTGATTGGTTCAAACACACTGGTCTCCGTGTAGGTGGCGGTGGAAAAAAATAGTTATCAATACAAGGATATGAATGGGGATTGCTCGCTGTTTTGTTATCATTTATTACCATAAGCGTGTAGCTTCGCGACAGACGTAAACTTTAGGAAGACAAACTTCATATGCGCGAGCCAATAAGTCTTGTGGAAAAAAATAACTGTTGACTGGGACAGTGGTGCCAATCAGAGTATGGCATATGGTATAGAATATATCAGAGTATGGAATATGGTAGTAGAGCTGACGTTTGGATGTGCCACATAGAGGAAAGTGTATTGTGTCCGGCTCTATTGCTGCACATCACCCCCTCTGTCATCATTCTTTATTCTACCCTTAATACCCTTCTGGGTATTACAGAGGCAGGGAGCGGGGTGATAGGGGAGTACAATGAAATGCTTATACTTAGAAACATGGCTGCATCGCACGTAAAGCAACTGGACATGTTAAACAACAACTGAAAATTTTGGAGGATGCTTGAGCTTCGCCTTTAAGAGTGGAACGCCATAGCGTTCAAAGAACCCTTACTGCTTTCCATGCTACCTGGCAACTGCAGCTTATGTAACCGTATTTTTTACCGGGAAACCCTAGCTGCGAATGCTATGCACCAAGGCGAGCTTCCAGGGAGAAACGCGGCCTCTTGCGTGGGTCTGACTCCTGTTATTGTTTCGCACATTTAGTATTTCATTCTGAGAAGAGCTAACAAAGGGCATGCATTGTCGGTGTTTTTTCTCATTACATTTGTTTGTGGGCTGCCGTTCTCGAAATTCCTAGGAATGTGTAAAGAATGAAAGATATGATATGTGCAACTTTGGTGGTAGAGAAGTGGTTGGGTATGCGTTGTTCACAATTTGGTACGCAATTCTTCTTGCCGACGCGGGACGGCGACACCAGATTTTCTGCTACATGGTGTCGACGTTAAAAAGCAAGAGGGACACAACATATGGTGACGAAAACTGATTATATTGTTACGCACACGAAAAGCGTTTATTGATAAGCGAGGTGGAACTAGTCGACAGGGGCCTTGATAACCCGAGTGCCTATCCAGATCCAGCTAGCCAGTAGCACTTCACCTTTTTCCTCCTTTTCCTTCCCGGATGGATGGATGAAAAACGTTTGTTCAACGGATTGAGAGTTTGCAGGCCAAACATGGCCCTTTACAAAAGGGGTGCGGGGGTGTGGCACTGGATGCAGCGGACCGGGAAGACCGCTCCTTGGACGCTTATGAGGTTGATTCGTTGTAGCAGGACACTCACTGCTCGGTCGTCTGATGCATTTTAGGCTAGCAGAACCTTTATTAAACGCGGTAGAACGTCGGCGCCGATCCCAAATGACCAACTGTTGGATGGTCATGCATAGTGCGCAAGATGGAAGCACGGAGATACTCCAAGACCCTCAGGCGATATTGTAGGGCCTGTAGTGGAATAGTTATCTTAAGTGCGAAGCATTTCTTGGCAAATTTTTGCGGGTTTGACAGTCCCTATCTACCTAGCCGCCTATGTCTCGGTGCTTTCATGGTCGTTTCGTTACCTTAGTATGTACCGAAATCGGCATTGTAAGATAAGAATGTATGACGAACGTAAATGATCGGTCATGAGATGTGTATAATATAGGCCATGAAATAGCCGCCTACGTCTTGGTGCTTTCATTGTGGTTTCGTTAACATGGTATGCACAAAATTGATATAATATGACGAGTGTATGACGAGCATAAGTGATCGGTCATGACATGAATATCCGAACGTGTGTGTCATGCAGGTCATGAAACAGGCGCCTACGTCTTGGTGCTCTCATGGTCGTTCTGTTAACTTGGTGTATACCACAACTGGCACAGTACGACAAGAGTGTATGACAAACATAAATTATAGGTCATCACATCAATGTCATGACGTGAGTGTCATGTAGGTCATGAAACAACCGCCTACGCCTTGGTATGTACCAAAATTGGCATACTATGACAATAGTGTACGACAAACCTAGATGATCGGTCATGACATGAACATCCTGACATGCATGTCATGTAGGTCATGAAATGGCCGCCTACGTCTTGCTTTGTACCAAAATTGGCATAGTTTGACCAGAGTCTATGAGTGCACGAATACAGAGACCACTCATCACATCCTATTGGAATACGAAATTCACCCAGCGAGACGAGTACGTAACGTGCAACCTCGAGAAGCACTTGGATTTAAACTGGAAGGAAGTACCAACCGGTCAGCAGTCGAAATAAGCAACAGATGTTTAGAGTATAGGTGGAAGAAAAGCAGGAAAGAGATTGGTACGACCCTATCCACTCCAGGCACAGACAGCGGTACAAGGAAGATAGAGAAGAATAAGGAGACGTATATAAGAATGCTAAAAGAAAAACCATTCATCGCATACCTGAGTAACTCTAACAGACCAGGTGACGATTTGTACCAGCCCCGTTACAAAGGGGATGCCAATAATAATAATGATAAAATTAATAATAATAATAATAATAATAATAATAATAATAATAATAATAATAATAATAATAATATTCACTGCGATTGCGGCGTCGCCGGCCATGCGAGGGCAAGAAAACCAGAACCTGAAAGCTGGCCTTCGCGCATCCGTGGGAGCGGAGGCGCCATTGCATTATCCTCTCTACTATGCCCGAGTAAAGCCTGTCGTGTCAACATGTGTAGACCCGACAGGCTTGTGGGGACGCTCATAACATCCATCCATCCATCGCCAATGTTTCTACGCACTGGCGCAGTCAACGTAACCAGACGCGGGCAACGCGCTCTGACGTGCCCGACGTCGAGATGGCTCTTGCTCCATCAGCTCGATTGCCGCGCCGACTGCGCCGGCCCACAATGCACTGCGCGAAGAGACAAAAGGTGCGCACGCCGCTTCGCCGACGGTCGTAGACAGCTGTTCAAAGCGGCGTCGGGTGGGGGGTCGTTCTGCGCATGCTCCGAAGAAAGCAGCAGACGGCGCGCTTGTCTTAGAGGGAATGGCACTACAGCCTTTTAGCGTGTCCGCTATTCCGGCAAACCGGAGCGGTTTGGGCGGATTAGCGGATGGACGGGGGTGTAAACGTGAGTGACCAGATTGGTGGCGCCGGCTGGTGGTGAAAAGCTCTACCACCTAAACACAGAGCCAATTATATATTCTTCTTAGCTGGAGTGTAAGTTTTCGACAGCGGCGTGATCGTAAACACAATTACGCCGCTGCCGAAAATTTGCCCCAGCAGCGAAAATTGCAGGTTACTGCAATTTTAGGTCATTGTTTCTATGGTTGAGCTCTACAGCACCATGCAGCTTCACCGCTCCGGCCGCTCACGTTTACGCCCCCGACAACCGGGTAATCCGCCCAAGCCGCCCCAGTTTGCTGGAATAGCGGACACGCTAAAATCTATATTTTCGGCTGGCGTTGCACAAGTGGCATAGCGAGACCGGCCGCAAACTAAGCTCGCTCGCGTGCCGAGAACGTAGGAGTATAAACACGCCTTTAGATACACAGACATATAGTCGGTCGCTCATCTAGAAGTGCGTAACTGTCCCAAACAATGCCGATCGGATCAAAAATATCCCATCGCAATAGAGTCGTTCGATCCCGATGGGGCTCGATCGTGACCGAAAGTGCACCGTGTGACCGCCGTATGGTTAGCACGTCTATGACAAGGGTTGCGAAAGACACATTCACTTACTTTCCATACATCGTCGCTGCTTTCCGCGATGTCGTAGATGTAGAGCCCGGATGCGATGTCTTCGACGAGAGCGCGGCTTCAGGCGAGTCCCTTTTCTTCTTCTCGCACCAGCGGCACCCGACACGCTGAGCGCGTTCTCGCCGCTTGCACCGTGCTGCTGCTTACCCACTACGAGGGATTGGCCAGGAAGCCTCTGGTCAGAGAGAGGAAAGGGGGATAAAACTTGAAAAGGTAAGCCAGTAAGTTGAGGCGGCAACTCTACAGGTAAAGCTAGGCCAGCACTTAGCACCGCTAACTCTCCAAGTGTGGGATAGCATATACATCGGATGTGATGTTTTCTTTCTCTCTCTGTCTCTCTCTCGACAGCTGCACTCGCGTTCATCACGGGTGTCCTTGCACATATTCAGTTGTCAAGGCGACTTCTCTAAACGCGCAGTATCTTTTTTGCGATTTTGCGCACTCTGTGACGCGATCGCATAGGCCCTACACACCTCGAGCATTGTGTTGAATATCTCCGGAGCGGGTGAAGTCGGCCTTGAACCTTTCAAAGAAATTCGTGACCGATGGTAGGATGAAACGTCTGTGTTCCAGAGCAGCTGCCAAAATGCCCTGACCATCTGCCGCAGCAACTTAGCGCCTACGGCGTTGCGCTGCTGAGCTCGACGTCACTGATTGGGCGCCGGCCGCTGCGGTCGCATTTCGATGGAGGCAAAGTGCAGTAAGCGCTCGCGTACGGACATTTGTGTGCGCGGTAAAGAACCCGACGAGGGCGAAAGATCCTCTGGAGTGCCTCACTACGGCGTGCGCACGACCATGGTAGATCGCATTTGGGGCACACGTAAAAGTTCAGAATTATTTTTGTTGTACCGATACCTTGGCATTCGTGCTTGAACGGCTCCGCCAGACTACGGAGGTCATAGAGAAAGAAAGAAAGAAAGAAAGAAAGAAAGAAAGAAAGAAAGAAAGAAAGAAAGAAAGAAAGAAAGAAAGAAAGAAAGAAAGAAAGAAAGAAAGAAAGAAAGTAGATCGGGGTGATGATGCGGGCTTGTTGGTAGCCACATTGATTTACGATTAGGGTTGCCAAGTCTCGAGTGGTCGAAGTCGGGACGGGGGACGTGGCGGGGACGTTGAATCGGGACTGTATTACTAAATTCCGGAATGTTGGCAACCCTAATTGGGATTAAGTGTAGCGCAACAACAGGACATTGGCACAAGCGGTATGCGTTTTTCTTTCATTCTTGCGTTCACGTCCTGGCGTTCCGCCACAATTCATCCCAGTTCAACGCACGGATCCCGCGCCTACACTCGGGAATGAATGCTACGCGAAGCGTAGCATTGATTCCCTGTTTATTATGCTACTTTCTGGTCCAATAGGCCCTGTTCTTCCTTCCTTTCTATGTGTGAAAAAAATCCGCGCTTGTCCTGTGTGTTTCCTTCTTCGTTCGTTGTCGTTTGCGCGGTTACATGATGGATTTCAAGTGAAAGGGCCGAGCCGCCGTGAACCTGGATGTCATAGCCATCTTTATTTATTTGGACAGTGTTTCCAGCACAAGTAACGGATTCTTCACTTGCCAATAGGCGTTATGTTGCTCTCGCCGATGTGACGTAGCGACGTAGCGTGCGTGTGTGTGTGTGCATGCGTGTGCGTGCGCCTTAACCATTTTCTCGACAACTTGCGTCATTGAACCGTTCATGTTCTAATGTGCGAGCTTGCGACTGATGCGCTGAGGGAAGAGTGTTATGCGGCAGACCCTTCTATAACCGGAAGACCCGTCTATACGGCATCATTTGGGTTTATGCAAAGCGTTATAAGATGACGAGAGCTAGAATAGGAGCTAGCAGGACGACACCACAAGCGCTTGTGTTGTCGTCTTCTCGTCTCGTGTCTCGTCTACATTTTGTGCTGTTAAGACTAGGATGACGAGAGCTTTGTATAACGCGACAAATTGCGAGAGCGACGGCAGCAGCAAAGCGATCGACGGAGACGAAGAGAGTTTGACGTCACGGCGTAATGAGCGATTTTTTTTTTTTACTCAGGCGGATAGAGGTTACAACCTTAGTATCTCGGTCAATCTCGGTCAATCATTGGCACCACGTGCTTGAAGGCACCATTGTCATTGCGCGAATTTGCGCCTCATCACTTGGTACTTACTCTTTCAAATGTCGCGCGCTTTTCTTTGCAACGGCAACAACTTTATTTATATTCCGGCAGAGCTTTCGCCGCCGATGGGGCCTTAGGTCTCCCACGTGGGGACGCCCAGTTGTTGCCTCGCCCCCACCTCGCGGGCCTGCTGGACGTCTCAGAGTTGGTTTGCCGAGGCTGCAGGGCTGATCAAGGCAGCGGCCCACCGCGGCGGAAGGGTTCCGAAGTTCGCATTCCAGCAAAAAATTAAAACCACAGCAGCTGTCTGCTATCACGGAATGAAATCGCTTAGATATTCCCCTACAGGCTATTACGCTTATTCAATGAAGATTGAGCGACAGAGGTATATTGCTTGGAGAGTAGGCTTATCGATAATTTATAATTAGTTACCGAGGCTAAAGTAAGAACAATAAATTTAGTTGCTCAAGTGGACAGTGAAACTACTCTTTGTCAACTCATTGTCGCTGAGCTAGTTTGGACAATTAGCAAGTTCCGAACCTACTTGTACGGTATACCAGTTAACGCTGTCGGTGATCACCACGCCACCCGCCGTGGTTGCTCAGTGGCTATGGTGTTGGGCTGCTGAGCACGAGGTCGCGGGATCGAATCCCGGCCACGGCGGCCGCATTTCGATGGGGGCGAAATGCGAAAACACCCGTGTACTTAGATTTAGGTGCACGTTAAAGAACCCCAGGTGGTCAAAATTTCCGGAGTCCCCCACTACGGCGTGCCTCATAATCAGAAAGTGGTTTTGGCACGTAAAACCCCATATATTATTATCACCACGCCCTGTGCTATCTTGACAACCTTAAGGATCCTTCGGGACGAAGATGGCGGAACTAAAGACAGAAGGCGGAGATGTTAACCAGAAATCCTTCTGATTGGCTACCATACTCTAGGGGAAGGGAAAGAGGGAATGGAATAGAGAGAGAGACAGAGAGAGGGGGGGGAAGCCGCGGTGAGATCGCGCACGCACGCGGAGGGCCTCAGCAAACCAAAGGCGTTCCCATAGGCCATTCGGCCTGAAAGACAAAAGTGCCTTATCAACTTTGTGCACACTTCAGGCTCAGGCACACTTGTCAGGTTGGAGCCCACGCTTCACATGAGTATGTGAGTACTGTTCTTTACCGACGTGGAAGGAAGCACAGTAACACTGACTGTCACACTCATCTCTCCCTACGACATCATTGGACCCTGACCACAACTTCGTCGGCGTTATCGACGCTGTCAAGATGGCTGGGCGCCAGTGCACTGATACCGAGTTGCCGCTGCTGATCGAGCACGTTCAAGTTGATGCCGTTTTACCTTGCTCCCTCGTGCATGGCTAGTCATCTTACTTCTGCGCAACAACATCCTTTACAAGAAAAACTGCGGGAGTGGTTTAGAAACGTACGTCCTTGTCGTGCCATCGGCGCTGCGCCAAGACATTATGCGAGCCTGCACTGATGAGCCATGTGCGGGACACCTGGCGCTTGCTAAACGTTAGCATGGATGCGACATAAGTATCCATGCTAACTTAATGGTCCCAGCCGTTTTCTTCGGTTCAACGGTACGTGAAGGCCTGCCGTTATGGGCAGAGCCGCAAAACATCGCCCGTTCCACCAGTTGGCTTTGGCCACCCCGTGGACCCTCCTCAAGCACCGCTCCAACGAACAGAAATGGATCTACATGGTCCATTCCCAGTGACCTCTTCGCTCCTCAGATGGATAGTCGTCGCTACCGACTACTTAAGACGGCACGCCGAAACCGAAGCTATTCCGCAAGGAAACACTTATGAAGTGGCCAAGTTAATTATCTTTTCTGTTTTGCTCGAAGCTGCAGTCCCCAAAGTGGGCCCTCAAGTCATAGAAATTTATTAAATAACGCCGAGGTATTGTCATTGCTTCGATTCTCATTGCGCATCATGCCACGGAAGCCACGGGTGTGAGCTTGTAGCGTTTGAAAATGTATCAGCTTATTCATCATGGATGCACTTAAGCATCAGGAAGTGGAAAGCGGTTTCTTATGAGCATCATTTCTATTCAGAAATGGTAGTGTGTATGACAGCTTACTATGAGAGCACATAACGGGTTAAACAGTAACCCCGAAATAGGTTAGCTGACAGAGTTTCTCGTAAGCATGCTGGCATTCGCAAGGAATTTGAAATTGCTCAACAGCCTTGAAGTACACCCACTGCAAATGGATGTACTGCTCAACATCAACATCCTGCTGTAGCCCCTGCTTATTCCATTCCCCACTGCTTCTTCAGAATTCCTTGCTCTGTGCATGGGAGCACAGTCATCTTAAGAATAACAGAAAGCAAGCTGCATAACTAAGAAAAGATGCAGCAGCTTCCGCTGCTGCAGGCAGTTACTGAGGCTGAGCAGTCCAGCTTACGAAAACATTACGTACGCGAAATGCAGTTTGCTCTACCACGAATTCTAGCACACATTCGCATGTCAGTCAATTGTTCACGTTCTGGATGCAAGACAATTCAGCCTTACTAACTGAAATTGTGCGTGTGCATGCGGCAAAACTTTATACTGTATGCCAAAAAGCACTGTCGCCCGCATAAGGATTGGTGCCATACTTGCACAGCATACGCATGTCGAGGCGGATGGTGTCCATCGGTGTCGTTTAATTTGTGCCAGCCAGCGCTTTCTTCGGGTAGGGCTGGCCGGAAAACGAAACTTCCACACGCCGTTGCGGCTGTTGTTGGATCACTGCGGTACGCAGCAGCCGGTCATCATTTTGGTCGTCGAGGTCGGGACGAGTAGGGTACCGTCCGCGGCCGTGCGGGGGAAACTGCTGACTTCGTTCACAGTTGCGGGAGCATCCGACGGCTTCCACACCAACCCAGATGTCACTTGCTAGTGAAACACGAAAGCAGACTGGATGCCGGCTTCTTCAGGTCGCTGTAGCGCCTACCGAACCACAGAATAGGGACCATCGAATATACCTACCGCACTATAGCACAACGCCGTGTTCTAATGAGAATCAAAATGGCGGTAGCGGAGGTTGGAAACAGCGCCATCCGCGACACTCAGTGGAATTCTGGCGAGCGCGGCATGGGCGCTTACAAAGGCTGTCACCACCCTAAAAACGCGGTACATGGAGGTGCCCTACCGATGGATGGATGTTATGAGCGTCCCCTTTGGAACGGGGTGGTGGGTTGCGCCACCAAGCTCCTGCTTTTATACTGCCTAATGTCCTACCTAGGTTAAGCAATGAAAAAAAGAAAAAAAAACAAAACATTATGAACTCTCACAACCAAATTTTCTGATCCGCTATTGCGAACTGTGCTTTTGTACGCCTCCGTTTTTTGTCGTTTTCCTTCTTTTCTTCCACCAATCCTCCGATCGCCCCTTACTAATCCCTATTGCGGAGATGTTTACTTTTCCACTGCTCTCGCTGAACCCAAAGGTTTCAAGGAGGCCAGCGGGGCCTGAATTGACCGCTGGGTAGACGTCTTCCCATTCTAATAAAACATGGTCCATAGCTTGCTTAGCTTTACCGCAGCAAGCCCATGCTTCGTCTTCCTTCTTATACCTCTCTTTATAGGTGCGTGTTCTAAGGCGTCCCGATCTCGTTCGAAAAGTAATGAGCTTCCCTTTGAGTTATCATAAATTGTTTCTTTCCTGATTTCGTTGTGTCCTCTTATGTATTTACTCATGGCAGGTTTCTTTTCCATTGCCGCCACCCATGAGATTATTTAAGCCTCTCTGACTTATCGCTTCACGTTCCTTGTTGGTGTGTTGACACCCTCAGGCCGCATACTTTCTGGTAAGCTTCCTAGTTCTTTTCCTCCGCTGTGAATCAATGCTTTTTCTGTACAGATACCTCAACACTCTCCCAGCCCATTTACATTCTTCCATATTCCTCAGCCGTTGTTCATACTCAATTTTACTACGAGCTTCCCTCACTTCAAAACTAGTCCAGCCCATATCACCCTGCAGAGCTTCATTTGTAGCCTTCCCGTGAGCGCCCATTGCGAGGCGACCCACTGACCTTTGGTTCCCATCGAGTCATGATTGTACCCCTGATTTAAAGCAAACTACCACATTTCGGCACATGCTCGCCCAGCGCCACGTGCAGGAAGCGACGGAAGCCGAACTCATGGCGCGCATCGTCTGCTGCCGTCGTCTGCTCCCGTCGCATCGCCTGCGTGCGGCCCCTTTGGCTGGGCGACCGCACGTCTCGAGCCGTAGTTGCGATGAAGGCGATTTAAAGGAGCAAGGTTGCGCTTGACTTGCCAGCCACCTGGTTGCCAAGAGCATGGAAATGAATGAACTTCGAGAGCATTATTAGCAACGTGAAGCCCTGCCATTTGGGGAGGAAGCTTCACGTTGGTGCTGTTATCGCACGGCAGTCTGAAACGCGTTCATATCGTAGATGGAGCGTGGCGTACAACTCGACGAAACGAGCGGAAGTCACACCGAAGTTTGCTGTCGTCACTGTTCTGCATGGCATCTTCATTGATTCCTGGCTACGTCGCGCTCTGCCAACTGCTGGAAGATATGAAACGCGGTGTAATGTCACCGTTGGCGAATTAGAAACGCGAACATGTGTATGAAGAGCAGGATGTTTCTCGTAACTTGAACCATGAAATTTAAAAAAGGGGTTATCCGCAGCTGAATGAAACCAACGGCGTATGGTTCGTCGTCATGTGGCACTCTTAGAGCGTTTTTGTTACATACCGCTTACTGAGATGAATTATGCAAGCTTTTAATATTCACTTTTGAACCAAGTTCATTTCGTTGCGTTGTAGACGGTATTCAGAAGCGACCTATTCAATTCGTGGCAACTTACATGCCGCGTGCTGATTTTTTCTTCTTTTCTTTATGCGGCGTTTAAAGGAAGTCCGCGAAATATGAAATAAAACGGCGCTCGTGCGCTATCGTATTGCAGCGCTCTCAACCGCGGTTCGCGCGAAAGAACCGTACGTGCTGACCGTGGCGAAGTGAGCGACCGCGGCTCCCATAGGGCATCGGCTTCACAATGCGTCAGCATCTTTGGCATTGGCACAACGGAAAGGAAGCACCGTCGTCGTCCCTGGCTGGACGCGATCCCGGCGTTGCCTGGCCAACTGCTCCTTAGATGCAACTGCTGCTAGCCTGCTTTCGGTCCGCGTGACGTCACGCACGTGACATTAAGCAGGCCGCCGTCAGTAGGCGACAGGTCGCCGGCATCGGGAGCTCGTGCCTTTGTGATGTTGGGATGTGGTGCTGTATACCTCGGCGTACGATGCATGCACCCCATGTTGCGGTCACTTGTTGTGGCTGTGCGACTGATTGGTGAAACGTGAGAGAGACGCAACTGGTCACGCCGTTTGATGGTTGTGTCCGAAGGTGTTGCGCAAAGTATCGCAAGGAGTCGCGCGGCAACCTGTGCTTTCCTTCTCGGACCTCCGGAGGAAGAAAGCCCCCGTATCAAGTTATTGCGGGCGATGCTGCGAAAAGAGTATGGAGTGACGAGCTCCGTGGAGGTAGGTGAAATTTATCGTAATAACTCTTCGATAGTTAAAGCAGCAATTATTTAAGAAAGAAAATTATCACGCTGCTGTTCGCGAACCGCGCACTCTCGTGAGTTTTGCTCGACAACGTTTCTCTCGGCAGTTTCTTCGAACAATGATTATAATAGAGACCGCTGTTTGGTTTTCTTTCTACTTTCTGGCCACTGCCTGACTTCAACTTTTCGAAAGAGACTACGGAGAACTGTGCGCTGTTTTGACGAGCATAGAAAGCGGTATTGCGGCTTGGAACGCGTAGTTATAGCTGCTTGAGTTTACCCGAACGTAATTTGCGTTTTCTTCCTCGTAGAGCAACGAGAGCTGGGCTTTCATTAGTGTGAATAAGCGAGTGTTCGAAATTTCTCTAGACGCCACTGTAGTTGTTCGTGCGCTAACGACGAAAAGATTGCTATTTCGTTACAGCGTAATTTTCTCAAGTAAGTGTTCATAGTCGACTCCACCTCATTACGTGCCATGGATTGCAAGCCGTGTTTCATTGCGAGTAATTGGCGCAAAGAGCCTGCCTCTAATTTTCGTCGGCTGACGATGGAAGCTAAAGCTTTTTATATTCTTTCGCGATTTCTTAGCGCAATCGTGCTCGGAAATACACGCGGCCCTGATTAGTTAGACTTACAGCTACTCCCGAGTATTATTGGTCCTGTCTGCTCAACGACGCTTATCGCCAAGGAGACGTCGTGACTGTGCGCGCAGAAAAGCAAAAAAAAAACGAAAGAACAGCTGGCAAAAAAAAACAAACCAAGAAGCATGGTCGCTCCCGGGTTAATGAAGTCGCCGCGGAATATCGCGAACTGCAAGAAGCATCAGACTACACTGATGACGTTACCGTCGGCGCAAGTGGCCCTTCAGTTATATCTCGGTGGTGTTGTCCGGGCGCGCTGGAAACGCTGCACTACATGGAACGTGCTTTTCGGAAGGGGGGGGGGGTGGTTAAGGCTCGGTCGAAATCCGCCACGTCACTCGCCCTGCTGCGCTGGCAAGATGACTGATGGGAATGATGAGCGCTTGACTTCGTGACGATGCGCGAACAAATCTTGTGCAGTGTGATAAGCCGATAACATGTTGCTCCTCTGCTGCGACTATGCAAGCGACAAATGGCGAGCTTACGGCGAAGGGGAAAAAGTTATGGTCGTAGAGGTTGTAGATTATTCTGACCTTTTTTTGGTGTGTTCTAGCTTGGCAATTTTCCACAGGCGGTTAGAAGGCCATACTGTAGAAGCATATTATAAGAAGAGTCTAACAAGAGCCGCATGCGCCGTTAACTTGTATTTTGTTGCATCTTGCACAGTTCGCTTTAAATGTGCATGGTTCTGTAGGGCTTATTTTCCCGCATGTTATGTCAATACGGTTATGCCATGTTAGGTTAGAGCTCAAAGTAACAACCAAGTCTTTGGACTGAGCATGTTCGAATTTGAATGCATTATCATAAGTGAATTTCATAGGCACCCTTGGGAAAGTTATTCTTACTCTGGTTTCCGCTAGGTTAATTGCTATTTGCTATATTTATCGCTCCGTTTACGACAAACAGAAGACCTGTTGAGTACCTGGTGTGGCCATGGATGCCAGGGACATTCGAATGCAAAACGCATGCAAAATATCACGTGCTGGCAAAGCGTTACCACATGCTTCGGGCCAACCCGTTCTTTTACAATCGTAACACGCCAATCAAATGTCGCCTATGAACACTGTGGTCTGTGCCCCTTAATGTGCACAGGTAAATCGCAGCGCAACTTGGTATGCGCGAGTCTTGAACTGGTGGCGATGTGTTAATGATAGGCGATGACTCAATAGGTCCCTGATTACTATCATCATCATTATTATTATTATTATTATTATTATTATTATTATTATTATTATTATTATTATTATTATTATTATTATTATTATTATTATTATTATTATTATTATTGCCGTTATTAACATAATGAATCTTGCGATGACACCAGGCTTAAGAAGAAGGTTTGTACCGGGGCCAACTCCAATTTTCCCATTCGAACACACCTAAAAGCAGAATCTCTTCTTGGACACGATCGTCGGACCAATATAGATGCAATTTGTTGAGCTTGAGAAATAAGGTTAACTTCTAGTGACTGTTTATTCATAATTTTGGTTTAGGGCTTGAAGGTATTTTCCAAAGGTTTCCCAAAATTGGTTCGTTAAATTTATGGACGAATTTTTGTCGTCATCATCAGTCGTCGTCATCACCAGCCAGTTTTATGTCCACTGCAGGACGAAGGCCTCTCTCTGCGATCTCCTATTACCCCAGTCTTCCGCCAACCGATTTCAACTAGCGCCCGCGAATTTCCTACTTTCATCGCTCCATCTAGTCTTCTGGCGTCCTCTATTGCGTTTCCCCTCTCTTGACACCCATTCTGTAACCCTAATGGACCAACGGTTATCTAACCTGCACATTACATGACCTCTCCAGCTCCATTTTTTTTTCTTGATGTCAGTTAGAATATCGTCTGTACCCGTTTGCTCTCTGATCCAAGCCGCTCTCTGTCTCTTAGCTTTATGCCTAGCAATCTTCGTTACATCGCTGTTTGCGCGGTCCTTAACTTGTTCTCAAGCTTCTTTGCCAGTCTCCAAGTCTCTGCCCCATATGTCAGCACTGGTAAAATGCAGTGATTGTACCCCTTCCTTTTCAATGATAATGGTAAGCTTCCAGTCAGGAGCTGGCAACGTGTGCCGTATGCGATCCAACCCATTCTTATTCTTCTGTGAATTTGCTTCTCATGATCAGGGTTCCCTGTGATTAATTGACCTAGGTAAACGTACTCCTTCACAGACTCTAGAGGCCAACTGGCGATCCTGAACTCTTATTCCTTTGCCCGGCTATTTATCATTATCTTTGTCTGCTGCATAGTATTCTTCAATCCCACTCTTACATTCTCTCTGTTAAGGTCCTCAATCATTTGTTGTAACTCGTCTGCATTGTTGCTGAATAGAACAATGCCATCGGCAAGCCGAAGGTTGCTGATATATTTGCTGTCTATCTTTACTCCTAAGCCTTCCCTGTTTAACAGCTTGAATACTTCTAAGCACGCAGTGAATAGCATTGGAGAGATTGTCTCCCTGTCTGACTCCTTTCTTTATAGGTATCTCCCTGCTTTTGTGTAGAATTAAGGTAGCTGTACAACCTCTCTAGATATTTTCCAAAGTATTTACGTAAGCGTTCTGTACTCCTTAATTACGTAATGCCGCTATGACTGTTGGTATCGCTACTGAATCAAATGCCTTTTCGTAATCTATAAAAGCCATAAAGAGAGACTTATTATACTCTGCGGATTTCTCGACTACCTGATTAATGACATGGATGTGATCCATTGTAAAGTATCTCTTCCTGAAGCCAGCCTGTTCCCTTGGTTGGCTTAAGTCCAGTGTAGCCCTTATTCAATTGGAGATTATTATGGTAAATATTTTATATAATACTGGGAGTAAGCTAATGGGCCCAAAATTTTTCAATTCTTTAACATCTCCCTTTTTGTAGATTGGTATAATGTTTGCATTCTTCCAGTTTTCTAGGACGCTTGCAGTCGATAGATACTTCGTATAAAGAGCCGCCAGTTTTCCAAGCATTATGTCTCCTCCATCTTTGATTAAATCAACTGTTATTCCATTTCTCCTGCCGCTTTTCCTCGTTTTATATCTTGCAAGGCCGTTCTGACCTCATCGCTAGTCATAGGAGGAGTTTCTGTATCCTGTTCATTACTGTTTGTAATTGAGGTATCTTGGCTTCTCTGGGTACTGTAAGGTCAGTATATAATTATTCCGCTGTTTTAACTATATCTTCGAGATTGCTGGTGATATTACCCTGCTTATATTTTAGTGCATACACATTCCTTTGTCCTATGCCAACTTTCTTCCTCATTGACGACGTTTACAAATCTGTAACTCGTCACCAAAAACAGGTACCGAAGTTTTGCAAAGTGCATCAGTTAGAGCATACATTAGACAAATATGATTCATGAACCTGCAGCCAGCGTGAAATTGCTACAACAGTTACTGGTGTTCCTCAAATGTTTTGCTCTCAAATTAGTGGTAGGCGGCTGCTATATTGTAACGTACGTTGACTACGAAGGCTGGCAAATTGGACGCTGTCTCCCTAATGGCGGACCTGTGCGTGCGCGCGCCTTCTCGTGGTGTGGAAGTCCCACATGTGTCCATTGCCACCCAACGCGAAAAGCGACCGTCTCAGTCTCGTCAAAAAGTTGTGTTTCAGCGGAGTTGAAGTAACAAAATGGAGCTTCTGACGTGCAGTATGGACCTTCACGTACGCGCACAGTATGGCCTTCTACGCACCACATCAACAACTTCAGGGAGAGGGCGATGACGCTGCGAACTGGGTTCGGAACTGTAGCGGACGATCTCGTACGTTACACCCCTGAGGTGGCGCGTAACCTCGTAAGAGCCAAAATACCGGCGCTGCAACTCTTCTGAGAGTCCACGACGGTTATTAATGGGCGTCCACACAAAAGCCGCCGGGATTGTAACGGAGGTCGTGTCCACCTTGGTTGCGTCGAACGGTGTCGGTACGCTGTTGGCTCCGGATAGGATGCAGTGCAAGCTGGCGTGCTTCTTAGACTCTTTGTAAAAGTTCTTGCACGCGTTCGCTGGTCGACTATCATCCGCCGCAGGTAGCATGGCGTCAAGTTACCACGTGACATGGCGCCCGTATGCGAGTTGTAACGGCGTAAATTGTGCGGTTCTTCTGCGCAGAAGTGATAAAGGCGAATGTCACAAATGACAGAAACTCGTCCCACATCTTGTGTTTTACGTCGACGTACATGGAAAGCATATCAGCCAGTGTTCTGTTCAGGCGTTCCGTTGATCCATTTGTTTGAGGATGGTAAGCAGAGCTCCTGCGGTGAGAGCTATGCGTCAGCTGCAGAACGTCCTGCATAACATTAGCTATGAATGCTCCAGCGCGATCGTTGATGAGAACAGATGGTGCACCATATTGTCGGGTGATGTGGCAGACGAAGAACTTGACCACTTCATAAGAGTTTCCTTGAGGAATAGCTTCGGTTTAGGCGTACCGTCTTAAGTAGTCGGTAGCGACGCCTACCATCTGTTGAGCGAAGAAGTCACTGGGAATGGACCATGTAGATCCATGTCTGTTGGTTGAAGCGGTGCTTGAGGAGAGTCCATGGGGTGGTGAAAGCCAACTGGTTTAAAGGGCGATGTCTTGCGGCGCTGGCAATCACGGCAGGCCTTCACGTACCGTTGAACTGAAGAAAACGGCCGGGACCATTAAGTTAGCATGGATTCTTATGTCGTATCCGTGCTAACGTTCCAGCAAACGCCAGGTGTCCCGCACCTGCCTCATCATGCCAGGCTCGCATAATGTCTTGGCGCAGCGCCGACGGCACGACAAGGACGTACATTTCTAAACCACTTCCACAGTTTTTCTTGTAAAGGATGTTGTTGCGCAAGCAGTAGGATGACAAGCAGAGCACTAGGGAGCAATGTAAAACGTCATCAACTTGAACGTGCCCGATCAGCAGTGGCAACTCGGTATCAGTGCACTGGCGGCCAGCCATCTTGACAGCTTCGATAACGCCGACGAACGGCAAGTCGTGGTCAGGGTCCAATGATGTCGTAGGGAGAGGTGCGTGTGACAGTGAGCGTCACTGTGCTTCCTTCCACATCAGTAAAGAACAGTACCGTCATACTCATGTGAAACGTGGGCTCCAACCTGACAAGTGTGCTTGAGCCTGAAGTGTCCACAAAGCCATTAAGGCACTTTTGTCTTTGGGCCAGACAATGAAATCTTCCTAACCTCAGTAAGGAAGCCTTCATTGCAGTGAGGCTACCTTATGTCACTCTGAAAGGTTCCTTACTGAGGCGCCCTCGGTGAAGGCTTCCTTGGTGCTTCCTTGGTACTTCCTCAGCATAAGAAGCCAAACAATGAAACCTTCCTTACCTCACTAAGGGAGCCTTCATTGGGGTGAGGCTACCTTATGTCACTCTGAAAGCTTCCTTACTGAGGGGCCCTCGGTGAAGGCTTCCTTGGTGCTTCCTCAGCATAAGGTAGCTCCAAAGCTACCTTCATGCGTCCTTACGTCGCTCCTGGCCCTGAACGAGCGCTTCACCTCACTGCTTAACCACGTGACATTCGCTTGCGCATGCGCACTGTCGCCCACCTGCGGAGAAGAGCGAGCACGGTACGTCTTGCCAGGCGTGTTCGTTTCAGTCACGCGTGCGGCATGCAAGCATTGCTAGGCGTTGCTAGGCGTTGCAAGACGCCGGCGTGCCAGCGTTGCTGGAGCACATCAAGTTTTGCACTGTAATGCGCAACCTTTTTTAACTTTAGTAAACGAAACTAGAAGAAAGCGTCCACGCTTCTCTATATTAGCTATTCAATTTAAAGATTGTGCGACGATACAACATTTTTTAATATAATAATGGTGTTCGGGGAAAGATTTGAAGAAATAATCTCGAACCCAGGCACACGGCAACCGCTCCTTAGGTGAGGACGGGTGAAGGGAGCTTTCAGAGTACGCTTGCTTCCTCCATCGGTCCTGCGCTGTAAGGAGGCCTCACGTAAGGTTAGGAAGCGCTCGAAGGAAAGGAACTAGGGGTGTGCGAATATTCGGAATTTCGAATACGAATCGAATATTTTCCATATTCGAAGCGTATTCGATTCGAGAAATGCATGTTCGGAAATTCACGAATATCCGAGGACGGCCGAATAACGGTGGAAACGGCGAATATTCGGATAGACTGCGAATAATTGAGCAATTAATCAATTGTATGCTTGTTCCGCATTCTCCTAAGAACATGTTTATTAACTCAGAACTTCGCATGATCCGCTCATTATATGTATGCTCTGTTTCAGTCTATCTGCTTCAGGCATTTGAGACATGATCAGTTTCGGTTTCTTTTTCACCAAGCTTTATAATTCCAATTATTTTGGAATGCCCCATTGCCTTGAAGGTTGCAAAGGCAACTCAGGGTTGCCTTTGCAACCCTGAGTTGCCATTATCTGTATGCTCTGTTTCAGTCTATCTGCTTCAGGCATTTGAGACATGATCAGTTTCGGTTTCTTTTTCACCAAGCTTTATAATTCCAATTATTTTTGGAATGCCCCATTGCCTTGAAGGTTGCAAAGGCAACTCAGGGTTTGCTAACATTGTTCAAAATGTATCAAGGCTCTTTGTGCGGAGTGGAAATTTGATGAAGTGGCCAGCCTAGGCATGTTTCTTGATCCGCGCTTTATGGCCACAGTTCATCAGGCATCTGGTGAGATGATCTGGCTGAAAAACCTTGTGACAAGGGAGCTCCAGGAAGCCGTCGTGGAACACCATGGGGACACCGCCGTGCCAGCGTCGACTTCGTGTCCACTGGTGGCATCGAGTGTATGGAATGCTTTTGACGACCTAGTGATGAACAAAGAGAAGACACATTTGGCATCTGCCCCTGAGAGGGAAGTTACAGACTACGCGCAAAAGCCTCTTCTGGAAAGGGGCATGAATCCTTGTGAGTGGTGGCAGTCTATTGGCCGCTTCAGGTACCCGCTTTTAAGTGCACTCGCCCGGAAGTACTTGGCGATCCCTGCCACTTCAGTTCCTAGTGAAAGAGTCTTTTCTACCGGTAGAAATGTGACAGTGCATAGAGAGCGTTTACTTTCTGGCCATATTGAGCAGTTAATTTTCCTTCACGACAATCTGTAACAAGCGTTTTACCTGACTGAGGGCATTACCTGAGTCCGTTATCTATAAATGAGTACCTCTTTAATTTTAAGCAACATTGTAAAATGCAATGTTATTTTTAAAAGGGTAATAAAGCTATTGTTACCTCTCTTGCAATTTTTTAATACTACACATGTATTCGATATTCGATTCGATATTCGGAGAGAGTTCTTCGTCTGATTCGTATTCGATTCGTAATCGAAAATTTCAATATCTCACACCCCTAAAAGGAACGTTTTATTGTTTGGGCCAAGCTACCTTCATGCGTCCTTACGCCGCTCCTGGCCCTGAACGAGCACTTCGCCTCACTGCTTAACCACGTGACGTTTGCTTGCGCGTGCGTGCTGTCGCCCACCTTCGGAGAAGCCCGAGCACGGTACGTTTTGCCAGGCACGTTCGTTTCAGTCACGCGTGCGGCATGGAAGCGTTGCTAGGCGTTGCACGACGCCGGCGTGCCAGCGTTGCTGGAGCACATCAAGTTTCGCACTGTAATGCACTGCTTCTTTAGATTTAGTAAACAAAACTAAAAAAATAGCGTCCACGCTTCTCTATATTAGCTCATCAACTTAGAGATTGTGCGACGATACAACCTTTTTTATTGAATAGGGGTGTTCTGGTGTTCGCCTAAAGCTTTTAAGAGATAATCTCGAACCCAGGCATGGCGGCAACCGCTCCTTACGTGAGGACGGGTGAAGGGAGCTTTCAGAGTATGCTTGCTTCCCCCATCGGTCCTTCGCTGTAAGGAGGCCTCACGTAAGGTTAGGAAGCGCTCGAAGGAAAGGAACGTTTCATTGTTTGGGCCTTTCTTCACGGCGACTGGCCTATGTGAACTTCTTTGGTTTGCTCAGGCCCTCCGCGTGTGTGTGCGATCTCACCGCGGCCTCTCTCTCTCTCTCTCTCTCTCTCTCGCTTAATTTTCCTTTCCCTCTTTCCATTCCCCCAGAGTATGGTAGCCAATCAGACGCATTTCTGGTTAACATATTCGCCTTCTCTCTTTATTTCCTCCCTCTTCCTCCTGAAGGATCCATAAAGTTGGCAAGACAGCACAGGCCGGAATGATCGCTGTCAGTCTTCACGAACAAGTAGGTTCAGAACTTGCTAATTGCCTAAACTAGCGTTGAGTATTTCTAATGGGCTAATTGCCCAAACTAGTGGTTGAGTACTTCGTTGCATCCTTGGTGAGAGTGCAGCTTGAACAATCAGTCACGCTCTCCGCGCCGTCTGCACATTACAGTGTTCCGCACAGCAGTGTGTGTCACCGTGTAGTGACACACCATACTGCCACCGCCAAAATACGTCGTGTATGAGGCGTGTATGCAGCTGGGCTCCTGTATTGCGCTTTTAACTGGACAGGTTGTGCCGTCCAGTGGCACCGCCAGGAAGTACGCGCGGGGTGCATGCGTAAATATATATTCACATAACATCATCTCAATGCAATATAAGAGACAGGTTTGATTGTCGTTGATGGCCACCACATACTCAGTAGCACATACCGAGGGACCCACGTTTACCGTCAAAGAGTTTCATTGAACAGGGGCACATTCCCGGGGCCACATACTGAGTGACAAAGAGTTAAGAGTGACAAGAGCAAAGAGTGACAAAGAAAAAGTGACGAGAAAATGGAATCGCCTCTGAGTAGGGATACGCAAGAGCTAGTATCGTAAGGGGCACGCTCGGTACAGCTTGGTATTCGAGCGTGACTTTATTTTAGAGCATGGCGATTACGTTTGGGCCTACAGTGGGCAGATTTCCGTTACATCTTTCAAAGGGGAATTGCCAAATGGCCTGGGCGAAGAGGTGACGTTTTAGAGCTGGGTCGGGCTCATTCAATGGGAAAATTTAAGTGCCACCTTGAAAACCATTGTCGTCCGTCAACGAAAGTAACGGTGCACAATAACTGTTCCTACAACGCGGTTGATTTTGGGATACGATTTTCAGATTTGGTTCTTTTTTTGCAATTTTTTGCCATAAAGCATAAAAATCTTATCCCTTCATTTTCCTGGCTAGGAACAACACAGGAATCGGGTAATACCTCCTCAGCAAATGTCTCTGTAAAGCACGTGCGCGTGGCGCACCAACAGTGTAGTGGTAACCTAATGGTTACCGTTACTGTTAAGCAGTAATGGTTACCATTAACGGTAACGAATAATCATCGATGTGCTTAGTCATGTCCAGGAATTATGGACATTGCCCCATCGGCCATCCCTCAAGCTTCTCTGAAATTCACAAGCGTGTAGCTTCCGGGCCAGAATTTTCACAAAAAATGATGCTCCGGAACATCGGCCATATTTCAGTGTCTTTCTGTTACTAATGTCCAGAAAGTAGCCTTTTTGTAATAAGATATGCATTCACGGGGCTCAGTCGTGACTTTGTTGTGGTGCCAGCGTTCTTGTGTGAAGCAATACAGTGTGCCAGCGAGCTAGAGTCATGCGCGAACCACAGAAGATGTAAAATGATATTTATGTATATCAAGATAGCAAAATAACATTATCTTAAGCGAATGTTGGAGTAAAACCAATAATCGCATATCGAATCCAGCGCCAAATACTCTGTAAATTCAGGCAAAGTGAAATACAAGTGTTTCATTGAGTATGTATAGTTAAAGAATTATTTTTTGTTTGCAATATTCGATACAGGTAATGATGTCTTCAACTGGTCTGGTTAAGTGAGGAGTATGTGCGAAACAGGTGAACTGCGATCATATCGGTTGCTCTATTACAATGTTAGTAAAAAGACTCTCGCGGCTTTGTTCGAAAGCCTCAACATTGATAGCCATAGCAAACGATTAGACAACTACACATCGTAGTTTTATCGGCCATGCCACTTGCAGTAAACACTGTCTTACCAATCAAATTAACAAGCTTGGTGAGACCAAAAATTCGTGGTTTTACGTACCAAAACCACTTTCTGATTACAAAGCACACCGTAGTGGGGTACTCCGTAAATTTGGACAACCTGGGGCTCCTTAACGTACATCTGAATCTAAGTGCACGGATGTTTTCGCATTTCGTCCCCATCGAAATGCGGCCGCCGCGGCTGGGATTCGATCCCTCGACTTCGTGCTTAGCAGCCGAACACCATAGCCACTGAGCAACCACGGCGGGTAAGCCTTGGGGTCACGCTTGCAAAGGGTAAACATAAATTGATCTCACTCGATGACCAAGAACATTCCATGTGACAACTCTGGCGTGATGAAGAGCGCCGGCAACGGGTAGCGAGCGCTTGATGCTGTCTCTCGCCTCACCACGTGTAGGTCCACTGAAAGTGCGCGAAGTTTCATTGGCGTATGCGATTTCACCAAGGCGATCTCCCCACCTCTTACCTGCCCCGCTACCCTACCCCATCCCTCATCCACCCTTACCGAGCGATGGGAGACCTTGCTAACCAGCACCGCCCTGGAAGACCAGCTCGTCCTGATCTCCAGGGCCTAGGCGGCTAGGGAAGCATATGGGCCCCGTGAAGAGGGAACCACTCCCAATCGACGGCGTCTAAGAAGATGTCGAGCTCAGCTCAGTAAAATTGTTTCTCTCTCTCTCTCTCTCTCCCCAGAGAATGATAATTGCATTAGAAGATGAACACAAACAGATGCGAGGTTGCACCAATTGATATAATATGTTTCATTCAACAATATGTCGTGTTGGCGCTTAAAAAAATGGCGTTTGAAGTCGAAGCAAGACAGATGGGCACATCTTGGTGAAGTGGTTCTAGAAGACTTATTTCGCAGGACTATTCCTAGTGCCACCTAATAGAACTTTTCTTGAAGTTGTGTTTTGATGAACAAGGTCATTACTTTCACCACTCGCACAACGTGGGTACTCAGATACTTTTTTTTGTGTTGGTATATATATAGAAGCAGCAGATGTGGTCACGGCCGTGTGTGAGGCCGTCATCGCTAACAAAATGCTGCTGAATTCACCTTTTGTAGCCCCTGCAAAAGAACGAGCAGTTTAACTAGATCCGATGCAAACCAAAGCTTTTGTGAAGGGGTAAATAAATGAGTTGACTAAGTCTGATGTGTGCAAATATTGTTTACTGCCCGTTTAGTGAAGATGTGATCTCAGGCACTGTTCACACCCACTGCGCACGCCATAACGTAAGTGCAACGCATTATTTATGAATGCGCACAGCATCGTTCTCAAGCTATTCTCAAATGCAAACTCCGCATTGAGTCGTCGACGCGGTGACGTCACAAGGACGCAGGTGACCTTTGATGGCAAAGAATAGTGTTGAACGGAGGTGTGAGCGCAGAAGGGTACAACGCCAAGAAAAAAAGTGGTAAAGTTGTTTATTATTCACCTGTTTCATTCCACCTTCCTTGGCCCAACAAAACTAGCGTGCGGTCACTTGTTTCCGCACGTGCCAGTTCTCTCAGTTCTCTCAGAGAGTTACTTGCCGTTGTTACATGATAAATATTTTCGTAAGTTCGGCCTGTTGAAGCGCCCCGTCCGTGGTTCGATGCCACCACTGGACACGTATTTCTTTTGGCATCTTCATGCGAGATATTGGACGGGCCAGCGGCAAGGCGGCTGTCTCATATGCCAGAAAACTGCGCGAGGCTTTGCGGAGAAATCTCAGCTTTAAAAAAAATGCAGCTCAACAGTCGCGGCACACAGCGTTCCCGACCTCCTCGGAACGACAATTAAGGCTCGCGCTGTGGTTGACATCGCCTCTCGTTACCCGCCGTGGTGGTGGCTTGGCGACTACGGCGTTGCTCGGCTAAGCACGAGGTCGCGGAATCGTACCCTGGTGTCATGGCATTTGGATGCGGGGCGCAATGCAAAGATATGCCCGTGTATACCGTGCATGTGGTGCACCTTGAAGAACTTGAGTGGGGTCGAAAATCCGGTGTTCCCCACTAGGGAATGTCTCATAATCAGGTCATATGTAGCCCTGGTGTGAAAACCCCAGAATATATATATACATATATATCGACGCTCGTCCTACGCCTGTCCAGCATGCCATGTTCGCAGGCCTCTCCGGCAGAGGACCGGGCACGCCACCTGCAATCGACTTTGGCGTCCTTATAGACGGCTCCTTTCTTGTCTGCCCCTCCTTTTCTTTCAGGATTCGCGCTCGTGTTCTAATTGTATTGAAAACACATGCAAACGTTGTGTCGAGGTCGCCCCTGGCAAGAAAACTGCAAGCATAAAGCTTCACGGGAACCAGGGGGCCAGTAGCCGACAGTACCGGCCACCTGGGTTCTGATACGTGCACTATTGATAGATGCGGGCCCATATTTGCACAATAACACGAATATGTGCCCGTACTCAGACATAAATGTACAAACACGTGTGAAAGCGCGTGGGCATAGATGAAGTGCACGCATATCCACGCCCGTGTCAATGCTTGTGTGGCATGCAGCAATGCGCGCCTGACGTCAGGCTATGACCATGCTTAGGTGGCCGTTCTGTGTTTAAGTGGACCGAAAAAACTTTGGCCTTCTTCGAGAGGTTGAAATCTCATTTATGGCGCGCATAGGTGCATGTGCCCCAAGCCAAAACCTTTTCGAAAGTGGCGCGAAGACCCCGCCATCTAGGTGCAGATGAATGAGTGTCTAAGGATAGGACTACCATCTGACGGCACTAGATGGAGCAAGGTGACACGCGGAGTTGGCGCAGCTTGCATCTACGACAGTGCTTGCATGTCAGCCTCCTACACAGCGTCGTCGGGAAAGCGTCGCCAGAGAAAGAGGAGAGGAGTTTTCATTGTTCAGATGTTATTCGTTCTTGTAAGCGTAGTGCTTTAAACGGCCTAGAAAACGAAACATTGTAAATAACGGTATTCACAGAGACAGAGAGAGAAAGAGAGGGGAATGCTTTTTCTGCAGTTATCTTTATTGAGTAACGAATTAAACAACTAAGCTTTAGAAGAGTACGCATTTGCTCTGGTTGGTTCATGATTACGAGCAATAAAAACGGCGCTTACAAATACCGCGGGGATGCATCTCTCCCAGCTATGTGCAATCGTGCAAACGCTTTAATGATGTGCACGCAGGACTGTCGGCACTAGATGGTGGGATGCACCCACTACATTTCCGTTCATGTATTTTTCAAATGTTAACGTTGCCATCTTTTACTCGCACATGTATTTCCCATAATTCCTTTTTCATATGGATTATTGCTTAATTCTCTTCAATTGCTTAATATCGCATAATTCCTTCCCGCGTAAATGAACATTCATTTGCATTAGTGAACATCACCGTATGCAGGTTTTATTAGTGAATGGCAAAAATGTGGCCCAGTTGAAGATAATGATGGTGAACTACATCACTATCATTTTTTTATAAAAAATTCTCTATGCGGGGACGTCCGGTTCTCGCTTAGACACTTAAAAACGCCGGCTGTCCCGTCGGCCACGTGGCTTTTTCTCGTAATGTGTACTTGAGTGAGGCTAGCTTAGCAGGAATCTTTCAGGAACTATCAGACATTGTTTGGGATACCATTGGCCTTAGTGAGATCAGAACTGGTGAGGCTTATACAGTGCTGACTAACGTCTATGTCCTCTGCTATAGAGGTCTACCAGATAAGAAGCAATACGGGGTAGGATTCCAAATCCATAAGGACATAGCGGGCAACACTGACGAGTTCTACAGCATTAATGAGAGGGTAGCAGTACTCGTAATCAAACTTAATGAGAGTTATAGATTAAAGGTAGTACAAGCCTACGCTCCAACATGCAGTTCCGATGATGATGAAGTAGATCAGTTTTAGGAAGATGTTGAATTAGCGATGAGGAAAGTGCAAACTCAATATACTGTAGTAATGGGTGACTTCAGCGCACAAGTGGGGAAAAAGCAGGCTGGTAAACAAGCATATGGCAACTACGGCGTCGATTCTAGGAACTCTAAAGGATAGATGCTGCTACAACTTGCAGAAAGGAATAAGCCGCGAATGGTGAGCACCTTTTTGAGGAAACGTAACAACAGAAAGTGCACCTGGAAAAGCTCTTATGGTGAAACAAGAAATGAAACTGATTTCATATTTTCTGCCGATCACATCATAGTGCAGGATGTTGAAGTGTTAGGTAGGGTAAAGTGCAGTGATCATAGGTTTGTGAGGGCTAGGATTCACCTCAACTGGAGGAAAGCGTCAGATTGGTCAAGGAGAAACAGGCCAACCTGGAGGCAGTAAGGGTAAAAGCAGACAAAGTCAGGCTGGTACTTACCAACAAATATGCAGGCTTAGAACAAAGAGATGAAGGTGGCATACAAGTAATGAATGAACAGTAACTAGGCTGGCTTCAGAGGCAACAATTGAAGTGGTAGGCAAGGCACCGAGGCAATGAGTGGGCAAGCTCTCCCAAGTAACAAACAACCTAATAAAGAAATGACAAAGAGTGAAAGTCTCTGACTCAAGAGGTAAGATAGAATTCGCGGAACTGTCATAACTGATCAACACGGCGAAAATAAAAGATAGTCGAAATTATAACGCGAGAAAGACTGAAGAAGCTGTAGAACATGGACGCAGACTGAAATAAGTGAGAAGGAAACTTGGGATAGGACAAACCAAAATGTACGCGCTGAAAGATAAGCGGGGTAATATCATGAGCAATATCGAAGATATGGTAAAAGCAGCCGACGAATACTATACTGAGCTGTACAATACCCAGAGCAGCCACGATACCTCCATTCGAAGTAGTGATGAACAGGATATAGAAGCTGCTAGTATAGCTAGCGATGAGGTTAGAAGGGCCTTGCAAGGCAGGAAATGGAGAAAAGCAGCAGTAGGTGGAATAACAGTCGATTCAATCAAAGCTGGAGGAGACATATTGCTTGAAAAACTGGCGGCTCCCTAACAAAGTCTCTATAGCCTTCAAGGTACCCAGAAAACTGGAAAAATGCAAATATTATACTAATCCACAAAAAGGGAGACCTTAAAGAATTTAAAAATTATAGGCCCATTTAGTCACTCCCAATATTATATAAAATATTCACCAAAATTATCTTTAATAGAATAAGGGCAGCACTGTACTTTAATCAACCAAGGGAAGAGGCTGGCTTCAGGAAGGCTTACTCTTGAATGGGTCACATCCATGTCATTAATCAGGTAATCGAGAGATCCACAGAGTACAATCAGCCTGTGTATTTGACTTTCATAGATTACGAAAAAGCATTTGATTTAGTGGAGATACGAGCAGTTATAGAGGCATTACGTAATCATGGAGTACAGACCGCTTACGTAAATAGCATAGAAAATATCTACAGAGATTCCACAGCCACCTTAGTTCTACGCAGAAAAGTAGGAAGATACCTATAAAGAAAGGGGTCAGACAAGGAGACACATTCTCTCCCATGCTATTCCCTGCGTGCTTGGAAGAAGTATTCAAGCTATTAAACTGGGAAGGTTTAGGAGTAATGATCGATGGCGATTACCTCAGCAATCTTCAGTTTGCGGATGACATTGTTCTATTCAGCAACACTGCACACGAGTTACAACAAATGATTGAGGACCTTAACAGAGAGAGTGTAACAGTGCGGTTGAAGATTAATATGCAGAAAACAAAGATAATGATCAATAGCCTGGGAAGAGAACAAGATTTAAGGATCGGCAGTCAGCCTGTAGAGTCTGTGAAGGAGCACGTCTACATAGGTCATTTAATCACAGGGAACCCTGATCATGAGAAGCACATTCACAAAAGAATGAGAATGGGCTGTTGCGCATACCCCAGACATTGTCAGGTCCTGACTGGAAGCTTACCATTATCATTGAAAAGGAAGGGGTACAATCACTGCATTTTACCGGTGCTAACATATGGGGCAGAAACGTGGAGGCTGACAAAGAAGCTTGATAACAAGGTAAGCACCGCGCAAAGAGCGATGGAACGAATAATTCTAGGCATAATGTTAAGAGACAGACAGCAAGCGGTGTGGATCAGAGAGCAAACGGATGTAGCCGATATTCTAATTGACAGTAACAGATAAAATGGAGCTGGGCAGGTCATGTACAGGGCAGGTTGGATAATCCTTAGACCATTAGGGTTACAGAATGGGTACCAAGAGAAGGGAAGTGCAGTCATGGGCAGCAGATTACTAGGTGGGACGATGAAATTAGGAAATTCGCGAGTGCTAGTTGAAATCGGTTGGCGCAGGGCAGGGGAAATTGGATGTCGTCCTGTGTGGACATAAAATAGGATTATTATTATTATTATTATTATTATTATTATTATTATTATTATTATTATTATTATTATTATTATTATTATTATTATTATTATTATTATTATTATTATTATTATTATTATTATTATTATTATTATTATTACTTTGGGCTGTACGTAAAGACTCCTTTTATTTATGTTAAGACGGTTTCGTTCCAGCTATTGCATTGTAGGCGTGGGATTCTTTCCTCATTTGTTTTCACGGCACACTAGAAAATCCAAGCATTCTCATGCGCAGCTGCTACAAGCTACTCAAGCTTGGAATGTGTGGTGTAGCTCACCGCTTATGTTTCAACGTTTGCTTTCCCCGAGAACTTTAGTGAAGGAGAACGTCACGTTCACTCACTTACAGCTACGATCCACTAGAACACACCTGCAGAAAGAAAGAAAGAAAGAAAGAAAGAAAGAAAGAAAGAAAGAAAGAAAGAAAGAAAGAAAGAAAGAAGGAAGCGGCCGCGTATGATTTATAGATGTATACTGAAATTAAGTTTCGCGACTCTCGACACGTCTAACCGACGCCCACAGCGCATTCCGGCTAAAGTAACGAGACCTCGCGCAACTCCCGGCTACTTTTATTATTTCTTCCATTACGTAGTTAAAAGACAAAACACAATATGTGCTTAATAGGTGAACGTCCTATTCCTTGTTCTACCGTCCGACGCTGCTAATTCAATTTCGGCAATTACGTTTTCCTCGGCTTCTTTTGCATATCGCGGGTGGAATAACGTGCGCTCGCGGGAAATGCGTTTCCGTGTTCTCGAATCCCGTTTTTTAAGTGGCATACTCAAACTTCTCCACGATTACTGCTCACTCCATGGCTGCCGGCCGTGTCTGGTGCTCTTCCTTTGTACCTTTATTTTTTTTTTCTTTTGCCTGACTTCATTTTTTGTTTCCCACCGTGCGGAGCTGCAGGGAGAGAGGAGGGGGCCCCAATCTGGCGTCACGAAATACATGCGCTATAACACGCATTGCGTGTGTCGGTGTTTCAAGCTAGAGAGAATTGAGAAGAAACTGAAGGAAGCACTCGAATCGCATTTAGTTGTCTAAAAAAAATTATGATGAAGACTTGCGCGGTCTGGGCACGTGCAAAACGAAATCTAGAACTCGTGGAGGAGCTGGAAGAAAAGAAATTGTGGAGAATTAAACTTCTGCTGAGAGGAAAAGGAAGTTTAAAAAATGAAGAGCTGAGACGTCGGCGCGAATATTTTATAAAGATAACGCTGCCGGAGCAGGCCGTGCGCTTTTCCTCCGAGAAAGAATGCGTACGAAAAATAGACAAAAGGCAATGTGAGGGTTATTACAATGTGAGGGGGGGGGGGAAGCGAATGAGCGGGTGTTGGGATATGTTTAGTTGAGAAAAATAAAGTGGCGAGAGCTCTTTATTTAAGAGGTTGCTGAATGACGTAAAGAAAAAGTTCGAAATGCATCACACAGTGGGAAAATGTTATTTATTCCAATCAAAGTAATCTGGATGTGAACGGTTTCAGAAAAAAAAATAATGAAAAGGCTAATATAGGTCTTTTTTTTTTCGTGCTTTTCGAAAGTAAGGATGGACTTGAAGAGATCATATCTTACACTATCCGGTCACCGGTAAAGCGCAAAATAAAGTACGCATGACATTGTAGTCACGTCGCTGTTGATGGCTGGCGTCAGTTCGTCAGTCTTCTGCAGGTCCAATCACGTTTTTGATAAGCTCGTATTTATGATTAGTCGTCAAATTGCTATAGCGATTGTGGAATACATTGCGCGTTAACCGAACGTGGCCGCGAACTAAGTAGTTTGTCCGTACTATATGTAAAGTAGGCGTTACTTCACTCAGCAGTATCCTTAGCTACATGATCGCAGTAATAAAGTAAAGCAGTTTTTTAGTGGCATGAACCATACATCGGCTTGGTCTCTTTGAATACATTCCACGAGGCGGCAGACAATACTCGCATTACAATTCGCAGTGTCGAGGTTTATAAGCAAAACCACTCACTAATTAATTCTTTATTATATTCACTTTAGGAAACACGTTGAAAATGACACTAAAGATGGAGTGAAGTAATACAGCGCATGCTTAGCGAAGTGCCTGTGAAGAATCTGCTGCGATCTATCTATCTATCTATCTATCTATCTATCTATCTATCTATCTATCTATCTATCTATCTATCTATCTATCTATCTATCTATCTATCTATCTATCTATCTATCTATCTATCTATCTATCTATCTATCTATCTATCCATCCATCTATCCATCTATCCATCTATCCATCTATCTATCTATCTATCTATCTATCTATCTATCTATCTATCTATCTATCTATCTATCTATCTATCTATCTATCTATCTATCTATCTATCTATCTATCTATCTATCTATCTATCTATCTAATCTCGCTCGCCTCTTACGCTGGTCAAGTGGCCCAAGTCGCCTACTTGTTTGGGCCACTAGGTGTGTTCTCCGGTCCGTGATGCCGTCATAGTGGTTCCATCCTCGTTATTCCCGCTTCATGGTCTTATTCTCGTCATGCCGTCTTCGTCACGCCTGCGTGTCTAGCCTAGTAGTCCTAATTGTCCAATAGCATGGGCCGCTAGGCATGTGTTCGTTGTTGTGATGCAGTCATCAAATCCATCGCCGTCACACAGTGGTCGTCACGCTGTCATTTTATTACTGTCATCCCTTCGGCAACGTCGTCACATTGTCACCATGCCCTCATCGTCGTTTCATCGATGTCCGTCGATGGCGAGACAGTCGCTATCATGCATTCGTTGGCCAATCTTCGTCGTCGTCTTCATGCTGTCGTGATCGCGCCATCGTTGTCGCACCAGCTTTGTCATCCGACTCTCGTCATGCTGTCGTTGTCATGCAGGTTTCATGACGCAGTCATTGTCAGGCCATTGTAAGCATGCATCGCTCATCCCATTGTCCTCAAGTGGTTGTCACACCACCGATGCCATCGTGTCGTCGTCGTGCATTCGTTGTCGCACTGCCGTCGCGATATGGTCACGGTCGTTACATTGCCTTCGTTGCAATTTCGATATCGGCCCGATTTTTGTAGCGCCGTCGCCGCAGAGTTGTCATACCGCTGTCACCGCGCCATTGCCGCCGCACTGTTCTTTTCACCATCGTGGTCATTTTACCAACGCCATCCGTCCCATTGTCGTCGCCCCGGCCGTCGTGCCACTTTCGTCGATCTATCAGTGTCACTCCTACGTCATTCCATCGCAATCATACACCATCGCCATCCAATCGTGATTATTCCACCATCGTCCTGCCATCATCGTATTTTGCGTCGTCGTGAGACAGACGCCATGATGTATTCATTGTCACACAGTCGTGTCGCCCTGCTTGTGCTATGGTCTTCATTCCAGCTTCTTGTCGTCAAATCATTGCAGCTGGTTGTCGTCAAATCATTGTCGTCCTCCATAGTCACCATGCAGTCGTCGTCAAGTAACTGTCCTTATGTCCTCGTCTTCATGCTGCTGTCTTACATCATCGCGTAATTTAGGAATCGACATCTCATTGTCGTAATACCGTCTCTGTCCTTCCCTTGATATCATTCATTCATCTTCGTTCCATCGTCAGTAAGCGGGCGTCATTCAGTCGTGTGTCATGCCTGTGTGCTCACGGGCGGCCTTGGCAAGCGAGTGCCACGGCAAGGTAGGACCATATCGGAATGTGTAGCACATTGCCGAAGCAACAAATGCCCGATAATTACCCGTGCACGTGTTAAATAAATGTGGCTTCAGGAACAGTGCATCTCGCTACATTGTTCGAATGCTGTCCGCATTACCGCCGACAGTCATCGTCAGACAAGTTCTGCCGTAATTTTTGTTAAGTTTTCATTTGTGAAAAGAAAAAAAAAGAAACTTGACTGCCATGCAGTCCGGAAACTTAACTAGTCGTTATGAACAGCGTGGCACTGACCACACTCGCCATCCCCTTGGTTTGCTGCCTTCTAGTGTGACGGTGTCCCGGAGCGTCTGTGGAGTTTAAAAGCGGGAGCCCGCTTCGCGGGCCTGAAATATTTCGTGAAAATACGAGAAATTTGCCGCGCCCCTAGTTACATGGCCCTTTTCGCGCGCTTTCGCGACTGCTTTCATGATTGGGAAAAAAAACTTTTATGTAGCACGTGTCAACCCAGCGAAATCTTCATCGGAAAGTTTTCCGGATATTCTACAATTTCATCATTGGCACTTGCGCCGTGAGTATAGTATTTAATCAAGTTGATTAGTTATTACCTAATTATGTATTTAGGTGACGAAAAAAAATTGACTCGTCATCCCGGCCCTGAGAAAGTAGACGTCTAGCGAAGCTGTCGATAACCGTCACTGTAACTACTCGGGAGGGTGTAAGCAATGCTTTATTGATTTACAGTCATCGTAGTAATGCTATATTACAGCAATGGTAGTAACGGTAACTTTGACAGCGCGCCGTCGCCAATTGTGGTGCTGCAACAACATTGAAATCATTTGCTAAGTTGGTTCTTTAATATAATACCACAGGCTAGGGACGTCAATCACTCCCCATGTCACAAGCTGACGTCGCCGCGGCAGCTCGTGCAACTGTAACCGTTACTGGGAAACGTTCGCGGGGAACGCTACGTGCTTCTCAGTGTTATCAGGAGTTCCTTATCCTCAATTACGTCGTTCAGATGCTTGTTTCGTGCTCATTCTTTATTGAAACGCATGCTGTTCTGTACGTTGTATGCGCAATTACAAAGAATGCACGCACCATTCGTTCACTTTGCTGCTGCTTGAAGCTTCTGCCTTACGGGGGTGCGAGCCACTGTCCCTGGCCCTGCAATGCCGCCGACATCGGCACACAGTTTTGCTAGCGGATGCGGACACGAGAAATTCCGACCGACTAGAGGCAAACAGCTTCGCTGCAAAAGTCTTATTAGTTCCTGAGTGACTGTAAGCAAGATTACCGTGGTTCTATTGGGCTACGTGGCATTGGCATATTTTAAAATTTTGGTGCAAACTACGTGGGGCACGTGGTACACTCTTTAGGTGTGAACACGTCGCACTGAATGCCGTAGCGAGCGTGTCCAGGTAATGTCCCTGCAAGCTACGTAATGTCATCGGGTGAATCTTCGGCGCCATGTATACCAGTAAAAAGTATAACGAACGAAAATGGTCTCTTCGCCCTGGTAACGCAGACGGTCTGGTTGCTCATTGCGCACAGATCCAGCACGAATGTTTCTGCCTTGTCAGCGGCCGGGGCTCCGTTGTCGTTTGCACGTTGCCCTACATGGTGCTAACAGCTTCGCGAGCGACAGAATGGGACAGTGCCAATAATCATTCGTGGGATACGCTTGAATAGCGCGCCAAAGGTATATCGCTCTCGTATAGCTCCTGAAATTCACTTTCTTCGGTGACTTTTCGGTGAAGTTGTGACGAAGGAACGCAGTCATGTTACTTTGTTGGTTGCACAAACGAGCGCGTGCTACTAACAACGCCAGAACCGGGGAAATTGCCCGTATAAAAGCATTGCCGCCTCTCATGTGACAGACACATGATTGGAGAGTCACCTCGTGGAGTGTTTTTTTCGAAATCGGGCGCATTATCAGGCTGTCCACACCTAAAAGGTGTATCTCACGCCATTACGGATTGCGACCTGCTGAAATTTCCGCAGACGTCACGGGATACCATCCGCGCTCGATCAAGAAGGTCATCAAATGTACTTTTAGACCCGAAAGCCGGCGCTGACGGGAGAAGGATGACTCATCAAGTTACCGAGACAGAGTGAACAAGACACGTAAGTGACGCTGCAAATTCTGCGGCGACAGACCGTACGTCACAGAAGTGTTGACTGAGACGATGAGTCGCTTGTTCGGATCGACGAGGTGGAGTCGTGAAACGAAGAATAAGAAAGGGCTTGCAGCATCACGTCTTCTGGGTCTCCGTGATTAGTGACCGCTTCTCGCATTCGGTGTTCATGGGCGAGCGGCGAGCGTCGAATTACGTCCGCTGGGCAGGCTTTCAAGTGACAGTACATCCCTTCGGCGAGCCTTCTCGACGGGTGCCAAACCGAAGGATCCAGACGGCCCGTGGATTGAGTCATTTGCTTTCGCTGTGCAGCGCAGTTAGCCAAGCAGCGGGCCAGAAACACAGCGTGTCACTGCAGAGATGTGCTGCTCCATTGGAGGAGTCAGCGGTTTGTGCAGCATCGTTGAACCGCGCGTGAATGTGAGTCCGGAGAAGGATTCCCGGTAGTCAGCCACCACCGAAAGCACAAGGTCCGTTAGCGACTCTTCTCGGTCAATCTAGCCGTAGCACTGTTTCTTGAGCTTCAAGAGAGCCTCTTGTTCGCGCAGCCTCGCAAAGAACGCTCCCTCCATACACTTCTCTGATAACTACGCTGAATTTGGTACTGGTGGTCAGTCGCGCGCTCAGCAGCACGATATAGTCACTGCGTCCCCGTTGCTTATCCTAAACCACGCGCACAAATCACCGACGTCGGTGTTCTCCCCACCTTTTCAAGCCGAATCCCATAGGCACGATACCGAGCGCCAGACGAACAGACACATTAATGAAGCAGAGACTATTTGGAGTGACGGAGTTTCGCAGCTGCCAACGGACTTTGGCTTTTGAACTCTTGAACTTTGAAATTGTTGCAGCGACGAAAGTGTGCAACACGAAGAATCCTTGTGGTGATTACGCTTTCACGCCCACACGTAAGAGCACGTGGTGGCAACGATGTGATTATTACTGCAACGGCATGTTGATACTTATCCTTCTGCTGCTGGTGCATAACGCCTAACCGTATCATCTGACCCCGTCACGACGAGGCTAGCTGCAGCAGACGACTGCCGTAAGAGAAGGTAAGTAGGTTGCTTCGGTCTTTAACCGAAGCGAAAAGAATAATGACAACAGTGATACTGACGCCTAAACGCCGTTTGTGGAGTAAGAGGAGAGATAATCTGAAAGCTTCCGTCGGTGCCCTAAGTATTAGTATCTTTTGTTGCTTGCTTGCGTGAAGTCTATTTAAGCATTGTTTTTGTACTTCTGCGTGTCGTCTGCAAGTCAGATTGACAAAGGCAGAGAGAGAGAGAGCGAGAGAGAGAAACAAGCTTTTCATTAGACGACAGATTTCTACCGGCATGCATATGACCACGGCCTGGAGGAAGGGATTCCAAAATTCCAGATAAGAGCTTAGAAGCAACAAAAATAAGAAAGTAAACTAGTAAGTTAGACTTGTAAAAATCTGGGACTTCCGACATCTGAATGCGGATTCCTTCGACGTTAAAAGCGATCGAATGCGAAAAGTTACCACCTCTGAACAAATCAGCCGTTTGCGCGTCGAGACGCGCGATAATGTTCAGCGAAGGGCGCCTGTCTTTATTAAGATCCCTCTCGCACCTGCTGGTGTTTATTTTCCTTTCTATCGTCTATACGCATGTATACACCTATGCGATGCGATCGAAGCAAGAGTGAAATCAAATTTTTTGCTAGATTAATGCGTTCGGCAGTGTCGGAATGCGGCAAGGCACGCAGGCGTATCGATCCAATGAACGCGCTCCATCGAAACGATGATTCCACGTTGCCGCAGGCTCATGGTTTCCCGCACGCTGTAGTTCACAACGCGCGGTACAAAATGAAACGAAAGGACCTGGCGACGCGAGCTGAATGCTTAATAGCAAGTACCGACAGCCCACGTTGCATTTTGGAAGAGGAAAGAATGACGGGAACGGGAGCTCTTCGTGAGCTTGCGATGGGAGCGCACAGGTTAGCGCTCCATCTCGGAAAAAAAAGATCGCAATGGTATAACGAAGCGACGCGCCCGTAGATTGATCGCAAGCTATTCGTTAGGTTGCGACGTGTCCGGTAGAGAGTGGATGTTCTGTCAGCGCGCGGTTCGCCATGGATGAGTTCATCGAGCCGAAGGTCGAACCGCTTTCCGGTTCTCCGACTATGCGATGCCGCGGCGCGGGAGCTTCCTGTTGAGAATGTTGAACAGCACGTCCCATGGGTCAAAAGCGCCGACTGCGTCTTATAAAAGCTGCGCTCGGCGCATGATGTATGTGTCCGACATGCGATAGTCTCATCTAGATAGATGGAACTTGTGTCTGCGGTGAATTGCTGAGCATTTCCGGCTGTGGAAAGCAGGCGTATACGTGCAGTTGCTGAACGTTGCCTGTTTCTTGTTCGTAGCCACGCAACGGTCATAACCCTGGCGTGTGGTTCCATGTTTCCAGTTTGGACAATTGCCGAGCATTACTGCAAATCTCGCATAGATGAAGCCAAAGTCTTTTGGATGTGTTGCAGGTACGAAACAAAAAAGTGCATGCATCTCTCGGCGATTGCTGCAAACGCTGCAAATGCATGCTGCACAGAGAAAAAAAAAGTGAATAAAGACTAACAGTTAAGAGCAAACCACGGCTCGTTTTGTGATGTATCCAAATAGACGCAAAAGGCAGAATTTATTTTGGGACAACCTCTCGACTGATTTGAGTGAAATTTATTTCATTTGAGAGAGAAAGTTAAATTGTAGTGACTGTGGGGAGAAGAAGTTTGATTTTTCGCAAGATGTTTTACCAAAATTGCTGCAAATCAGCAAGTTCTTAAAACGCTACAAGCACGAGGCTTGTAAACATGTGACTCTGCACCAAAAACAGATACCACACTTCTGTAAACAGCACCCGTTAGAGCATCTATAGCCGACAAACATGAGTTATGAATATACAGCTTAGGTGAAATTTATTTCATTTGAGAGAGAAAGTTAAATTGTAGTGACTGTGGGGAGAAGAAGTTTGATTTTTCGCAAGATGTTTTACCAAAATTGCTGCAAATCAGCAAGTTCTTAAAACGCTACAAGCACGAGGCTTGTAAACATGTGACTCTGCACCAAAAACAGATACCACACTTCTGTAAACAACACCCGTTAGAGCATCTATAGCCGACAAACATGAGTTATGAATATACAGCTTAGGTGAGTTTAGTGAAACGATTACAAGGGTTCTGAAAAAGCGCTGCTCGCAAATTAATATTCAAGATAGTTTAAAGAGCTGTAATATCGCTTTTCTATGCGGAGTTACAAAGTTGTAAACGTGATAGCGTCATTTCGTGAAATTTTGCAATTTGCATAAATGTGTACCAGACAATTCACGGCCTAAATAATAAAAAAATAAACCGCTTCTTGCAGTCACAAGAGTTTAACTGTTCCTTTAAAACGAAACAAACCTCACCAAAGTTTGCGCAGTGGATGGCGAGCAAAGGTATTTGTCCGTTTCAATGGGCTATTTACATAGAGCTTCCAAGGAAAAGCATCCACTCAAGGTTAAACTGCATCATACATACCATTTCCCCTCTTGCACGGCATAGTTGGAAAAGTTATTTTTGCTGTGCCCTTCATCGTTGCTCAGGAAGTACGGCGTCCCACTACATAGCATGACCTCACGGAGTGGGCTCCCTATTGTGCTGGCCTCATGCCTGTGTGCGTAAAGTGCAAAACTGCATTACTGTACGTTTAATGCATGTATGTATATTCGACAAAGAATTGAACTTATGCGGAGCTTCAGGTGCACGTTAAGGAAGTCCATGTGGACCATATGTTACACCGTCTATCTTAGTCCTTATGATTTGTTTTACGACGTTAAACACTGTCAAGCATGTACACGGTTTCATACATTCATGAACGCGCCATGCAAGGACCAACTCTTGGGTCCTGCACTTTGTCGAGCACCGTAGTCAGACTCTAGGGTCCCAGAATCGCTCCAGCCTAGTCAACTACTTATTACGACAGTCAAGAGGAGAGGAGAATGCGCTTTAATAAACACGTTTTCACAACGACTCGTCCTTGCCACCCGCGCTGTTCAAATTCAAATTCAAATCCTTTCAAAGCGTGGAACGTGATGTACGGACCCTAGTGCATTTCGTATCTCTAAAGAGGTCGAGCCGGCAATTTGATGTCGCGAACTTGGCCATGCCCAGAGGTTTAGAGCGAGAAAGCGTGTACTGGATTTTCCGCCCCGCAGGGCTATTGGAGTGTAGTTGAGAGGTGACAGAAGACGAAAGAGATGTTGAGGCTACTTGTTTTGCGTGTATTTTTCTCGATTAGCGTTGGTCTGCCTACTCAGGTGTATCCGGCGTAGCCATCCAGAGGACGCTGACCATATCCGTTGATTCGGCTACTTTTCACAGCTTTCAATCTTTGCTATCCCACCCGCCGTACCTTACCTTTACCTCTCATCCGTCTGCTCGCTTGTTTATCGTCTGCTTTGCAAATTCCGTGCCACCGAAACCGCGGTGAAGGTGTCTACCAGTGTGTGTGAAAGCTATCGAGGTTCTGGTCTTTTATAGCTACTTCCTTCTCCTCCTCGATGGAGACATCACACACATAATAAATTGGCTTATATGCATAGCCGCTGATACTAACCGCTACACATGTGCTAATTGAGCTGCTCTGTTATCAGCGGAATTCTGCAATACCCCAACTAACGCTAAACCTAAATATAGTAGCTTTAGCAAATGTAAACCCTACAGCACATCATTCCTTTAACAAGGTGAGCAGCTTTTTCGAAGTGTTAGGATATTCGATTACCTTGAACATAATCTTTGATGGTTTCTGCACAGATAAATTTCTCTGGAAGTTTCCTGCTTATCTTCATGGTTTCCTCTGACTACTTCAGTTAGATTAATGCACTCTTCTACAGCATAAAGAAGCGGACTATTTAATGACAACGTTTTCTTCTTTTGAAAGGCTGTTAGTATCCTCATATTTGCTTCCTCGAACCAATCCTTCCCCTTCGCGCATTAAGACTTTCGAGCATTTAGAGCGAACATATTTCTTGTATTCTGATCAATTTACCTTTAATACTTCTTCTCCAGCATAGTGAAAACTAATGACTGATATAATCGCTGGTGCGAAATAGGATAATGTAAGATTACTGTGCAAGCTTTTCTCGGGTCTCGCCACCACTTCACGCAATGCCGATAACTCGCAGGTCCACCGTTGTCTCTAAACAACTCTCCTTAATAACACTCCTTGACGATGCCCATAAGATTGTCGTTCATTGCTTCAACACTAAGGTCCTCTTCCTGAGTTAAAACCGAATACCTGTTCTGTAGCTTGAACCGAAATTCCTCTAGTTTCCCTCTTACCGCTAACTCATTGACTGGCTTCTTATGTACCAGTTTCTTCCGTTCCCTCCTCAAGTCTAGGCTAATTCGAGTTCTTACCATCCTATGGTCACTGCAGCGCACTTTGCTGAGCACGTCCACATCTTGTATGATGCCAAGGTTAGCGCAGAGTATGAAGTCTATTTCATTTCTAGTCTCGCCATTTGGGCTCCTCCACGGCCACTTTCGGCTAACCCGCTTGCGGAAGAAGGTATTCATTATCCGCATATCATTCTGTTCTGCAAATTCTACTAATAACTCTCCCCTGCTATTCCTAGAGCCTATGCCATATGCCTGTGTCTACACTTAAAGAATGCGTTTCTGCGTAACGTCGCCTCTTTTGTAAAGCGCGGAAATTGTGAGGTGGATGATGCAGCCTTTTTCAAAGTTTGTAGCAAACTAGCGCTCAGACGAAATGTTTCTTTGGAATAATTGAGGTTCCGATCGCTGTCGTGCTCATGTGTTGGTGGTCGCGTTCAAGACTGCGCGCATGCCCTTTTTCCCGCCGATTACTAAATCAATTACGCAGAAGTCTCCCCCTTCCCCCCCCCCCCCCCCGTCATCATTGGCACCGCCAATGTTAGTCGCACTTTCATTCTGCGAGAGCGCACAATAGTTGCTCTACTACTGTGCGGTCGTGGCGCGAGCAAACTTACGCCATTCGTACGCACGCTACCGTAATTTATCCGCCTTCTTTCCTATGGACTCTCGCTTTGCATAACAGTCAGTGATCGAGAGAAAAACCACTGAGGTTGGTCTTGCGTCGAGCGATTCTCTCGCTTCTCGTTGAGAGAGAGAGAGAGAGAAACTTTATTGTGATTCTAAAGATTTGAAGGAGAGGTGGTCGGAGCCTCTCAGTCCAGGGCCCCACTGGCCTCTGCCGCCTGCCTGACCTGGCTAATTAAGGACTTTTGTCCTGCCAGATCGGAGCGGGCGAGCTGTGCCTCCCACTGCTCCATTGTCCTACTGGTGTTTGGCCTATGAGGGTGCTTAGTGCACTCCCAGGTTATGTGCATTAGGGTAGGTATGCCACCGCACCAAGGACAGTTGGCCCTATAACGAGTGGGATACATGGCGTTTAGCAATTTTAAATGGGGGAACACCCCGGTCTGTATTTTACGCCAATCGGCGGCCTCTTCCCCGTTAAGTTGTGGGTGAGGCGGCGGGTATTTTCTTCGGACTCCACGCTGATGAGCAAGGATGTCTTTGGCATTTAAATTGGTGGAATTTTGTGATGGGTAGTGCGGGTGGTTGGGGTTAGAAGAGGACGCCTTCGCTCGGTTAGTGAACCCTCGAGCTAACGCGTTAGCCTTTTCGTTCCCCTGTACCCCCGCGTGGCCCGGGCACCAGAGTAGGCGATGATGGTGGTTGAAGGATTTCGGGATTATCGCGAGGCTAGCCGCAGTCACGTGCCCCTTGAGAAACATGCGACATGTCTCCTGGGAGTCCGTGACCACGACCGAGTCCCTTTGCGAACGCTCCGCGTGAGCGAGTGCGATCGCCACTGCTAATATTTCAGCCGAGGCTGGGGATCCCGCCGTGGCCGACGCGGTAATTTGCTGTTGGCTGACAGCGTTCACGACTGCCAGGGCGTACCTCCTTTGGTAGCGCTGCCCGGTCGTGTCTGCATACAGAGCTGCGTCCGTGTAGTACGTGTTGTACCTATGGTTGTTAGAGTAGGCTGATTGAATGTGTTGTGCACGTGCTTTGCGCCTTTCTTTGTTGTACTCTGGATGCATATTCTTTGGAATTGGGACTACTGTAATTTTGGATCTCATCGAAGGAGGGAGAGGTACGGCCTGCTCTGTGAGATAAATGGGGTATGCTGGGATATTGAGTCTAGCCAATATTGCCCTACCAGTTTTTGTGAAGCTGAGGCGCTCCCTCTGTCGTATCAGGGTGGCTTGCCTCAGTTCGTCGAAAGTATTGTGCACTCCCAAAGCTAACATGCGCTCCGTTGAAGTACATTTAGGCAGGCCCAGAGCAGCTTTGAAAGCGGTTCGAATTATTGTGTCAGCCTGCTTTTCCTCCTCCCTGTTCAGGATTTGGTACGGTAAGCCATAGGTTATTCGACTAACCACTAAGGCCTGTACGAGCCTTAGGGTATCGTCTTCTCGCATTCCCGCTTTTCGATACGTCACGCGACGTATCATTTGGGCTATGTTGTTGGCTGTGGATTTGAGGGTCTTGAGTGTCTGTAGTGCTCTCCCGTCGCTCTGAAGCCACAAACCCAGGACTCGCATCGTGGGTACCTCTCGGACTGATTGGCCCTCAACCACGATGTTAATCGACCCTCTGGATTTGTAGCCTTTCGCGTGTATCCGGATAACCTCAGATTTTTCGGGTGCGCACTTCAGGCCACTCCATCTAGAAAATTTCTCCACCGCTAATACTGCACTTTGGAGCGTATATTCCTTATCCCCTAGTGAACCTCTGCTCGTCCACAGCGCGATGTCGTCTGCGTAGAGCGTGTAACCTAGGTCGGGTATCCGATCCAGATCGCGCGCGAGTCGACACATCGCAATGTTGAAGAGAAGAGGAGATAATATAGCTCTTTGAGGTGTTCCTTTGTCAGGCATTTTAAATAAATCCGAAGTGATTTGGCCAATACTGATGCTCGCCTCGCGGTTGGAAAGAAACGCTCTTAAGTAATTGTATGTGCGCTCACCACAACCCGCGAGTTCGAGTTCTTCCAATATTGCGGCGTGAGAGACGTTGTCAAATGCTCCTTTAAGGTCTAGTGCTAGGACTAGTCTCTCATCGCCGTACGGTATATTAGTTAGAATTTCATCTTTAAGTAGGAGGAACGCGTCCTGGCAAGATAAACCCGTACGAAATCCTATCATGGAGTCCGGGAACCAGCTCCGCTCTTCCAGGTATCGCTGCAATCTGCTATGGATAACCCTTTCATAGAGCTTACCTAGGCAGGACGTGAGCGACACCGGCCGTAGTGTATCAATCGAGGGATTCTTTTTTGGTTTGGGGATCATGATTATTTTAGCCAATTTCCACTCTTGGGGCAAGTCTCCCTTGGCCCAGCACTCGCTATTAAATACCTTTGTGATTTTCGCTAGGGCTACCGAATCCATGTTTCGAATCATTGCATTTGTGATCGAGTCTGGGCCCGGTGCCGAGTTTTTAACTGCGGATTGTGCCGCCTCATACACTTCCGCGTACGTTATATCTTCGTCTAATTTAGGGTTCGCCTCCCCCGCGTATTGTCTCCTCGCGGACGACGATGCCGTAGCAGGTGAGGGTCCTATGTACTTTTTCTGAAGCGCATGAACGAGATCTTGGTCTGTACCCTCGAAGTTGTCTGCTATAATTTGGAGCTTCTTGTTGTTCTCAGTACGCGTGCTCATCGGGTGTAGCATGCTTCGTAGTATTCGCCACGTACTGCTCGTTCCCAGAGTTCCTGACAGGGTTCCACAGAACGTCGCCCACTCATTTTTAGCGAGCTCGTTGGCATGGCCTTGGGCTTGCTCTGCCAAGAAAGCGATGCGTTGTCTCAAGTGTTTGTTTAGACGTTGCCTTTTCCACCTCTTGGCCAGTTTCCGCCTCTCTTCCCATAGGCTGACCAGGTGAGAGTCTATCACCGGCACCTCCGCTGTACGCTCAATGGCTTTAGTGGTGTCCCCGTGTGCTCGTCGAAGGAATTCGGTCCATTCTCGCATGTTGGTCGGGGCTGTATCCGACTCCTCCAGAGCTCTCTGGAGTTTTCTATAACGAGGCCAGTCAGTTAATTTAGTCTTTCCTATTGTTCTCCGTATGTTGGGCGTGGAGAGCGCTACTCGGATTATGTCGTGATCGCTTCCCAAATTTTCATCAAAGGAAACCCATTGTGCGTCTCTGATGTTTATTGTAAAGGCATGGTCGGGCGCCGTGTCTCTACTGACGCTGTTACCCGTGCGCGTCGGTTTGCCGATCTGATTGATTGCCCGTAAGCCCAAGGCCGTTGCGGTGCGCTCGAGTAGGAACCCTTTGGGCGACGTTTTCGCGTATCCCCATAGTATGTGGGGTGCATTAAAGTCACCCACTATCACCGCCTTATCCCTGGTGCCCGCTAAATCTTTTGTTGCTGAGAGAATGTGGGGTAGGTCGTTCCCTTTGCTTTTGGGAGGACTGTACAGATTTGTGATTAGTGTGTGTGCCTTACTTCGTTTCTTTGGCATCACACTGATAACTATGGAATTAGTCTCTCCCTCAGTTGGCGGAAGTGTTAATAATTGAGCGTTTATCGACTTGCTCACCAGCGTGGCGACTTTCGAATTTTGAGGATCGCTCAGAGTGTAGTATCCCTGCAATTTGGCCGGCTTGGCCCCGACCTCCTGCAGACATATCACGTCCGGAGCGATTCCGGAGTTTTTGATAAACTGGTGGAACACTGCCGCTTTCCTGGAGAAGGAGCGGCAGTTCCATTGCCATATCTCTAATTGGTCTGAATTTTGTATTCGTTGCGATTTCTTAGCGTGATTAGCCATGTTGCCCACTCTTATTTTAAGCCCGTGACGTTTCCGTGTCCGAGCCGTCGGATTCTGTTACGCAGTGGCTTATTTTAGTTTTTGCCGAACCCGCTCCTATCGCAATTGCGCGTTTTTTGGTGGGAACAGCCTTCGAGACTGCCCTAAGCTGTTCCGCCACGAACCCCTTGTGTTTCTCGAAGTCCTTCGTGCACTGTTGTTGAAATTCCGTTAACCTTTGGGTAATTAATGCCATCATTTCATGCATAAATATTTTCAAGTTTTCCGCGATCATTGTCTGGATCTGCGCTGCCGTTATCTGCGCGTTTTTTGAGATTTGGGTTGTCGGAGACTGCGCGGAGACGGAGTTTATATCTGCCGCCGCTTTCGCTTTGGCTATTTGTTCAGATTGACGCGGCATTTCCGGCTGTGGTATTGTGCTATTGAAGCGCGCCTCTAACTCTGACACTTGTTCTCAAGTGATTGTCGTTTGCGTTCTTCTCCTGAGAGCTGTTCTCTTAGTCGCACATTTTCCTTTTCCAATTTTTGAATGCGTTTATCATTTTCACCAGTATTCTGTTTTGGAGCAGTGGGAGAAACAACCCTCGCCCAGCTCACCTGCTGTTTTTTAGGCAGTGGCGAATTTGACCGCTGTGAAGCCCTGGAGCTGGAGGGGTCCCTCGACGGGGTATTGCTCTTCGCTCTGCTTCCGTGTGGAGATCTGGATCGCGATGGGTGCCGGTAGAAGTCCTCCTCTTCCATGGACTCGAACCAGCGCCCCGGTGCCTTTTTGGTGTTATGTCCCGACCGCTCCCGTGATCGAGACTGGCGAGTCGTCTTCACGCGCTTGGCGGCAATCAGTTTGTTCGGGCACCGACGCGTCTCGTGCCCCGCCGCCCTGCACATGGCGCACTTCACTTCACATTCGTGTCCTTGCGGGGGTGGATTTTCGAGTCCGCAGCCACGGCATATGTTCTTGGGGTTCGGACAAACGTCCGAGCGGTGTCCCTCTTGCATGCACTCCAGGCACATTTGTATTGTTGGCCTGTACTCCGTGCACCGCATCTCTACTCCCATGTAGTACACGCATTTGGGGCGCGTGCCTCCCGAGAAGGTGAAGAGAGCGGTATTGGAGCTTCCAAGCATTCGGGCCCTTTCGATGGTGACTCCTTGGGTCCTGACGCGCAGGTGTCGCTGGAGATCTGCTGATTCGGTGTGTGCTGGGAATCCGTGCACCACCCCTTTGTAGCTATCATCTGGATCCGCTACGTACACGTTGAAGGGGTGTTGCTTGCCTCGCAGCTCCATGCACGTGACTCGACGAATGACGTCCGCCACTTCCAGTGAAGGTGTGGAGACGATGATGGTATTTGTTCCCTCTCGAATTCGCAGTATGAAATCTTCTCCAGTGATTTTTCGCTGGTTCGGTCCATTTCCTGTGATTATCGTCCCGGTAGCCCGAATAATCGCTTGCGGTATTTCTGTTCTCAGATATTCCTTGAGCATTAGTCCTTTGTGTGGCTTCAGTATTATCTTGATGTCATTCTTCGGTAATGGTGGCAGAGGCTTCCCCTTCCACGGGCGCATGTTGCGACGACCGATTTGCCCATCTCCTTTCGCGCCGCCTGCTGATGGCTGACCGTTTATGTTGTTCTTGTTGGGAGCCGTTTCCCTGTCGTTGCGCTTGACAGCCTCTCGCTGTCGCCGCGATAGAACTAACTGCCAGCCGTCCATCGCCTGGTTGTGGGCGGCGATCTCTTGGCTTTTGCTAGTCCTCGCTTCGGAAAGTACTCTTGTGTCCCCGTTTTCGTCCGCGTTGTTAACCGGATGCGGGGGTGTTATTTGGAGGTCCATGTCCTCTGACGTAGCCATCTCGTACGCTCGGCAGAAGCGATCTGGTTATTAGGCGGTGAGGCGGTCGCTCACGCGCTAAGCCTATCGAGGCCTAACGGGGCTTCCGCCGCTTCGAATTTTCAAAGTCGCGTGGAATGACGAAAACTTCACTCACGGACTTGAACTTGGTCTTGAAACGGAGCGTTTGTCGAGTGGAACCCAATGGGATAGTCGAGTCTGGTGCAGTTGACGAGTTTTCGGCTAAAACGTCGATAGTCGGCGTAGCCCATGTGAATGAGCGTGCTCTGCCGGAACTCCGCTTCTCGTTGAAGTATGCTGAGCTACCAGAAAACTTCTCCGGCAAGTTTTGCCGCCTGAATACCCTCGTCAGAGCATGCGCCAGCTACAGGCGTTTGTCGTCCAACTATTCGAGACATTCCGAAACGACTTTGATGCCGTTTACCGAGGATCATTGACTGTTCTCGTCAGTGCGAACTAGTAATTTGCCAACGAAGTCAACGTCGCGGCAACGGATGCGCGGGTTAGGGATCTCTCTCGTTAGCGGTGCGACAGAAAAGAGCGGACGACCAACCGATGAACGGCAGTGACAACGCTAACCAATATATCTGAGAAAAAATAAAAGTGAACGCATGTTTATTATAGGCAGCGCTACCTAAGGTACTGAGAGATAACTCGAATAAATGCGGTAGGCGATTTCGTAAGTAGGACAACGCTATAGAGTACGGCTGGGCAAGCTAGAGGAAGGTTTCTGACTCCGCCCCTTAATTCCGTAATTCCTGATGTTTGCGTAGCTTTGAGCATTTCAGTATATTTATGGGCCTAGTAGAAATGTTTCATTTTTGGCAAGTCTTTTATTTGTGTTGATGTCTTTATTAGCTGTGAAATATTTAAAAAAATTGATCACAGAAAGAGCCTGGTCTCCCAAAGTATTCCCTAAGAAAAAGAATAGAAAAGGAAACAACGTAATGTAATTACGAAACACTGCACACGGATCACAAAGAAAACATAGAAAAAAGAGAATCATTGCGAGAGACCTCAGTAAATGACAGTGTTGAAAGTGACGCCAAGGTACTTTTATGGAGTGGCTCACGTAGGGGGAAGAAGCTGAGAGGCGGCTAGTGTCATTAAAAATTTCACCATATTCTTTGCACACCCATTCCTTCTGTGTGTTTCAATATTGTTTATGTGTCAGCAGCTTTCCCGGTGCATCGCAATGGCGTAGTTACCTCGATCCCTCGCTGCTATTGCGGAATGACTTTTATTAACACTCGAGGCGAACATTCATAGTTGCCAGGTCGCTGTTCCTTCTTCCCAGCAGCAGTTACTTTGCGCGCTGCATCGTGCCGATGCGTCGCGCACGTGCATATTTTGAACACCGTTCGAAGAGTTGTTTTTCTTGCCCATCCAGCTTGTGGCTCATACCCACTAGCGGGGATGATCAGAAAATGGGGTGGATTGTTTCAAGTTGTAAGCACAAGCAAAATTTCAGGACAGTTATAAAGTAAGCGCTGTTGATAGCTGAAATTGAAAGTCACAATGGCAGCAATAATAGCAACAAGAATCAACAATAAATATTAGAAAGGAAGAGGTAAACAAAAGAAAAACATAAAAATCTAACAGGAACATTCGGGTGGACTTCATAGAAATTACTGGACTGCGGAGCACAAATTCCTGTGGCTCGGTTTCAGGATAGAGGCCCCAAAGAAAGAAGTCCGAGCGGAACGCTCAACCTTTCAGTCGCAGTCAATGCTTCACCCTTCATGCGAAGCAGCGATTTTCTCTATAGCGGGGAGTTCATTATTACGCGCACGGAACCAACCAGCGACGCGCAGCAATTATCACCAGACGATCTGCTGGTTTTTGTTTGAGCAGTTAGATGCCTCATGTGGATTGTGGACCAATGCACGTTACAGTTAGGTGCCGCATGTGGACCAATGCTTGTTACAGGTGCAGTTTTAAATTGGCGTCGCACTTGTACTTTTGATACTGTAGTTTTGCAGGATCAGCTGTGGTAGCTTAGTGGCTGCGGCATTGCGCTTCTGAGCACGAGGTCGCGAGTTCAATTCAGACCGTGGCGGCCGCATTCCGATGGAGGCGGAATGCAAGGACCTTAGTGAACCGTGGTTTAGGCGCGCGTTAAAGAACTGCAGTTAGTCAAAATTAGTCAGGAATCCCCCATTACGGCGTACCGCATAATCAGATCGTTTGTTCTGGCACGTAAAGCCTCAAAAATGTCTTCGAGTATTATAGCCTACCGATAATGAAGGCCCCGTTGACAATGTGCGCGGGTTATGACGTGGCTTGATCCCTAAGGCAGTGTGATGTGGGCGGTCCGATGGTGTCAGCAGTGGCTGATCTTTATCCTCATAATGGTTTTCATACGACATGATAACAATATGTGATATTTTGCTCTTCGGCAGTGTAGGGACATGGGGAAGTCAGACGGCTGTGGATAGATAATCGTCAAATTATAGAATCTCATATTGTTATTTCATTACGGTCACTGAGTTCAAGCTTGAGAGGTTTAAAGTTTCTTTATCTTGGCCACTTCAAACTTGCATGGTGCTTGAGGAGATTTTTTTTTTCTTGTAGGACCGCAGAAAGGTCTCCTTGGTCTTATGCGCTGGTATCTGTCACTGAGCGCAAGGGAAAGGGCAAAGGAAATGAAAAAAAGATATGGAGGATGATGATGACAAGAATGAGGGGATGGGGACTTTAGACTGGTCGTCAACACAGCAGCGTACTTGAGTCAGTGCTGAGCACACTACTGCATCGGGCAGAAATTGCACCATGGCCCGTACTGTTAGTGCTGAACATCTCAGGTGGGTCGAAGGACCAAGATTAAGTCCCACGAGAATTGTCTGGCGTAAATTGTGTGTTGAGACGGCATAGCACCGTCGGGTATGGCTTTCAAGGTGCGCGCAAATTCTTCACATCAGCTAGTGTCCAGTTTCAGTAGACAGCCTTTTGCCATCTCGTTCCATGCTTGAGTGTGCGGAAGTGTGTAATGAAGAAATAAAACTTTTACCAGGAAACAAATTTATTTTAGCTTACTTGTACAAACGCCTAAATATATGCCTAAGTATATATTATATGCCTAAACGTATATTAAACGACTAAATATATATTATAAATATATAAAAATATGCTCATTGGTCTTCGATACCGGTGTGTCTGCCGGCAATGGTGCGCCTTCTGACAGGCGGCAAAAGGAGTATCCCTTAAAGCCTGCATCACGGCGGCTCCTACTTTATTTACGGTTTCAAAATGGTGGCACGCTCAAGTCATGCATGCGTTTCCCAGAAAAACAAGACGCAGTCGGCTGAGGCCAGGTGAACACTCTAGAGGGGGCTGCGGCGACGGTGCCACATCGTGCCCGAGCAATAACTCTCACCCTGAGCGACGTTTGAATGGGCGCGTTGTCGTGGTGAAGGTACGAGGCGATCTTACTGCATGCCGACGCGAAGAATGCCCTTTTTCAGGCGACTGAGCCCTCCCGTGGAAAGAGACCCTACGACCGCTTGCACGATTGGTAGAAATTTTCATTGCCCGGTTGTACGCGGCATTTATCACTCTGACCGAGGTTCAAAAAAGGGTTACTTCGTTTTTCTTTCTTTTTGTTCTGTCACGCCTTATTCCTAACTGCCATGACGTGCATCCATGCGTAGCTCAACAACGCACTACCCATTTTACCTGCCGGCGCTGCCATGTGGCTGCCTTACTCGGCGGGAAACACAGCCTTATTACTTTAGGGACACAATCTGTGTACTTCTGTTATTTAAATTTGCCGTTGCTTTGTCTCGTTCCTGCTCTCACATAGAGTACGCTTACTCTCCGGGTCCAGTTGGGTGTGAGCACGCTCACACTTAAAGAGAGAGAGAAGTAAAGGCAAGAGGATTAACCAGGGTTCACCTGCTTTGTTAACTCACATGGTGGAGAGGAAAGAGGTCGAGAAAGAAAAAAATGAGGGGTTAAGGGATGCTGGATGAGTCGCAAAGTCACCCGCAAAGCCCGGTCGTGTTTAAGGACCGCCGCAGTAGTGAGGGGCTCTCTTGCGAGAATGAAGGCGGAGTCCAGCGTCCGAATATCGCCCTTGAGCGATGCCAAGTCCGACTGGCTCTCTAAGGTAGCTCGTCGATGGTATTCAAAAGATGGCCGAATCAAGAAAGTCAAGGAGGAGGGCGAGTCAGGCTACGATAGCTGTCGGAAAAGACTGCCGTCAAAAAGCAAATCAAGGAATCGTTATTACAACCAAGTTGTTCATAAAGTGTAGGTGCATGGCGTATCCTTCTTTGTCAGATCAGAACTTCCTTGCTGCAAAAAAAAAAATGGCTGTGGCTTAGCTAAGGTTAAGCCCAGGATGCGAAGCATACTAGGCTTTATTTTAGTTGTTGAACCACTGTTTAGCCTGGTGAACTGCTGTTGCTTGGCTATATTTGGTTCGGCTAGACGAAGAAACAACTCATGTGTTACTCTGCTTCGCCTTCAAGAGTGGAACGCGACAGCGTTCCCGTCGACCCGCCAAGGGGTGTAAGACAATGGGCTACGGCACAGCGACTATGCGCCCCGCATTGGACGCGGTGAGCGTCGAGCAACGCAGCGTTCGGCGCGGCAATGAAATGTGCGCCTGAGCAAGCGACGCACGCCTGAGCCTTAGAAACAGCTCGTTTCTAATGCAACACCGCATTCACTAGAGGAGCTTTTGTACCGCTTTGAAGCATCGTACTCGTGGCTCAGTGGTAGCGTCTCCGTCTCACACTCCGGAGACCCTGGTTCGATTCCCACCCAGCCCATCTTGCAAGAGTTGAGCCAAAGCCACCTAGATAGAAACAAGCGCAGCTGCTTATATACCGCCGCGAGCGACGGCGCGAGTTGGAGCCCCGTTTCTCCTATGTCGTGACGTCACGTTGTCACGTGGTATTGAAGGCGACACCGCCGCGCCTGAGGAGCTGGGTTGAGCTCTCGTAATATGCTTCGCATAAAAAAGGAATTCAAACCTCTCCGGAACTCAGTACCATAGGGGCTGGCAGCGCCGAGCCGGAATAATCACGCGGCGATAATCCTTCCTGATTACACGCGCCAATTACGCAGGCGCCCGAGCGGCTTATGAGGGGATCAGTTAGCGGGCTCGGTGCACAGAGGGCCACGGTGATGGATCTTCGCTCTCACGATCCTATCGCCTTCCTGCTGTGTTTACTCTCCGTCCGCCCTATACTATATATACCTTGCCCAAAATCCAGCGTAATAAACGACGCGCTTTTCAGGGCGCTTTAATTTCGCCAGCGCTGACAGAGCCCGAGCGGGACACCTTCTAAGCACAGTATACCGAACGGAGCCCCGAACGGATTTGGGAGGTAGGCATGGGGTCAAGATAAACGGGCCGTGTGACAATGGGCCGAAGTCCATCAGGGAAGGCTTAGCCTTGTCGAGGGCGGTTTATCACCCCCCGCGTGTAGAGTTGGGTTGTGCGGGCGGTTTGTTTCAGTCTGAAGGAACTAAGGGCTGGCACTCACTGCGCGAACAGAGACGTCCAACCCTGGGGAGGGAGAGGGGGGGGCGGCTCGGAAAATAAAAGTAAAGCTGCCGCGGTCGGTGCCGTTTTCTTCGTTTCGCACGACCTACAGGACGATTGCGGAATAAAGGTGGCGCGAGAGTTATAATGAGGTGGCGAACGTTGTCCGAACAGAATGGGGTGGTACGTACACTCTAAAACAAAATTACACCCTTTGGGTTGTGTATCTTGCCAGACAACAATAATTGTCATCTGTCTTGCCCGCATTTCCTTTCTTTAAGACGGCGAGCCCGGTACTTCCCAGTTACGAACGGCAGACGCGTTATGCGCATGACATAGCATTGCTGATCGGACAGTAGCGGGCGCGGCGTTTTCAAGAAAGGAAACGCAAGCAATGCAGATGACGATTACTGTTGTGTGGCAGATATAGAACCCAAAGGGTGTATGTACGTTTGTCTAAGTGTGTAGCTGACGCCGTTCGGAACCAGGGTCTTTTTTCCTAAACCGGAGCTTAAACGGGCCGGCCGTACGAGCTCTTTGTTCCTCGGTACACGCGGTGCCCGAAAGCGAGTATGCTGGTCTTTGGGAGTCGCGGAAAGGGCGCAACTGGTACACACGGGCCTCTTTAGAGACGTGGCGTCGACGCTTCTCGATGCTGGCAGGGCTCTCCTGCATATCTCCAGCACAACATCTCGACCTAGATTGCTGTTTTTAATGTCCCTGACAGGGCTTAATTCTCTGTAGTGGTGATGTTTCTTCATGCAGCAACCCCCTCAGAACCCGACAGAGCTTGGGGACAAAATTCATTTGAGGGGATTTGCTTAATACTGACCGCTAAGTTGTAGACGTGGTGAACCCAGTTTTCTTTTAAGGGCACGGATTAGTAGCTGTAGGTGGCACCTTCATGTAGAGTGGAATGTAGAGTAGACCACGCATCTGCAAAAAAAACTGATTTCTTCTAGAACAGCCTTGCAACGTGAACTTAAGGCTTGGCGCTTGTCAAGCAGGTGCACCTGGACAGTACACTTGTATTCTGCCTTTATGCTTAGGCTGAGAACAAAAAAGAGCTTTAGCAGCAACTCTAGTCCTTAAACTTTTGCACTCGACTGTACAGCCTGTGCAAAAGTACACAGGCTGCTACGCGCCTTTACCATTTGTCTAGTTTGACTGTGTGCTGTACTTTCCTGCCACTCCAGACATCTACATCGTGTGTGCGTGTGCTATTTTCATTCTTCGGGTTCTTAGAAAGTATGGCATACCAGAGGACCTCGCCTAAAGAGGCTGTAGTTAGCTGTGGTAGACGCAGTCAACGTAGCTCGCATACTTTCAACATAGAGTGTGCATTAAGAAAGTAATCCCCTCCATACGTTTCTTGTCGTACAAACGACTTTTCTTGGCTTAATCACGTATTATATGAACGCGATGTACACCCGTGGTAGGTTGGCATGTTGATGCTGTGTCCTAGATTTGTACCTCGACACGCGGTATTCGGAACGTAAGTATGACTTGTCGCATGTGACCCACCATCGCCAAAAAAAAAAGAGAGAAGAAAGCTTTAAGAACATTCTTTGTTGTCTGTGGCAACACTATGGTCTGTATCAGACTTGCGTCCTTCTTCATAAAATCTTCTGACGTGAACGTAATTAAACTGATTTCATACAGTCTCGCATCCATCTGTGGCTGAATGATTGAGGAAGAACTATATTGCGTAATCGTTTTAAAGTTAAATTTGTAAAGATATGAAGGCTATCTGTAATTTATTGCAGAAAGGGCCTAACGCTGTAATAGTATAAATATATTACTAATGGTATTTCTATATCGACAGTTCCTAGCAACAATACTTATCATCGGAATTTTAACAAGGTTAAGCATCCTTTTCCTTTAAGCAACGCAAGGAGTGGCAGTTGAGAGGCCAGGCGGTCATGGCCACCGATTGACTTTTGGCAGGGACTTTGTTTTTTTCGCACTCTTTTTGGACGAGTGAAAGCGCGACTGAGGTTACATCATGCAGGCGCACCTGGCGGGTGTTCACAGCATCAAAAGCTTCAGGCTGTTTTCTCATGTTTACGATCTAATCAGTACAGCTGACGGGAAGGCACAACAAGAAAATGTGCGGATATCACGCGCTGTGGGAATCTATGCAAACGAAGCTTTGTATTCTGTTTGCTTTAATTGACGATAATTAGCGGTAATGCTGGCGGCGAATGTGTAATTTCCACGGCATTCAGTCCAACACGAGAGTGGTGAGTCGACATTAACCATTAGCTTGCGTGCACCACTGCCGTTTGTCTGCGCATTACTCAAACCAAACAGGGAGACGTGTTCGCTTGAGGCGTTGTTATGCGCCATTGTTCCTGATAATCTCTGAGAAAGGGTTGAGCCTTGGCGTTGCCCCACGTGGCATATCGCATCGTGGTAGGAGTGGTCTGCCATACGTTTCGCTGCGTAGCAAAGACGTTCCTGTCCCGCGCGACGCTTCTTTCGGGCCTGGGTGCCCTCGGCGCTGAGTGCAAGCTTTTTTCAGCCATTTTGATGGCGCGTGTTTACGTGTTCCTTCTGCAAACGTGGCCAGCACGTTGTTGAGACGCCAGTTCCAAGCGCTCTCTCCAGGCTGTGGACGAGTGTGATGTTTACGCTATCACAATTTGATGCATTGGTTGCCCAGAAAAGTTCTCCGGTCTGGTGGGCTTAGATAGGAGGCCCGGAGGTAAAACATCCTCTTTCATTCCCAACCTGTATATTGAAGTGTATGATGAGATTTCTATGGTGAACTACGACTACTATTTTTTGTGTAAATTAGTGAGCTAGCATAATTTTCTATTTTTACTTATACTGTGCCTTTCCTGTATATCACTTTTTTACTTCCTTTATGTAGCCTCTCCCCTCTATAATGTATATTTACTCTGAGGGCACTGTAAATAAATAAATAAATAAAAGTAAATTTAAGAGGTTGACTTAAAACTGAGAAATTAACTAACTTGACTCCTTAACGAGAAGGTACGCAGTAAAGTGTAACTGAATGTCCCTGTCTTTAAATTCACATCAATAGTGTAACGAAAGAAAAATGTTTGAGTCAGCAGACGTGTAGAAGGCTGTGTTTTCTATATTTACCCTGGCAGAGGTGTAGTCACCTACGGGTATACGTACTCAAAGAGCAGCATTGAGTAAAACATGAGTAACGCAATAAATTGATCATGTCCAGTTAGTCTAAACAACAAGTTTACTGGTTTCCGTAGTGTCGCCTAAAACCAACATTCAGCGTTCCGGAACTACGTGTCTCCTGCACGCCAGATCCATTCAGGAATCACCGGCTCCTATTCCATCCCGATTACATTTCGGGTGCTTGGAATGTGAAAACTCTGGAATCATTCCAACTACGGAGTCGCAACTCCCCAATTCTGGTCGTCATCTTTGTAACCCTCTCTCAGGAGTCGTGGGAAGAGATATGTATACCGAGTCCTTTGTCACTGCCAGCTAGCAGTATTGCAGGTGTATTCTTTATTTTTTTAAGTTTCGGTAACGAAACTGCAAACTTTTGCCAATACTTCCCTGACAGTTTAGATTGCATTTCACAAGTACAGTTTTGCACGGAAACTGTTCCATATCTGTCCTATCTCAGACTAGGCTTTTTGTTCGAGCAAAGGTATGATTCCTTCTAGTTAAACACGCGGAAGGCGGGAGATGGAAATTCAAGACGATGAGCACAACGAGAACAAGGTGAAAGCAGGAGCCATTTCAGTACTTTCATTTATTTTATTGTTATTTTTTCACGAGCACCGGTTTCTGCCGCTCCTTCTACTATCGCTTTCAGAGACAAGATAATCCACGACCTCCAGTGAAACAGGTAATAGAGGGCTGTTGTGCACGCCATTGACACGGCGGCTGACACATGGGCGTTGACACGTGATTGACAGGCGGTATAGTGTCCCTGGCATTGTGCACAGCACTCTTATAACCTTAATTCGACACCTTCGCCTCTAACACACCTTTGCTCGTTGCCGCACCCACCTGCCTTACCGGTCTCCCTGTTAGAAGAACCCTACCTATATATACTGTGGCGAGGAAAGCACGTGTCGCCTTGAAGAAGGCAAGTCCACTTGCCTTCACGTTGGCTCTTGCTTTCACCTTGTTCTCGTTTTGCTCATCGTCTTCCTTCTAGTTGGCCTCTAAATATTAATATACACAGGCTATGGCATTCTCTGTGCGTTTTCTGTAGACCAATCATACTGCTTACACGTTTTGTTGTTTTTTGGTGTACATATTGTCCCTATCCTGGTTATAGAGAAACGGTGTTACTGATTAAATCTTTTTGTAGCTATCCGGTCCAGAAACTTCTGAGCGGGTTTATCTACCGCAAGTGTAAACAAGAGCCGTCAACAAGTGTAATACCATACGTCCGCAGTCTGCCTATGTACACATCTGCAGTCTTGAAAGACATAAAATACGCAGATGTAACCGACACGATGGGCAGTGTCTGAAGCGAAATTTTAGCAAACGGTTAATTAAACGCTGTACAATTAACACAACGCATGGTAGGCAAGGGATGTTACACTATTAAAAAGCGCACATATTTTTATTCCCTGTCTACATAAACTACTGTGATGGCATTGTTGAGACACAGAAAGTTTACAGACAAGTTAAAGGCAGACAGATCAATTCAAAATTGAAATCAGTGGTTTTATTCATGACATCTAGGATGGAGCAGAAAATTGTGCAATAGATGAATGAAGCACTGAAAAAATATAAACGTACAATGCTATGGACGCTAGCTCACGTTTCCATCTGGCCCACCGATTTCCGCAGGATTTGTGTTTCCCGAGAAGTTACCGAATCGGAGAAAACCAAACTTAACTATTCGCATACGTATTGAAGCAAGGTTTGGGTACGGGCTGGTCGGTCAGCGCTTGTCTTCGTCGTCCTTTTGTCCCTCGTCCATCTATGCCCTGTAAGTGACCATTCATACATACGACTGTCAGCGGTTCTAATTACAGAATCCTGCGACATCGCAAAGCAGTTAAGCGTGGCTCGAAGCAATATTTCGCACATGCCCTAGTGTCCCCGCAAGCTACGGTTAGGTCTTCGTGCCTTATGTTCGGAACTTACGGCGTTAAGGCATATTATCTGCCTTAAGATTGCCTTCGAATAATTTGCAGATCTACGCCATTAAGAGTGCGAATTAAGAATTCCGAAGAACTACCTGCAACAAACACCTTGCGCTGTTGGAAATTCATGAGCAAAAGCTTTCATACGTTTTCAAATACTCCACTGGGATTATTTTCTTTTTATTTCACCCTGTGTTTTGTCATACAGATTCTCACCTATAAAATTCGAACCAGAAGGATTTAATGTCATTCCGTACTAAAGCCCTCAGCTTAAGCTGTATCGGTAGGCCGTTTGGCTTTGATAGCCCATCTTAAAACCACAAATGAGGCTGTGCAGGGTGATACGAGATATGCCTCTTCTTGTCGTCATCTCCGGTGACTAGCCAGGTCAATAATCTATTAACCCAAAATCTTTAATTTCAAGAGAGGCCAATCATCTGGAGAATTTAACGATGAGCCTCGTCAGCGGCTAATAGAGGTAACAGGCGTTTCTGGCTGTGTCTTCGTTCTTATTGTAATTTTTTTTCATGAGCACGACGAACCACAACGGTTATGCCTGGCCCAGCAAAGGGCTTCGCCTCGTGTATAGGTAAAGCTATCAAACGGATAAGCTCAGTCAACGCAAACATCCTAGAGACTGTGCACAGCTGTCTCTATGAAAGGCAAGCACAATCACCCGCGTACGAGAACATGCATTGTAGGGCCTTGCTTCTGCAGCGATTCTACTACTGCGCCAAAAAAAAAAAAGGCGTCGTAATCATCAAGAAAACTTCACAAAGGGGATTCGAATGAAGGAACGCACATAGGAATTGCTTAGATGCCATGCATAAGCAAGGCATCAGTGCTCCCGACTCTTTGCACACGCATGTTTCGATTGAATCTGAGTCCCTTCACGCGTCAGCTGTTTTCAGCGTGGCCCGAGAAACCTTTCAGGGGCTTTGAAACTGAAAAGGCGGAGCAGCCCAAGCAGCTCCCGACACAGCCAACGCACTCGCAAGGCGCACGGTTTGACGACCCAGAGCATCACGACAACCGCGAAAGGGTTGGTGTTGACGTTTCAGCTGGAGAAAGACCAGAAACTCGTCTCCAAAGTTTCCGGCCAGGACGTTTGTTTGCCTTGCAATGCCTCTCTCTAGCTTGTTTCACGCATGCGCGCACGTCACTTGCTGCGACTGCGGTCTGTTTTCTGTGGGCAAAAACAAAATTGCGAGGCTCAGACACGGTGTCTGCTCAGCGTACCAGCACGCGCACGCTGTCCTTTCAAGCGCATTTATCTATCGCTGGTTCGAGTGAGAGTTCTGCCTCGGGATGTCTGCGCGAGTTAGGAACACATAGCAACGAGTCGTACTTACGTACAGGATAGAAGAGTTCTGGCTCTTGAAAGAACCGTCCTCCTTTCGGCGCTTCTGGCGGCTTTGTTGTCTCTATGTTTTTTTTTTCAATTTGAGTCTTGCGTACTGCAAGCCACCGACGAGTATTTCCTCCGAACAACTCTATATAACCGCCAACTTGAAAGAGAGCATAACTGTTTTTCAGGAAAAGAGCAACTGCGCATCGGTGCTTGCTCATCACGTAGCACTGCACGTAACTAAGGTGATGGTGCACAGCTATTCGCGTAAGGGTGTTGGCGGACTTGAGCGAGATCAACTTCCAGAGCCGCGCCTCAATGCTCGAATGTATATATATGGCTGCGCTACATGTGGAAGCGGGCACTCATCACGCCGTGTTCAAAGCCCCTCGGGTTTGCGCACTGTAAGATTCGTTGGACGATCTCGCCGCTGCCACCATTTGTTAGAGTTGTCGGACGATCTACGAGCTGTAGGCCGATCTCAACGCTGCCATTCAGATGTAAGATTTGGCAGTCGTAGCTGTAGGAAGAAGCTTGACCCTTCGTCAGGACTTAGGAGAGCAGGATGTATTTACATGTTATTTACAGTTGAACATGAGATACATCGACAGTCTAGCGTGGCTCCCATATTTAGCACGCAGAACGAACATACAGCAGACAGCTTACGAGCACACAGCTCACGAGTACATCTCGAGCACGACAACGAGCACGCAGCTCACGAGTACATTGTCGTGCACGACAACGAGCACGACAATGAGCATGCACTAGCAGCCGACAATCGCTCCTTATATGCATTCCGCTCGACGTCATAGTTCGACGTCATTGTAGATGACCCGCCCTTTTGGAGGAGCGGGCTCTCGACTTGGAGGAGGATGAGGGCTCACACACACGCACACACACACATGTTCACGGTCCGAAATCGACACCGCACGAATTTCGTAGAACACGGAGCCGTTCCGGGTAGCGTGCTCAGGTAGCACATTGTCTTGCGTCTTGGTCGGCGCGTGGGAAGGAGCCTTCGTCGACTTTCCCGCAGCAACTCCCCCACCCGTAACAGATCAAGTCCGCGTTGTCGCGTTGCGCACAAAGCCTGCTCCGTCGAACTCCTTCAGTCACAACGGCGACGAGGCTAGAGCGTAACGGTGGCGGTTTCAGCACGAAGCCTGCTTCGTCAAACGCATCCTAGCTGAAGCGACGGAGAGTGGAGGATGCGCGCATTGTTCCCGACACAAAGTCGACTTAGTCACGCCATGGCGAGAGGTTGGCGGCGGCGTTGCAAGATGAGGTTGCCATTGCTGGCGTAAATGGCTGGCAAACTTGCACTGCAGCTAGCCGTTCTTAACAGCACGAGTTCTGAACTTGTATCCGCAACCGGGGAGAGCAAGGTGTGCAGACAAGCGGCCTTGTTTTTTTTTCGGAGGGTCTAAAGATATGTTGGACGCACGCGCGAGCAATCCAGTTTGGATCCGTCAGGAGCACGCTCTTCCTCCACCACGCCAACGGAAGCTTCACTTACTTCCAATTCTATACTGCAGATGGAGGTAGTTGTCTGCCCGTAGACCCGCGAAAATGGCTAGATACGTCACAAAAGTTGGCCGGTATAACGTAAAGCTATTCTAATATGTTTTTCTTCCAAATGCGCCGTTATACCTCTACGTGATAGGTGAAAATGGCTCGCGCTGTGCCCATTTGGGTGTGGCGCCCACCCATAAGGGCTGGGCACCCACCACTCCGACCTATCACGAAGGGCTAATGGCGTATTTAGAAGAAAAACAGATTGGTAGTTTTACGCTATGTCGGTCCTGCTTTTGCTCGGAGAAGAATGTTTCGCGGTTACGTCTTGGCACAGACTTGCGCTGAAGATCCACGTGACTCTAAATCTAACGCCTGTGCGTAATGTGGTATTCCAATCATCGCATCGTACTTCCGACGTCTTCAACCAGGGGGCGCATTTCTGAATTAATGTTACCCATAAACGATCGACGGTGAATGTCACAGCGAACAAATTTTTCATGGGGGCTCCAGAAACCAAGGGAACACACAATAGCGATACTCTCTAAACATGCTGCTGACGTCCATAACAGTGTTCGATGATGGCGGGACAAGTTACCGTCGTCATGGTTTGGTAGACAGCATGACGTCATGGCGACAGTGTGACGACTGGGTACTGGCAACGATCGAGAAGATGACGACGACGACGACGACGAAGTTACCCGCCGTGGTTGCTCAGGGGCTATGGTGTTGGGCTGCTGAGCACGAGGTCGCGGGATCGAATCCCGACCACGGCGGCCGCATTTCGATGGGGGCGAAATGCGAAAACACCCGTGTACTTAGATTTAGGTGCACGTTAAAGAACCCCAGGTGGTCGAAATTTCCGGAGTCCTCCACTACGGCGTGCCTCATAATCAGAAAGTGGTTTTGGCACGTAAAACCTCATAATTTATTTATTTTTTGTTTTAACGACGACGAAGGCATGGCGATGGCGGAATCGCAACCACAGCGCGACAATGGGGGCGCGACAAAAACGATCGACTGCGCATCTGCGCCTGCTTCTCCAATCGGTTAAACCGCGGAGGACACAGGTATTCGTGCGATCGTTCGCTTTCATATCACGAATGCCGTGCACACTGCGCAGGTAAGCCTAAACGAAAAAATTATGGGGTTTTACGTGCCGAAACCACTTTCTGATTATGAGGCACGCCGTAGTGGAGGACTCCGGAAATTTCGACCACCTGGGCTTCTTTAACGTGCACCTAAATCTAAGCGCACGGGTGTTTGCGCATTTCGCCCCCATCGAAATGCGGCCGCCGAGGCCGGGATTTGATCCCGCGAAAGTCTAAACGAAGCACGGTGGTGAGCCGGCAAGATGAAACCGCGCATCCCGACAATTCGCGAAAAAAAAGAAGATAAGCTGCTCTCCACCGTCACTGCGGACGGCGTAGAAACCAAAGCAACCTAGACACAAAAAAAAGGATTTGGCGGTGCTTTGGTAGAAACGCTGCACGGTGCTACCGTGATCCACGAGAGACGTGACGCGGCTCTCGCAAGAGAGCACGTGATTCTTCGGAAGGCTAAAGTTGGCGTTCGGTGGACAACCCACCCCGAAACTCGGTTGCAAGTGCAGAGCACGCGTCCTTCACATCGGTGCCTTCGTGTTGTCGGCAGAAAAAAAATTACGGCACTCAACTACCACGCGCACACACACTAAAGAAAAAAAAAACACGCCAAAGAGCCAAGGAAGCGTCCCGGAGCAGAACGAATATTTCTTCAAGTGCGAGCCTTCTCTTTCGGGGAACCCGTATGGGTTTTCTTTGTAGCACTTACCTATACCTTCGGGTGGATATCGCATTTTCCATTCATTAATTACTTTTCTCCACCTTGCGGGTTTCCGCAAAACTATTACGTCAAAGCTGTTCAGTTTTATACATTGCAGGCAGCCGCTTTCACCAGATAGGCGTGGACATCACGTCGCGCCTCCTGAAGTCTGCACTAGCGTTCGCGACAACGGACGATGCGAAGAGAAGCAGTGCCATCGAAAAAAATGGCTGTGGCTTAGGTAAGGTTAAGCCCAGGATGCGAAGCATACTAGCCTTTATTTTAGTTGTTGAACCACTGTTTAGCCTGGTGAACTGCTGTTGCTTGGCTATATTTGGTTCGGCTAGACGAAGAAACAACTCATGCATTACTTCTTCGCCTTCAAGAGTGGAACGCGACAGCGTTCCCGTCGACCCGCCAAGGGGTGTAAGACAGTGGGCTACAGGGCAGCGACTACGCGCCCCGCATTGGACGCGGTGAGCGTCGAGCAAAGCAGCGTTCGGCGCGGCAACGAAATGTGCGCCTGAGCAAGAGACGCACGCCTTAGAAACAGCTCGTTTCTAATGCAACACCGCATTCACTAGAGGCGCTTTTGTACCGCGTTGAAGCATCGTAATCGTGGCTCAGTGGTAGCGTCTCCGTCCCACACTCCGGAGACCCTGGTTCGATTCCCACCCAGCCCGTCTTGCAAGAGTTGAGCCAAAGCCACTTCTCCTCTGTCGTGACGTCACGGTGTCACGTGATTTCATGGTCACCGCCGCGCCTGAGGAGCTGGGTTGAGCCCTCGTAATATGCTTCGCATAATAATGGCAGCGCATTGAGCGCGCTCTCCGTTCGTGCTCCCCTGAAACGAGCTACGTAGCGTCAGCAACGCCTCCTAGTTCTCTTGAGCGAGCACACAAAGGGAGAAGGAGAGACGCATAGGAAGCGCGGAAAGAGAGAGAGAGAGAGACTCAAAAGACGGAAGACACTGGGATTAGGCACATCGGCAGTCGTACGAGCTCTGAGGGGACTACCCGTGAGATGCCTGCCAGCTGCTTGCTCAAGCGTCCCTCGGACGACCGACCCGGTGGTCCGTTTCTCGTGTACGGAGGAGGAGAAAGAAAGAGAAAACTAAAAGAAGGCATTGCCTGTAGAGAGGTGCACAGGAAAAGCAGCCGCATTGGGCGCGAACACGCACCGGTCCCCCTGTGTACATGCGACCACGCGCTGCCTTGATCAACAAGGCGTCTTCGCGAGAGGGCACTCATCCGGGATGGTCCAGTTTGCCGTTTCTTTATTTTTCCGCTGTCTGTCCGGGATGTTTTCGGTTCGTTCTTTCTCTCTCTCCCGCTCGAGACTTCCTTCTGTCTCCCCTCGTGGCTTTGAGCAGCAAGAATGAACGCAGACGAGAGGAGACACGGAGAAAACAGACAGCCCACGTTCTTCAGTCTTCTTTCTTTTTATTCTATTCCGATGGATCGGTAGCTATCTGCTCGCTTTTCAGTCATTCCATCGCCCTCCATTTGTACCCCTTCAATACTTGCCTCTTTTCGTGCGCTTTCGGTTTACGATGCATCTTTACTACGATAGTGAGAACATTACCAGCGTTCTTACTTACGAGGAACGTGCGGAACGTGAGGAACGTTCTTCTTACAAGGAACGGGTGACGTAGAGGGGGGGGGGGGTCACGTGCATTTGCGTGATGATGGATTGTGATAGGCTGACACAGGTCGTAGCTTCTGCTTCGCTTACACCCCATTGCGAAACGGAATGTGCGGATGACGTTGGCTGGAATTTACGTCGAGTCAATCGCGGAGGGAGCTGGCGCTTGCGTGAACCCAACGAAGCGGCCTCTCCTAACAACATGTGTCGTGCGCCAAAACACACACACACACACACACACACACACACACACACACACACACACACACACACACACACACACACACACACACACACACACACACACACACACACACACACACACACACACACACACACACACACACACACACACACACACACACACACACACACACACACACACACACACACACACACACACACACACACACACACACACACACACACACACACACACACACACACACACACACACACACACACATGCCCGTAACACGTGCTCACTCGAAAGCCAATGGCGTTCACAATAGCCAGGAGGGCAGGGCGACAATAGCTCCAACAGCCGTGTCCCAAATCCGCACTTCTTTTCACACCAGGACGGGGTCCGACGTAAAGCAATGCAGTCCGCACCCTAAATCCGGCTAGGATAAAAGCTATGCGCATGTGGCACAGTTTATACATGAACACGAGAAACTGTCTAAATTAGAAATATAACAACCACAACAAAAAAGTCGCTCTTTGTCACCCCTCAGCCGCAAGTACTCTTGCCTGTCAACTTCTCGTATATCTTTCTGCTGGATATACACGTTTCGCACTTTGACTATGACAGCAGAAAAAAAAAGGCCCCCCGCTTTGTGGAAGGGGACGAAATGGCAACACGTGTGGGGTGGGTGTCCAGGAACAAAGAACGCAAGCCAGAAAAGCGTATGAAAGCGTCATTTGTTTAAACGTTGTCCCCGGCATCGCTGCCTTTCGGCGGGATGCCGAGCGCCCTCTCTCTCTTCCATGCATCCGCCCAAGTTGTGCTTTTACGTAACAAGCAACGAGGCCATCGCAGTCGGTCTGTCATCGCGCTCCGCGCGAGCAAATTAACGAGGTCAGTGAAACTAGAGTCTGGGGCGCGAAGAAAAATAAACCGCCGCGCCCCTGACAGAAAGCCCGAAAGGAAGAAATTGAGTGCCAGGGAAATGGAAAAACAAATGCGTTAAATCTGTGGCCAGAGACATGAAGTAAGTAATGAAGCAAGACATGAAGCTACGAAAGGGAGGGCGGGAAACTCACGTGATCTCATTGACAGGGCTGCTTGTCAGCGCCTCTCTGTACAGTTCTTCATGTGAAGGAAGAAACTCTCTCTCTCTCTCTCTTTATATATATATATATATATATATATATATATATATATATATATATAGAGAGAGAGAGAGAGAGAGAGAGAGAAAAAGAAGGTTCGCTTGTTCCAGCAGCACGTGCTCACTCTCTGTTTTATTTTTCTGACTTTTCTTTTTTTGTCGTCCATCCCGGGCAGTGTTTGTCACCTCGCGGGGTCAAAGTTTCGCAGCTTTGACAGCCTGCCGTCGCTCAGGCTCGGATCGTTCCGATTCTGGAACTGGCTCGTATCTGTAGAGTTGGCGATCCCGTGCTGCCCGCGGATGTCAGACTGCGACTTTCTAGAGGCCACGCCTCGTTCCGCATTGCGCTTAAGAAAGATCATCCACCTTGGTTGCTTAGTGGCTATGGTGTTACGCTGCTAAGCACGAGGTCGCGGGATCGGATCCCGCCCGCGGCGGCAGCATTTGGATAGGGCCGAAATGCGGAAACAACCGTGTACTTAGATTTAGGTGCACTTTAAGGAACTCAAAGTGGTCCAATTTTCCGGAGTCCCACACTACGGCGCGCCTCATAATCAGATCGGGGTTTCGGGACGTGAAATCCAATAACTTAATTCTTTTTCAATTTAAAAATATTCAACATCTTTTTTTATCTGTTTATTTATTCATTACCCTAAGAGCCCTATCGGACATTACACAGAAGTGGATTGAAGTGGACACACACGTATAGCTCCAAACATGAGAAACGATGGAATCCACATGTAAAAAAATATTGTAATCTTTGGCTTAGGTGTTTCTTAGTGGCACTCGCTCCTTGGCGTTGGTGTTCTTTAGTTTAAGTTTAGGCGAACACAAAGCACGAACCGAACTCGGAAGCAAGTGTTTTCAATTGATTAGTGTTATATTCAGTTTCGTTATTCATTTCAGTTCTTCATTCCCCAGGGGGCGCTTCTGTTCTTCATTATATATTTGGTTGTATATGCTGAATAAACGGCTTTTTACTTCGGGACGGCTGGGTCTGGCTTCCACCTTCGCTCAACGCCACATTGGCGACGAGGATTTCGTGAACGTACCCCCAGCCCCGCTGCGCCGTCCGTATCCGCCCACCATGAGCTTCACCGGGCTTGCTCCGCCACCGTTTTTCCTTCCGACGCCTGGCCGTCCCTCATTGCCATGGGAGCAGTGGGAGCAGATGTTCAACGTGTACTTGCTGGCATCCGGAGCCGGCGCATTCAAGCCGGAGCAACGCAAGGCTATTCTTTTGCATTGTTTGGGGGCGGAAGGCCAGCGTATTTATCAGACGCTACATGCAGGGACCAGCGCCGCAGCACCGGCCGCGCCAAGTGCAGCAGCACTCGCTGATGACAAGTCTGTCGTGGCCCCTCCTGACGAATACGACTCTGCACTCGCCGCATTACGGCACCAGTTTTCGACGTCGCGCAACGTTATCATCGAGCGTCATCGCTTTCACCGCCGCAGCCAACACACAGGCGAGTCCGTTCATGACTTTGTTGCCGCTCTACGGGAGCTAGCGTCACATTGTTCGTTTGCCTCGCAAGATGATGCTCTGCGGGACCAGTTCGTTGCCGGCGTAGCTTCCACTCGCGTACGTGAGCAGTTACTGCTCGAGGGTTCCACACTTTCGTTCGAGAATTCTGTTCGAATTGCACTTCAGTTTGAGCAGGCGGCTGAAGAGCTTAAGGAGCTTTCTGCTTCGATCGAAGCAAATTCATTGCGGCAGTGTCGAAAACCATCGTCGCATTCTTCGAAGAAAAGGAATTCACAACCGGCAGCCACCTTAGAGCAGAATTTAACGAGGAGCGCCGGCGGCTCACGTGCGCCGCAGCGGAACCGCCCCCCTCAGAGGAACCGAGAACAGAGTAGCCGCTCCGGCTCGCCACTTTGTTTCCGATGCGGCTCGCGGAACCACATCGCGTCAGCGCCGCACTGCCCCGCGCAAGTCAAGACTTGTTCGTTTTGCGGTCGCAAGGGCCACTTTCAAAGGGTATGCAACCGCAAGCTAACCCAAATGCAAGGCCGAGTCCGTGAACTTGAATTTCATGAAGATGTTTCGTCATGCAGCAGTGCTAAGGAAGTTTTGACTGTGCAGCGTTCCGCGCGTAGCGGAATTCATATTCAAGTGCAAGTCGCGAATGTCACTTTGACATTCCTTGTTGATTCAGGGTCATCCGTTTCAATCCTGTCGGAGCAAGAATTCAGTCGATATTTTCAGAGTGTTCCGCTTCTGCCTGCTCCGCATGTTAATTTGTTTGACTACTCTCAGCGGCCGATTCCAGTGCTAGGCTGTTTCCAGGCAGACGTTCGATTTAAAGGCCGCACAGCGTCGCTACGATTTTATGTTGTTCACCGAGGCACTTCTCTGATCGGTCTTGACGGCATTAAAGCCTTGGATCTTCGCATTGAGGGTTCTGCTCTCAAGTGCTTATACACGTCCATTGCTCCGCAGCCGACTCTTGTTGACCCGCTATCCTGTTCTCTTTCCACACCGTCAAGCGCGCAGCCCCATAACAAAGCTCTTCCGCCAGCCTTAGCACATGAGTTCAATTCACTTTTCAGTCCCGAGTTGGGTCTTGCTAAGGGGTTCACACATCGTATCAAGACACGGCAAGGCGTGCAGCCTGTAACTTCGAAGCTTCGCCGTCTGCCGTATTCTCTCCGGTCACCAGTATCAAATGAGCTTCAGAGGTTGCTGAGCCTTGATATCATCGAGCAGATCGATGCTTCTGAATGGGTGTCCCCCATTGTTGTTGTTAACAAGAAAGATGGTAGCATCAGGATCTGTGTAGACATTCGAGAGCCGAACAAAGCTATTGTTCCAGACAGTTTCCCATTGCCCCATACAGAGGAGCTGCTTCACGCTTTGGTAGGCGCTACACACTTCTCCAAACTTGACTTGGCTTCTGCTTACCATCAGGTTCTCTTGCACCCTGACAGCAGGGATCTGACAGCTTTCATCACTCATGATGGCCTTTTCCGTTTTAAAAGAGTTTGCTTTGGGTTGGTTTCTGCCCCAGCGGCATTTCAGAAGATGATGGCGAAAATCCTTGACCGCTGCCCTGGCGTGTTGTTCTACATTGATGATGTCATCATTTTTGGCAAGACTGCAGAAGAACACCTTTCAAACTTGAAGACCGTGCTGCAAAAGATCAAGAAAGCAGGTCTGAAACTGAACAACAAATGCATTTTCGACGTTCCAGAACTTGCCTTTCTAGGGCACAAGGTCACTGCACGTGGTATCTCGCCACTTCCAGAGAAAGTAGACTCCATAGTTAACACACCAGTGCCAACTGATGTGGCCGCCCTTCGTTCGTTCCTCGGCCTCGTAGAATACTACTCCAAGTTTGTTCCACACTTGGCACAGGTGGTTGAGCCTATGAGAATCTTACTTCGCAAAAATGAGCCATTCACCTGGTCTGCCGAAGCAGACAGCAGTTTCCGGAGGGTCAAGGAAATGCTTTCGTCAAGTACAGTCCTCCAGATGTTCGATCCGTCATTGCCAGTAATTGTGTCGACCGACGCGTCCGACTGTGGCCTGGGAGCAGTCCTACAGCAACAAAGTGGCCACGAGCTCCGCACAGTCGCTTTCGCATCTCGTACACTCTCGCCTGCAGAGAGAAAATATTCAGTCGGTGAACGATAAGCTCTTGCGTGCATTTGGGCGTGTGAGCGATGGCACACATACCTGTGGGGTCGCCATTTCACAATTCGAACAGACCACCAGGCACTGGTGTCCTTGCTGTCGTCACAAGGACATGGAAGACGCCCACTCCAAATTGCACGATGGAATGCACGACTGCTTTGCTACAATTTCACTGTTGAATACCGCAAGGGGTCCACAAACATTGTAGCAGATGCACTTTCTCGGCTACCAGCACCTACCTTGGAGGCAGAGATTGCTAAGGAGGAAGAAATTGTCTCGTTCATTGAGCCAGCCTGCGTGACAAAGGAGGAGTTCAGGCAGGCTGCCCTCGACGACAGTTGCCTGGAAACTGTCAAGTCATTCGTGCTGAGTTTCTGGCCGCCAAAGAAGTCCATACCAGAAGAGGCGAAACCATTCTACGCCATTCGGGAAGAACTTTCTGTTGTCGATGACCTGCTTCTGCGTGGAGAGCGCCTCGTTGTTCCGTCCTCCCTCACGGCTCAGATCATCGGCACCGCGCACGAGACACATCCGGGTATCACGCGCACGAAGGCGCGACTGCGTGAGTGGTTCTGGTGGCCACGAATGGATCAGCAAGTGGAAACGGCAGTAAAACACTGCCATATCTGCCTGGAGGCAGATAAGTCCGCCAAAACATCACCAGCACCATTGCAACCTGTTGAATGGCCTGAGCGACCGTGGCAAAAGCTTGGCCTAGACATTGTTGGTCCTTTGGAGCATGCAGCTTACAACAGCAGATTTGCTATAACGCTTGTTGACTACCATTCTAAATGGCCAGAAGTGTATTTTTGCAGCGAAGTGTCCACGAGCACCGTGAAAGACTTTTTAAGAAGTGTTTTTGCCCGTGAAGGCTATCCGGAAGAGATCGTTTGTGACAATGGACCTCAGTTCACTTCGCGTGAGTTCATAACTTTCCTGCAAAACAGAGGCATCAGTCTTTCACATTCTTCGGTATACTACCCCCAAGCCAATGGGCAAATAGAACGTTTTAATCGCACATTGAAGAATTTCATTCAAGTTTCACTTCTCGAAAGACGACCACTCCGGCAAGCTGTCACAGAATACCTTGCCATTTACCGCTGTACTCCGCACGCCACCACCGGGGTCGCCCCAGCAGTTCTGCTGCATGGTAGAATGCCCCGAACCAGGCTGGATATCGTGGGTTTCTCGGCACCAGCATTTGCGGAAGATCCAGCCAAGGAGTTGGCGCGACTTCGTCAAAGCTAGGGTTCGGCGTCAGCAGCAAGGCAGCAAGCACTACACGGACAAAAGGAGAGCCGCCAAGAAGCCGAAGATAGCCGTAGGCGATTTTGTCCGCGTCAGAAAACCGTCCGTTCGGTTCAAGGAAGACTGCGCCTTTTCTTCAACTGAGGTGATAAAGAGGAGGGGACCAGCCTCTTTCCAACTTGGAGACGGCCGTATGTGGAATGCCTCCAAGCTTTCCAGGGTTCCAGAGAGGGGCACCTGGGGACCAGGCCTACCTGTCACGCCGCAGCCGCGGTCTCCTGATGCGCTGCAGCCCACCACGTCGCAGCTTCCTGCCACGCCGCAGCCGCGGTCTCCCGATGTGCTGCAGCCTGCCGTGCTACAGCCTCCTTCTCCTAGTACGCAGTCGGTTTCTCCTGGCATACCACAGCAGCAGTCAACGAGCCCGTCGCCAGTGCGACGTCCAACGCGGCCGACCCGAGAGCGCCGGCCACCGGCCTGGCTACAAGACTATCAGGCCAATTAGTTCGCGGTCTGACATTGTGTTGTAAATATGTGTTGTCACTGTGTACATAGCTTGTAAATATGTGTAAATAAGTACAGTGTGCATGCTTTGGGGTTTTTCATTACTAATACTTACTAACAACTAACCACTAAAAATGAGGGAGGGAGTATGTTATATTCAGTTTCGTTATTCATTTCAGTTCTTCATTCCCCAGGGGGCGCTTCTGTTCTTCATTATATATTTGGTTGTATATGCTGAATAAACGGCTTTTTACTTCGGGACGGCTGGAGTCTTGCTGCCATATTCGGTCAACACCACAATTAGCTCATTAAATATCATGCAACTTTCTTGTGGGTGGCGTTATTAGTGACGTCATTACTTCCTGTTTCTATTTCCGGGTTTCCAGAAATTTCCCCAAGGTCGAGCTTACGCGGCGGGTCTCTAAAGTCTACAATTCTGTGCTTTGGTGTGAAGTAATACGTGATATCTAATTGATTGTAACCATTCCAGGCATTTCAATAGCTCAACTTATGCTCTGATATCATATCTATAGTGAAACCCATGAATGTTGTACTGTGCTATTTTTCAAATTTTTTTTCTGATTTATCTTGAATTTCGTCCCTGGTCGTCTCAATAAGTGTGCCGGAAGTGCTATGCAAGGAACAAGAGTGTCACTCGATGCTCGCGCCACTAAAAGAACCAGGTTTGCATATGCGAACGAATGGATCTACACAGAGAAAAATTATAAGCATGGGCGTCCGGAATGTAATAGTTAACATTAGTGAGAAATGTAAGTTGTAAATGAAGTAGCAAGAAAGAACTCGTGCCACCAGGCAAAATAATGACCGATACAAAGCGATGGAATGGTGGAACCTTTAAAATGTATAGACATTGAAACCAATATATTACAGAGGTTTAGCGTTGGAGAAGCGCGCATTAACATTGTGTTAACCTCTATTAGGAAACTACGCCTCTGCAAAGGCAAGTCCGTCACTCTTGCCATTAGTGGCTGCTTGCTCAGCCAGAAGGGACGCAAAAATCGGAAGCCAGGGGGCGACACCTTCCAGTGTTTCCACGATATAGCCCACACTATCGCGACAAAGTTTGACATTGGCAGCGTCTCCTGGAGTCTAGGCAGTCGTTTATAAGGAAAGAATTCAAGGCCGGAGACCCAGCTTAGTTTGTTTCAGAAATATTCCCTCATTCAATCGGGTCCCATTGATCAGGTCGCAGCGACGTAAAAAATGAGTGACCTAACGCAGACGTGCCAGCATAGAGGTTATGGCACGAAATAAAAGAAGACAAAGCTTTCCATTCGTTTACTGCTCAAGTTTTCAACCTTTCTTTTTGCCAAAATTATGAGATCAGATTTAATTAAGAATACCCAGTAATTCTAACAAAACAAGGCAAAATTTCACAGGAAGATGGAAAGTTGAAGGGATAAGGAAAGACCGAACAAACAGTGTCGCTTTAAGTCAACGTTTCGACAAGATGACTGCCAAGTAGTGATTCTAATGTCAGTAACGCGTAGTAACTCTAACGCCATCTAATATTCTTCTTTAGTGTCTCAGGCACACTAGGCAGCTACGCTAAAGCAATTGAGAACGGTAAAAGTCTTTCAAGATATTGTGCCAGCTAACTTTAGCCATAGTTTAAGAACATGCGAATGCCACGTAGCTGGGCAGAATAACTGAGAAAATTGTAGAGCAACATGAAAAACTCCCGGTACAGCTTTCTGTTGCTCAATACGTGCTACGCAAAAGTGTTTTTCCGAGCGTGAAAAAATGTTCGCGAATACACGCAAAGTGCCTCGAGCGGCCAGTCGCGCGGCAATTTTGCGTGTATTTGCGGGCTTTTGATATTCTGATAACAAGTATGTATTTACGTTTTTATCAACTCAATCATGTGTAAAAAAAGTCGCAGTTTCGCCCCAAAGGCTAATTATCGATTGCGATAGCAAATTAGTGGACAGCTATACTAAGTAAAGGATAGTAGTTTTATCCGCTCTATAGAGTTGTAAACATATACATGCTAACTAAATTAACAAGCATGGTGCCACGCGGGCACAAGCAAACGCGAACACATCGCACTCGATGACCGCGGAAACTCGCAGCAGTGAGGAAGTGCGGCAGCGGCGGCGAGTGAACTGACCTTCGTGCCTTCGCTCGCATCAACGCGAACTAAGCGAAAATACAGTGGCGCTACGGGCTCTGTACACGTCGCAGATCGCTTTCAAGACACAGCCACCTGGGCTGGCGTGCGCGGCCGACCGCGCCGCCCAAAGTATAAGCCCGCCCCCCTTCCCTACACATGGCGGACCTTGTCCCCGACGCAAAGCTTCGAGATATAGCGGCCCGGATGAGACTACATCCCCCATCCCTACCCTGTGCGCGACGAAAGACAGCACACTTCCTCCATTTCGTGCGCAAAATTGTGCCGCGATCTCCGGCTCACCCTCACCCGCTTTCACTCGCACATACAGCACAAGGCGCGCGGCGACGATTTTATCGCCCTTGGACCTTATGCGGAAGCTCACACCGACGGCGACGGCAGAAATGCGCCTGGAGTGTCCATATAATTACTGTCGCAGCGAAACTTTATGCGAGCGCTGAAGGTGCCACAAACATTAACGAAACGATTTACTAACGTTATCATGAGATGAAGACAAATTGAGGTGTCCTATGATTTTGCGTGCCTGACAACTGTGCAGAGTTCGTCGTTGAAGCAAGTTAGTATGCAAGCCAGACGTGAAGAGCTCACTGTGTAATTACAGTTCTTTAAAAATAAGTAATGGTTGCAAGTGCAGTGCTATGAAATGTAACGTTTTATACTCGCTTTAACCCCTATTGCTATGAGAGGGTCGCCTTCACAGATGCTTCTTTCTGCTGATGACCGTAACACGAGGCATGTTCGCTCGTAATCAACTGTCGTGACTTTGGTTACAATATCGTCGATTACCGGTGATATCAGTTTTATAGGATAACATACACGCTTTCATAGGATGACAGAACAGAGAACGAAAGGCGTCTGGGTTTGACAAAAGCAACAAAATATCCTTCGCAGATGCATACCAACCTGACCAACTGATGCATCAAAGAGAGCGAAGCTGCATGAGCCATTTCTCACACACTTCGGAATTACCAGGGGACTGTTTTTGCTGGCTACTCAGACGAGCAAGTTTAGTACATCACGTAGCCATTACAATTTTCAGGTTGCTAATTTATTGCGTCTTACGAACATTACACAAGAATAAACAGTCACATACAACGTACATGCGATCTTATAACATCTGTACCACACTCTTTTCAAATTACTTGTCAAGTAAAAGTGGTTCATATGCAGGATGGCTACCAGAGGTATGGGATACGGTGATGTACAACGCTGCAAGTTTTATCGCCACAAGTTAACAAATTGCTATCTGACCTCCAAGATGGAGGCGGTAAAACGTGACATAAAAAGCAAAAATTGTGCATTACAAGTTCGCTGAAATTAACAAACAAATATGCCAACTGCTCCACTTATGTATACGCAAAGCAACCTTTATTTTATAATAACTGATAATTACAATGTAAATTGAAAAATACGAGACTCTAATTATTTTTTCATTCACATTTCGTACCGAGTACGGCGGCCTGCCCCGCTGCGCCACAATGATTGTGAAACCCCTCTTAACTAAGGCGCCTCCTCTAAGCCGCTTCATGAAAAAAAAATGATGTTCATGAGGTCGCTGCACCCTCTTTTAGTGCATTCAGGGGCAGAGCTACAGCCTCATCTCTGACGCGGTCTTTTCCTTAATCCGCTATGCCGCTTAGAGACCGGCGCAACTTAATAAAAACAAGGCGGCCTGTCACTTTTGGGGAACACAAATTTCCAGTGAGTTCCCAGCTTCACCCTTCGAATCATCATCATCATCAGCCTGGTTACGCCCACTGCAGGGCAAAGGCCTCTCCCATAGTTCTCCAACAACCCCGGTCATGTACTAATTCTGGCCATGTCGTCCCTGCAAACTTCTTAATCTCATCTGCCCACCTACCTTTCTGCCGCCCCCTGCTACGCTTCCCTTCCCTTGGGATCCAGTCCGTAACCCTTAATGACCATCGGTTATCCTCCCTCCTCATTACAAGTCCTGCCCATGCCCATTTCTTTTTCTTTATTTCAACTAAGATGTCATTAACTCGCGTTTGTTCCCTCACCCAATCTGCTCTTTTCTTATCCCTCAACGTTACACCTATCATTCTTATTTCCATAGCTCGTTGCGTCGTCCTCAATTTGAGTAGAACCCTTTTCGTAAGCCGCCAGGTTTCTGCCCCGTAGGTGAGTACTGGTAAGACGCAGCTATTATACACTTTCCTCTTGAGGGATAATGGCAACCTGCTGTTCATGATCTGAGAATGCCTGCCAAACGCACCCCAGCCCATTCTTATTCTTCTGATTATTTCTGTCTCATGATCCGGATCTGCCGTCACTACCTGCCCTAAGTCAGGCACGTACCCAGGATTTTTTTTCGGGGGGGGGGGGCCCACCACCTCCATCATCATCATCATCATCATCATCATCATCATCATCATCATCCTGTTTTATGTCCACTTCAGGACGAAGGCCTCTCCCTGCGATCTCCATTTACCCCTGTCCTGCGCCAACCGATTCCAACTAGCGCCCGCGAATTTCCTAATTTCGTCGCTCCACTTAGTGTTTTGTCGTCCTCGATTGCGTTTACCTTCTCTTGGTGCCCATTCCGTAACCCAAATGGTCCAACGGTTATCTAACCGGCGCATTACATGACCTGCCCAGCTACATTTTTTCCTCTTGATGTCAATTAGAACATCGTCTATACCCGTTCGCTCTCTGATCCAAACCGCTCTCTTCCTCTCTCTTAACGTTATGCCTAGCAATCTTCGTTCGATCGCTCTTTGCGCGGTCCTTAACTCATTCTGAAGTCTCTGCCCCATATGTCAGCACTGGCAAAATGCACTGATTGCACACCTTACTTTTCAATAATAATGATAAGCTTCCAGTCAGGAGCTGGCAATGTCTGCCGTATGCGATCCAACCTATTTTTATTTTTCTGTGAATTTCCTTCGCATGATCAGGGTTCCCTGTGATTAATTGACCTAGGTAAACGTACTCCTTCACAGTCTCTAGTGGCCGACTGGCGATCCTGATATCTTGTTCCTTTGCCCGGCTATTTATCATTATCGTCATCGTCTGCATATTAATATTCAACCCCACTCTTGCACTCTCTCTGTTAAGGTATCCAATCATTTGTTGTAACTCGTCTGCATTGTTGTTGAATAGAACAATGTCATCGGCAAACCGAAGGTTGCTGAGATATTTGCCGTCGATCTTTACTCCTAAGCCTTCCCAGTTTAATAGCTTGAATTCTTCTAAGCACGCAGTGAATAGCTTTGGAGAAATTGTGTCTCCCTGTCTGACCCATTTCCCTGTAGGTATCTCCCTGCTTTTCTTGTGTAGAATTAAGGCAGCTGTAGAACCTCTGTATATATTCTTACGCGAAGGACGAGCCAGTAAGACGAGAAACTATTTACAGATTATATTTACAACAATGGTTGCAGCGCTGACCGGTTAGATTCACAGCGCGAGCCCAGTTCGTTCTTCCTCCTCTTTTCTGGAGTGATTGCGCCCACGCACCTCGTTCAAACAAAAAAATACCACACAGATGTAGCAATATTTTTCAGGCTTTTTACGTAAGCGTTCTGTAGTCCTTGATTACGTAGTGCCTCTATACTGCTGGTATCTCTACTGAATCAAATGCATTTTCGTAATCCATATAAACCACATAGAGAGGCTTATTGTACTCTGCAGATTTCGCGATAACCTGATTGATGACATGGATGTGATCCATTGTAAGGTATCTCTTCCTGAAGCCAGCCTGTTCCCTTGGTTGACAAAATCCAGTGTTGCCCTTATTCTATTGGAGATTATTGTGGTAAATATCTTATATAATACTGGGAGCAAGCTAATGGTCCTATAATTTTTCAATTCTTTAACGTCTCCTTCTTTTGTAGATTGGTATAATGTCTGTATTCTTCCAGTTTTCTGGGACCCTTGCAGTCGATATACACTTCGTATAAAGAGCCGCCAGTTTTCCAGCATTATGTCTCCTCCATCTTTGATTAAATGGACTGTTATTCCACCTTCTCCTCCCGCTCTTCATCGTTTCATGTCTTGCAGGGCCCTTCTGACCTCATCGCTAGTTATAGGAGAGTTTCTGTATCCTGTTCATTACTGTTTCTAAGTGAGGTATCGGGACTCCTCTGGGTACTCTATACAGGTCAGGTTAGAATTTTTCCGCTGCTTTTACTGTAACTTCGAGATTGCTTATGATATTATCCCTCTTATGTTTTAGTGCATACATCATGGTTTGTCCTATGCCAGGTTTCTTTTTTACTGATTTCAGGCTGCGTTCATTTTTTTACGGCTTCTTCAGTCTTTCTCATGTTATAGTTTCGAATATCAGTTATTTTCGCCTTGTGGATCAGTTTTGACAGTTCCGCGAATGGCGTAACGCTGTGCGGCCGCCACTCCCATACAACCGCGTAGAGCGCAGGACTCTGCGATTCTAGACGTACTGCGCTCACAGAGAAAGGTTAGAAAAACACCCACATAAGCACAGCAGAGAAGTGGCTACGCGAGGCGGTTCGACCGATAACTGTAGAAGCGTCATTCAAAGCAAGTAATTATTCTCCACTTCCGGCAGCGTTTTCTCTACTTCCTTTTAACGCGATAGCGTTAAGGAGCTCGTGTCGCAGAAAAGCCGGTGTCGTCGGCGTCGGGTGTCGGCGTCGGCGGCGTTGACCGTGAGCGATAAATCACGGCAGGCGCTTCATAAATAAAAAGCAACTTCCAAGATTGGCCCGGTGGGAATCGAACCCAGGTCTCCGGAGTGTGAGACGGAGACGCTACCACTCAGCCACGAGTTCGATGCTTCCAAGCGGTGCAAACGCGCCTCTAGTGAATGCGGTGTTGCCTTCGAAACGAGCCGTGGAAAGTTATGCTGCGGTGTATATCGGTAATTAGGAACATGTAACGTACAGAAGTCACAATTACACGAGTTGCGAAGTGCGTTTCCGCTGCATTTCTTCTGCGCTTTCCGCACACGCAGAGCCATCTTGCGGCAAACACAGAAGACCCCCTCCTCTCAATGTACGGCGCTGCCCCGACAGGAGGCGCGCCGCGCGCGCATTGGGACCGCTGCCAGGCGCGTCGCGGGACTCCCTCTCCCCTGACGACGCTTCGCCGTGCTTCCGGTTTAGATTACTATCTATCTCTCTGCCCGTGCCGATCACGACGTTTGGCTGGCGTAGATCGTTTCCCCTCCGAGACACCGAGTTCTTTGGTTCGTTTCTTTCGCTCAGGCGCTGCGTTGCTCGACGCTCACCGCGTGATAGGTGGGCGCTAAGTCCGATGCGGGGCGCATCGTAAGTGATCGCTGTGCCGTAGCGCATTGTCTTATACCCCTTGGCGGGTCGACGGGAACGCTGTCGCGTCCCACTCTTGAAGGCGAAGCTTAAGCGTCCTCCAATTTTTTAAATAAAAAGATGTTGATCCATAAATATTCTCATAAACAACGGTTAACATTTTTATTATTCGCTTTTGCTTGCAGTTTGGTTGATGCGTTGGCTCTCTCCCTTAGTAGATCGCTTAATTTCTCAACTCCTTGCGATTTTTGTTTCCAGTTTACAATTTTGCACGAAAGGTGCTATAAAATTAAGGAAAAACAGACGAGGTAACGGGCGACAGTCATCTTGCTTATGGGTTTAAGGGTTATTGCAGGGTTTCATGATGGACATTCTTTCACATCATTTTATTTCCCATCTTATCTAACCCATATCACGTGTATATGGTTCCGGGCATCTGCCAGCGTCGCGGCGAGCCGTAACTCAAGGAAATAATGAAGCAAAGGGAAAAGTTAAACGCAATTGGCGTTTTCTCCGGCCGCAACTCGTTCCATGAGTGTACAGACCAGCTGAGTAACAGCCGCACCCCTCTCCTGGTCCCAGGATCAGCCTAAACAAAGAAGGTTGAACTAACAAAAGCAACAGCTATGCACGTGACGGTTGAATAGATGGTGACAACTGAACGCATCTCGTGTTAATCGCGCGGGTGCGGAATGTATGAGAAAACTGTCCTTCACATTACAAGAGATGCCGATAACTACCGCCATCTAAAAGGAGGGAAAAAGGCAGCATAAGGCTGACCGATGAACAGCTGCCAAGTCTCAGCATTAATCTGGCGGCGCTTTAGGAATGTGTGAGGAGTGGTGGCGTGTATGGGAAGGGGGGGGGGGCTATGCCACTTGATCTCGGGGGGGGGGGGCCCGGGCCCCCCCGGGGCCCCCCCCCCTGGGTACGTGCCTGCCCTAAGTAGATGTATTCCCTTACTACTTCCAGTGCCTCGCTGCCTATTGTAAATTGCTGTTCTCTTCCGAGACTGTTAAACATTACTTTAGTTTTCTGCAGATTAATTTTTAAACCCACTCTTCGGCTTTGCCTCTCCAGGTCAGTGAGCATGCATTGCAATTGGTCCCCTGAGTTACTAAGCAAGGCAATATCATCAGCGAATCGCAAGTTACTAAGGTGTTCTCCATCAACTTTTATCCCCAATTCTTCCCAATCCAGGTCTCTGAATACCTCCTGTAAACACGCTGTGAATAGCATTGGAGAGATCGTATCTCCCTGCCTGACGCCTTTCTTTATTGGGATTTTGTTGCTTTCTTTATGGAACACTACGGTGGCTGTGGAGCCGCTATATATATCTTCCAGTATTTTTACATACGGCTCGTCTACGCCCTGATTCCGTAATGCATCCATGACTGCTGAGGTTTCAACAGAATCAAACGCTTTCTCGTAATCAATGAAAGCTATATATAAGGGTTGGTTATATTCTACCCTTCGAAATGACGTGTGAAATTTCGCGGGCACAAAAAGAATCGGGGACAAGAATAGTTCGTTGAAATAGGAAGGTTAAGCTTCTACCGCCATTGCGCTATTGTTATTCACAGTTCGGGAATGTGTATTACAGTAATACGCCAGAAAATAGTACATGCATGAGAACAACGCACAAGGCGTGCTTCTTATTGTTTAGAACTTATCAAACCATTTCTTGCTTTTTTTATTGGTCCAGAAGATTGTCTCTTGTCTTAGATTTTAATTAGTTACGACATGTAATCGTTATAATAGTGTAAATATATATGATTGGTAGCTTTGGAATTGATGAAAAAAAATGGAAAATGAAAAAATAAAAGAGAAAGAAAGTTGACCGTTCTCGTCGTGCCCCCTTGAACGTTTCGTTTGCTACATTACTTGTGTGGGTGCAAGGAAGCCCGATTTATTATCTCAGGGCATAAAAGATTATAGCTGTTTGGTGGAAGTGATAATAGTCTAATCATGGATGATTGGCAGCCTTAAAAAAAGATGAAAAAATGGTGACGTCATCGTGCTGACGTTACGTAACTTAGAAAGGGAATTAAAATAAATAAAAAGAAACATACCGTGTACTCGAACCATCACAGAAGAGAAATAAGATGACGGAGACTGAAGCACAAGCAGTTACGGCGACACAGGAGCAGCGAGACATTCAAAGCGAAAAAGTACCGGGTTGCCAGCCTCCACAGAATAAATGCAGATTGTCTGATTCACAAAAAAAGAAAAAATGTACAGAACACAGCAATAAAAGGAGATTGAACTATCTCGTGATTGCGCAGAATGGAATTGTGTTTGGAACGTTACGATGGTGGTCTAAAAGCAGGACAGACACGATAAGCCACGAAAATGCCACAGAAATCCCTGCATAAGCAGAGTGACGTTGATTTCCTTCGAGTCACTTATGGTGTCCACGACGCCAGAGTTGAAAGCGCGTCCGCGTTAGCGACACGGTAACTCGCCGCACGCCGTTAGCAGTTCGCGGACCGCCCGCCGACGTCGGTCTTGCTGGAAAGCGGCGAGGTCCTCCTGCCACACAAAAGGATCTCCCTGCTAGATCTTCCTGAGGCACAGCGGCGTGGCCATTCCGCTACAGAGGGAGTGGTCGCGGCTACGCTATGGCGTCGCCGGCAGCCTCACCGACGCTGATCGCTCGCCACCGATGTCGTGGCAATAGACCTTTTTTTTTACGGTTCACTTCGAATATGTGGCTGGCGACGCTTCAGAACGAACCACAAGCGCTCCCAAGCAGCAGAGTTTTGCTACCGTTGTTGCCGCTTTACCCTCCCGCTTTACCCTACGAACTTTACCCTTTACCTTTACCCTACGAACGTCCTGGAGACAGCTAAGTGGGGGCCGCATGACTCTTGTGGCTGTCGCTGAGCCGATCGCCGACCGGTGGTGCCGCCGGGTCCTGGAGGAACAGGAGCTGTGCCAGAGCTCTGTGGCATGGTCCGGAGGCTTGGCGTCCGGGCAGGCATACGTGTGCCTAATTTCCCGCGTCTTGCCACAGTCGCATGTGCATCCCAGAACAACTATAGTCACTTGGCGTCTCCTCAAACATGTTGAAGGTGATCCTTCTCGAACCCAGATGGTTCGACCACATATTGAGTGGTCGAAGGCACCCCGTCTGAAGCGTTCGAGGTTATTGCGGCTCACGTTGCCAGATGCTTCGGGGTCCTAGTTATCGTGTCTCCGTCATTCGTCACTGTCACTGGTGCGCGACCATGGCCCGCCGTTCAGCGCTTGAAAGCGTGTATACATAGCTCGGGTTTCCGTCTATGGCGGCGAGCCCGTCGGGGGGCGCCACCGGCCATTCTTCTCCTCCGTACGAGGCCGGCGTACTCGCCATCCATCAATCTCGATCTGACCGCGGCGCTGACGACACACTCAACGAGCTATACTGGGACAGCGCAAAAGGCACTGGAGGAGTCTTTGTGTGCTGCCTCGATTTTCACGCTGTTGCCGCTTCGTGTTTTCTGGCGGGTTTGTCAGCGTTGACGGTACTCGGTTTCGCACGATCGTATAGTCTTTCGATGTTGCGAAAGCCAACTTAGCTTTAAGATGAGTCTTTAGGACGAACCTCTCTTTTTATTAGCCAACGTGGGTGACGTTCATGCGAGGGTCCTTGATGATCTTGTCAATACATGCGACAAGAATGGAAAAGAAAAGACGTGCAAAAAAAAGGTTGACTTTGCACCAAATACACTTAGAAAGAAGCGATAAACTTGCATAACACTTTCTATAAAATTCTAAGGCAGATTGTCCACAGTGAAAAATTTTTACTAAGAACCGCATTTAAGCTGTGAGAATTACTACGGGTCTGCCCGGCTCTGGCGGAGAGATTGTTCGATGCCCGTTCGAATGGTGTACTCGAGAAATTTGCTTTCGACCTCGCGTCGTTGTGTTCAGGGTGCATTAGGTGTTTGCACTCCGCCTCTGCTTTCGCACGTAAGAGGGCATAGAAGAGGCTGCGGAAGAGATCAAAAGCCTGTAGCTCGCTCCCCTATGCTCTGACATCGTGGTGCAACGTGTCGTTGGGTGTCATTCTTTGCGTGACCTACATGCATAAAGAAGGCAAAATGAAAGGTGTCGTTATTGAATGTGGTCCGAGGCTCTGCAAGGGCCACACATATTGAAACGTTGCTGTAGCTGTTTCTCTAAGGAAGGTAACTATGCAAGAAGACATGAAAGCAAGGTAAGTGAGGACATAATTTCTTTTTTGGTATGTACAGATAAGTGGCCATGCCGGGAATGCAAGCTTTGTGCGACGGAGAGCTACGTAAAAAGCGCAGTATACACGCGGCGACGAAGCCTTGCCAATGCGGTAACGATCCCACGTGATCATAAAATTCGTTATCCCAGCGCCGGCCGAGGCTAGAAATTGCGTACCAAGAGAAATACTCGAAATTGCAATCAGTGCGGGTGAAATTACGCAAGAGCCCTCGTGAAGCTATGAAGTTTCCTGAAGATACGAACAAGGCCGGAACCAGAGGATGACACTAAAGTTTCACCCGCAATTTGACATGACTCGCAACGCAGTTAGAGCAAAAAATTTAATGAAAGAATCCAGTAATCGCTCTGGATACAAAGTCAACGAAATGAGACGTATTACCAACGACAAGCGTTGACGCAGAACACAGGAGATGCTATTGCGCCCGTCCTGTGTCGGTCCTTTTGAAGCCGAAGTGTCGCTGTCCCACTGTCAGGCATTGACATTGGAACCGGCTGTCTAACAAGCGCATACCCTCTGGCATCTCTCTCTCTCTCTCTTTCTCTCTCTCTCCCTTTCTCGGTACACGTGCGCTTTAGAGCGACATCGTCCTGTGCGGGCTTAACTCCCAGCTCGCCGCTCGGCCCACCGCCCCTATCCTTTTACAAAACAGTCGAGAGCCGGCTGTTGCTTGGAAGCCGCTGTTGGCGGCGATCCTGCTTTGTTAGGCCTGTGGGATTATCGCCCAGATTTACTTAATCCTTTCGAGCCTGCCATCATAATCTCGGGATTCAGGGCTTCCGGATAAGAGGATCGGGTTGTGCTGCTGCCCTTTTGCGCTGAGACCACCACCCCCGGAGCCGCGCGGGAAGCCTGCTAAACATTGCGAGCGCGCAGAATCCGAAAGGGACTCTGGCTGAGGCGGCTAGGCACGTGTGGTTGCCAGCTGTTGACTTTGTTTCGCTGGGAGACCATCTCTGCTTGTTACCAAACTATTCGGCGTAGTTGTCGTTGTTTGTATTAGGGAACACAAACCGCGGTATCTCGTTGCCTGCGGCGTTGTTTTCGGAGCCCAGAATTGCCGGTTGGACTTGCCGGCTACAGCGACTATATTTTCTATCAGTCGTGACGACTGACAGAGTGACGGACGCCACCTTGTGTCGAGGGAATGGATGTGCGCAATCGTTTATTGCATCTTATTTAAAGCCACATTGGGTGACAAGGTTAATGCGAAACGAAAAGCACCGTTGGGAGAGAATCTTACCCCAAAAAGAAGCGCCGGCATATTTGTGCTCGAAAGCTCACATAAATGCGCGCACAAGCAGATATGATGGTACACATTTCATTGAGGTACCCTAATCTATAGAGTGCAATTGGTTAAGGTGTGCGTTAAGGTTGCACTGAAAAATATTTCATTTTTATAATGTGAAATGATCCTTTGAATTACCAAAAACGAAGCAAAAAGAAAACACTTCACTCTTATTCAGCGGAGGCTTGTAAACCCGGAGAAGTCGCTAGAAGGAAAGCCAGCCGGCGATTCTGCATTGAATTTCCCGCAATATCTCGCTGTGAAGTCACGGATTTTGGCAGCGCCTACTGCGACGAAGTTAATTTTACATCGGTAAGCTTGGACTCTACATTGCATACTTAAGAAGCCAACGACTGAATTAAGCAACTTTCGCGAACTTGTACAGAGACACAATGGCCCATATACAAATGAATGCTTTGAAATCTTATTCTGGCACGAAATATAAAAAATCTGGAAGTTTGACCTGTATAATATTCCTTGAAGGAGTAACTGAATGCCGCAAAACTATTGCGATTACAATTTTGAAACAATACTTTATCCGCCTAACTGTATTTAGTGGTTATCCTTAGCATGTCTTTAATGAAACCCATGTAATCAAAGTTATTTGGATCTCTCTTCTAAGGCACCACTCGTCACACCAGTGGAGCATTAGGATGCTAAACTCCATCGATCACCCAATCAATCAATCAATCAATCAATCAATCAATCAATCAATCAATCAATCAATCAATCAACCAATTTAATAGCACTGCAATGCAACAAGTAATAATCACAATGTTTGATTGGAAGTATGCCTATTAAAGAGTGGCAGACATGTGTTTTATTGCGGTACGTCAGAAGAAATCAGCAGCAGCACTGTAAGGGGAAAAGTATAATAACATAACGAGATATTATCGAATTTACTGTACTACGCCGCAATGACTTGTAATGCCGAAGACGCAGGACGCTTGCGGTATGGCACCAGAGTAGAGCTTTGGAAACAATGTATTTTTTTTAAAGAATAACTGTTTTACACTCGACACCAGTTCAACTGAAAAGGTGTGCTTGTTGCGGGGGTTGTGCTGACTTTAAACTGCCCTCGTAGTAAAATATTTCTTGATGTTGGCTCAGGTTACCTTCTTTCCGATGCACGTGGGCACGCAAACGTACCGCCTTTATTTTACGTGCTGATTATTTTGGCTGTTGCCAGAGAAATGTATAGAAGCTGTGTCTCGTATTCTATGAACCGTCATTTCTGCTCACGTTATAGCGGGCACTGTAAGTTGTCAGAAGCTTCTCGCTCTATTGTTCCTGCCTGAAAGGGAAGAGGATCCTACAACAAAAGAGCTACGTTGAGTCGTCGAAGGGTCGCATTAGTGAAATCAGTTTCACAAACTAAACCAACTCGAATATGCAGCTACAACCGAAAAACTGATTTAAAAAATTCAAGCTTGCCTTTGCATAGATGGAGGTCCTCATCGAAAATCAAATCTCGGGCACTACTTTAGCTTATGCAACCACCGCACGTTTTTTTTTTTCTTTTTTCTCCCCGCGTCGTCTACGTGCAAGAACCCATGTGAATAGGTTGCTCACATCCGAGCTCTTTCGTCCTGTACACTGCACTTGCCCTCTCGGCCGTAAAAATTCAAGTGAGCAGCACGGGTGGTCCACGCCTTCACCTCTCAACGGCCTCCTCAAACGGCTGCTCGAACTTGTCCTCCCGCTGCCTCTCGATTCGTTCAGGCAGTCCTCGATCGTTGTCTTGTTGGTTTTGCCTTGGTTTTGCCTACGACATCTGTTATTAATATTTTTTTGTGTGTGCTGTAAAAGCACTGGCCTTGGCTTTGGGTTTATCATCGAAACTCTTCAGCGATGTCCCTGGGGGCGCCTTGCTTTCTTGCCCATATAGGCACTCACCTCTTCAGGCGTGATGGTAGGGAGTGTTCCTGCATATAAAATTTAAAGATAAAAAGAAACATGAAAGGAAGTGATACAGCCCTTATGGAGGGGCCTGTACATCGTCCGCATAGGGTAACATTGATCTCGTCGCCGAGATTGAGTCGACCGAACCTCTTTGCTTCGGTGCTCGGCACCTTAGGTCGACGACAACCGATTACGCGGTGGATTAACGCACATACAGTGGCTATCATACTGGACCTAAACACACCTTAAGTGTTTTGTTGCTTCTCCGGCCAAGGGTGTTGGAGATTTCTGGTGGGAGCGTCTTAATTGGCGGCTAGCTTAATGCGCCTTCCTTCCAAAGCATTCTGTGCTTGCTTCTTACAGACCATGTGTCTTAAATATTAAAAATACAAACTTAAAGCAAAACAACTAATACATTAATTGTCGCTTCTCTATTGCACATCTTTATTATCTTTGTTTAATGAATAAGTTGTTTAATAGCATACGAATGTTTCTATGCTTCATTAAACAATGTATAACGCATATATGTGCTTCTACTTGTTTAAAACCCGCCGTGGTTGCTTAGTGGCTATGGTGTTGGGCTGCTGAGCATGAGGTCGCGGGATCAAATCCTGGCCACGGTGGCCGCAATGCAATGGGGGCGAAATGCGATAACACCCGCGCACTTAGATTTAGGCGCACGTTAAGGAACCCCAGGTGGCCCAAATTTCCGGAGTCCCCCACTATGGTGTGCCACATAATCAGAAAGTGGCTTTGGCACGTATATATGCGTATGGCATATATGCACGGTGCCGTAAATCGTGCATGCAGTTCCCAAAGTGAATGACACAGATGTGCTTCGCAAAACGTTTATTATATCTAACAAGTCATGGAAAGTCACCTTCCCCGAGAAACTGTACTATCAAAATCACGACAATGTTCAAAACCATAGGTGCGCGCTGTGTCACGCCGGCCCGCAGGTTCGTGGATTCGGCGTCCGGACAGCGCTCACCTGCATCTGTCCCCGACCACCGAGCAGCGAGTGCCCTGAACACCCGTGTCCCGCCGTATCCAGTCTGGTCACAGCGCCGCGTTGTTCCTCGATGGCCTTACGCGTGAACTATCTTCTCCCTGTAGCCGGTACTGCGAGGGCAAGGGCGTCGGGCGTCACGTGAGAGCACGCTCGCACCGGCACTTCATGGTCTCGCCGCACGTCGGCCGGTCACTGGTGCCGCATACCACCACAGCTTCCATGGCCAACGGTGGCCAAGAGATGCGGCGAGACCCGGCTGCCTCATGGAGCTCCAACAGATGTGGCGTCCTCCCACGCGCAACCGTTCCCGCACCCTGTGCAGTCGGGTCTTGGTTGTTTGTTTGTCTCAAGCCCAGAGTTAATTTAGCCACGCGTAAGGTTTGGACTTGTCCCCCGTGCTCTACTCGTTGGCTTCTTCCGTGCCGCTCCTGAACCTCTCTCGCCGAGCTGGTGACGCGTCTAGATAGCCGGCGTTCCGCGTCCTTTCGGACTGCAGTCGGTCGCCGGACGCGTCCGAGCCGCGTCTCCCTGGCATTGCTGGCCGGGGAAAGCCGTGCGTCTCGGAGGGTCAGTTGATCGCCTGCTGAAAGCCCACGATTCAGGGTCGGCGGCGCATTCGCTTTGATAAAGCAAAACTTATTTGCGGTGGGCCTTAGGCCACAGCGTGGAAGCGTGTCACCCGATGTCGTTACTTTCCCTGAAGCACCGTGTAGACTGAGCACTGTCGAACTAGGGCCCTGAAGGGCGGCCGATTTGATCCGCGGATGATGCGATGGAGCGTCGAAGCAACGTCCATCAACGTAGTACGCCATTTTCGAGACATCCGTGGAAGCACTTGCCCGTCGTCCGAGATGGCACCGTGCGCAGCTCCGGAAGTCGGCTACCGCCCACAATTGGCTCAAAGCGATGTAGCGCCGGATCTTCCGCCGCGAAATACAAAAAACGCTAGTGCCGGATGGCAGTCCTCTGCGGCTTCCAGGTGGTTTCGCGGTGGATCGCATGGTGGACCGCATGGTGGAGCGTCTTCGTGCAAGCCGCGGTAGGCAACAGAGCGGTGGAGCAGAACTCACCGGCGCAGGTCGTCTTGCGTGGCTGCTACGCATTGTGTAGGGATCCCGAGGTTTTTACAACGTTAGCTGGGTCTTGATGCGGCTCGGATGACCTTGTTCGAAGGCCACGTCAAGTCAGCGGTCGCCTTAGTCCTCGGTGGCCTTAGATGAGTGCCACGCAGCCAGGTTGTATAGCGAAGCGGAATCGAACGTCTCGTGGCAAGTGCGCGCGCCCCAACAGAAGAAGGAGCATGCTGCACATTACGATGATGATAGCTCGTCGCGGCGACGAAAAGGAGGAAGCGCGATTAAAAGTCGTAAGTGAAAGAAGACGAAGCGAAACGAATTGCGTATAATGTGTCGATGCGAACACCTGTGTTGTCATTTATAGCTTTGTCAAGGACACGACATGGCTACGTTTGTTAACTTTAACAAAATGCTTAATTCTCATTTCATTGTATTTTTGAGCTATTTCATTTCAGAAGCCTTCACCCTTAACTGCTTCTCAATTTTCGCAATGTGTATTGTTTCACGCATGGATTGGTATTCTAATTTTGAATGGTAGTGTTGAGAGGCTAGACTGATCAACTCAATAGATTTTTGTCAAATCGAGGGACTTCTGTGGCACTTTGCTGACCAATGTTGCCAATAAGCGCCCTTAAATATTGGAACTGAATCTTTGTGGGTTCCGTAGGCAATGTTGTGAAGCATGTGTGTGTTGCGTAATTATTTTTATATTACCTTTCTTGCACAACCTTGTTTCGCGTGTTTGTGCAAAATTTGAGACCACCTCAAGTGAGAAGGGAAGCTGGAGCAAGAAATTGACTTTCCGACTTCCTAAATTGGGAGACGACTTTGACGAAGGTGCTATACACCAGAACACCGTGAATTCAAAGGGCGCCGCCATATTGATGAGCGCCGGTCGCGCCATCTATCCCAAGCGCCGCGAAGTAGCAGGCCTGGGCTGCCACGCCGGGAGATGCGACCCGGCGCGAAAGCGAAACTTGGGCTTTTTAGCTGGGCGGAAGGCGTGTTTCACGTTTTTTCTAACCTGTCATTTTCGCTGTCTGGATTCAATCAAACTTCAACACCTCGTGCAAGTCCACAATGGACACACTGAGTGCTGTGCAGACTGCAGAAGCGAATACATCGGGTATTACGTTTGTACAAACCGCGCGCTATGTGCTAGAACACCTGTGAGCTTTTTGGCACGTAACCTGTGAAGGAATTTACAGCACTGTGTTGCTGCCATATATTATTAAAGCACGCAGAACACTGTCATCTGCACTTTCAGTTTGGTTCAGTTCAGTTTAATAGTCTCTACTGGGTTGGCCGCGCTTGGCAACCAACTGTCGAGGTCGTTTGACTGCCTGGTTAGCAGACGCCTACCCTTCACCACCTGCACACTGAAAACAAAATAGATCTTATAGTAAGAAGGGCTGTAGTTCTTTCCCATGCCATCACTTTTGCGAAGATATCAAGTCCTCTCAAAATGAAACAGAAAATACACCAGGCCAATTGTATCGTGCAACCACTTAAGAGTACAACATTCAGAACAAAAGCCTACAGCACTCGAACAAGCAGCATATGATGCTAAACCTGCACTCATTGGAAAATGAGGTACTACAGTAGTTATAATGTTCAACTACATGTGCAGTCAAAGCCCGTATAACAGGGCGAGCATGACAGATGCAGGTGTTGTACAGTTGCACAAACCATGACAGGGCACGTAAAATTACCATCCCTACTTAAAGCTGCATCATCAGAACCCCTTTGGTACAAGACAACAACCGCACCTGCATTCCAAGAAATTAGCCCCGCCAACTGCAGCTACCTGGTACCACACCTGTTTCGCTTGTGCGAGGCCATCGGATTGTTGGCGCTCCCTTAGAAAAGAAAACAGTAAAAAAAAACTAGTGAGAACGATCAAAATTTTGTTACAAAATACAAGAATACTTAAGCACCTTATTTTCCTCGCCATATGAACGGAAATATTTTGCGCTTTGCCCCTCATAACAGCCCGCACGCAGTTTAGAGCTCAGGAGGCTCAAATGAATTCGTTACGAATGACACCTGCAACACCAGCTCGTAAAGGTAGGTGCGCTGCAAGAACACCTTCGGCGACGAGTAGTCGTCGTTTACGTTTTTGTGGACGCATGCTACGTGACGAGCAGACTTCGGTTCACTTTCATTAGCAATAACGCTCACCAGCAAGGCCTACAACTTGTCGTTCACGCTTAATGGTCATTCCGTGCACCAGCTGCAAGTATCGCTAACCGCAAACTCAACTGTTCCGCTTAACCGTCGGGAGCTCTGCCTGAAGGAAAACACGAAAAGGCTTGCCTTTTTGTTATAGCCAAGGCGAAGCACCGGCGCGGGATTCTGCTCTGTAGGCTTGTTGCCCAGAAAGTGCTCGGAGCAAACCTGCGTATTACGTTTGTAGGGCGCAAAGTTGAACGTGGCACCAAAATATACACAGATCGAATACTCACTCGTGCATTTTCACTGGGTTGGTAGTTCTTCCTATTCACTGCAGCTATCCACCGATGGCGCAGCTTGGCATTCTTCGTTGCGGATGGAAATCGGCGCAGGCTGAAAACACCGCACCGGCACGATTCCCTACGTGTGTTGTGCTCTTCGCAAACAGCGCTAAGCAACCTGCTCCTTTTCCGCTGGTTGTTTTCCAAACACGACGCAATGATGCCCAGATGACTTCTTCTACTTTGGATCCGTGTGAACGGGCACATTTCCGCACTTTGGAGCCCTAGAGCTGGCGCTTGCCATGTCTACTGGTCGCCGGCGAACACACTTTGGCAGCCCAGTACAAAATAGCGCCGGTCGACCGGGCAACCCGGGTGCGAGAGTATGCGTTCGGTTAGTCTGGGTGCGAGACTAGCGTGTTCTGGTCTATAGCCAGACATTTTCTTTTTTTTTCAAAGGAATACCTGAGACGGTGGAGAAACACGTCAGGGGTCCAGGCCGACATTACAGGCCAACAGTTGGCTTGGAATGACTCGATAACAAATGGCCGAGCTTTTCACAACACGGATGCCCGTGTCGCTACGCCACTTCGAACCGAGAGCACCAGTCTCCCGTGACGTCACAGATTTTCATAGCTTCTGTTTGTGTCTGTTTAACGATAAACAAGCAGTACTTTGCAGCTTATTGTAACCAAAGAGTCAGCATAACGAGTTTCGATTACCTCGGCTTTGATTAGTGACTCAGTGGCTCTGGCGTTGCAGTGCTGAGATCGGGGTGGCCATTGAGACGAACGGCCTGAGGCGGACGTTAGGGGCCGCCTCAGGCGGCCGATGGGGCGAAACGCAAGAACGCTCGTGCAACCGTGCTTTGGGTGCACGTTAGAGGACTCCAGGTGGCCAGAACCTTTACCAGAACGCACCCGGAGCCCTCCGCCACCAGCGTTATCTCCAACGCACTGTGCAGTTTCGGGAAGGTTAAAACCTGAAATTCGAGCCTACTTGAATCCGCAACAAGTTTCCTATCCTTCCGCCTATGACTCAGGATATAGGTGAGAACCTCGTGCCGTTAGCCTGATCAAGCGAACCAGGATGTGAAACGCCCCATCAAATTGGTGTGCCTTAGGGATGCAGCTCCGGTAGCCCATCGACGACGTGTTTGAGAACAGCACTGCCGTAGTGCGGCATTAAAAAAAATTATCGTTATTGTCGGCATTAACAAAAGAATTAAGCCCGGGAAGCAGTCTCACCGATGCACAGCAGCAGAATGCCGACACCACGGAGCTCTCTCTGTCGGCGTTTCCAACTGCGTGCGGAAGGTCGGCTTTCACGCTCGCTTTTTTTTTTTTTAGTGCACGTGCAAGGGCGACGCCTCTTATTACCTGGATGCTGGTGACGCGAGTTTTTCGTCCTTGGAGCGAACATCTTCGACAGAAGTCGGCCTGGACGGGTGGGAAATATCAGAAGCGATAACTGCTCCAGCAGACTCACCCGCTCTCTTCGGGGGCTGACTGAGTTATACAAAAATTTATAGGACCTTTATTTTTTCCGCCGCCTTTGCTCGCAACCTGAAGAAGAGACCGAACCGGATCAGAAACATCGGGAACCTTGGCTGGAGCAGTTATCGCTTCTGTTTCTCGTCCTCCTTGCCGAGCTCGCGTGGTTCGCTAAGAAGCTGCTATGGGTGTAATCTAAACTGAACGCGTAATATGCTCTCGTGTACTTATAACGCCGTCTAGTCGACGGAGCATGCACTTCACGAATTAAGATACGCGGGTGCTACGCAAAGTATTTATTACATCTTGGCAATGACGAAAAAACAACGTCGGGCGTAAATTGGAACACTGAAATTACTACAGCGTCTATAAGGGCTGGTCAGCGCTGCGAACCGTCGGCCAATAGTTCGTGGGTTCGTCACCTGCGCGACGCCGGCCCGCCTATATCCCTGCCGGCATCCGGCACCCGATGGACCTGCGTCCCTGCGCGTCTAGGCTCACCGCAGCACCACCCAGCCTCTGCAGAGTCTCTCCCACTTGAGGACTTGGATAACCCAGAGGCTGGCACGGCAGGCATGCTCTGTAGCACCGCCACAACGACGTGGATGCTTCCTCTGCAGCGACAAGTGATGCTAGCGGCGAGCGATGCGGTGTTGAAAATATCCGGTGTCGATATCCGCCTTGCTTCATGGTGGGATGGCTTAGCGGTGCGTTTTCTTGCAAGCCGTGGCAGGTAATAGGGAACAAAGGTGTTTTCCGCGGAGGACGACTTGCCTGGCTGTTTGAAGGTGGCGATCGCGTAAGGATCCCGTCCGATGGCGGCTGCACGGCCTTCATAGCGTCCTCCTGATCGTGCTGCTGCTCTGACAGCCTTGTTCAGACGCGACGTTAGCGGCGGGCCTGAAGTGTTCGGTGGTCTTTGGCGAGGGGCTGGCGCTGAAGAGGGACGGTGACAGCGAAGCGAAATCGAATGTCTCGAGGTCGGGCCACGTTCACGCGCACATGACTATGATGATAGTTCGCCCGAGGCAAAGAAAACGAGGAATTCGTGGAAACTACGTAGATTTCCATGTTAGATTGATCGTTCTCCCTCTAAACCAAGCTTTCTTTTATTTCTTATCTATTATTATTATTATTATTATTATTATTATTATTATTATTATTATTATTATTTTATACCCGGTTTTCATCTGATTATTTCCTTTTTTCTCCAAACACAAAACGTTTACTTTTAAACTCCGACGCTCAAGTTGTTAACTCCCTTGTGATCATCATTATTTTTATGCACCTAATTGAACCACCCGATTCTTGGCCAATCCCCCACTGCGGGTATGTGCCACGGCCAATCAGCACAACAACAACGTAGAGTCTGCTGATGCGAGGGCCCATGTCGCAATTACAAATTTATTAGCGACGTAAAAGGACTGTTTTCTTAAGTTTGCAAGATAATCGCTTGTTTCTTTATCTTTCTTAGTAATTTTTTTTATTTTTCTATGAAATTTTCCATTTCACCGTGACGTATACCAGCGCCGTCTGCCTATACGATGCATTTGTCGAAATAACGTCAATGAGCAGCAGTGCATTCCGACTTGGCAGGCAGCGTGTTCTTAGGCAATCTAAATGCGTGGGTAATTCGTCGACTTCCCGAACTGACAGTGATGTGCCGTGGAAGTAGGCCCAAGGGTTCAACAGTAAATTGCATATGTTGCATAAGTCGTTGCATACGTTGCCATTGCACAAAAGTGTTTTCCCTAGCATGAGCACGAAGCCCGCGAATACATGTAGTGTTTCGAGCGGCTAGTCGCGCGGCAAGTTAGCGTGCATTGGCGACCTTCTTTCACGCTCGGAAAAACACACTTTTATGTAGCACGTATTGAGCAAGAGAAAGCTGTGTCGGGAGTTTTTCATGTCCCTCTACAATATTCACACTGGCGCATTTCTTCTAAATATAACATTTTAGAAGTTCAATAATTAAGACTGATTCTCAAATTAGGCGGAGCGGAAAAATAATTTCCGTATGTGCAAGCTACGGCGAACAACGTTACTTTCGTTTTTATCCAGCTACGTGGCCCTCCCATATTTTTAAACGCTGGCTATAGTTGGCTGAGACAGCCTGTATAAACAGATCCTCGCTACAAAAGGCTCATTCCTTTCGTTAGCCCGGCCCCGTGCTGACGTTCTCGTCCCTGTTGTTTGGTACTTCACTAAAGAAGAGAAGCTTGTGTAATATTCTTGGGATTAGAGTCTTGTTACATTGTAGCCGATGCTATATGATTATTTAGTGTCAGTGGAATTCCGTGTGTTCTTGTGTGATGCCTTTTTCGTCTGAATTTATTTTCTTGACGATTTTTCCGCGATAGTGACTTGTAAGGCGTTTTGCTGTAGACTGAACTACTGCCTCATCAGTAAAGACTACTGATGTTTTTCACGCGTCATGCAATGACTCTGCATCACAGAGGATGTGTTTACGGGGTGATCACTGAGATTGCCGGAATTTTCAAAAATGGCCTTTGGCAGATCGAATAATCCAGCTAAGAGGCCAACATTACTGACAGGCGAAATTGAAACTGATATTCAACTCAATAAAAGTTCAGTAAATAGCTTCTTCATAAATAAATTAAAGTGCATCTTGCAATTTTCGAATTGTAGCCGGTGAGCTTGCAAGACATATCCACTCGAAATGAACCTCCAAGATGACACCAGTTTTTATTTATTATTTCCCAAAGTGGTGGAACGAATTACATGGGCGTTCCAGTTACTTTTGAGCTTCATTGCATGAAAGAGCATTTTGATAATATAGTAAGCGGAACAACAGTGCATTTTTTATGGCGAATTTGATGGCGCACATCTGCAACTGGTGATTCTTGTAGTTCATTCGTAGTACATACGCCTTGGAAACCCACCTGCTACAATTCGTGAAGTGCAGTATAGGCTGCCAATAATTAGGCAGTTACGTTGTGACCATTTTTAGTTAAATATTTGTTTCGATTTCTCGTGCAAGTAATGTGTCCCTCTCTGAATAAACCAAATCAGGGACTAGAATTATGGTTATTAAACAGGTGAATTTTTTTTAAATTCTGGAAAGCTTAAAAATGATTACCACGTATATTTTAATGTTTACGCCAAGCTCCTAGCTGGTATTGCGATTTTCGATTACTCTAAGATATCACGTATGATTTTTTTGTTAGCATTGCTTGAGGCAAACAAACATAAAAGCATTTTATGTTTGTGTTTCGCTAAAATCTGAGGATGGCGGGCTCTTCAATGCTCACATTTTTCATACTGTCGTAGTCAATAAGCAACCAGCAACATTTACAAGCAGCTGCACCCAAGCAGGATTTATCTGGCTGAATTGCGTCCTTTGGAAGGAAAAAAGGGCAACGAATGCCAGGCATTCTAACACAAGTCACAAGCACACAATCAGTCGAACCAATAGCACCAGCACATTACGAACGGCCTACTCATATTTAACCGTCATCACATTATTACTTATAAAGTATCATGCACACAACACGTATGAAGTGTCCGCGGCATTGAAACGTGCACACATACCTGCTAGCCGCCAGCACAACACGTAACTCTAATTCAGAAAATACAGCGTGGTCATTACCTATCAATAACGCACGATGGACGCGTCCACGAAGACTTCCCCGGTGTACGTCGCCTCACTGATTCTCCCAACTGCTCTGGAACTTCAATGCTGGCATCACGCGCCCTGAAATCGTACTTGCAGGGAAATGATTTCTTCACTCAACCCAGACAATGATCACGAACAGCGTTGCAAATTTGCGAAAGTAACCCATCGTCGTGTCGGCAGCTCTCGTTTTCGTCCCTCATTTGTTTCCGTATGCCTCTTTTTCTTTCATCGACGCTCGCGGATTTTTAGGATAAAAGGACACCCACTGGAATGTTCTTGCTGCCTCTTGAAAGGTGCGCCACTTTACCCGTCGTTTCTTTTTTCTTCTGCCTGTGCGCGACACCATCAGAAACGACGCAGAGAAACTAATAGTGATAAATTGCAGTAGTCACACGTACTACTAATTGAAAGTGTGTTTGAGCTTGAGAACAAAAAAAAAATAAATGTTTAGATAAAGATTTCGTTCATTGGAAGACGAGAAACATTTCGATTTGTAGCATACTGTCTGCAAGCAGACGACAAACGAGGGAAGTAAACTTCCGGGTAGTTCACCGCTTGCCAATTTGCTGCTCTCTCCGTCCCGTTCTCAGACATTTTGCATACTGCCATTTTAAGACGTTGCAGCAACCGAACAGAACGCGTATCGAAAAAAAAGATCTCTGATCATGCCCCAGTTGAACTGAAAAGGTGCGCTTGTTTCTGTGGTTGCGCTGACTTTAAACTGCCCGCGTAGTAAAATTGTTTTTGATGTTGGGTCAGGTTAACTTGCTTCCCGTGCACGTGGCCAGGTTCAAGGTCCCTCAGTAGCTGGGAAAGGAGTGGGTATGAGCCATGGTGTGTGCTGACGTGTCTCACATGTGCTCCTCGATTTTTCGGCAAAAGGCCCGGTAATTCGCCCCAGCTCATGCAAGGTCTCACACAGCGGCATCCGTGAAGTTACAAGGACCGTGTGGATACCGAAATCTGAGGTATCTGAGACTGAGACCCGGCGGAGCAACGGCGCCGAGAAACAGGTGGGCTGGGCAGCGGGGTCTCCCGTCGCTCTCGACAATAGCAATTTCCCTCCCCTCCCCTCCTCCCGCCCTTCCAAAGACAACGAGTGTAGACACTGTTTGGAACTCAAGGAGATGATAGAGAGGCAGAACAATCAAATCAAGGACCAAAACAATCAGATAAAAGCAATGATGGAGCGTATCGAGACGCTCAGTAGAACAAAGAACAGTGATAATGACGTCATTGCAGTTAAAAGGAAAGTACCCAAGAGAGACACCACCAGCGCTACTCCAGCGGTGACGAAGCTGATCACGTCATCGGCGCAGATCACATCACCGGCGTTGACGCAGTCAGTGACTCAAACTCCACAGACGGCAGTGGTTGCCATGGAGGAAGAGAAGGCTGAGGCCGCCGTTGCTCCGACAATGGAGTCGGTCATGAGAATGCTTACGCAAATCTCCAGCCAAGTTTCCCAAATGTCTGCGCAAGTGAACAATCTAACAGTAAGAATAGATAATGTGGAGGCCAAGTGCAGCCAACTCTCCGTTAGAGTCATGACGATGGATGCGAAAAATAAGCATCTCACCGTTGCCAAGATGAAGTCACCACGGCTTAATCTACGGGTCAGGCCGCGAAAAGTTGGTTCCGTGCGCAAATCTACCGCTCAAAAAGTAGAAAATGACGAAGACTAAAGGGAAGCAGAAAGAGACTGCGATGTTATTTCAATGGAACTGTAGGAGTATTAGAAACAAGATAGGGGAGTTACAACTATTCGTTGATAAATTGGACCAAAAACCGGATATCATAGCGTTACAAGAGACCAACGGCCGGGCCAAGCTCGCAGGATACATTGCGTATACGGACCCTAGCGAAAAGGGTACTGCGATCTTGGTCCGCAGCAACGTGGCGGCCACACAACACGTGACCGCTCAGCGAGGCTGCGAGCATACGCTCATCGAAATTCACAGCAGAAGAGTGGGGGGGGACAAGAACTTTTTCGTCCTGAATGCTTATTGCCGACCGTCCAGCAGGGTCATTGACTTTGAAGGCACCATATTGGACTGCATTAAAGAAGCAAAAACAAGACCGATTTTAGTGCTAGGAGATTTTAACGCCGCCCACACGATGTGGGGTTATAAATATTCGTCCAAAAGAGGAAACCAATTGGTTAAAGCTATAGAGGACCACGACATGGAGGTGGTTAATGAACCGGGTGTACCAACCAGGACAGGCACTAGCACGGTCAGAGACACCACACCTGATCTGACGCTAGTTCGGGGGAACCTCGACGTAACTTGGCGTAACACGGGGGAAAATCTTGGCTCGGATCACGATGTAATTTGTGTAACCCTCGGGGGGACTGACATCAAGGCGAAACTGGGTCAAGCCAACATTACAGACTGGGACCGTTTACGTAGAAGCGCAGACAGTGAAGGCGAGGATGAAAACCAAGACACCAAGACGTATGAGGCATGGGCCAAAAAGCAACGCGAATTTGTAAAGAAATTTACGCAGAAGATTACTACTACCACGCAAATACCCTTCGTAGACAGCAGGCTTAGTCACATGTGGGCGGCCAGGCACGGTCTTACTCGAAGGTGGAAGAGGCAAAGACATAAGAAGCTTCGCAGACGTATACACGCGCTCAACAAGCAAGTGTCCGAGTATGCGGAACAACTATGCAGGGAAAACTGGATGAAGATGTGTGATGACCTGCAAGGCACACTGTCTACGAAGAAGACTTGGAAGCTGTTGCGACACCTCATAGATCCATTAAAAAGCAAGAGCGCATGCGTCCGAGATCTCACAAGAACGATCAACAGTTACGACGGTGACGGGGAGAAGCTCATTCGTGAACTCACAAGTAAATACCTCAAGACCGAGAAGAGCGGTAACCCGACTCACGAGTATGAAGGCGATAGCAACGTCGAGATGGACGAAGCCTTCACCGAACTGGAGCTGGTTGCGGCCATCGATGAAAGTAATCAAGGCAGCGCACCGGGAATTGACGGCGTTACATACAAGATGCTAAAAAATATGGGCGACAAAAGCCGAGCAGAACTGCTAACCCTCGTCAACGCGTCCTGGGAGAAGGGTTCGTTACCAAAAGAATGGAAAGAAGCGGAGGTGCATTTCATTCCCAAGCCGGGGAAACCACCCCACGTCGACAATCTACGCCCCATCTCCCTCACGTCATGTGTAGGGAAGGTGGTCGAGCGTATGGTGTTCAAGAGACTACAGAGACATTTGGATGTCACTGATCAGATGCCACCGACCATGTACGGATTCCGGAGGCACCTGAGCACGCAAGACGTCTTGGTGCAAATACACGAGCTGGTTATCAAGCAAGCGAAGACCCCTACGCCAAGAGCTATCCTGGCGCTCGATCTCAAGGGGGCCTTCGATAACGTCACACACGAAAGTATTCTTCGTAACCTGCACCAAACTGGATGCGGAAAGCGGACATTCAAATATGTGCAGGATTTCTTAACCAATAGAACGGCAACCATCAAAATTGGAGAGGAGAAGTCGGAACCGATAGCCCTGGGAGACAGAGGCACTCCGCAAGGATCGGTTCTTTCGCCGCTTCTCTTCAACCTGGCACTCCTCCCTCTCCCGACTTTGCTTCAAGACATAGAGGGCATAGATCACGCTCTCTATGCAGACGATATCACTGTGTGGACGTCGAGGGCAGGGTCGGAGAGTTGGATGGAGGAGACCCTTCAGAGAGTGGCAAAGACCGTGCACGAGTTCGCTAAATCGTGCGGCCTCAGTTGCTCGCCACAGAAGTCCGAGTTACTCGTCATCAAGCCAAGAAGAAAGAAAGGAGACCAAGAGAACGTACGCATCACCATCGACGGGACGACCATAACACCAACCACGCAAGCACGTATCCTGGGTGTCATCTTCCAGAACAATGGCAAGGCGGGAGCGTCGATCGACAAAATCAAAGTTTCAACGGAACAAATTTCGAACATGATCAGAAGAGTCACAAACAGACAAAGGGGATTGAAGGAGGACGATTTACTGACGCTCGTCCAGGCCTTCTTGACGTCGCGCATCGTTTACGCGGCGCCGTACCTCAAGTTGCTGAAAAAAGACAGGGACCAGTTGAACGTCATTATACGAAAGGCAACCAAGATGGCGCTGGGCATTCCGAAGCATTCTTCGACCGACAAGCTTCTCGGCATGGCCAAGCACAACGTCGTCGAAGAGCTAATAGAAGCTCATCTATCTAATCAAAGAGTTCGGCTCAGTCAGACGTCGGCGGGACGTCGCGTTCTTGCCAAGCTGGGCTGGCAAGAGGCAGAGCGGAAGGAAACGGGGCCGTTACCCAGGGTGTGGGTGCATAAAATCCACAGTAAGCCACTGCCTAGAAACATGAGGTCGGGTCGTAACGACGGCCGCAGAGCAGCTCGTATAGCGGCCTTGACGGAGACTTTGGGTCAAATAGTAGAAGAGGAAGAGGGGGTCACTCTCTTCACAGACGCTTCGTTACCCAAGTATTCATCGAAAGCAACGCTGGCAGTTACGACGCGGGATGTGCTCGTAACCTGCGCCTCCATCAAGACGTCTTTTCCAGAGGTGGCAGAAGAGGCCGCTATAGCGCTAGCACTCGCGCAGCCCAAGGTGGGAAGAATTGTCACCGACTCGCAAAAGGCGTATAACAACTACAGGAAGGGGTGGGTGTCTCTTGCGGCACTAGATATTCTCCAAAGTAAACGCGACGTACCTGAAAGGAAAGTTGAGTTAATATGGACACCGGCTCACTCTGGGCTGGAGGGCAACGAACTTGCCCACCAGTTCGCCCGAGAGATGGAACACCGGGTTGAGGAAGATGAGCCACAGTCCATATTTACTTACAGAGACATTACGAACCATTATAAGACGGAGAGGCGCCGTTACCCCGATCCTCACAAATCGCTTAGCAGAGAACAGCAAGTGATCTACAGGCAATTACAGGCAGGATCCTTCCCGCACCCTTACCTTCAAAACAAGATGTACCCGGAAAGGTACGAGAAGGATTGTACCTTCTGCAAAACTCATTTAGGCACGCTCCAACACGTCATTGGAGTATGCAATTTCATCAAGGCGATCCCCCCACCTCTTAACTGCCCCACTACCCTACCCCATGCCTCATCCACCCTTACCGAGCGATGGGAGACCTTGCTAACCAGCACCGCCCTGGAAGACCAGCTCGTCCTGATCTCCAGGGGCCAGGCGGCTAGGGAAGCATATGGGTCCCGTGAAGAGGGAACCACTTCCATCGACGGCGTCTAAGAAGATGTCGAGCTCGGCTCAATAAAGTTGTTTCTCTCTCTCTCTCTCACGTGGCCACGCAAACGTTCGGCCTTTATTGTATATGCTAATTATAGCGCTGCGGGCTCATGTTAAAGAAACTCCAGAGGGCGACCAACTACACACTACAGCTCATTCGCCGGGTGGCTAATCGGCACCACGGCATGGGCGAGGGCGATCTGCTTCGACTTGTGCAGGCATACATAACCAGCAGAACCATGTACTCGACACCATATGTCAAACTCGCAGTCACAGATTTAGCCAAATTAAACACCATGATCCGACGAAGCACAAAGGCAGCCTTGGGCCTTCCGGACCACGCGGCCACCGCAAGGCTAGAGGCCTTAGGCATGCATAACACGATCGAGGAGCTCTTGGACGCTCACCACACAGCCCAAGTCCGTCGTCTCTCGCTAACCCCGGCTGGCCGCACAGTCCTCCGGAAGCTCAGTCTCGAGGCTATCCCCGAAATTACAGAGTACGTTACGATTCCGCGAAAGGTGAGGGGGCATATTTATGCCCCACCTCTACCCCGCAACATGGACCCCGAGTTCCATCAGGGCCGTCGGCAGGCCCGTAGTGAAGCCATTTGGCGACGCTATGGCTCGCAAGATGGAGTGGTCTACACAGACGCAGCCAGACACCCTCGCGGCGACCTCATGACTGCGGTGGTAGCTGATCACAACGGAGGACTGCTAGAACATACAACAATCACGGCTGGCCGAGTGGTGGAAGCGGAGGAAACCGCGATTGCCATGGCCATGCATGCGGACGCAAATACCGTCATCAGCGACAGCAAGCAGGCCATCGGCAATTTCGTCCGTGGTAGAATTTGCAAACAAGCGTACCATGTCCTCACACGACGCCCCCTAAGCGGCTTGAAAACCCTCGTGTGGACCCCCGCTCACGCGGCTGTGCCCGGCAACGCGTCGGCTCACAGTTTGGCTCGAGATCTCGCGCGCCGAGCCTCGTCCGCGGATGCGGACGGCGTGAATGAGGAGGAGACACACGAGGAACCCTGCGAGACTTATTATGAAATAGCCCATCGGTATCGCTTGAGGCGTCGCGCGCTCCCACCACCGGCCAAGCAACTCGACAAAACGCAAGCGGTCGCGTTTTGGCGACTTCAGACAAATACATACCCACACCCAAAATACATTAACAAAATCACAGGGGGCAGGGAAAGCGACAAATGTAGGCTCTGTTCAGAAACAGGAACACTCACACACATAATGTGGGAATGCACCTCGCTCCCGTTCTCTCATCCCCCCGTCAGCAGCGAGACTGACTGGACAGCCTGGCTCAGTTCCGGGGACGTCGACCGACAATTGGAACTGGTGGACTGGGCGGAAAAGGCCAAGCAGGCCCAGGGCCTTACTTGAGCCCTAACGCTCAGCCACGTCCCTCTTTACCCTTCCCCTTTCAATAAAGTTTATCACCACCACCATTTGGGTGGTTGCCAGGGAAATGTACAGAAGCTGTGTCTCGTATTCTATGAACCGTCATTTCTGTTCACTTAATGGCGGGTACTGCAAGTTGTCGAAAGCTGCTCGCTCTATTGCTCCTGCCTCGAAGGAAAAAGGATTGTACGACAAAAGTGCTACGCTAAGTCGTTGAAGGGTCTCAGTATTGAAATCAGTTTTACGAACTAAACCAACTCGAACATGCAGCTACAACCGAAAAGAAGATCAGAAAAACATATCGAACTTCCCTTTACATGGGTGGGGGTCCTCCTCAAAAATGAAATCTCGGGCACTACTTTAGATCGTGCAACCACCACACGGGTGCTTTCCTTTTTTTTCTCCCGTGCAGTCTCCGTGCAAGAACCCATGGAGAGGCATGTGAAGAGGTTGCTCACATCCAAGTTCTTTCGCCCATTACACTGCACTTGCCCTTTTTCAAGTCAGCGTCATGGGTGGTCCACGCCTTCACCTCTCAAAAGCCTCCGCAAACGGCCGCTCGAAGTTGTCCTCTCACTGCCTCTGGCTTCGTTCAGGCAGTGCTCAATTGTTGTCGTATTGGTTTTTACAACGACCGCTATTATTTCTTTCTTTTTTGCACGCTGTAAAAGCGCTGGCCTTGCCCTCGGGTATAGCATCGAAACTCTTTAGGCATGTGTCCGCCGGCCGCTCGTTTTCTTGCCCGTATAGGCGCTCACCTGTTCGGGCGTGACGGTAAGCAGTGTTCCTGCATAGTCATCATCATCATCATCATCATCATCATCATCATCAGCCTGATTACGCCCACTGCAGGGCAAAGGCCTCTCCTATACTTCTCCAACTACCCCGGTCATGTACTAATTGTGGCCATGTTGTCCCTGCAAACTTCTTAATCTCATCCGCCCACCTAAGTTTCTGCCGCCCTCTGCTACGCTTCCCTTGCCTTGGAATCCACTCCGTAACCCTTAATGACCATCGGTTATCTTCCCTCCTCATTACATGTCCAGCCCATGCCCATTTCTTTTTCTTGATATCAACTAAGATATCAGAAACTCGCGTTTGTTCCCTCACCCAATCTGCTCTTTTCTTATCCCTTAACGTTACACCTATAATCTTTCCATAGCTCGTTGCGTCGTCCTTAATTTAAGTAGAACCATTTTCGTAACCCTCCAGGTTTCTGCTCCGTACGTGAGCACTGGTAAGACACAGCTGTTATATATTTTTCTCTTGAGGGATAATGGCAACCTGCTGTTCATGATCTGAGAAAGCCTGCATAGTAAACTTAAATTTAAAAAAAAACATACGAATGGAAGTGATAGAGCCCTTATGGAGGGCCCTTTACATAGTGCGCATAGGGTAACATTGATCTCATCGCCCAGATTGAGTTGACCGAACCTCTTTGCTTCTGCGCTCGGCATCTTAGGTCGACGACACAACCGATTACGCTGCGGATTACCGCACATACAGTCGCTATCATAATGGACATAAAGACGCCTCAGTTGTTTTGTTGCTTCTCCTGCCAAGAGTGTTGGAGATTTCCGGTGGGAGTGCCTTAATTGGCGGCTAGCTTAATGCGCCTTCCTTCCGAAGCATTCTGCGCGTGCTCCTTACAGACTGTCAGGATTGGGGGCTCAATCCCATCGCTCGTGATCGGTTGTCAAGATTGGAGTCGGGCATGAATTAGAAGGTAGCTGGCCCATGCCGACGTCCAACTTATCCACGCTGAGGACGTTGATGAAGGGAAGGATTGCTTCTCATCGAGAACGAGGAATATGGGTTTATTTACAGTATTTATATCAGTCTAACTTGGCTGTTTGATAAAGTACATCAGTCTAACATGACTGCTTGAGAGAGAGTCTCAGTCCAACATGACTGCTTAAGAGAAGTGTCTCAAGCATCCGCACAACAGCAGTTTTTGAACACTCGGTCCTCCCGCGATACAAAGCGATGCGAACGTTCGTTTGGTGATGGCAAACTAGCCGCCTCTCCGCAGGACGGTATACACGCACAAAAGCACACACGTTCGAAGGTCCGGAACCGACGTCAGAGGGGCCCCGTAGAACTCGGAGCCGTTCCGGGTAGCGTGTTGGGGAGTTTGGGAACAATAGTTGGCCCGCCGAACTCATTCCGTCCCAAAGTCGATTTAGTCACGCTGTGGCTAGAAGTTGGCGGCGAAGCTCTCGGTATGTTGCCCTCATAGTCGTAAGCGGGTGGCAGTCTTGCACTGCAGCTGGCCATTCTTAACAGCGCCGGGATGTTGCCGTCATAGTCGTAAGTGGGTGGCAATCTTGCACTGTAGCTGGCCATTCTTAACAAGACCATGTGTCCTAATATTAAAAGTACATAACTGAAGAAAATCAACTAATATATTAATTATGGCTTTTCTATTGCTCAGCTTTATTAGCATTGTTTAATGAATAAATCGTTCAATAGTTTATTTATTTATTTATTTATTCATTATGTATTTTATTTATTTATTAAGATGTCCTCACAGGCCCTGTATGAGGCATTGGGTAAGGGGGCCGTCACAGTAGGACTAAAAGAGTATATATAGCGGGCAAATAAAAAAAAATAATATACATGCATTATTATTAGTATAAAAATGTATATACAACATCCTATAAGAACGTAAAGAATTGCACAAAAATAATAAGACCGGTAGTGTACATATTAGACAAAAGAAAAAGATACAGTTATTTCGATAAAAAATGTAAAAAAAAACGTAGCCACTCTAATGTCATAGAACTAAAAGTACAAGACTTATGATCGAAATAATGAGCTCATAAACAAGAGGGCACATAACTGAGAAGCAAAAGAAAATGAATCATGCATATTATTGAAGTTAGGCAGTGGAATATGAGCTGGCGGAAATTATTGGGATTTGTTTCGGAGAAGATGAAATCGGGAAGAGTGTTCCGCAACCGAATGGCACGAGGAAGCGCCGAACAATTGAATGCATGAGTGTGCCCATAGATGCGCGTGAAGCTTATGTGATTATATAATCAGCGATATGCGCAAGGTGCGACTTGAAGCCCTAAAGACGAGGGAGGGGTAGTGAGGAGGAAGCGCAGCGCGCGCCACCTGGCGAGGCGTAGCCCCCTAGCGAGCGGCGCACGAAGCGCACCTGACGCGCCCTCTTCGGTGCTGACGTCAGAGCATGTAACGAGTACGCGCGCGCAGCTGTTGCGAGCGAGCGAACAAGCGAGTGTCGGGAGAGAGTGACGTCACATCCGCTCTGCTAGGCAGATGTTCAGTTTGTGCCAGGCAACTGTTTTGCATCAATTAGCCAGTTAAATATATTGCCACCTTCTTGTGTGTGACATTATTATTATGCGAAGCATATTACTAGAGCTCAACCCAGCTCCTCAGGCGCGGCGGTGTCGCCTTCAATACCACGTGACACCGTGACGTCACGACAGAGGAGAAACGGGGCTCCAACTCGCGCCGTCGCTCGCGGCGTCGCGGCGGTATATGAGCAGCTGCGCTTGCCTCTGCTAGACACTCAGGAGGTGAGATGCCTCCTGGAGACAGAGCTGCTCGTTGGAATGAGAACCGAAGGTTGCGGCGTGCTACAGAGACTGTTTCTAGGTGGCTTTGCTACGGCGCAGCGACTACGCGCCCCGCATCGGACGCGGTGAGCGTCGAGCAACGCAGCGTTCGGCGCGACAACGAAATGTGCGCCTGAGCAAGCGCCGCACGCCTGAGCCGACGCCGATGACACCGGCTTTTCTGCGACACGAGCTCCTTAACGCTGTCGCGTTAAAATAAAGGCTAGTATGCTTCGCATCCTGGGCTTAACCTTAGCTAAGCCACAGCCATTTTTAGTGGTGCCATTACTTCCGCTTTCTACTTCCTGGTTTGCAGGAATTTCGTCAGAGTCGTGCTTACGTGCCGGGTCTCTGAAGTCTACGGTGTTGTGCTTTGATGTGTGGTAATCACTGATTTCTAACTAATTCTAATTCTAATTATTCCACAAACTTCAGTAACTCCACTTGTAACTAAACACATGCTCTGATATGATATATAATGAAACCCATGTATATTGTACTGTACTACTTTGTTTTCTATTCTTTTTATTTACTTTGAATTTTGTCCCCGCTCGTCTCAGGAGGTGAACCGGAAGTGCTGCGCAAGAAACAAGAGTGTCACTCGATGCTCGTGCAACTCATAAACGTGTGTATACGTACCTTTCGTCAGGATGACCACCGATAAAGACAATACATGTATTTGTACCTTCGTTCAATAATCTGTGTCATCTGTGTGTCGTCGGCTAAAGAGCTTGGCTGGTCATTCAGCTTCCCAAAGTGGAATGGCTCACGATGTTTTTTCTCATTTCCGGTGATTGCTGCTACGCACACTGGACAACACAGGCGGCGGCGAACACCATCGCCAACCGAAACGGCTGTTGGAATGAGCCCATAACAGCTTACGCTGTAAAACTCCGATCTTTTGATGACTTCAAATTACGACTTCTTCCCTTCGATGCGGGAACGCTAAAAATATTGATATGTTTACTACTTGTAGGATAAACTTCAGGGTGCATCAAAAATGAAACGCGATCAAAGCTGCTCGCGATTTCGCAATGAATTGTGTCATTTTCTATTACTGGAGTGATGTCGTATTTTGCTCTGTTCCGATTGTATTGTGGGAGCTTATAGTCTTACAACGTTAAGACCATGGTAATGGATGTGCGAGTGCTATCATTTGGTAACGCGCACCCTAGCGCCTCAAGCCAAACATTTTTTTGCTTCTGTGACACAGGACGAAACAGTTCACGAATACCACTCCCATTACAGCACTACTTGAACTCGCCGTGCGGGCACGTTTACATATGCGCGATGCCGTGAATCGTGCATGCAGTTCGCAAAGTGAATGACACAGACGTGCTTCGCAAAACGTTTACTATATCTAACAAGTCACGAAAAGTCACCTTCCCCGAGAAACTGTACTATCAAAATCACTACAATGTTCAAAACCATAGGTGCGCGCTGTGTCACGCCGGCCCGCAGGTTCGTGGATTCGGCGTCCGGACAGCGTTCACCTGCATCTGTCCCCGACCACCGAGCAGCGAGTGCCCTGAACAACCGTTTCCTGCCGTATCCAGTCCGATCACAGCGCCGCGTCGCTCCTCGATGGCCTCACGCGTGGACTTTCTTCTCCCCGTAGCCGGTACTGCGAGGGCAAGGGCGTCGGCCGTCACGTGACGCGCGCGCGCACCGGCACTCCATGGTCTCGCTGCACGTCAGCCGGTCGCTGGTGCCGCATACCACCACAGCTTCCATGGCCAACGGTGGCCAAGAGACGTGGTGAGAGCCGGCTGCCTCATGGGGCTTCAGCAGATGTGGCGTCCCCCCACGCCCAACCATTCCCTCACCCTGTGCAGTAGGGTCTTGGTTGTTTGTTTGTCTCAAGCCCAGAGTGAATTTAGCCACGCGTAAGGTTTGGGCTTGTCCGACGGGCTCTACTCGTCGGCTTCTTCCGTGCCGCTTCTCAACCTCTCTCGCCGAGCCGGTGACACGTCCAGATAGTCGGTGTCCCGCGTCCTTTCGGACGGCAGTCGGTCGCCGGACGCGTCCGAGCCGCGTCTCCCTGGCATTGCTGGCCGAGGAAAGCCGTGCGTCTCGGAGAATCACTTGGTCATCTGCTGAAAGCCCACGCTTCAAGGCCGGCGGCGCATTCGCTTCGATAAAGCAGAACTTATTGGCAATGGGCCTTCGAGCACGGCGCGGATGCGTGTCACCCGATGTCGTTGTTTTCCCTGAAGCTCCACGTAGGTTGAGCACAGTCGAAGTGAGGCCCGGAACGGCGGCCGATTTGATCCACGACGGAGGAAGCGATGGAGCGTCAAAGCAACGTCCATCAACCTAGTACGCCATTTTCGAGACATCCGTGGAAGCACTTGCCGGTCGTCCGAGATGGCACCGTGCGCAGTTCCGGAAGTCGGCTACCGCCCACAATTGGCTCAAAGCGATGTAGCGCCGGATCTTCCGCCACGAAAGCCAAAAAACGCTAGCGCCTGGCGGCAGTGCTTTGCGGCTTCCAGGTGGTTTCGCGGTGGATCGCATGGCGGAGCGTCTTCGTGCAAGCCGTGAGAGGTAACAGAACGGTAGAGCAGCTCACCGGCGGAACTTGTCTTGCGTGGCTGCTGAGGATTGTGTAAGGATCCCGAGGTTCTTACAACGTTAGCTGGGTCCTGATTCTGTTCGGATGACCTTGTTCTGACGCCACGTCAGGTCAGCGGTCGTCTTGTCCTCGGTCCCCTTGGATGAGTGCCACGCAGCCAGGCTGTATTGCGAAGCGGGATCGAACGTCTCGTGGCAAGTTCACGCGCCCCACCAGGAGGAGTATGTTGCAGATTACGATGATGATAGCTCGTCGCGGAAACGAAAAGGAGGAAGCGCGATTAAAAGTCAAAAGTGAAGGAAAACGAAGCGAAACGAATTGCCCATAATGTACTGATAGGAAGACCTGTGTTGCCATTTACAGCTTTGTCAAGGATACAAAGTGGCTACCTTTGTTAAATTTAACAAAATGTTTGATCCTCCTTTCACTGTACTTCTTAGCCATTTCACTTCAGAAGCCTTCACGTTTAAATGCTTCGCAATTTTCCCAATGTGTAATGTTTCATGCATAGTTTGGTATTATAAGTTTGAATGGTAGTTTTGAGAGACAAGAAAGATCAACTCAGTAGATGTTTGTGAAATTTCGGGACTTCTATGGGACTTTTCTGAATAAAGTTGCCAATAAGCGCCTTTAAATATTCGAAATGATTCTTTGTAGGTTCCGTAGGTAATGTTGTGAAGCATTACACGCGTAATAATATTTATATTGTATTTCTTGCACAAAGTTTGAGACCACCTCAAGTGAGAAGGAAAGCTGGACCAAGAACTCTACTTTCCGGCCGACCTCTCAGCTTTTTCCAGTCAATGAACTTCTTAAATTTGAGAAACCACTCTGAAAAAGGTGCTGTAGCCAGACATATTTACAAAGGTACACTTGAGATGGTGGAGAGGCACGTCTGGGACAGTTGGCGTGAAATGACTCGATAACAAAATGCCGAGGTTTCCGAAAAACGGAAACGCGTGTTGCTACGCCACTTCGAAACGAGCACACCAGTCTCCCGTGACGTCTCGGATTTTCGTAGCTTCCGTTTGTGTCTAACTGTTCAATGATAAACAAGCAGTACTTTGCAGCTTAATGTAACCAAAGAGTCAGCATAACGAGTTTCGATTACTTCAGTTTTGATTAGTGACTCGGTGCCTGTGGCGTGGCACTAATGAGGTCGGAGTCGCCAGTGAGACTGATGGCCTGAGGCGGCCGCATTTCGGTGGGGCGAAATGCAAGAATACTCGTGCAATCGTGCTTCAGGTGCACGTTAGATGAATCAAGGTGCCCAGAACGAACCGAGAGCCAGCAGCGTAACCTCCAACGCACTGTGCTGTTTTCGGGAACGTTAGAGCCGGCAATTTGAACCTACTTGAATCAGCACCAACTTTCTTATCCTTGCGCCTATAACCCAGGATATAGGTTAGAACCTCGCGCCGCTAGCCGGAACTGATTAGGTGAACAAGGATTGGAAACGCCCCGTCAAATTGGTGTGTCAAGTGGCTCAGTAATGCAGCTCCGGTTGTCCATCAACGACGTGTTTGAGAGCAGCACTGCCGTAGCGCGGAAGTGGCATGGCTGCATCGGCATTTAAAAAAAATTTAAGCCCGGGAAGCAGTGTCATCGATGCACAACAGCGGAATGCCACCGCCACTGAGCTCTCTCTGTGGGTGTGGGTGTTTACAACTGCGCGCGAAGGGTCGGCTTTCACTTTCGCTTCGTTTAGTGCACGTGCAAAAGCGACGCCCTTTGTTACCTGGATGCTGGTGACACGAGTTTTTCGTCCTCGAAGTGAACATCTTCGACAGACGTCGGCCTGGACGGGTGGGAAATAACAGAAGCGATAACTGCTCCAGCAGCCTCACCCGCTTCTTCAGGGGGTGACTGAGTTATGCAAAATTTTATGGGACTTTTATTTTTTCCGCCGCCTTTGCTCACACCCTGAAGAAGAGACCGGACCGGTTCAGAACAATAGGGAGCCTTGGCTGGAGCAGTTATCGCTTCTGTTTCTCGTCCTCCTTGCCGAGCTCGAGTGGTTCACTAAGACGCTGCTATGCGTGTAATTTAAACTAAACGCGTAATATGCTCTCGTGTACATATAACGCCGTCTAGTCGACGGTGCATGCCCTTCACGAATTAAGAGACGCGGGTGCTACGCAAAGTGTTTATTACATCTTGGCAATAACGAAAAAACAACGTCGGGCGTAAATTGGACCACCGAAATTACTGCAGCGTCTATAACGGCTGGTCAGCGCCGCGAACCGTCGGCCAATAGTTCGTGGGTTCGTCACCTGCGCGACGCCGGCCCGCCTACATCCCTGCCGGCATCCGGCACCCGATGGACCTGCGTCCCGCCACGTCGAGGCTCACAGCAGTACCACCCAGCCTCTGCAGAGTCTTTCCCACTTGAAGACTTGCATAACCCAGAGGCTGGCATGGCGTGCAAGCTCTGCAGCAACGCCGCAACGACGTGGGTGCTTCCTCTGCAGCGACACAAGTGATGCGAGTGACGAGTGATGCGGTGTTGGAAAACATCCGGTTCGATATCCGCCTTGCTTCATGGTGGGATCGCTTAGCGGTGCGTTTTCTTACAAGCCGTGGCAGGTAATAGACAACAAAGGTGTTTCCCGCGGAGGACGTCTTGCCTGGCTGCTTGAAGGTGGCGATCGCGCAGGGATCCCGTCCGATGGTGGTTGCAGGGCCTTCATAGCGTCCTCTTGATCGTGCGGCTGCTCTGACAGCCTTGTTCCGACGCGACGTCAGCGGCGGGCCTGAAGTGTTCAGTGGTTTTTGGCGAGCGGCTGGCGCTGAAGAGGGACGCTGACAGCGAGGCGAAATCGAATGTCTCGAGGTCGGGCCACGCTCACGCGCACATGATGGTGATGATAGTTCGCCGAGGCAAAGAAAACGAGGAATTCGTGGAAACTCCGTAAAGTCTGTTGATGCGAGGGCCCATGCTGCAATTATAAATTTATTAGCAACGCAAAAGGACTGTTTCGTTAAGTTTGCAAGATAATCGCTTGTTTCTTTAATTTTCTTACCTAATTCTTTTTATATTTTTAGACCAAATTTTCCATTTAACCAAGACGTATAACAGCGCCGTCTGCCTATACGATGCATTTTGTCGAAATAACGTCAACGAACAGCAGTGCATTCCGACTTGGCAGGCAGCGCATTCTTAGGCACACTAAGGGCTCATTCACACCGGCGACTGACAGTGGTCGCGCGACCAAGTTGGTCGCAAAGCGACCAGTCGCAAATGGTCACCTTTCTTGTAAAGCGACCATTTTGGGCCAGTCGCTCTCTGCGCGATTTTTCAGTCGCGCGACCGTGGTCGCAAAACTGATAAACCAATCAGCGGCGCACCGGAAGTGATCTTTCGTGTGTCTACATCCGGCCTCCTTCGGCGTCGCGTTCAAATTCCGCGTAGATTCCGAGAGTTCTCGCTGAGAACGATAATCTCCGGGATTGCGACTTGCGGGTCGCGCTCAGCCGGGCTTGCGGGTGTGAACATCAGTCGCCTTCGGTCGCTTTTTGATTGCGAGTCGCAAATGGTCGCGCGACCTCCTCAAGTCGCCGGTGTCAATGAGCCCTAAATGCGTGGTTAATTCGTCGACATCCTGTACTGACAGTGACGCGCCGTGGAAGTAGGCCCAAGGGTTCAACAGTAAATTGCATATGTTTGTTGCATAAGTCGTTGCACACGTTGCAATTGCATAGAAGTGTTTTTCCAACCATAAGAGCGAAGCCCGCTAATGCACGCATTGTTTCAAGCGGCTAGTCACGCGGCAAGTTAGCGTGCATTGGCGACCTTCTTTCACGCTCGGAAAAACACTTTTATGCAGCACGTATTGAGCAAGAGAAAGCTGCGTCGGGAGTTCTTCATGTCTTTCTACAATATTCACACTGACGCATTTCATCTAGATATAACATTTTAGAAGTTCAATAGTTAAGACTAATCATCAATTTAGCCGGAGCGGAAAAATAATTTCAGTATCTGCAAGCTACGGCGAACGACATTACTTTGGTTTTTGTCGAGCTACGTGGCCTTCCCATATTTTTAAACGCTGGCTAAAGTTAGCTGGGACAGCCTGTATAAAAAGGTCCTCGCTACAAGAGGCCCATTCGTTTCGTTAGTCCAGCCCTTTGCTGACGTTCTCGTCGCTGTTGTTTGGCACTTCACTAAAGAATAGAGGCTTGTGTAATGTTCTAGAGATTAGAGTATTAATTGTTACATTGTGGCCGATGCTATATGATTATTTCGTGTCAGTGGAATTCCGTGTTTTCTGGTGTGATGCCTTTTTCGTCTGAATTTATTTTCTTGACGATTTTTCCGCGATAGTGACTTGTAAGGCGTTTTGCTGTAGACTGAACTAATGCCTCATCTGTAAAGAGTACTGATGTTTTTCACGCGTCATGCAAAGACTCTGGATCACAGAGGTTGTCTATACGTTGTGATCATTGAGATTTCCGCAATTTTAAAAAATGGCCTTTGGCAGATCGAATAATCCAGCTAAGAGGCCAACATTACTGACACGAGAAATTGAATATCATATTCAACTAAGTAAAAGTTCAGTAAGTAACTTCTTCATAAATAACTTACGGTGCGTCTTCCAATTCGCGAATTGTAGCCGGTGAGCTTGCAAGACCATATATCCACTCGAAATGAATCTCCGAGATGACACCAGTTTTTATATATTACTTCCCAAATGGAGGGGCGACATACTTTGGCGCTCCAGTTACTTTTGAGCTTCAGCGCATGAAAGAGCATTTTGATAATATAGTAAGCGGAACAACAGTGCATTTTTACGGCGCGTTGCATGGCGCACATCTCCAACTGGGGATTCTGGAAGTTCATTTGTAGTACATACGCCATGCAAACCCACCTGCTACAATTCGTGAAGTGCAGTATAGGCTGCCAATAATTAGGCACTTAAGTTGTGATCATTTTTAGTTAAATATCTGTTTCGATTTCTCGTGCAAGTGATGTGTCCCTCTCTGAATAATCCAAATCAGGGACTAGAATTATGTTTTATGCAACAGGCGAATTTTCTTTAATTCTGGAAAGCTTAAAAATGATTACCACGTATATTTTAATGTTTACGCCTAGCTCCTAGCAGGTATTGCGATTTTCGATTACTCTGAGATATAACGTATGATTTTTTTGTTAGTATTGCTTGAGGCAAACAAACATAAAAGCATTTTATATTTGTGTTTCACGAAAATCTGAGGATGGCGGGCTCTTCAGGGCTCAAATGTTTTATACTATCGCAGTCAATAAGCAACATGCAACATTTAGAAGCGGCTGCACCCAAACAGCAATTATTTGGCTAAACTGCATTGTCTGGAAGGGAAAGAAGGCAACGAATGCCAGGCATTCTAACGCAGCTCACAAGCACGCAATCATCAGTGGAACCAATAGCACCAGCACAGTACGAAAGGTCTAGTTATATTTAACAGTGAGCACATTATCACGTATAAAGTATCATGCACACAACACTTATGAAGTGTCCACTGCACTGAAACGTGCACACACTCCTGCTAGCCGCCAGCACAACACGTGACTATAACTCGTGGAAATACAGCGTGGTGGCTACATATCAAGAACACGTGATGGACGCGTCCACGGACACCTCCCCGGTGTACGACACCTCAAAAAAGGTCCCTACTGTTCTTGAACTTGAATGCTGACATCGCGCCCCCTGAAATCGTGCCAGCAGGGAAACGATTTCTTCACTCAATGCAGACAATGATGACGAAAAGCGTTGTAAATTTGGGAAAGTAACACGTAATCGTGTCGATAGCTCTCGTTTTTGTGCCTCGTTTATTTTCAAATGCCTCTTTTTTTTTCATTGACTTGCGCGGATTTGCAGGATAAAAGGACAACTTTGTGCATGGAACTCAGGCGGCCACGGCTCGAATGTGCTCGAGACTGTGGATTAGCTTCGCTTTGAGAAACGCACAGGAGGTATTTATTGCGAAGCTATGCGCAAGCCAATCTAATGAGCGGGAGTGTGATTGCGTTTGAATGTTTTCGACGGAAGGTAAACGAAAGACCTTGCATGTCTGGCTGGGACCATGTTGCAGAGAATTATTTAATAAAATCTCGCTAATGTTCGCCTCCGAAAAGTATTAATAAGTAAAAGAAAGAAAACAAAAGGAACTCATTTTATCAAGAGAGTTGACGAAAGATCAAAGAAAACGGAACGAGACTCGCATAGAGAGAGGGGGGCTATCCTATGCTACAGACAGTGAGCAAAGTGACTTGATTTTGCGAGATTTCGCGTGTAAGAAGCTTTAACATATTATGACTTGTTGAGCAAAATGGAAAATTCTTACTATTGCGAGCACGCTTGAGGGCGTTCGTACTGTTTGGCTTATTCTGTCTCACCAACAGCATTAGCTTTATTTGCGCGGAAGTTTCTGCGCACGCAAGCGTCAGAACTGCGCACCACTCGCTCAAAAAACTTGCCGCACCGCATAAGCAATAATTTGTGAGCGAACGTTTCGAAATATCATCTGCGATCGCTTGCACGGTGTAGGCTCCCTATTCCCCCGTCTTTAGTCGCGCGGCCTCAGTGCCGACATGGACACTATACTGCAACAAATTTGACCCGGTCGGGATGAACCGGAGTGAGAGCCGTGTTCTTTTTAAGCGCTTGAACTTCGCATGTTTGCTGGCGACCGCGAACGATGTACGATTTTGAGCAGCCAAATGGTCTCCCATCGCTTCTTTCTCTCTTTTTTTTTTGTGACAGCTGGTTTTCCTGCTTTGGTGGGATGAATGCGATGCCTACTTGGAGACCAATTCTGAGGGCAGCTTCTCCCGAAAACTGCCCTTTTAGCGGTTCGTCAACAACGCAGGGCGAAAAAGGAAGCGCATATGCTTAAAGACACACATACAGGGAACACCCAACCAGTGTAAGCTTCTAAAGTATTCGTTTCAAAAAATGAATTTTTTGTTAACTTCATACGAATGGGTTGGTTATGAACAGAAAATGAAGATCAAACTTGATTTTTGTTTTACAAGTTTGCACTCAAACACCACGTCGTTAAGTCAGTGTGTCGTCGGGGACACAAAAGTAGTTGTTCTTTTCTTTCAGTGTTTTGCAGGATGTGGCTCACTAAAACTTACTGAAGGTTGCAAAGTTTAGTATTTGGTTCCTTCAGAACTAGAATTTGCTCCATCTTTACCGATAAAGAAAGATTGCATACACCGAAACGGGCGCCGTCCCAAATTCATTACGTTGCAGGCGAGCTGGTGCGAGAACTTGAAGGTGGCGTACCCACGTGTCTGTTGTGCTGGTGTCATGTTTTTTTTTTGCTTACCAAGCGTCTTTTTGCGGTATAAGCGGCCTTTCTTTGGCATTACATTAAGGTTCGTTTATTAACACTTTTCAATTTACTTCTCTCCTTGCGTCCTTTAGACGTCGCGTCCGCGACTCGCGAGAACCTTGCCTAAACTCTGCGCTCCTACCCATTAAAAAACCTAAAGCTGTCGGTCGTTCTGTACAGCGGCAGAAGTGCGTGCGCAGTCGCGTATTGACACTTGGCGTATCGTGCTTGGACGCGGGCCTCGTGTGGTCCTAGAGCAGCTTCGCCGAGAGACCCGGTAACAGCGCGACCTGAGGTTTGAAACGACGACTGTCCGCGAGCAGTCGGCAAAGTCGAAGTTCAAGCCTTGGACCTTCTATTACTGTCTTCGTCTGATGTACAAATGAATGCTATCATCGGTTCGAGGAAGACGTGTCCTTGGCCCAACCTGCCGTGCGTGTGTTATTTACTGTGGTTTAAGTAAAAGTTGCCGCCACCGCTAAGAGATTGTGAACGTCGAGTACCACTCGCAGTGAAATAATGTTAATAATATCTTCGTGTGAATGACGTTTAAAATGTCTGGATGTGTGTTTCATAAAAAATTTGTCACTCATTCAATGAAAATTCTCGATAAAGATTTTGTAATCATTTGAACCCGTTCATATTGATCGGTCTGAATACGCATTGCAGGATCTTCCAAACGCTATTGCATTATATATTCCTCGGATGATACAGAAATCAACGGATTCGAATTCTTTTTACTCCTGAACTTGATGCTATGCAGAACTGCGGTGACGACGTGGCTTGGTTGTGAAGGAATTTGAAGACAGCCGGAGAAAAATGACTGAGTTTGTCGAGCTATTCCTTACCGCCAGTGTAGGGTAGTGGACCTGACACTTTTCTCATTAGCATCGCTGCATTTTCTCGTTTATTTCTCCCTCAAGGCGGCAACACAGATGACGCTAAGAACACAGATAAAGGTAAATGCACCTAAAGTAGGACATGTTCCGCTGTTTAACAGTTCGTTTATGATTGCGACCGGGCAAGCATATAAAAAGAAAATGGTAGGTGACCCTATTGCTTACGCGTCTCTCGGTGGCACTCGCACCTTGGCGCTGATGTTCTGTACGTTAGCTTTAGGCAAAAGCATCGTACGGGGCGAAATCAAAGGCAAGTGTTTTCTATAAATTAGACAGTTAGACTTAATTCCACCGTCATGTATGTGGAGTCGTTAGCGACGTCATTAGTTCCGCTTTCTACTTCAGTGTTTCGAAAAATTTCGCCAAAGTCGTGCTCACGTGGCCGTTCTCTAAAGTCTACGATTCTGTGCTCTAGCGTGCGGTAATCAGGGATTTATAATGAATTCTAATTATTCCACACACTTCACTAACTCAACTTGTAACTAAGCGTATGCTATGAAATCATACCTATACTGTAACCCATGAATTTTGTACTGCACTATTCTTCTTCTATTATTTTTCTGGTTTGTCTTGAATTTTGTCCCCCGTCGTCTCAGTGATTTCTAATTAGTTCTAATCATTCCAATCCCTTCAGTAACTCAACTTTTAACTAAACTTATGCTCTGATGTCATATCTATAATAAAATTCATCAATTTTTTACCGTACTAATTTTTTTCTGTTATTTTTTTCTTATTTATTTCGAATTTTCTCACCGGTCGTCACAGTAGGTGACGCGGAAGTGCTGCGCGAGAAACAAGAGTGTCGCTCGATGCTCGTGCCACTAATATGCGGACAGCATCGTAACACCGCACCGAACGCAGAGCAACGTATGGTTCTTTGTTTCTTTGACTTCAATCGTCTGTGTTTCTAGTGCTGCCCCCGGCTAAACATGAACAACCAACCAGATTATGCCATAATTAATGTTAATGCACCTGTATAGTTGGCGGCTGGATTCCTTTGGTTGTCCATGAAGCCCCACGCACATATACTATTAACAAAATTTTGAGAACACTGACACTGTTCGCTGACGATGAACAGCCATGACTAGAGGCCAGATTTTTAGGCATTAGGAAAGTTCGTTCTAGGTCCCCCCAAAATTTAGTAAATGTTGGTGGTATACGTTTTAGCAAAAATACAAATAATTTCAAACGAAGACGCACGCGACCTTCTGTAATAATAGGAACAGCGAACATTTTATTATTTGTGATGATACAAATGCGCCAAAGGTTTAATATGGGCGTCTACTTGCCTAAAAATACTGCTGGACTAGTATCGGCCAATTTGCTTAATTCAACCCGCGCACTGCTAACATTCTTTTTCAATGGGCATTAACTCTTGCTCCAGAAGTCGCATTAGTAGAACAGATATGGAGAAGGATGTTTGGAAACTTTTGGAAATACTGTTTCAAAGATGCGCGATCCTATGTATACTTGATTCAAAGAAGTTACGACACGACAATAGCAGAAGCGGAATAAGCGCATTTTACTAAAAAATGAACATGTTGTTACACGAGCACTGTAATGCACTACTGTGACCATTTTCTTACACACAAAAATGACGTTATCCGGATTGTATAAAACGTTACAACATTGCCGACTACCTTCTCACACATTTGCAGAGCATATTGCAAAATGTGTTTTGCAGCCGTGGAAGGTTTTGATGAAAAAGCGTGTCTTAAGGCGCATCGTATGTGTGCATTTAAAGGTGCAGAGAAACGCAGCTGCACAGCGATGTCTCGCCATTGGTTCGTCGATTTTTAACACTGGGTTCATTATGCTGTCGGATGTTTAAACTCTGCGTTGGAAATGGACTTGGATTCGGTATCCTTCTAGAAGCGAGGATGAAACTGCAGATAAATGCAGAAATATGCTTGGAATGTACGCGGAGCATTATCTAAAAGTCACTATAGAAATTGTGTAAATAATAGCAGACGACAACCATAAATCTCCTGATACTTGGATTTAAAGGTTTTTTTCTATTTGTCGCTCAGAACAAGTTTGTGCGCTGAGAAAGAACACTCGACGTCGACAAATAATACTCGGCCGTAGTTGACAAGATTTGATGGTTTAACCAACACCGGAACCCTAAAGTGCTCACTGGCAAGAACTACCGATATTTCTTACAGGACAGAAACTCCTTTATTCTTGTACAAGACCGATTGTAACATCGCACCTACCTTTTCAGCAACTGGTCCTTTAGGAACGGCGGAAATTCGTTGCTGTCCATTATTAACAATAAGCACACTTTACCCAATTAGAGTTTCAGCGGAACGTTCAAGCTTCTTTGTGGCATTTGCGAGTAACGTGAAATCGGTCACAAATATGCGAGGTCTCCTACGAGGCTATCCTCAGTGAGGGCACCTTGAGCTTTCCTGACAGAAGCACTCTCGTGGCCTGAAATAGCGTTAACCACTGCCTTCAATTAAGAAAAGCTTAAGTTGTAATACTGAACAGCTTCTAGCCATATTCCCGAAAGTGTGATATTGGGCTCGGGCAGAAGGGGTACGCGTGGCGACTGCCCCTCGTACAAGCGCACGCGAATGGGCCCCTTCAGGAACACGGCCTCGACTGAAGCAATATACTGGCTAACGTGTCTCAAGTGCTTCCTCAGTTCTTTACAAACGCTGTGAAGCTCACGTGCTATGCATGGGACATGCGCCATCCGCGGGCAGCCTGCAGGCTGTGGCGTCTAGGTAACAAAACCTTAACATCTCTAATTACTGTAAGGTACAGTACTTTCAGGGACTGGTTTACAAAGTACACTATAGGCTCCCCATTTGATCGCATCCAAAGGCTTTGAGCAGATTAGGAAAGGCATTGTCTTTTCGTCCGCTGCAAGCTTCCCAGCTACAAAGTTAGCGACATGGCACCCCTCTACGTTTGCCGTCTCATCTACGGAAACCCAAATGCAGGAATCTCCAACCTCTTCCCTGATTCTCCCTAATGTTTCTTCATACATTGACCGGAGGTAGTTGTTCCGCAAAGTGCTCAGATGGCATGCTGTGGTTGCTTCAGCACAGGATTTTCATTTTAACCGCACGGTTGGCAGGACACGGTCTCTCCATCGGAAGTGTAGCAAGTGCGGTCAGTCAAGTGTCTACTGCCGAATGAACGTGTTGTCTCTCTTTTCCGCATGGCTGAGAAGAGCAAAGTCTTAGATTGCCAGACCACTATGGCGACCATAGGAACAATAACGTAGGCCAGACCGGCGTGCTGTGGTGTAACCCTTTTAGAGTTCACAACAAACGATGTTGCTAGGTGACATGAGAATGTGAAACTGCACTGGAAAGGCGAAACTGTGGGCTAAGTAGTGTCTTATACGCGCCGATGTTGAAAAGAGGCATTAATAGGCCCTAATGCCAGAAATAGGCATATATAGACATCGTAAAAACCAGTACTACACGTTTTATAAAACTCAATTTATGCTCATATAATTAATAAAAAACGCTTGCTACGGAACAAAGAACAAAATAGGTATTAGCTTAAAATCCGGTCTCTAGTCATGACACGCTAACGGCTACTCGAAAAGCGTATTTTCAGTAAAAAAAAAAAATTCGACTTTTATGAAGACGCACATTTTCACATTCTTTTTTCACATTTTTATATTAAGCCTGAGGTTTAGGTCAGTGAGGGAAAAGTTCGAGGAATCAACAAATGAAACTTTCATTAATCGAAATGGGCATTTTTACTAGCCAAAACCACTTCATTTTCACCACTTCAAGCTTTTTACCTTTCACCTAATGCGCCTAGTAAGCGTTTTTGCATTCCGACCCCGTCTGAAAACGGCCGCCTCGACCGGCATTGAACCCGCAACCTTGATCTCAGCACTCCGAAGCCATAGTGACAGCTACTATGGCGGGTAACGTATGTAACTGTGGCGCTTAGCATTATGAACGATGGCAGACCGACGTACTTGCGTGGTTCGAACTATAGCAGTTGCTTAGACTTGACCTTGGTGTCACGGCAACTTGTTCAAAATGCTCGATGGTTCTCTGATATCGAGTCTTTGGCGCCCCCTTTCTCATGGATTAGGATTATGTTAGCGTACTTCCAAGATTCCGGTACGCTCGAGGTCGTGAGGCACTGCGTATACAGGGTGGCCAGTTTCTCTAGAACAATCTGCCCACCATCCTTCACCAAATCTGATGTTACCTGATCCTCCCCGGCTGCCTTCCCCCCTTTGCATATCTCCCAAGGCTTTCTTTACTTCTTCCGGCGTTACCTTTGGGATTTCGAATATCTCTAGACTATTCTCTCTTCCATTATTGTCGTGGGTGCCACTGGTACTGTATAAATCTCTATGGAACTCCTCAGCCACTTGAACTATCTCATCCATATTAGTAATGATATTGCCGGCTTTGTCTCTTAACGCATACATCTGATTCTTGCCAATTCCTAGTTTTTTCTTCACTGCTTTTAGGCTTCCTCCGTTCCTGAGAGCATGTTCAATTCTATCCATATTATACTTCCTTATGTCAGCTGTCTTACGCTTGTTAATTAACTTCGAAAGTTCTGCCAGTTCTATTCTAGCTGTAGGGTTACGTGCTTTCATACATTGGCTTTTCTTCATCAGATCCTTCGTCTCCTGCGATAGTTTGCTGGTATCCTGCCTAACGGAGTTACCACCGACTTCCATTGCACACTCCTTAATGATGCCCACAAGACTGTCGTTCATGCTTCAACACTAAAGTCCTCTTCCTGAATTAAAGCCGAATACCTGTTCTGTAGCTTGATCGGGAATTCCTCTATTTTCTCTCTTACCGCTAACTCATTGATCGGCTTCTTATCTACGAGTTTCTTCCGTTCCCTCCTCAAGTCTAGGCTAATTGGAGTTCTTACCATCCTGTGGTCACTGCAGCGCACCTTGCCGAGCACGTCCACATCTTGTATGATGCCACAGAGTATGAAGTCTATTTCATTTCTAGTCTCGCCGTTCGGGCTCCTCCACGTCCACTTCCGGCTATCCCGCTTGCGGATAAGGTATTCATTATGCTCATACTATTGTGTTTCGCAAACTCTACTAATAACTCTCCCCTGTTATTCCTAGTGCCTGTGCCATATTCCCCCACTAGATAACGTTCTAGCGTTAAACGTTGCCAGGCTCATATTCCAATGGCGGTCTGTGCGGAGCCAGTGATTCTTAGCACCCTCTGCTGCGTCGCAGGTCTGACCGCCGCCGTGGTCAGTTGCTTCGCAGCTGCTGGGGACTGAGGGTCGGGGTTTGATTGTTGTGTTCATATAGGGAGTTGTGGCCAAGTACTGCTCAAGGGTGGCCAATCCTGCTCTGGTGAGGGAGTGTGCGTTACCGGTTCTGGTCACCGGGATCAGGCCACACTCCAGGTCTGTTTGTGCAATTTTATCAACACGCGGATTCTTTTTTTTTTGCATCCGGTGGAAAATTGGCGGCTCCGGGATTCGAACCACGGACCTCTTGCACGCGACGCGGGTGTTCTACCTCTACACCATACCTCTAATCCATAGTTTAATTCGAGAAAAATAGCGCTTGCGTTGCCCGAGGAGGAAGGCGAGCGGGTGGCGGTGCAAAACGCGTTTGAAGAAATGGCAGAAAGCGAATTCCGGCGTCGCTTTTGTTTCTCGAAACAAATAGTGCCTTGGTTGTTCAGCGAAATCGGCCCCATCATCGTTGCCAGTGAGCCACTGGAATGTTGTTGCTGCTTCTTGAAAAGTGCGCCATTTTTCCCGTCAGTTATTTTTTCTTCTCACTGTGCGCAACACCACGAGAAACGACGCAGAGAAACTAATAGTGATAAATTGCAGTAGTCACACGTACTACTAATGGAAAATGTGTTTGAGCTTGAGAAGAAAAAAATAAATTTTTTGGATAAAGATTTCGTTCATTGGAAGACGAGAAACATTTCGATTTGTAGTATACTGTCTGCAAGCAGACGACGAACGAGGGAAGTAAACTTCCGGGGAGTTCATCGCTTGCCGATTTGTAGCTATCTCGGTTCCGTTCTCAGAAATTTTTTTGCATACTGCCATTTTGTGACGTTGCAGCTACCGAACAGAACGGGTATCGAAAAAAGATCTCCGATCGCGCCCCAGTTCAACTGAAAAGGTGTGCTTCTTGCTGGGGTTGTGCTGACTTTAAACTGCCCTCGCAGTAAAATTGTTTTATGCGAAGCATATTACTAGAGCTCAACCCAGCTACTCAGGCGCGGCGGTGTCGCCTTCAATACCACGTGACACCGTGACGTCACGACAGATGAGAATCGGGGCTCCAACTCGCGCCGTCGCTCGCGGCGTCACCTTCAAGGCTGACCACGTGACACCGTGACGTCACGACAGAGGAGAAACGGGGCTCCAACTCGCGCCGTCGCTCGCGCCGTCGCGGCGGTATATAAGCAGCTGCGCTTGCCTCTGCTAGACACTCACGAGGTGAGATGCCTCCTGGAGACAGAGCTGCTCGTTGGAATGAGAAGCGAAGGTTGCGGCGTGCTACAGAGACTGATGAAGAGCGGGAAGAACGTCTGGCCAAGCAACGTGCTCAGTATGCGGCTCGGCGACAAGTTACTTACCAAGTTTAGCCACCAATATGATTCGCATCTTACTAGGCTTAACCAAGCTAAGCCTCAGCCAATTTTTTTTTATATTGGCTTAGGTTAACTCACCTCCGGTGCACGTGGGCACGCAAATGTTCCGCTTTTAATGTATATGCTAATTATTTGGGTGGTTGCCAGGGAAATGTACAGAATCTGTGTCTCGTATTGTGTCTCGTATGAACCGTCATGTCTGTTCACTTAATGGCGGGTACTGTAAGTTGTCGAAAGCTGATCGCTCTATTGCTCCTGCATGAAAGGAAAGAGGATTCTACAACAAAAGAGCTACGCTAAGTCGTTGAAGGGTCGCATTAGTGTAATCAGTTTTACAAACTAAACTAACTCGAATATGCAGCTACAACCGAAAAGAAGACGAGAAAAAAATTTGAACTTCCCTTTGCATGGGTGCGGGTCCTCATCAAAAATGAAATCTCGGGCACTACTTTAGGTCATGCAACCACAGCATAGGTGCTTTTTTTTTCTCCCGTGTAGTCTCCGTGCAAGGACCCATGGAGAGGCATGGGAAGAGGTTGCTTACATCCAAGTTCTTTCGCTCATTACGCTGCACTTGCCCTTTTTCAAGTGAGCGTCATGGGTGGTCCACGCCTTCACCTCTCAACGGCCTCCGCAAACGGCCGCTCGAAGTTGTCCTCTCACTGCCTCTGGCTTCGTTCAGGCAGTGCTCAATTGTTGTCGTATTGGTTTTTACAACGACCGCTATTATTTCTTTCTTTTTTGCACGCTGTAAAAGCGCTGGCCTTGCCCTCGGGTATAGCATCGAAACTCTTTAGGCATGTGTCCGCCGGCCGCTCGTTTTCTTGCCCGTATAGGCGCTCACCTGTTCGGGCGTGACGGTAAGCAGTGTTCCTGCATAGTCATCATCATCATCATCATCATCATCATCATCAGCCTGATTACGCCTACTGCAGGGCAAAGGCCTCTCCCATACTTCTCCAACCACCCCGGTCATGTACTAATTGTGGCCATGTTGTCCCTGCAAACTTCTTAATCTCATCCGCCCACCTAACTTTCTGCCGCCCTCTGCTACGCTTCCCTTTCCTTGGAATCCACTCCGTAACCCTTAATGACCATTGGTTATCTTCCCTCCTCATTACATGTCCAGCCCATGCCCATTTCTTTTTCTTGATTTCAACTAAGATATCAGAAACTCGCGTTTGTTCCCTCACCCAATCTGCTCTTTTCTTATCCCTTAACGTTACACCTATCATTCTTTCCATAGCTCGTTGCGTCGTCCTCAATTTAAGTAGAACCATTTTCGTAAGCCTCCAGGTTTCTGCTCCGTGCCTGAGCACTGGTAAGACACAGCTGTTATATACTTTTCTCTTGAGGGATAATGGCAACCTGCTGTTCATGATCTGAGAATGCCTGCATATTAACCTAAATTTTACAAAAACATACGAATGGAAGTGATAGAACCCTTATGGAGGGCCCTATACATAGTGCGCATAGGGTAACATTGATCTCATCGCCCAGATTGAGTTGACCGAACCTCTTTGCTTCGGTGCTCAGCATCTTAGGTTGACGACACAACCGATTACGCTGCGGATTACCGCACATACAGTCGCTATCATAATGGATGCAAACACGCCTCAGTTGTTTTGTTGCTTCTCCTGCCAAGAGTGTTGGAGTTTTCCGGTGGGAGTGCCTTAATTGGCGGCTAGCTTAATGCTCCTTCTTTCCAAAGCATTCTGCGCGTGCTCCTTACAGACTGTCAGGATTGGGGGCTGAATCCCATCGCTCGTGATTCGTTGTCAAGATTGGAGTCGGGCATGAATTAGAAGGTAGCTGGCCCATGCCGACGGCCAACTTATCCACGCTGAAGGCGTTGGTGAAGGGAAGGACTGCTTCTCATCGAGAACGAGGAATATGGGTTTATTTACAGTATTTATATCAGTCTAACATGACTGTTTGATAAAGTACATCAGTCCAACATGACTGCCTAAGAGAAGTGTCTCAAGCATCCGCACAACAGCAGTTTTTAAACACTCGGTCCTCCCGCGATACAAAGCGACGCGAACGTTCGTTTGGTGATCGCAAACTAGCCGTATCTCCGCAGGACGGTATACACGCACAAAAGCACACACGTTCGAAGGTCCGGAACCGACGTCAGAGGGGCTCCTTAGAACTCGGAGCCGTTCCGGGCAGCGTGTTGGGGAGTTTGGGAACAATAGTTGGCCCGCCGAACTCATTCCGTCCCAAAGTCGATTTAGTCACGCTGTGGCTAGAAGTTGGCGGCGAAGCTCCCGGTATGTTGCCCTCATAGTCGTAAGTGGGTGGCAATCTTGCACTGTAGCTGGCCATTCTTAACAAGACCATGTGTCTTAATATTAAAAGTACATAACTGAAGAAAATCAACTAATATAATAATTATGGCTTTTCTATTGGTCATCTTTATTAGCATTGTTTAATGAATAAATTGTTCAATAGTTTATTTATTTATTTATTTATTTATTCATTCATTTATTTATTTTATTTATTTATTAAGATGTCCTCACAGGCTCCGTATTAGGCATTGGGTAAGGGGGTCGTCACAGTAGGACTAAAAGAGTATATATTGCGGGCATATAACAAAAAATATTATACATGCATTATTATTAGTATAAAAATGTATATACAATATCTTATAAAAATGTTAAAGCATTGCACAAAAATAGGACCGGTAATGGACATATTAGAGAAAAGAAAAAGATACAGTTCTTTCCATAAACAATGTAAAAAAAATGTAGCCACTCTAATGTCATACGACTAAAAATACAAGGATTATAAGGGAAATAATGAGCTCATAAACAAGAGGGCACATAACTGAGAAACAAAAGAAAATGCATCATGCATGCTCAGACCTCGGAATCCAGACGTGGGCAGTCCAGCAAGCCCTTGAAGCAGGGTTGAGGCAGGGCCTTGACGTTCCTCCGTGGGAGACCTGAGCCCAGGTCGCGTTAAACCTTGCCGGACGTACAAGAAAGTTGTATCCATCCATCCATCCATCCATCCATCCATCCATGCATGTTAGTGAAGTTAGGCAGTGGAACATGAGCTGGCGGAATTTATTGGGATTTGTTTGGAGAAGATGAAATCGGGAAGAGTGTTCCACAACCGAATGGCACAAGGAAGCGCCGACCAATTGAATGCATGAGTGTTCCCGTAGATGCGTGTGAACCCGATGTGATTATATAATCAGCGTTATGCGCAAGGTGCGACTTGAAGCCCTAAAGATGATTTACTGGCCGCAGGAACGTACTTGTGAAGTAATGATGTTAGTTGAAAATCCCATCGAGTACTTAGGAGCTGAATATGAATGCTTCTGTGCTTCATTAATAAATCTATAACGCACATACGTGCTACTACTTGTTTAAAGCCTGCCGCGGTGATTTAGCGGCTATGGTGCTGCGCTGCTAAGCATGAGGTCGCGGAATCGAATGCCACCCACGGCGACCGCATTTCGATGGGGCCGAAATGCAAAAACACCCGTGTGCTTAGATCTAGGCGCACGTTAGAGAACAGCAGGTGGTCCAAATTTCCGGAGTCGTGCACTACGGCGTGCCTCATAATCAGATCGTGGTTTTGGCACGTAAAACTCCATAATTTAAATCTCGCATCGCGTGACAAATGACACGCTACGATGCTAATGAATGTGATGATGATGATCTTTGGCATCCCATTTGAAACAAAGCGGTGACAATCACCTAGCCTGTTAATTATCATGGTTACTATTAAAGCGAAGCTTTCTTTGCCTCTTCGCCCGAATTTCCGGGCGCTGCTGCTGTGCTCTTGCTCGCGAACAAGCGAGTGTCGGGAGAGAGGAGCGAGTGACGTCACATCCGCTCTGCTAGGCAGATGTTCAGTTTGTGCCAGGCAACTGTTTTCCATCAATTAGCCAGTTAAATATATTGCCACCTTGTGCGTGACATTATTAGTGACGTCATTGCTTCCGTTTCTACTTCCTGGTTTGCAGGAATTTCGCCAGAGTCGTGCTTACGTGGCGGGTCTCTGAAGTACACGGTATTGTGCTTTGATGTGCGGTAATCAGTGATTTCTAATCGATTCTCATTATTCCACAACCTTCAGTAACTCAACTTGTAACTATAAACATATGCTGTTTTTTCTCATTCCGGGCGATTGCTGCTGCGCACAATAGACAACACAGGCGGCGGCGAATACCATCGCCAACCGAAACGGCTGTTGGAATGAGCGTCTAAAAGCTTACGATGTAAAACTCCCATCTTTTGATCACTTCAATTTACGACTTCTTTCCGCGGATGCGGGAACGTCAAAGAAATATTCATGTTTACTACTTGTGGAATAAACTTTAGCGTACGCCAAAAATGAAATGGCACCAAAGCTCCCCGCAATGTCGCAATCAATTGGATCATTTTTCATGACTGGAGCGATATCGTATTTTGCTCTGTTCTGATTGCATTGGTGGAGCTTAAAGCTTTATAACGTTATGCCCATGATAATAGGTGTGCGAGTGTCATCATTTGGTAACGGGCAGCCTAGCGCCTCAAGCGAAACATTTTTTTTTTTTTTTTTGCATCTGTGACACAGGACGAAACGGTTCACGAATACCACTCCCGTTACAGCACTCCTCGAACCCGCCGCGCGTGCACGTTTACATATGTGCGATGCCGTGAATCGTGCATGCAGTTCTCGCAGTGAATGACACAGACGTGCTTCGCAAAACGTTTATTATATCTAACAAGTCAGGGAAAGTCACCTTCCCCGAGAAACTGTACTATCAAAATCACGACAATGTTCAAAACCATAGGTGCGCGCTGTGTCACGCCGGCCGCAGGTTCGTGGATTCGGCGTCCGGACAGCCCCCACCTGCATCTGTCCCCGACCACCGAGCAGCGAGCGCCCTGAACACCCGTGTCCCGCCGTATCCAGTCCGATCACAGCGCCGCGTCACTCCTCGATGGCCTCACGCGTGCACTTTCTTCTCCCTGTAGCCGGTACTGCGATGGCAAGGGCGTCAGCCGTCACGTGACGCGCGCTCGCACCGGCACTTCATGGTCTCGCTGCACGTCGGCCGGTCGCTGGTGCCGCATACAGCCCCAGCTTCCATGGCCAACGGTGGCCGAGAGACGCGGCGAGAGCCGGCTGCCTCGTGGAGCTTCACCAGATGTGGCGTCCTCCCACACGCAACCGTTCCCGCACCCTGTGCAGTCGGGTCTTGGTTGTTTGTTTGTCTCAAGCCCAGGGTGAATTTAGCCACGCGTGAGATTTGGGCTTGTCCACGGGGCTCTACTCGTTGGCTTCTTCCGTGCCGCTTCTCAACCTCTCTCGCCGAGCCGGTGACGCGTCTAGGCAGCCGGCGTCCCGCGTCATTTCGGACGGCAGTCGGTCGCCGGACGCGTCCGAGCCGCGTCTCTCTGGCATTGCTGGTCGAGGAAAGCCGTGCGTCTCGGACAATAGGTTGGTCGCCTGCTGAAAGCCCACGCTTCAGGGTTGGCGGCGCATTCGCTTTGATAACGCAAAACTTATTCGCGGTGGGCCTTCGACCACGGCGCAGGGGCGTGTCACCCGATGTGGTTACTTTCCCTGAAGCACCGTGTAGACTGAGCACTGTCGAACTAGTGCCCTGAAGGGCGGCCGATTTGATCCGCGGGTGATGCGATGGAGCGTCGCAGCAACGTCCATCAACGTAGTACGCCATTTTCGAGACATCCGTGGAAGCACTTGCCGGTCGTCCGAGATGGCACCGTGCGCAGCTCCGGAAGTCGGCTACCACCCACAACTGGCTCCAAGCGATGTGGCGCCTGATCTTCCGCCGCGAACGCCGAAAAACGCTAGCGCCGGGTGGCAGTGGTTTGCGGCTTCCAGGTGGTTTCGCCGGGGATCGCATGGCGGAGCGTCTTCGTGCAAGCCGTGAGAGGTAATAGAACGGTAGAGCAGCTCACCGGTGGAACTCGTCTTGCGTGGCTGCTGAGGATTGTGTAAGGATCCCGAGGTTTTCGCAGCATTAGCTGGGTCCTGATGCTGTTCGGATAACCTCCTTCTTCTGACGCCACGTCAGGTCAGCGGTCGTCTTGTCCTCGGTCGCCTTGGATGAGTGCCACGCAGCCAGGCTGTATTGCGATGCAGGATCGAATGTCTCGTGGCAAGTTCACGCGCCCCACCAGGAGGAGTATGTTGCAGATTACGATGATGATAGCTCGTCGCGGACACGAAAAGGAGGAAGCGCGATTAAAAGTCAAAAGTGAAGGAAAACAAAGCGAAACGAATTGCGCATAATGTACCGATACGAAGACCTGTGTTGCCATTTACAGCTTTGTCAAGGATTCAACGTGACTACGATTGTTAAATTTAACAAAATGCTTCATCCTCCTTTCACTGTACTTCTTAGCCAAGTCTTCACGTTTAAATGCTTCGCAATTTTCCCAATGTGTAATGTTTTATGCATAGTTTGGTATTCTAAGTTTGAATAGTAGTTTTGAGAGACCAGAAAGATCAACTCAGTAGATGTTTGTGAAATTTCGGGACTTCTATGGGACTTTTCTGACTAAAGTTGCCAATAAGCGCCTTTAAATATTCGAAATGAGTCTTTGTAGGTTCCGTAGGCAATGTTGTGAAGCATTACACGCGTAATAATTTTTATATTATATTTCTTGCGCAACCTTGTTTCGCATGTTTGTACAACGTTTGAGACCACCTCAAGTGAGAAGGAAAGCTGGAGCAAAAACTCTACTTTCCGGCCGACCTCTCAGCTTTTTCCAGTCAATAAGCTTCTTAAATTTGAGAAACCCCTCTGAAAGAGGTGCTGTAGCCAGACATATTTACAAAGGTACACTTGAGATGGTGGAGAGGCACGTCTGGGACAGTTGGCGTGGAATGACTCGATAACAAAATGCCGAGGTTTCCGAAAAACGGAAACGCGTGTTGCTACGCCACTTCGAAACGAGCACACCAGTCTCCCGTGATGTCTCGGATTTTCGTAGCTTCTGTTTGTGTCTAAGTGTTCAACGATAAACAAGCAGTACTTTGCAGCTTAAAGTAACCAAAGAGTCAGCATAACGAGTTTCGAATGCTTCAGTTTTGATTAGTGACTCGGTGCCTGTGGCGTGGCCCTGCTGAGGTCGGGGTCGCCAGTGAGACTGACGGCCTGCTGAGGCGGCCGCATTTCGATGGGGCGAAATGCAAGAACACTCGTGCAATCATGCTTCGGGTGCACGTTAGATGAATCAAGGTGGCCAGAACGAACCGGGAGCCAGCAGCGTTATGTCCAACCTACTGTGCTGTTTTCGGTAGCTTTAAAGGCCGCACTTTAAACCTATTTGAATCCGCCACAACTTTCCTATCCTTCCGCCTATGACTCAGGATATAGGTTAGAAGCTCACGCCGCTAGCCGGAACTGATCGGGCGAACAAGGATTGGAAACGCCCCGTCAAATTGGTGTGTCAAGTGCCTGAGGCATGCAGCTCCGGTAGTTCATCGACGACGTGTTTGAGAGCAGCACTAGCGTAGCGCGGAAGTGGCATGGCTGCATTGGAATTTAAAAAAAAATTAAGCCCGGGAAGCAGTCTCATCGATACACAGCAGCGGAATGCTGCCGCCACTGAGCTCTCTCTGTGGGTGTGGGTGTTTCCAACTGCGTGCGAACGGTCGGCTTTCACGTTCGCTTTTAGTGCACGTGCAAGGGCGACGCCTCGTGTTACCTGGATGCTGGTGACGTGAGTTTTTCGTCCTTGGAGCGAACATCTGCGACAGAAGTCGGCCTGGACGGATGGGAAATATCAGAAGCGATAACTGCTCCAGCAGCCTTACCCGCTTCTTCAGGGGGTGACTGGGTTATACAAACTTTTATAGGACTTTTATGTTTTCCGCCGCCTTTGCTCACACCCCGAAGAAAAGACTGAACCGGTTCAGAAACATCGGGAACTCAGGACCACCACAACAACAACAACCTTGACTGGAGCAGTTATCGCTTCTGTTTATCGTCGTCCTTGCCGAGCACGCGTGGTTCTCTAAGAAGCTGCTATGCGTGTAATTTAAGCTGAACGCGTAATATGCTCTCGTGTACATATAACGCCGTCTAGTCGACGGTGCATGCACTTCACGAATTAAGAGACGCGTGTGCTACGCAAAGTATTTATTACATCTTAGCATCAACGAAAAAACAACGTCCGGCGTAAATTGGACCGCCGAAATTACTGCAGCGTCCATAACGGCTGGTCGGGGCTGCGAACCGTCGGCCAGTGGTTCGCGGGTTCGTCACCTGCGCGACGCCGGCCCGCCTATATCCCTGCCGGCATCCGGCACCCGATGGACCTGCGTCCCTGCGCGTCTAGGCTCACCGCAGCACCACCCAGCCACTGCAGAGTCTCCCCCACTTGAGGACTTGGATAACCCAGAGGCTGGCACGGCAGCCGTGCTCTGTAGCAACGCCGCAACGACGTGGGTGCTTCCTGTGCAGCGACAAGTGATGAGAGCGGCCAGCGATGCGGGGTTGAAAACATCCGGTGTCGATATCCGCCTTGCTTCATGGTGGGATGGCTTAGCGGTGTGTCTTCTTGCAAGCCGTGGCAGGTAATGGAGAACAAAGGTGTTTCCCGCGGAGGACGTCTTGCCTGGCTGCTTGAAGGTGGCGATCGCGTAAGGATCCCGTCCGATGGCGGTTGCACGGCCTTCATAGCGTCCTCCTGATCGTGCGGCTGCTCTGACAGCCTTGTTCAGACGCGACGTCAGCGGCGGGCCTGAAGTATTCGGTGGTCTTTGGCAAGCGGCTGGCGCTGAAGAGGGACGGTGACAGCGAAGAGAAATCGAATGTCTCGAGGTCGGGCCACGCTCACGCGCACATGACGGTGATGATAGTTCGCCGAGGCAAAGAAAACGAGGAATTCGTGGAAACTACGTAGATTTCCATGTTAGATTGATCGTTCTCCCTCTCAACCAAGCTTTCTTTTATTTCTTATCCATCATCATCATCATCATCATCATCATCATCATCATCATCATCATCGTTATTATTATTATTATTATTATTATTATTATTATTATTATTATTATTATTATTATTATTATTATTATTATTATTATTATTATTATTATTATTATTATTATTATTATTTGATACCCGGTTTTCATGTGATTATTTCCTTTTTTTTCCAAGCACAAAACGTTTACTTTTCAACTCCAACGCTCAAGTTGTTAACTCCCTTGGTATCATCATTATTTTTATGCACCTAATTGAACCACCCGATTCTTGGCCAATCCCCCACTGTGGGTATGTGCCATGGTCACTCAGGACAACAACAACAACAACAACAACAACGTAGAGTCTGCTGATGAGAGGGCCCATGTTGCAATTACAAATTGATTAGCGATGCAAAAGGACTGTTTCGTTAAATTTGCAAGATAATCGCTCGTTTCTTTAACTTTCTTATTTATTTTTTTAATTTTTCTACGAAATTTTTCATTTCACCATGACGTATAACAGCGCCGTCTGCCTATACGATACATTTGTCGAAATAACGTCAATGAGCAGCAGTGCATTCCGACTTGGCAGGCAACGTGTTCTTAGGCAATCTAAATGCGTGGTTAATTCGTCGACTTCCCGTGCTGACAGTGACGCGCCGTGGATGTAGGCCCAAGGGTTCGACAGTAAATTGCATATGTTGCGTAGGTCGTTGCATACGTTGCAATTGCACAAAAGTGTTTTTCCAAGCGTGAGCGAAGCCCGCGAATACACACAATGTCTCGAGCGGCTAGTCGCGCGGCAAGTTAGCGTGCATTGGCGACCTTCTTCCACGATCGGAAAAACACATTTAAGTCACACGTATTAAGCAAGAGAAATCTGCGTCGGGAGTTCTTTCATATGTCCCTCTACAATATTCACACTGACGCATTTCATCTAAGTATAACATTTTAGAAGTTCATTAGTGAAGACTAATTACCAAATTAGGCGGAGCGGAAAAATAATTTCAGTATCTGCAAGCTACGGCGAACAACATTACTTTGGTTTTTGTCGAGCTACGTGGCCTTCCCATGTTTGTAAACGCTGGCGAAAGTTAGCTGGGACAGCCTGTATAAAAAGGTCCTCGCTGCAAGAAGCCATTCGTTTCGTTAGCCCGGCCCTGTGCTGACGTTCTGGTCCCTGTTGTTTGGCACTTCACTGAAGAAGAGAAGCTTGTGTAATGTTCTTGGGATTATAGTCTTAATTGTTACATTGTGGCCGATGCTATATGATTATTTCGTGTCAGTGGAATTCCATGTGTTCTGGTGTGATGCCTTTTTCGTCTGAATTTATTTTCTTTACGATTTTTCCGCGATAGTGACTTGTAATGCGTTTTACTGTAGTCTGAACTACTGCCTCGTCAGTAAAGACTACTGATGTTTTTCACGCGTCATGCAAAGACTCCTCATCACAGAGAATGGGTATACGGCATGATCATTGAGATTTCCGGAATATTCAAAAATGGCCTTTGGCAGATCGAATAATCCAGCTAAGAGGCCAACATAGCTGACACGAGAAATTGAAACTCTTATTCAACTAAGTAAAAGTTCAGTAAATAACATCTTCATAAATATCTTACAATTGCAATTGCGATTTGCAATTGCAACTTGCAATTTGCGAATTGTAGCCGGTGAGCTTGCAAGACATATCCGCTCAAAATGAACCTCCAAGATGACGCCAGTTTTTATATATTATTTCCGAAAGTGTCGGACGACATACTTTGGCGTTCCAGTTACTTTTGAGCTTCAGTGCACAAACGGCAATTTTGATAATACAGTAAGCGGAACAACAGTGCATTTTTACGGCGAGTTTGATGGCGCACATCGCCAACTGGTGATTCTGGAAGTTGATTCGTAGTGGATACGCCTTGCAAACCCGCCTGCTACAATTCATGATGTGCTGTGTAGGCTGCCATGTAATTAGGCAGTTTATTTGCGAATATTTTTTTCTGAGTTACATTTGTTTCGATTTCTCGTGCAACTAATGTGTGCCTCTCTGAATAATCCAAATCAGGGACTAGAATTAGGTTTTGTGCAACAGGCGATTTTTTTTTCGTTTCTGGAAAGCTTTAAAATGAGTGCCGCGTATATTTGAATTTGTTAACGCTAAGCTGCTAGCAGATATTGAGATTTTCGTTTGCTCTAAGGTATCACGCATTATTTTTTATTTCTTTTTTTGTTAGTATTGTTCGAGGCAAATTGGCTACAATATGAGGATGGCGGGCTCTTCAGCGCTAAACTTTTTAATACTTTCGTAGTCAACAAGCAACCAGTAACATTTACAAGCGGCTGCACCCAAACAGGATTTTTTATCGCTAAATTGCATCGTCTGGAAGGGAAAGAGGGCAACGAATGCCAGGCATTCTAGTGCAAGTCGCACGCACGCAATCATCAGTTGAGCCAATAGCACCAGCACAGTACGAACGGTCTCGTTATATTTAACACTCAGCACATTATTACGTATGAAGGATCATGCATACAACACGTACGAAGTGTACGCTGCGCTGAAACGTGCGCACAAACCTGCTAGCCGCCAGTACAACACGTGACTATAACTCAGAAAAATACAGCGTGGTCACTGCCTGTCAATAACGTGCGATGGACGCGTCCACGAACACCTCCCCGGTGTACGTCGCCTGACTAATTCTCCCCCCTTGTTCTAGAACTTCTATGTCGACATCGCGCATCCTGAAATCGTACCAGCAGAAAAAATGATCTCCACACTCAATGCAGACAATGATGACGAACAGCGTTGCAAATTTGGAAAAGTAACACTTCATCGTGTAGGCAGCTCTCGATATTATGCCTCATTTGTTTGCAAATACTTCTTCTTTTTTTCTTTAATCGACTTGCGCGGAGTCGCAGAATAAAAGGGCAAAGTTGTGCACGGAACCCAAGCGGCCCCGATTCGAAAGGGCTCGAGAGTGTGGATTAGCCTCGCTTTAAGAAAGGCACAAGCGATACTGAGGGCGAAGCCTCGGCACGAACCAAGCTAACAAGCGAGATCGCAATTGCGGTTTCATGTTTTACATGGAAGCTAAACGAAAGACCTTGACTGTGTGGCTGGGACCATGTTGCAGAGAGTTATTTAAAAAAGCCTTGCTAATAAAGGAGAAATAAAAGAAAGTATAAAGAGCTCATTTTATCTACAGAGATGACGAAATATCAAAGAAACCAGAACCACATTCGCATAGAAAGAAAGGGCTATCGAGATATATAGGCAGTGAGTAAAGTCACTTGATTTTGCGGCGTTAATCTAAACAAGGGTAACAAACTTCAAAACGTTGACTTGTCGACGAAAACGCAAGATTCTTACTATTGCGAGCACGCTTGAATGTATTCGCACTATTTTTTCTTCTGTCTCGCCAAAGCATTTAGCTTTATGTGCGCGAAAGCTTGTGCGCACGCAAACCAGAGATCTTCTGTGCCTCATGCACTCCGTCGGAAAACTTACCGTTTCGCACAACCAGTGATTTGTACGCGAACGTTTCGCGAATCTGCGGCGATCGCTTACACGGAGTAGGTGCCTTATTCCTGCGTCTGTAGTCGCGCGATCTCCGTGCAGACATGGACGCTATACTACAAGTTTGACCCGGCCAGGACGAACCACCGAAGTTGTGCTCTTGTTAAGCGCTTGAACTTTGCATCTTTGCTGGCAACTGCGAATGGTGTACGATTTTGAACCGCAAAATTGTCTCGCATAGTTTCTTTCTGTGCGTGTGTGTGTGCATGTGAGCGTGTGTGCGTGCGTGTGTGCGTGTTTGTGGGCGTGTGTGCGTGTGTGTGCGTCTGTGTGTGCGTCTGTGTGTGTGTGCGTCTGTGTGTGCGTCTGTGTGTGTGTGTGTGTTTGTGTGTGTGTGTGTGTGTTTGTGTTTGTGTGTGCGTGTGTGCATGTGAGCGTGTGTGCGTGCGTGTGTGCGTGTTTGTGGGCGTCTGTGTGTGTGTGCGTCTGTGTCTGCGTCTGTGTGTGTGTGTGCGTCTGTGTGTGCGTCTGTGTGTGTGTGTTTGTGTGTGTGTGTGTGTTTGTGTTTGTGTGTGTGTGTGTGCATGTGAGCGTGTGTGCGTGCGTGTGTGCGTGTTTGTGGGCGTGTGTGCGTGTGTGTGTGCGTCTGTGTGTGCGTCTGTGTGTGTGTGTGTGCGTCTGTGTGTGCGTCTGTGTGTGTGTGTTTGTGTGTGTGTGTTTGTGTTTGTGTGTGTGTGTGCATGTGAGCGTGTGTGCGTGCGTGTGTGCGTGTTTGTGGGCGTGTGTGCGTCTGTGTGTGTGTGTGTGCGTCTGTGTGTGTGTGTGTGTGTTTGTGTTTGTGTGTGTGTGTGCATGTGAGCGTGTGTGCGTGCGTGTGTGCGTGTTTGTGGGCGTGTGGGCGTGTGTGTGTGCGTGTGTGTGTGCGTTTGTGTGTGTGTTTGTGTGTGTGTGTGTGTTTGTGTGTGTGTGTGTTTGTGTTTGTGTGTGTGTGTGTGCGTCTGTGTGTGCGTCTGTGTGTGTGTGTGTGTGCGTGTGCGTGTGCGTGTGCGTGCGTGCGTGTGTGTGTGTGTGTGTGTGTGTGTGTGTGTGTGTGTGTGTGTGTGTGTGTGTGTGTGTGTGTGTGTGTGTGTGTGTGTGTGTCACAATCTGTTTTCCTGCTCCCGTGGGATGAATGCCATGTCTACTTGATGAACAATTCTGAGCGGCAGTTTTTCCCGAAAGCTTCCCCTGTAGCGGTTTATGATCAACAGAGGGCGGGATAGGAAGCGCATATACTTAAAGGCACACACGCAGGTAACGCCAACTCAGTTTAAGCTTCTAAAGTATTCATTTAAAAGTCTATTTTCTTGTATTGATTTCGCGAGAATCCCTTGATTACGAACTGCTAGAAAATGAACGTCAAACTCGATTTTCTTTTTCAATTTTGCACTGGGATACCACGCCGTTAAGTCCGTGTGTCGTCGGGATATAAAAGTAGCGTTTACCGGTTGTGGATCTTTAAAACTTCCTGAGGGTTCCTAAGTTTAGTAGTTAGTTCCTCCGTACCTACAATTCACTCCATCTTTACCAATAAAAAAATTGCAGAGGTCAAAACGGACGCCGTCGTAATTTCATTACCTCAGGCGAGCTGGTGTGAGGACTTGAAAGTGGAGTATACCCACGCGTCTGTTGTTCTTGCGTCTCTTTTTTTTTTGCGTACCAAGCGTCTTTTCGCGCTATGAGTGGCTTTTCTTCGGCATTGCCTTAAGCTTCATTTATGAACACATCTCCGCTTACTTTTCTCCCTGCGTCCTTTAAACGTTGTGTCTGTGAGTCGCGAGAAGTCTGTCCACGCTCTGCGCTCCTACCCATTATAAACTTAACGCTGTCTATCCTTCTTTAAATGCAACGGCAGAAGTGTGTGCGCAGTTGCATATTTGCTGCTCACGCGTCGAACTTAGACGCGTGTCTCCTGTGGTCATAAAGCGGCGTCGCGAAGAGACCCAGTAACAGCGCGAAGCTAAGGTTTGAAACGATACTGTCTGCCAGAAGTCAGCTAATTCGAAGGACAAAATTTGATCTTTTAGTGCCTTCGTCTGATGTACAAATGAATGGCATCATCTTTTTGAAGAAGACGTGTCCTTGGCCCCACTTGCAGTACGTGCGTGATCGACTCTGCTCTAGATAAATGTGGCCGTTACTTGTGAGATATTACGAATCTTATACCACTCCCAGGTAAGCAATGTTATTAACATCTTCGTGTGACTGTCGTGCAAAATGTTTCAATTTGTGTTTTATAGAAATGATGTCGCTCATTCAATGAAATTTCTCGATAAAAATTTCACAATCTTTTGAATCCGTTCGTTTTGATTCATCTAAATACGCACCGCAGACTCTTCCAAACGCTATTGCAGTATATCTTTCTCGGATAATACAAGAGGTCAACGTATTCGAGTTCTTTTTACTCCTAAACTTGATGCTATGCAGAACTTCGGTGACCACTTGGCTTGATTTGGAAGGAATTTGAGGACAACCGGGGCAAAATCGCATAGTATGTCGAGCTATTCCCTTGCCCCAGTGTAAGGTAGGCAGCAAGGCCCTTTTTTGAAGAGCATCGCTGCCTGTTCTCTTCTATTTCTATCTCAAGGCGGGAACACAGACGACGCTGAGAACAGAGGCGAAGGTGAATGCACATAGAATGCGACGCGTTGCGCTGTTTAGCAGCTTGTTTATTATTGCGACAGGACAAGCATATAAATATGCTGACCTCATCGTAGCAGTGCATCGAACGCAGAGTAACATATCGTTCTTTATGTTTCTTCGTCTTCATTCGTCGGTTTTCCTGGTGCTGATCTAGCCTAAAGAAGAACAAGTAACTAGACGATGCCTTAATATTGCTATATGTTAATTATTCCTGATTAATTAATGCTAATAGCCGGCGGCCGGATTCGTTGCCAGTGCATGGGGGAGTGCCACGCACATATACAATTAAAAATAATTGAGAATACTGACACTGCTCGCTGCATTTCAACAGTCATGACTAGAGGCCGGATTTTTAGACATTAAATAAAGTGTGTTTTAGGCCCAAAAATAGGCAGACAAGACAGAGTTTGAGCCGCCCAACTTTGCAAATATAGGTAGTATGAGTTTTAGCGAAACATGCGAATAATTTCAAATTATAACGCCCGTGGCCTATATCAAAACGAAAAGCGAAAATTTGATAATTCGCGATGATAGAAAGGCACCAACAGTTGAATATGGCCATAGGACCATCGCCAACCGAAACGGCTGTTGGAATGAGCCCCCCCATAACAGCTTACGCTGTAAAACTCCCATCTTTTGATCGCTTCAATTTACGACTTCTTTCCTGCAATGCGGGAACTCTAAAAAAATATTCGCATGTTTACTACTTGTGGAATAATCTTTAGCGTACGTCAAAGATGAAGCGGTATCAAATCTGTCCGCGATATCGCAATGAATTGGATCATTTTCTATTACTGGAGTGGTGTATTTTGCTCTGTTCCGATTGTATTGGGGGAGCTCATAGACTTACAATGTTGTGACCATGATAATGGATGTGTGAGTGATATCTTTGGTAACGTGCACCCTAGCGACTCAAGCCAAACATGTTTTTGTGTGTGTGACATAGGACAAAACGGTTCGTGAATACCATTCCCGTTACAGCACTCCTTGAACTCGCCGTGCGTGCACGTTTACATATGCGCGATGCCGTGAATCGAGCGTGCACTTCGCAAAGTGAATGACACAGACGTGCTTCGCAAAACGTTTATTGCATCTAACAAGTCACGAAACGGTAACTTCCCCTAGAAACTGTACTATCAAAATCATTACAATGTTCCAAACCATAGGTGCGCCCTGTCTCATGCCGGCCCGTGGTTGCTGGATTCGGCGTGCGGACAGCGCCCACCTGCATCTGTCCCCGACCAGTGACCAGCGCCCCGAACGCCCGTGTACCGCCGTGTCCAGGCTGAGCACAGCGCCGCGTCGCTCCTCGATGGCCTCACGCGTGGACTTTCCTCTCCCGGAAGCCGGTACTTCGAGGGCAAGGGTGTCGGGCGTCAGGGGACGCATGGACGAATGGACGTCATGGTCGCTCGCACTGGCACTTCATGGTCTCGCTGCACGTCAGCCGGTCGCTGGTGCCGCATACCACCACAGCTACCATGGCCAACGGTGGCCAAGATACGCGGCAAGACCCGGATGCCTCGTGGAGCTTCAGCAGATGTGGCGCCCTCCCACACGCAACCAACCCCGCACCCTGTGCAGTCGGGATGGCCTCATCTTGGTTGTTTGTTTGTCTCATGCCCAGAGTGAACTTAGCCACGCGTAAGGTTTGGGGTTGTCCGACGGGCTCTACTCGTCGGCTTCTTCCGTGCCGCTTCTCAGCCTCTCTCGTCGAGCCGGTGACGCGTCCAGGCAGCCGGCGTCCCGCGTCCTTCCGGACGGCAGTCGGTCGCCGGACGCGTCCGAGCCGCGTCTCCCTGGCATTGCTGGCCGAGGAAAGCCGTGCGTCTCGGAGGATCAGTTGGTCGCCTGCTGAAAGCCCACGCTTCAGGGTCGGCGGCGCATTCGCTTTGGTAAAGGAAAACTTATTTGCGGTGGGGCTTCGACCTCGGCGTGGAAGCGTCTCACCCGATGTCATCGTTTTCCCTGAAGCACCACGTAGACCAACCACAGTTGAACTGAGGCCCGGAACGGCGGCCGATTTGATCCACGATGGATGAAGCGATGGAGCGTCGAAGCAACGTCCATCAAAGTAGTACGCCATTTTCGAGACATCCGTGGAAGCACTTGCCCGTCGTCCGAGATGGCACCGTGCGCAGCTCCGGAAGTCTGCTACCGCCCATAACTGGCTCCAAGCGATGTGGCGCCTGATCTTCCGCCGCGAACGCCGAAAAACGCTAGCGCCGGGTGGTAGTGCTTTGCGGCTTCCAATTGGTTTCGCCGTGGATCGCATGGCGGAGCGTCTTCGTGCAAGCCGTGAGAGGTAACAGAACGGTAGAGCAGCTCACCGGTGGAACTCGTCTTGCGTGGCTGCTGAGGATTGTGTAAGGATCCCGAGGTTTTTGCAGCATTAGCTGGGTCCTGATGCTGTTCGCATAACCTCCTTGTTCTGATGCCACGTCAGGTCAGCGGTCTTCTTGTCCTCGGTCCCCTTGGATGAGTGCCACGCAGTCAGGCTGTATTGCGAAGCGGGATCGAACGTCTCGTGGCAAGTTCACGCGCCCCACCAGGAGGAGTATGTTGCAAATTACGATGATGATAGCTCGTCGCGGAAACGAAAAGGAAGAAGCGCGATTAGTCAAAAGCGAAGGAAAGCGAAGAGAAACGAATTGAGCATAATGTACCGATACGAAGACCTGTGTTGCCATTTACAGCTTTGTCAAAGCTGTCAAAGCTACGTTGGTTAAATTTAACAAAATGCTTCATCCTCCTTTCACTGTACTTCTTAGCCAAGTCTTCACGTTTAAATGCTTCGCAATTTTCCCAATGTGTAATGTTTTATGCATAGTTTGGTATTCTAAGTTTCAATGGTAGTTTTGAGAGACACGAAAGATCAACTCAGTAGATGTTTGTGAAATTTCAGGACTTCTATGGGACTTTTCTGACTAAAGTTGCCAATAAGCGCATTTAAATATTCGAAATGAATCTTTGTAGGTTCCGTAGGCAATGTTGGGAAGCATTACACGCGTAATAAGTTTTATATTATATCTCTTGCACAACCTCGTTTCACGTGTTTGTGCAAAGTTTGAGACCACCTCAAGTGAGAAGGAAAGCTGGAGCAAGAATTCTGCTTTCCGGCCGACCTCTCAGCTTTTTACAGTCAATAAGCTTCTTAAATTTGAGAAACCACTCCGAAAAAGGTGCTGTATTGAGACATTTTTTACAAAGGAACACTTGAGATGGTGGAGAGGCACGTCTGGGACAGTTGGCGTGGAATGACTTGATAACAAATTGCCGAGGTTTCCGAAAAACGGAAACGCGTGTTGCTAGGCCACTTCGAAACAAGCACACCGGTCTCCCGTGACGTCTCGGATTTTCGTAGCTTCTGTTTGTGTCTAACTGTTCAACGATAAATAAGCAGTACGTTGCAGCTTAATGTAACCAAAGAGTCTGCATAACGAGTTTCGATTACTTCAGTTTTGATTAGTGACTCGGTGCCTGTGGCGTGGCACTGCTGAGGTCGGGGTCGCCAGTGAGACTGACGGCCTGAGGCGGCCGCATTTCCATGGGGCGAAATGCAAGAACACTCGTGCAATCGTGCTTCGGGTGCACGTTAGATGAATCAAGGTGGCCAGAACGAACCGGGAGCCAGCAGCGTTATGTCCAACCCGCTGTGCTGTTTTCGGGAACGTTAAAGCCCGCACTTTAAACCTATTTGAATCCGCCATAGCTTTGCTATTCTTCCGCCTGTGACTCCGGATATAGGTTAGAACCTCGCGCCGCTAGCCGGAACCGATTAGGTGAGCAAGGATTGGAAACGCCCCGTCAAATTGGTGTGTCAAGTGCCTCAGGAATGCAGCTCCGGTAGTTCATCGACGACGTGTTTGAGAGCAGCACTGCCGTAGTGCGGAAGCGACCTGGTTGTATCGGCATTTTAAAAAAAATTTTAAGCCTGTGAAGCAGTCTCATCGATGCACAGCAGTGGAATGCCGCCGCCACTGAGCTCTCTCTGTGGGTGTTTCCAACTGCGTGCGATAGGTCGGCTTTCACGTTCGCTTTTAGTGCACGTGCAAGGGCGACGCCTCTTGTTACCTGGATGCTGGTGAAGCGAGTTTTTCGTCCTTGAAGTGAACATCTTCGACAGAAGTCGGCTGGACGGATGGGAAATATCAGAAGCGATAACTGCTCCAGCAGACTCACCCGCTTCTTCAGGGGGTGACTGAGTTATACAAAATTTTATGGGACTTTTATTTGTTCCGCCGCCTTTGCTCACACCCTGAAGAAGAGACTGGACCGCTTCAGAAACATCGGGAACCTTGGCTGGAGCAGTTGCCGCTTCCGTTTCTCGTCCTCCTTGCCGAGCGCGCATGGTTCACTAAGAAGCTGCTTTGCATGTAATTTAAACAGAACTCGTAATATGCTCTCGTGTACTTATAACGCCGTCTTGTCGACGGAGCATGCACGTCACGAATGAAGAGACGCGGGTGCTACGCAAAGTATTTATTACATCTTGGCAATAACGAAAAAACAACGTCTGGCGTAAATTGGAACACTGAAATTACTACAGCGTCTATAGCGGCTGGTCAGGGGTGCGAACCATCGGCCAATAGTTCGTGGGTTCGTCACCTGCGCGACGCGGGCCCGCCTATATCCCTGCCGGCAGCCGACACCCGATGGACCTGCGGCCCGCCACGTCGAGGCTGTACCGCATGTACCACCCGGCCTCTGCAGAGTCTCTCCCACTTGAGGACTTGGATAACCCAGAGGCTGGCACGGCAGGCATGCTTTGTAGCAGCGCAGGACGACTTGGGTGCTTCCTGTGCAGCGACAAGTGATGCGGGTGGCGAGCGATGCGGTGTTGAAAATATTCGGTGTCGACATCCGCCTTGCTTCATGGCGGGATGGCTTAGCGGTGCGTTTTCTTGCAAGCCGTGGCAGGTAACAGAGGGCAAAGGCGTTTTCCGCGGAGGACGACTTGCCTGGCTATTTGAAGGTGGCGATCGCGAAAGGATCCTGTCCGATGGCGGTTGCAGCGCCTTCATAGCGTCCTGCTGATCGCGCGGCTGCTCTGACAGCCTTGTTCAGACGCGACGTCAGCGGCGGGCCTGAAGTATTCGGTGGTCTTTGGCAAGCGGCTGGCGCTGAAGAGGGACGGTGACAGCGGAGCGAAATCGAATGCCTCGAGGTCGTGCCACGCTCACACGCACATGACGATGATGATAGTTCGCCGAGGCAAATAAAACGAGGAATTCGTGGAAACTACGTAGATTTCCATGTTAGATTGATCGTTCTCCTTCTCAACCAAGCTTTCTTTTATTTCTTATCTATTATTATTATTATTATTATTATTATTATTATTATTTTTATTACAGTGAAAGCTCGTTAATTCGAACTTCAATAATTCGAATTTATGGATAATTCGAACTGTACGATTTGGTCCGGCCAAGCTCCACAGAAGTCTATGTATAAAAAAGTCCGTTAATTCGAACGCCAGAAGGTTCCCTCGCGGATAATTCGAACTACGCTCACCTGGCACACGGCCGGAGAAACGCGCCTACTGCCTACACACAAGGCTGTATTGCCTCCGAAACGGAGAGAACGGCGAGAGAAGGCAAAATCGGTAAAAAATCTCACCGACGCGGGGTCAGCCAGAAGGCAGTAGCGGCTGCCGCCTCTCCGTTCTACGTAACCTCCAAGACGTCTTGCCCGTTGCGAATCTCGGATGCTTTGCAAATCTTGTACAGCTGCTAATGTTGTGCGGAGATGGTACGGCAAGCGCCAAAACACAGCGAATCAAGTACGTCGCAGCTGCGCTTGCAATCAAGAACCAACGAATCAGGGCCTTCGCCACCTTCACATGTTCAGCGTCTTTGTCTCGGCAGTCTTCATCGGTTGTGCACCGCTGTTTTCAGCTTAGGAGGTATCGGCCGTCGCGAATCATTGTGACAGTGTTAAGCCTCGGCTAAGGTTCGTTTCGGTGGACATCGGTGGTGTGGCACAGTCGGACCCAGAGCTTCGACTTGAAGATGGCGTGTGCCCGCGGCACACGCCATCACTTTCTGACACGCCAAATTTCTGACATGCCCTACTGCTTCCAAATCGCAGTGTCCTGTTTCTCTCCTTCACTTTCGCTAGTTCGAACTTTCGTTAATTCGAACTGAAGCGGCTACCCCTTGGGGTTCGAATTAACGAGCTTTTACTGTATTATTATTATTATTATTATTATTATTATTATTATTATTATTATTATTATTTTATACCCGATTTTCATGTGATTATTTCCTTTTTTTCCAAACACAAAACGTTTACTTTTAAACTCCAACGCTCAAGTTGTTAACTCCCTTGTTATCATCATTATTTTTGTGCACCTAATTGAACCACCCGATTCTTGGCCAATCCCCCACTGTGGGTATGTGCTATGGCCATTCAGGACAACAACAACAACAACGTAGAGTCTGCTGATGAGAGGGCCCATGTAGCAATTACAAATTGATTAGCGATGCAAAAGGACTGTTTCGTTAAGTTTGCAAGATAATCGCTTGTATCTTTAACTTTCGTATTTAATTTTTTTAATTTTTCTACGAAATTTTCCATTTCACCATGACGTATAACAGCGCCGTCTGCCTATATGGTGCATTTTGTCGAAATAACGTCAATGAGCAGCAGTGCATTCCGACTTGGCGGGCCGCGTGTTCTTAGGCACACTAAATGCGTGGTTAATTCGTCGACTTCTCGTACTGACAGTGACGCGCCGTGGAAGTAGGCCCAAGGGTGCAACAGTAAATTGCATGTGTTGCATAAGTCGCTGCATACGTTGCAATTGCATAAAAGTGTTTTTCCTAGCATGAGCGCGAAGCCCGCGAATACACGCAATGTCTCGAGCGGCTAGTCGCGCGGCAAGTTAGCGTGCATTGGCGACCTTCTTTCACGCTCGCAAAAACACTTTTATGTAGCACGTATTGAGCAAGAGAAAGCTGCGTCGGGAGTTTTTCACGTCCTTCTACACTATTCGCACTGACGCATTTCACCTAAATATAACATTTTAGAAGTTCAATAATTAAGACTACTTATCAAATTAGGTGGAGCGGAAAAATAATTTCAGCATCTGCAAGCTACGGCGAACAACATTACTTTGGTTTTTGTCCAGCTACGTGGCCTTCCCATATTTTTAAACGCTGGCTAAAGTTAGCTGGGACAGCCTGCATAAACAGATCCTCGCTACAAGAGGCTCATTCGTTTCGTTAGCCCGGCCCCGTGCTGACGTTCTCGTCCCTGTTAATATATGGTATTTCACGAGCCAAAACCACTTTCTGATTATGAAGCACGCCGTAGTGGAATACTGCGGAAATTTAGACCTCCCGGGGATCATTAACGTGCACCCAAATCTAAGTACACGGGTGTTTTCGCATTTCGCCCCCATTGAAATGCGGCCGCCGTGGCCGGGATTCGACCCCGCGACCTCGTGCTCAGCAGCTCAACACCATAGCCATCGTCCCTGTTGTTTGGCACTTTACTGAAGAAGAGAAGCTTGTGTAATGTTCTTAGGATTAGAGACTTAATAGTTACATTGTGGCCGATGCTATATGATTATTTCGTGTCAGTGGAATTCCGTGTGTTCTGGTGTGACGCCTTTCTCGTCTAAATTTATTTTTCTTGACGATCTTTCCGCGATAGTGAGTTGAAATGCGTTTTGCTGTAGACTGAACTACTGCCTTATCAGTAAAGACTACTGATGTTTTTCACGCGTCATGCAATGACTCTGCATCACAGAGTGGTATAAACTTTTTTAAACAGGGTTGAAGTACCTCAGGCAGGCTGGCCAACGTTTCGATAGGTGGACCTATCTTCGTCAAAGGCGGCCTCGTCATCCTCGGCGTGTTAGTTTTAAAGGGTTAGTGCAGTGACGTCACGTGCGGGTGTTGTCGCTGGCGGCTGGTTTTAAAGAGAGAGATTACAAGAGGGAACAGGCGTTGTCGTCCGACGTCTGTGAGCCTCATTCTCAAGACGAAGGGACAAGAGCGTGAGAGTGGGCACGCGGGGAGGAAAGAAAAGAAATAGAAGCAGAAAAAAGGGGGAAAAAGGAAAAAAAAAGCAGGGGGGAGCCAGGGCCGTACCAAGACACAACAAAGGGGGGGGGGGTGAAAGAAAAAGAAAGAGAAAAATGAAATCTTTAAGAAATACGGGGGCTTGGGAGCGTGTTGGGGATGCGAAAGGTTAGGAGGTATTCAGGGGAGTCGTTGGCGGCATGTTTTTGAGGCATTAGAACGGCCGGTCAAGCAATAGGTCGAGTAATTTTGAAATAGTTAAGGTGGTGACGAGGAGTCTGCGGTGCAATGTGTGGGGTGACTGAAAGGCCGCGGCATGGTCTTTCAAGGGGCACTGCCCCACGCGCTTAACGTAGGTGTCGTTACGGCGGCATCCAGAAGGCTATACTCCGGGTTGAGGCGCCGAAAAAGGCATATTGACTTCGGAATGTGTTGTCGAGGGGGTTTCAAAAAAAAAGACTAAAAAAGGGGGCAGGGGGAAGGGGGGGGCGAAATCGGTATAGCAAACAGGAGGGTGACGCGTGCAGAAGCGGGCGCGGGCAAGTGTACATGGAAGAAGGGGATCGTACACTTAGGATGTGTATACGGGATGATCATTGAGATTTCCGGAATTTTCAGAAATGGCCTTTGGCTAATCGAATAATCCAGCTAAGAGGCCAACATTACTGACACGAGAAATTGAAACTCATATTCAATTAAGTAAACGTTCAGTAAATAACTTTTTCATAAGTAACTTACGGTGCGCCTTGCAATTTGCGAATTGTAGCCGGTGAGCTTGCAAGACATATCCACTCGAAATGAACGTCCAAGATGACGCCAGTTTTGATATATTATTTCCCAAAGTGCGGGACGACATACTTTGGCGCTCCAGTTACTTTTGAGCTTCAGCGCACGAAAGAGCATTTTGATAATATAGTAAGCGGAACAACAGTGCATTTTTTACGGGGAGTTTGATGGCGCACATCTCCAACTGGTGATACTGGAAGTTGATTCGTAGTGAATACGCCTTGCAAACCCGCCTGCTACAATTCGTCCTGTGCTGTGTAGGCTCCTATGCAATTAGTCTGTTAATTTGCGAATATTTTTTAGTTACATTTGTCTCGACTTCTCATGCAAGTAATGTGTGCTTCTCTGAATAATCCAAATCAGGGAATAGAATTAGGTTTTGTGCAACAGGCGATTTTTTTTCGTTTCTGGAAAGCTTAAACATGATTGCCACGTATATTTGAATGTTGACGCCAAGCTGCTAGCAGATATTGCGATTTCGTTTACTCTGAGGTATCAAGTATGATTTTTTTGTTTTTTTTTTCGTCAGTGTTGTTCGAGGCAAATGGGCTACAATCTGAGGATGGCGGGCTCTTCGGTGCTAAAATTTTTCATACTGTCGTAGTCAATAAGCAACCAGCAACATTTACAAGCAGCTGCACCCAAACAGGATTTATCTGGCTGAATTGCGTCCTCTGGAAGGAAAAAAGGGCAACAAATTCCAGGCATTCTAACACAAGTCACAAGCACACAATCAGTGGAACCAATAGCACCAGCACAGTACGAACGGCCTATTTGACAGTCAGCGCTATATGACGTATAAAGTATCATGCACACAACACGTATGAAGTGTCCGCGGCACTGAAACGCGCACACAAACCTGCTAGCCGCCAGCACAACACGTAACTCTAATTCAGAAAATACAGCGCGATCGTTACCTATCAATAACGCGCGATGGACGCATCCACGAAGACCTCCCCGGTGTACGTCGCCTCACTAATTCTCCCAACTGCTCTGGAACTTCAATGCTGGCATCACGCACCCTGAAATCATACCTGCAGGGAAATGATTTCTTCACTCAATGCAGACAATGATCCCGAACAGCATTGCAAAATTGGGGAAGTAACACGTCTTCATGTCGGCAGCTCTGGTTTTCGTGCCTCATTTGATTTCATATATCTCTTTTTCTTTCATTGACTTGCGTGGATTTCCAGGATAAAGAGACAACATTGTGCATGGAACTCAGGTGGCCACGGCTCGAATGTGCTCGAGATTGTGGATTAGCTTCGCTTTGAGGAACGCACAAGAGGTATTGATTGCGTCGCTATGCGCGAGCCAATCAAATAAGCGGGAGTGTGATTGGGGGCTCAATCCCATCGCTCGTGATCCGTTGTCAAGATTGGAGTCGGGCAGGAATTAGATGGTAGCTGGCCCATGCCGACGTCCAACTTATCCACGCTGAGGACGTTGATGAAGGGAAGGATTGCTTCTCATCAAGAACGAGGAATATGGGTTTATTTACAGTATTTATATCAGTCTAACATGACTGTTTGATAAAGTAGATCAGTCTAACATGACTGCTTGAGAGAGAGTCTCCGTTCAACACGACTGCTTAAGAGAAGTGTCTCAAGCATCTGCACAACAGCAGTTTTTAAACACTCGGTCCTCCCGCGATACAAAGCGATGCGAACGTTCGTTTGGTGATCGCAAACTAGCCGCCTCTCCGCAGGACGGTCTACACGCACAAAAGCACACACGTTCGAAGGTCCGGAACCGACGCCAGAGGGGCCCCGTAGAACTCGGAGCCGTTCCGGGTAGCGTGTTGGGGAGTTTGGGAACAATAGTTGGCCCGCCGAACTCATTCCGTCCCAAAGTCGATTTAGCCACGCTGTGGCTAGAAGTTGGCGGCGAAGCTCCCGGTATGTTGCCCTCATAGTCGTAAGCGGGTGGCAATCTTGCGCTGCAGCTGGCCATTCTTAACAGCGCCGGGATGTTGCCGTCATAGTCGTAAGTGGGTGGCAATCTTGCACTGTAGCTGGCCATTCTTAACAAACCATGTGTCTTAATATTAAAAGTACATAACTGAAGAAAATCAACTAATATATTATACGGCTTTTCTATTGCTCATCTTTATTAGCATTCTTTAATGAATAAATTGTTCAATAGTTTATTTATTTATTTATTTATTTACTTATTTTATTTATTTATTAAGATGTCCTCACAGGCCCTGTATGAGGCATTCGGTAAGGGGGTCGTCACAGTAGTACTAAAAGAGTATATAGCGGACATATAACAAAAAATAATATACATGCATTATTGTCAGTATAAAAATGTATATACAACATCCTATAAAAACGCTAAAGCATTGCACAAAAATAATAAGCCCGGTAGTATACATATTAGACAAAAGAAAAAGATACAGCTCTTTCGATAAACAATTTAAACAAAACGTAGCCGCTATGAAGTCATCGGACTAAAAATACAAGGATTATGAGCGACATAATGAGCTCATAAACAAGAGGGCACATAACTGAGAAACAAAAGAGAATGCATCATGCATGTTGTTGAAGTTAGGCAGTGGAACATGAGCTGGCGGAATTTATTGGGATTTGTTTCGGTGAAGATGAAATCGGGAAGAGTGTTCCACAACCGAATGGCAGGAGGAAGCGCCGACCAATTGAATGCATTAGTGTCCCCATAGATGCGCGTGAAGCTTAGGTGATAATATAATCTGCGATATGTATAAGCTGCGACTTGAAGCCCTAAAGAAGATTTCCTAGCCGCATGAACGTACTTGTGAAATAATGATATGAGCGCAAAATCACGTCGAGTACTTAGGGGCTGAATATGAATGCTTCTAGGTTTCATTAATCAATCTATAACGCATATACGTGCTTCTACTTGTTTAAAACCCGCCGCGGTGACTTAGCGGCTATGGTGCTGCGCTGCTAAGCACGAGGTCTGCAGAATCGAATGCCACCCACAGCGACCGCATTTCGATGGGGCCGAAATGCGAAAACACCCATGTGCTTAGATTTAGGCGCAATTTAAAGAACACCAGGTGGTCCAAATTTCCGTAGTCCTCCACTACGTCGTGCCTCATAATCAGATCGTGGTTCTGGCACGTAAAACTCAATAATTTATATCTCGCATCGCGTGACAAATGACACGCTACGATGCTAATGAAGAAAATGATGATGGTCGTTGGCATTCCATTTGAAACAAAGCGGCGACAATCACCTAGACTGTTAATTATGATGGTTACAATTAAAGCGAAGCTTTCTTTGCCTCTTCGCCCGAATTTCCGGGCGCTGCTGCTGTGGCCTCGCTCGCGCGCGCCCCGCTGGGTTTCTTGCAACTCCACCAGATGGCGGTTGCCTCTGCGCAAACGAGCCGGCGTATATGTATATATACATATAGTCGTCCACACGAGTGTATATAAAAAATGGTGGTTGACCCCAATGTTTGACTTACGTGCCTCTTAGTGACACTCGCGCCCCGGCGTTGGTGTTCACTAGGTTAAGCGAGCGAACGTCTCTCCCCTGGCGTGATATGGGGGCGAGGAGGGAGGGACGGTGAGGAGGAAGCGCAGCTCGTGCCACCTGGCGATGCGTAGCCCCCTAGCGAGCGGTGCACGAAGCGCAGCTTACGCGCACTCTCTGGTGCTTACGTCACAGCACGTGACAAGCGCGCGCGCAGCTGTTGCGAGCGAACAGGTGAGTGAGGGGAGAGAAGAGCGAGTGACGTCACACCTGCTCTGCGAGGCAGATGTTCAGGCTGTGCCAGGCAACTGTTTTCCGCCAATTAGCCAGTTAAATATCGTGCCACCTTCCTCCGTGCGACATCATTAGTGCACTGTGCGACATCATTAGTGCACAGTAGAAAGTGCATTACTTGCACTTTCTACTTCCTGGTTTGCAGGAATTTCTCCAGAGTCATGCTCACGTGGCGGGCTTCTGAAGTCTACGATTCTGTGCTTTAATGTGCGGTAATCAGCGATTTCTAAATAAATCTGATTATTCCAGAAACTTCATTACCTCAGCTTGTAACGCAACGCATGCTCTGATATCCTATACATAATGAAACCCATGACTATTGTACCGTACTACCTTGTCTTATATTTTATATTTTCTGATTTGAATTTCGTTCCTGGTCATCTCAGAAGGAAAAGCGGCAGTGCTGCGCAAGAAACAAGAGTCTCACTCGATGCTCGTGCCACTCATGAATGTGAGTGCGTCGTACCTTTCGTCGGGATGACCACCGGTAAAGACAATACATGCGTTTGTACCTTTGTCCAAAATTCTGCGTCACCCCTGTGTCGTGGGCTAAAGAGCTTCGCTGGTCATTCACCTCCGCAGAGTGAAATGCCTCACCATCTTTTTTCTGCTTCCCGGCGATTGCTGCTACGCACACTGGACAACACAACACAGGAACACACAGCCCATAACAGCTTACGATGTAAAACTCCGATATTTTGATTACTTCAAATTACGACTTCTTCCCTGCGATGCGGTAACGCTAAAAAATATTGATATGTTTGCTACTTGTAGGATAAACTTCAGCGTGCGTCGAAAATGAAACGCGATCAAAGCTGCCCGCGATTTCGCAATGAATTGGATCATTTTCTATTACTGGAGTGATGTCGTATTTTGCTCTGTTCCGATTGTATTGTGGGAGCTTATAGTCTTGCAACGTTATGACCATGATAATGGATGTATGAATGCTATCATTTGGTAACGTGCACCCTAACGACTCGAGCCAAATATTTTTTGTGTGTGTGTGACACAGGACGAGACGGTTCATGAATACTCCACTCCCGTTACAGCACTTCTTGAACTCGCCGCGCATGCCCGTTTACACATGCGCGATGCCGTGAATAGTGCATACAGTTCGCAAAGTGAGTGACACAGATGTGCTTCGCAAAACGTTTATTATATCTAATAAGCCACGAAAAGTCACCTTCCCCGAGAAACTGTACTATCAAAATCACTACAATGTTCAAAACCATAGGTGCGCGCTGTGTCACGCCGGCCCGCAGGTTCGTGGATTCGGCGTCCGGACAGCGCCCACCTGCACCTGTCCCCGACCCCCGAGCAGCGAGCGCCCCGAACACCCGTGTCCCGCCGCATCCAGTCCGATCACAGCGCCGCGCCGCTCCTGGATGGCCTCACGCGTGGACTTTCTCCTCCCTGTAGCCGGCAATGCGAGGGCAAGGGCGTCGGGCGTCACGTGACGCGCGTTCGCAGCGGCACTTCATGGCCTCGCTGCACGTCGGCCGGTCACTGGTGCCGCATACCACCAGAGCTTCCATGGCCAACGGTGGCCAAGAGACGCGGCGAGACCCGGCTGCCTCGCGGAGCTACAGCAGATGTGGCGTCCTCCCGCACCCTGTGCAGTCGGGTCTTGGTTGTTTGTTTGTCTCAAGCCGAGAGTGAATTTAGCCACGCGTAAGGTTTGGGCTTGTCCGCCGGGCTCTACTCGTTGGCTTCTTCCGTGCCGCTTCTCAACCTCTCTCGCCGAGCCGGTGACGCGTCTAGACAGCCGGCGTCCCGCGTCCTTTCGGACGGCAGTCGGTCGCCGGACGCGTCCGAGCCGCGTCTCCCTGGCATTGCTGGCCGAGGAAAGGCGCGCGTCTCGGACAATCAGTTGGTCGCCTGTTGAAAGCCCACGCTTCAGGGTCGGCAGCGCATTCGCTTTGATAAAGCAAAACTTGTTTGCGGTGGGCCTTCGACCACGGCGCGGAAGCGTGTCACCCGATGTCGTTACTTTCCCTGAAGCACCGTGTAGACTGAGCACTGTCGAACTAGGGCCCTGAAGGGCGGCCGATTTGATCCGCGGATGATGCGATGGGGCATCGAAGCAACGTCCGTCAACGTAGTACGCCATTTTCGAGACATCCGTGGAAGCACTTGCCGGTCGTCCGAGATGGCACCGTGCGCAGCTCCGGAAGTCGGCTACCGCCCACAATTGGCTCGAAGCGATGTAGCGCCGGATCTTCCGCCGCGAACGCCAAAAAACGCTAGTGCCGGGCGGCAGTCCTTTGCGGCTTCCAGGTGGTTTCGCGGTGGATCGCATGGTGGAGCGCATGGTGGAGCGCATGGTGGAGCGTCTTCATGCAAGCGGCGGGAGGCAACAGAGCGGCGGAGCAGAACTCACCGGCGGAGGTCGTCTTGCCGTGGCTGCTGGGGAATGTGTAAGGATTCCGAGGTTTTTACAACGTTAGCTGGGTCTTGATGCTGCTCGGATGACCTTGTTCGAAGGCCACGTCAAGTCAGCGGTCGTCTTAGTCCTCGGTGGCCTTAGATGAGTGCCACGCAGCCAGGTTGTATAGCGAAGCGGAATCGAACGTCTCGTGGCAAGTGCGCGCGCCCCAACAGAAGGAGCATGCTGCAGATTACGATGATGATAGCTCGTCGCGGCGACGAAAAGGAGGAAGCGCGATTAAAAGTCGTAAGTGAAGGAAGACGAACCGAAACGAATTGCGTATAATGTGTCGATGCGAACACCTGTGTTGTCATTTATAGCTTTGTCAAGGACGCGACATGGCTACGTTTGTGAACTTTAACAAAATGCTTAATTCTCATTTCATTGTATTTTTGAGCTATTTCATTTCAGAAGCCTTCACCCTTAACTGCTTCTCAATTATCGCAATGTGTATTGTTTCACGCATGGCTTGGTATTCAAAGTTTGAATGGTAGTGTTGAGAGGCTAGACTGATCAACTCAATAGATTTTTGTCAAATCGAGGGACTTCTGTGGCACTTCGCTGACCAATGTTGCCAATAAGCGCCCTTAAATATTGGAACTGAATCTTTGTGTGTTCCGTAGGCAATGTTGTGAAGCATGTGTGTGTTGGGTAATTATTTTTATATTACCTTTCTTGCACAACCTTGTTTCGCGCGTTTGTGCAAAATTTGAGACCACCTCAAGTGAGAAGGGAAGCTGGAGCAAGAACTTGACTTTCCGACTTCCTAAATTGGGAGACCACTTTGACGAAGGTGCTATAGCCAGACATTTTCTTTTTTTTTTTTTCAAAGGAATACCTGAGACGGTGGAGAAACACGTCAGGGGTCCAGGCCGACATTCCAGGCCAACAGTTAGCCTGGAATGACTCGATAACAAAAGGCCGAGGTTTTCACAAAACGGAAGCGTGTGTGGCTACGCCACTTCGAACCGAGAACACCAGTCTCCCGTGACGTCACAGATTTTCATAGCTTCTTTGTGTGTCTGTTTAACGATAAACAAGCAGTACTTTGCAGCTTAAGGTAACCAAAGAGTCAGCATAGCGAGTTTCGATTACCTCGGTTTTGATTAGTGACTCAGTGGCTCTGGCGTTGCAGTGCTGAGATCGGGGTGGCCATCGAGACGGACGGCCTGAGGCGGCCGCATTTCGATGGGGCGAAATGCAAGAACGCTCGTGCAACCGTGTTTTGGGTGCACGTTAGAGGACTCCAGGTGGCCAGAACGCAACCGGAGCCCTCCGCCACCAGCGTTATCTCCAACGCACTGTGCAGTTTTCGGGAACGTTAAAGCCTGAAATTTGAGCCTACTTGAATCCGCAACAACTTTCCTATCCTTCTGCCTGTGACTCAGGATATAGGTGAGAACCTCGTGCCGTTAGCCTGATCCGGCGAACCAGGATGTGAAACGCCCCATCAAGTTGGTGTGCCTTAGGGATGCAGCTCCGGTAGCCCATCGACGACGTGTTTGAGAACAGCACTGCCGTAGTGCGGCATTAAAAAAAATTATCGTTATTGTCGGCATTAACAAAAGAATGGCATTGAAAAAAGAATTAAGCCCTGGAAGCAGTGTCATCGATGCACAGCAGCGGAATGCCACCGCCACTGAGCTCTCTCTGTGGGTGTGGGTGTTTCCAACTGCGTGCGAAAGGTCGGCTTTCACGTTCGCTTTTTTTAGTGCACGTGCAAGGGCAACGCCTCTTGTTACCTGGAAGTTGGTGACGCGAGTTTTTCGTCCTTGGTGCGAACATCTTCGACAGAAGTCGGCCTGGACGGGTGGGAAATATCAGAAGTGATAACTGCTCCAGCAGACTGACCCGCTTCTTCAGGGGGTGACTGAGTTATCCAAATTTTATAGGACTTTTATTTTTTCCGCCGCCTTTGCTCACAACCTGAAGAAGAGACCGAAGCGGTTCAGAAACATTGGGAACCTTGGCTGGAGCAGTTATCGCTTCTGTTTCTCGTGCTCCCTGCCGAGCTCGCATGGTTCACTAAGAAGCTGCTTTGCGTGTAATTTAAACTGAACGCGTAATATGCTCTCGTGTACTTACAACGCCGTCTAGTCGACGGTGCATGCACTTCACGAATCAAGAGGCGCGGGTGCTACGCAAATTATTTATTACATCTTGGCAATAATGAAAAAACAACGTCTGGCGCAAATTGTACCGCCAAAATCACTGCAGCGTCTATAACGGCTGGTCAGGGCTGCGAACCGTCGGCCAGTGGTTCGCGGGTTCGTCACCTGCGCGACGCCGGCCCGCCTACATCCCTGCCGGCAACCGACACCCGATGGACCTGCGTCCCTCCGCGTCTAGGCTCACCGCAGCACCAGCCAGCCTCTGCAGAGTCTCTCCCACTTGAGGACTTGGATAACCCAGAGGCTGGCACGGCATGCAAGCTCTGTAGCAGCGCACTTCGACGTGGTTGCTTCCTCTGCAGCGACAAGTGATGCGAGCGGCGAGCGATGCGGGGTTGAAAATATCCGGTGTCGATATCCGCCTTGCTTCATGGTGGGATTGCTTAGCGGTGTGTTTTCTTGCAAGCCGTGGCAGGTAATGGAGAACAAAGGTGTTTCCCGCGGAAGACGTCTTGCCTGGCTGCTTGAAGGTGGCGATCGCGTGAGCATCCCGTCCGATGGCGGTTGCACGGCCTTCATAGCGTCCTCCTGATCGTGCGGCGGCTCTGACAGCCTTGTTCAGACGCGACGACAGCGGCGGGCCTGAAGTATTCAGTGGTGTCTGGCAAGCGGCTGGCGCTGAAGAGGGACGGTGACAGCGAGGCGAAATCGAATGTCTCGAGGCACGGGCCACGCTCACGCGCTCATGACGGTGATGATAGTTCGCCGAGGCAATGAAAACGAGGAATTCGTGGAAACTACGTAGATTTCCATGTTAGATTGATCATTCTCCCTCCCAACCAAGCTTTCTTTTCTTTCTTATCTATTATTATTATTATTATTATTATTATTATTATTATTATTATTATTATTATTATTATTATTATTATTTTATACCCGGTTTTCATCTGATTATTTCCTTTTTTTCCAAACACAACACGCTTACTTTTAAACTCCAACGCTCAAGTTGTTAACTCCCTTGTTATCATCATTATTTTTATGCACCTAATTGAACCACCCGATTCTTGGCCAAACCCCCACTGTGGGTATGTGCCATGGCCACTCAGGACAACAACAACAACAACAACGTAGAGTCCGTTGATGCGAGGGCCCATGTTGCAATTACAAATTTATTAGCGACGCAAAAGGACAGTTTCGTTCAATTTGCAAGATAATCGCTTGTTTCTTTAATTTTCTTACTTCATTCTTTTTTAATTTTTCTACGAAATTTTCCATTTCACCATGACGTATAACAGCGCCGTCTGCCTATGCGGCGCATTTGTCGAAATAACGTCAATGACCAGCAGTCCATTCCGACTTGGCAGGCAGCGTGTTCTTGGGCGCACTAAATGCGCGGTTAATTCGTCGACTTCCCGTACTGACAGTGACGCGCCGTGGAAGTAGGCCCAAGGGTTCAACAGTAAGAGAGAGAGAGAGCTCTTTATTGGAAAAACAGAGAATTTCGCCGGCGCGTATATAACCGCTGGCATGCTACTCTGTATAGGGATGGGGAATGGCATTAAAAGATTCCAGAAGAGAGTGGAAGGAAAAGAGGAGAAAAATGAATATAAAATGCCCGAGTGGACCTGATGCTGATATTTACTGGTGACATGGCGGGTACCTTTAGCCTTTTGTTATGAAGGATGCAATTTTTAAAGCAAAGTGCATATGTTGCATAAGTCGTTGCGTATGTTGCAATCGCATAAAAGTGTTTTTCCTAGCATGAGCGAAGCCTGCGAATACACGCAGTGTCTCGAGCGGCTAGTCGCGCGGCAAGTTAGCGTGCGTTTGCGACCTTCTTGCACGCTCGGAAAAACACACTTTTATGTAGCACGTATTGAGCAAGAGAAAGCTGCGTTGGGAGTTTTTCATGTCCCTCTACAATATTCACACTGACGCATTTAATCTAAATATAAAATCTTAGAAGTTCATTAGTTAAGACTAATTATCAAATTAGGCGGAGCGCAAAAGTAATTTCAGTATCTGCAAGCTACGGCGAACAACATTACTTTGGTTTTTGTCCAGCTACGTGGCCTTCCCATATTTTTAAACGCTGGCTAAAGTTAGCTGGGACAGCCTGTATAAACAGATCCTCGGTACAGGAGGCGCATTCGTTTCGTTAGCCCGGCCATGTGCTGACATTCTGGTCCCTGTTGTTTGGCACTTCACTAAAGAAGAGGAGCTTGTGTAATGTTCTTGGGATTAGAGTCTTAATTGTCGCATTGTGGCCGATGCTATCTGATTATTTCGTGTCAGTGGAATTCCGTGTGTTCTGGTTTGATGCCTTTTTTCGTCTGAATTTATTTTCTTGACGACTTTTCCGCGACAGTGACTTGTAATGCGTTTTGCTGTAGACTGAACTACTGCCTCATCAGTAAAGACTACTGATGTTTTTCGCGCGTCATGCAATGACTCGGCGTCACAGAGGCTGTGTTTACGGGGTGATCATTGAGATTTCCGGAATTTTCAAAAATGGCCTTTGGCAGATCGAGTAATCCAGCTAAGAGGCCAACATAACTGACACGAGAAATTGAAACTCATATTCAACTAAGTAAAAGTTCAGTAAATAACTTCTTCATAAATATCTTACAATTGCAACTGCGATTTGCAATTGCAACTTGCAATTTGCGAATTGTAGCCGGTGAGCTTGCAAGACATATCCACTCGAAATGAACCTCCAAGATGACGCCAGTTTTTATATATTATTTCCCAAAGTGTGGGACGACATACTTTGGCGCTCCAGTTACTTTTGAGCTTCAGTGCACAAAAGAGCATTTTGATAATACAGTAAGCGGAACAACAGTGCATTCTTACGGCGAGTTTGATGGCGCACATCTCCAACTGGTGATTCTGGAAGTTGATTCGTAGTGGATACGCCTTGCAAACCCGCCTGCTACAATTCATGGTGTGCTGTGTAGGCTGCCGTATAATTAGGCAGTTAATTTGCGAATATTTTTTCTGAGTTACATTTGTTTCGATTTCTCGTGCAACTAATGTGTGCCTCTCTGAATAATCCAAATCAGGGAGTTTTGTGCAACAGGCGATTTTTTTTTGTTTCTGGAAAGCTTAAAAATGAGTGCCGCGTATATTTGAATGTTAACGCTAAGCTGCTAGCAGATATTGAGATTTTCGTTTACTCTAAGCTATCACGTATTATTTTTTATTTCTATTTTGTTAGCATTGTTCGAGGTAAATTGGCTACAATAAGAGGATAGCGGGCTCTTCAGCGCTAAACTTTTTAATACTTTCGTAGTCAACAAGCAACCACTAACATTTACAAGCGGCTGCACCCAAACAGGATTTTTCTCGCTAAATTGCATCGTCTGGAAGGGAAAGAGGGTAACGAATGCCAGGCATTCTGACGCAAGTCGCACACACGCAATCTTCAGTTGAGCCAATAGCACCAGCACAGTACGAACAGTCTCGTTATATATTTAACACTGAGCACATTATTACGCATAAAGGATCATGCATACAACACGTACGAAGCGTACGCTGCGCTGAAACGTGCGCACAAACCTGCTAGCCGCCAGTACAACACGTGACTGTAACTCAGAAAATACAGCGTGGTCGCTGCCTGTCAATAACGTGCGATGGACGCGTCCACGAACACCTCCCCGGTGTACGACGCCTCACTAATTCTCCCCCTTGTTCTAGAACTTCTATGTCGACATCACGCATCCTGAAATCGCACCAGCAGAAAAATGATCTCCACACTCAATGCAGACAATGATGACGAACAGCGTTGCAAATTTGGCAAATTAACACTTCATCGTGTCGGCAGCTCTCGATTTTATGCCTCATTTGTTTGCAAATACTTCTTTTTTTTCTCTTTAATCGACTTGCACGGAGTCGCAGAATAAAAGGGCAAAGTTGTGCACGGAACCCAAGCGGCCCCGATTCGAAAAGGCTCGAGAGTGTGGATTAGCTTCGCTTTAAGAAAGGCACAAGCGATACTGATTGCGAAGCCTCGGCACGAGCCAAGCTAACAAGCGAGATCGCGATTGCGTTTTCATGTTTTACACGGAAGGTAAACGAAAGACCTTGAGTGTGTGGCTGGGACCATGTTGCAGAGAGTTACTTAAAAAAGCCTTGCGAATGTTTGCCTGCAGAAGTAAAGGAGAAATAAAAGAAAGTAGAAAGAGCTCATTTTATCTAGAGAGATGACGAAAGATCAAAGAAAAAAGAACGACATTCGCATAGAAAGAAAGGGCTATCGAGATATATAGGCAGTGAGTAAAGTCACTTGATTTTGCGGCGTTAATCTAAAGAAGGGTAACAAACTTCAAAACGTTGACTTGTCGACGAAAACGCAAGATTCTTACTATAGCGAGCACGCTTGAATGTGTTCGCACTATTTTTTTCTTCTGTCTCACCAAAGCATTTAGCTTTATGTGCGCGAAAGCTTGTGCGCATGCAAACGCAAATCTTCTGTGCCTCATGCACTCCATCGTAAAACTTACGGTTTCGCACAAGCAGTGATTTGTACGCGAACGTTTCGCGAATCTGCGGCGATCGCTTACACGGAGTAGGTGCCTCATTCCCGCGTCTAGAGTGGCGCGATCTCCGTGCAGGCATGGACGCTATATTACAAGTTTGACCCGGCCAGGACGAACCACCGAAGTTGTGCTCTTGTTAAGCGCTTGAACTTTGCATCTTTGCTGGCGACTGCGAATGGTGTACGATTTGGAACCGCAAACTTGTCTCGCATAGTTTCTTTCTGTGTGTGTGTGTGTGTGTGTGTGTGTGTGTGTGTGTGTGTGTGTGTGTGTGTGTGTGTGTGTGTGTGTGTGTGTGTGTGTGTGTGTGTGTGTGTGTGTGTGTGTGTGTGTGTGTGTGTGTGTGTGTGTGTGTGTGTTTGTGTGTGCGTGTGTGTGCGTGTGTGTCACAATCTGTTTTCCTGCTACGTGGGATGAATGCCACGTCTACTTGATGAACAATTCTGAGCGGCACTTTTTCCCGAAAGCTTCCCCTGTAGCGGTTTGGCATCAACAGAGGGCGGGATAGGAAGCGCATATACTTAAAGGCACACACGCAGGTAACGCCAACTCAGTTTAGGCTTCTAAAGTATTCATTTAAAAGTCTATTTTCTTGTATTGATTTCGTGAGAATCCCTTGATTACGAACTGATAGAAAATGAACGTCAAACTCGATTTTCTTTTTCAATTTTGCACTTGGATACCACGCCGTTAAGTCAGTGTGTCGTCGGGATATAAAAGTAGCGTTTACCGGTTGTGGATCTTTAAAACTTCCTGAGGGTTCCTAAGTTTAGTAGTTGGTTCCTCCATACCTACAATTCACTCCATCTTTACCAATAAAAAAATTGCAGAGGTCGAAACGGACGCCGTCGTAATTTCATCACCTCAGGCGAGCTGGTGCGAGGACTTGAAAGTGGAGTATACCCACGCGTCTGTTGTTCTTGCGTCTTTTTTTTTTGCGTAGCAAGCGTCTTTTCGCGCTATGAGTGGCTTTTCTTCGGCATTGCCTTAAGCTTCATTTATTAACACATCTCCGCTTACTTTTCTCCCTGCGTCCTTTAAACGTTGTGTCCGTGAGTCGCGAGAAGTCTGTCCACGCTCTGCGCTCCTACCCATTACAAACTTAACGCTGTCTATCCTTCTTTACATGCAGCGGCAGAAGTGCGTGCGCAGTTGCATATTTACAGCTCACGCGTCCAACTTGGACGCGTGTCTCGTGTGGTCATAAAGCGGCGTCGCGAAGAGACCCAGTAACAGCGTGAAGCTAAGGTTTGAAACGATACTGTCCGCCAGGAGTCAGCTAATTCGAAGGACAAAATTTGACCTTTTAGTGCCTTCGTCTGACGTACAAATGAATGGCATCATCTTTTTGAAGAAGACGTGTCCTTGGCCCCACTTGCAGTGCGTGCGTGATCGACTCTGCTCTAGATAAATGTGGCCGTTACCTGTGAGATATTACGATTCTTATACCACTCTCAGGTAAACACTGTTATTAACATCTTCATGTGACTGTCGTGCAAAATGTTTCAATTTGTGTTTCATAGAAATGTTGTCGCTCATTCAATGAAATTTCTCGATAAAAATTTACCAATCTTTTGAATCCATTCATTTTGATTCATCTAAATACGCACCGCAGACTCTTCCAAAGGCTATTGCAGTATATCTTTCTCGGATAATACAAGAAGTCAACTTATTCGAGTTCTTTTTACTCCTAAACTTGATGCTATGCAGAACCTCGGTGACCACTTGGCTTGATTTGGAAGGAATTTGAGGACAACCGGGGCAAAATCGCATAGTATGTCGAGCTATTCCCTTGTAAGGTAGCCTGCCAGGCCCTTTCTTGAAGAGCATCGCTGCATGTTCTCTTTTATTTCTATCTCAAGGCGGCAACACAGACGACGCTGAAAACACAGGCGAAGGTGAATGCACATAGAATGCGACGTGTTGCGCTGTTTAACAGCTTGTTTATTATTGCCACAGGACAAGCATATAAATATGCTGACCTCATCGTAGCAGTGCATCGAACGCAGAGTAACATATCGTTCTTTATGTTTCTTCGTCTTCATTCGTCGGTGTTCCTGGTGCTGCTCCAGCCTAAACAAGAACAAGTAACTAGACGATGCCTTAATTATTGCTATATGTTAATTAATCCTGATAAATAATGCTAATAGCCGGCGGCCGGATTCGTTTGGGGTGCATGGGGGAGTGCCACGCAAATATACAATTTAAAAAAATTTGAGAATACTGACACTGCTCGCTGCATTTCAGCAGCCATGACTAGAGGCCGGATTTTTAGACATTAAAAAAAAAGTGTGTTTTAGGCCCCAAAAATAGGCAGACAAGACAGAGTTTGATCCGCCCAACTTTGCAAATATAGGTAGTATACATTTTAGCGAAAAATGCAAATAATTTCAAATTTGAACGCCCGTGGCCTATATCAAAACGAAAAGCGAAAATTTGATAATTCTCGATGATAGAAAGGCACCAACAGTTGAATATGGCCATATGACCATCGCCAACCGAAACGGCTGTTGGAATGAGCCCCCCTCCCCCCCCACCCCCCCCATAACAGCTTACGCTGTAAAACTCCCATCTTTTGATCGCTTCAATTTACTTTTTTCCTGCGATGCGGGAACTCTAACAAAATATTCGCATGTTTACTATTTGTGGAATAATCTTTAGCGTACGTCAAAGATGAAACGGTATCAAATCTGCCCGAGATTTCGCAATGAATTGGATCATTTTCTATTACTGGAGTGATGTATTTTGCTCTGTTCCGATTGTATTGGGGGAGCTTATAGTCTTACAACGTTGTGACCATGGTAATGGATGTGCGAGTGCTATCATTTGGTAACGTGCACCCTAGCGACTCAAGACAAACATGTTTTTGTGTGTGTGACATAGGACAAAACGGTTCGTGAATACCAGTCCCCTTACAGCACTCCTTGAACTCGCGTGCGTGCACGTTTACACATGCGCGATGCCGTGAATAGTGCTTGCATTTCGCCAAGTGAATGACACAGACGTGCTTCGCAAAACGTTTATTATATCTAACAAGTCACGAAACGGTAACTTCCCCTAGGAACTGTACTATTAAAATCATTACAAAGTTCCAAACCATAGGTGCGCGCTGTCTCATGCCGGCCCGTGGTTGCTGGATTCGGCGTGCGGACAGCGCCCACCTGCATCTGTCCCCGACCAGTGAGCAGCGCCCCGAACGCAAGTGTACCGCCCTGTCCAGGCTGAGCACAGCGCCGCGTCGCTCCTCGATGGCCTCACGCGTGGACTTTCCTCTCCCGGAAGCCGGTACTTCGAGGGCAAGGGTGTCGGGCGTCAGGGGACGCATGGACGCGTGGACGTCATGGACGCTCGCACTGGCACTTCATGGTCTCGCTGCACGTCGGCCGGTCGCTGGTGCCGCATACCACCACAGCTTCCATGGTCAACCGTGGCCAAGAGACGCGGCGAGACCCGCCTGCCTCCTGGAGCTTCAGCAGATGTGGCGTCCTCCCACACGCAACCGTTCCCGCACCCTGTGCAGTCGGGATGGCCTCGTCTTGGTTGTTTGTTTGTTCATGCCCAGAGTGAATTTAGCCACGCTTAAGGTTTGGGCTTGTCCGACGGGCTCTACTCGTTGCCTTCTTCCGTGCCGCTTCTCAACCTCTCTCGCCGAGCCGGTGACGCGTCTAGATAGCCGGCGTCCCGCGTCCTTTCGGACGGCAGTCGGTCGCCGGATGCGTCCGAGCCGCGTCTCCCTGGCATTCCTGGTCGAGGAAAGGCGCGCGTCTCGGACAATCAGTCGGTCGCCTGCTGAAAGCCCACGCTTCAGGGTCGGCGGCGTATTCGCTTTGATAAAGCAAAACTTATTTGCGGTGGGTCTTCGACCACGGCGCGGAAGCGTGTCATCCGATGTCGTTACTTTCCCTGAAGCACCGTGTAGACTGAGCACTGTCGAACTAGGGCCCTGAAGGGCGGCCGATCTGATCCGCGGATGATGCGATGGAGCGTCGAAGCAACGTCCATCAACGTAGTACGCCATTTTCGAGACATGCGTGGCAGCACTTGCCGGTCGTCCGAGATGGCACTGTGCGCAGCTCCGGAAGTCGGCTACCGCCCACAACTTGCTCCAAGCGATGTGGCGCCTGATCTTCCGCCGCGAACGCCGAAAAACGCTAGCGCCGGGTGGCAGTCCTCTGCGGCTTCCAGGTGGTTTCACGGTGGATCGCATGGTGGATCGCATGGTGGAGCGTCTTCGTGCAAGCCGCGGGAGGCAACAGAGCGGTGGAGCAGAACTCACCGGTGGAGGTCGTCTTGCCGTGGCTGCTGGGGATTGTGTAAGGATCCCGAGGTTTTTACAACGTTAGCTGAGTCTTGATGCTGCTCGGATGACCTTGTTCGAAGGCCACGTCAAGTGAGCGGCCGTCTCAGTCCTCGGTAGCCTTAGATGAGTGCCACGCAGCCAGGTTGTATAGCGAAGCGGAATGGAACGTCTCGTGGCAAGTGCGCGCGCCCCAACAGAAGAAGTAGCATGCTGCAGATTACGATGATGATAGCTCGTCGCGGCGACGAAAAGGAGGAAGCGCGATTAAAAGCCGTAAATGAAGGGAGACGAAGCGAAACGAATTGAGTATAATATGCCGAACACCTGTGCTGCCATTTAGAGCTTTGTCAAGGACGCGACACGGCTATGTTTGTTAACTTTAACAAAATGCTTAATTCTCCTTTCATTGTATTGTTGAGCTATTTCTTCTCAGAAGCCTTCACCTTTAACAGGTTCTCAATTTTCCCAATGTGTAACGTTTCACGCATGGTTTGGTATTCTAAGTTTGAATGGTAGTTTTGAGAGGCAAGACTGATCAACTCAGTAGATTTTTTGTCAAATCGAGGGACTTCTGTGCGACTTTTCTGACCAATGTTGCCAATAAGCGCCCTTAAATATTCGAAATGAATCTTTGTAGGTTCCGTAGGGCAATGTTGGGAAGCGTATGTGTGTTGCGTAATTATTTTTATATTACCTTTCTTGCACAACCTTGTTTCGCGTGTTTGTGCAAAATTTGAGACCACCTCAAGTGAGAAGGAAAGCTGGAGCAAGAACTTGACTTTCCGGCCGACCTCTTAGCCTTTTCGAGTCAGTAAACTTCTTAAATTGGGAGACCACTTTGATGAAGGTGCTATAGCCAGACATTTTCCTTTTTTTTCCAAGGAATACCTGAGACGGTGGAGAAACACGTCAGTGGTCCAGGCCGACATTCCAGGCCAACAGTTGGCCTGGAATGACTCGATAAAAAAAGGCCGAGGTTTTCCCAAAACGGAAGCGCGTGTGGCTGCGCCAATTCGAACCGAGAGCACCAGTCTCCCGTGACGTCACAGATTTTCATAGCTTCTGTTTGTGTCTGTTTCACGATATACAAGCAGCACTTTGCAGCTTAATGTAACCAAAGAGTCAGCATAACGAGTTCCGATTACCTCGGTTTTGATTAGTGGCTCAGTTGCTGCGGCGTTGCAGTGTCGAGATCGGGGTGGCCATTGAGACGGACGGCCTGAGGCGGTCGCATTTCGATGGGGCGAAATTGCAAGAACGCTCGTGCGACCGTGCTTTGGGTGCACGTTAGAGGACTCCGTGTGGCCAGAACGAACCCGGAGCCCTCCGCCAGCAGCGTTATCTCCAACGCACTGTGTAGTTTTCGGGAAAGTGAAAGCCTGAAATTTGAGCCTACTTCAATCCGCAACAGTGACAGTGACAAGAACTTTATTAGAGTGCCCTAAGGAACTTGATTGGGGGGAACCGAAGGCTCCCCGATCAAGTTGGTGGCTCCGCCCACGACGGGACAGGGAGATGGTGTCTCTCCGCGACGTCGCGGGCCCTCTGGACGGCCTGTAGTTGGTTTGGGAAATTCGAGCTCTTCAGCAAGGCGTCCCACTTGGACTTGTTATGAAAGTCGGAGCCCGTGTTGTACGGGCACAGCCAGAGCATGTGGTCGAAGGAGCAGCACGCATGACCGCATTTGGAGCACGATTGCGGAAAGTTCGGGTCTATCCAACTAAGCGCTCTCGGGGTGAGGTACGATCTCGTCTGTAAAAGCCTGAAAGTAACAGCCTGAGCCCTGTTCAGTTTCGGGCTGGGGGGAGGGAATTTCCTCCTGCTGTGTCTGTAGTGTGACGTAATTTCGTGAAAGGTCGTAAGATAATCTTTGAAGGGGCAATCCTGCGGGAGATCCGGACCGTTAGCTCGGGCGCGGTTCGTGAATTCACGCGCCAGGCAGTTGGCCCGCTCGTTAGGGTTGCAACCCACTTGGTTAGTTACATCGTTCACGTGCGCCGGGAACCACGCTTTGGTATGACCTCCAGTGTCTTCTCGCGTAGTAATACGAAAGCACCTGTTAATGATGTCGGCTGCGTGTTTACAAACTAGAGCGGACGAGAAAGCCCTGACCGCCGTGCGCGAGTCGGACAAAATGGTCGCCGGACCTTTTGCGGCTTGACGAGAACAACTTTCCTATCCTTCCGCCAATGACTCAGTATATAGGTGAGAACGCGTGCCGTTAGCCTGATCTGGCGAACCAGGATGTGAAACGCCCCGTCAAATTGGTGTGCCTTAGGCATGCGGCTTGGGCAGTCCATCGACGTCGTCTTTGAAAGCAGCACTGCCGTAGTGCGTCATTAAAAAAATTATCGGTATTATCCACATTTAAAAAAAAATGGCATTAAAAGAAATTAAGCCCGGGAAGCAGTCTCACCGATGCACAGCAGCAGAATGCCGCCTCCACTGAGCTCTCTCTGTGGCTGTTTGCAACTGCGTGCGAAAGGTCGCCTTTCACGTTCGCTTCTTTTAGTGCGCGTGCAAGGGCGACGCCTCTTGTTACCTGAATTCTGGAGACACGAGTTTTTCGTCCTTGGGATGAACATCTTCGACAGAAGTCGGCCTGGACGGATGGGAAATATCAGAAGCGATAGCTGTTCCAGCAGACTCACCCGCTTCTTCAGGGGGTGACTGAGTTATACAAAATTGTATAGGACCTTTATTTTTTCCGCCGCCTTTGCTCACACCCTGAAGAAGAGACTGAACCGGTTCAGACACATCGGGAACCTTGGCTGGAGCAGTTATCGCTCCCATTTCTCGTCCTCCTTGCCGAGTACGCGTGGTTCGCTAAGAAGCTGCTATGCATGTAATTTAAACTGAACGCGTAATATGCTCTCGTGTACTTATAACGCCGTCTAGTCGACGGTGCATGCACTTCACGAATTAAGAGACGCGCGTGCTTCGCAAAGTATTTATTACATCTTGGCAATAACGAAAAAACAACGTCTGGCGTAAGTTGGAACACTGAAATTACTGCAGCGTCTATAACGGCTGCTCAGCGCTGCGAACCGTCGGCCAATAGTTCGTGGGTTCGTCACCTGCGCGACGCCGGCCCGCCTGTATCTGTGCCGGCAACCGGCACCCGATGGACCTGGGTCCCGCCACGTTGAGGCTCACCGCAATACCGCCCAGAGTCTGCGGAGTCTCTCCCCCTTGAGGACTTGGATAACCCGGAGGCTGGCACGCCATGCAAGCTCTGTAGCAGCGCCACAACGATGTGGGTGCTTCCTGTGCAGCGACAAGGGATGTGAGCGGCGAGCGATGCGGTGTTGAAAACATCCGGTGTCGATATCCGCCTTGCTTCATGGTGGGATTGCTTAGCGGTGTGTTTTCTTGCAAGCCGCGGCAGGTAATAGAGAACAAAGGTGTTTCCCGCGGAGGACGTCTTGCCTGGCTGCTTGAAGGTGGCGATCGCGGGAGGATCCCGTCCGATGGCGGTTGCAGGGCCTTCATAGCGTCCTCCTGATCGTGCGGCTGCTCTGACAGCCTTGTTCAGACGCGACGTCAGAGGCGGGCCTGAAGTATTCAGTGGGTCTTTGGCAAGCGGCTGGCGCGGAGGAGGGACGGTGACAGCGAAGCGAAATCGAATGTCTCGAGGTCGGGCCACGCTCACGCGCAAATGATGGTGATGATAGTTCGCCGAGGCAAAGAAAACGAGGAATTCGTGGAAACTCCCGTCCATGCGCCCGTCCATGTCCTTACTCGTCCGTGTCTTTTTTAGCGCAATTCCCTTCTTTAAGTACTCCCATAGAGTCTGTTGATGCGAGGGCCCGTGCTGCAATTATAAATTTATTAGCGACGCAAAAGATCTGTTTCGTTAAGTTTGCAAGATAATCGCTTGTTTTTTAACTTTCTTACTTATATTTTTTTTAATTTTTCTACGAAATTTTCCATTTCACCATGACGTATAACAGCGCCGTCTGCCTATACGATGCATTTTGTCGAAATAACGTCAATGAGCAGCAGTGCATTCCGACTTGGCAGGCAGCGCGTTCTTAGGCACACTAAATGCGTGGTTAATTCGTCGACTTCCCGTGCTGACAGTGACGTGCCGTGGAAGTAGGCCCAAGGGTTCAACAGTAAATCGCATATGTTGCATAAGTCGTTGCATGCGTTGCAGTTGCATAAAAGTGTTTTTCCAAAATGAGTGAAGCCCGCGAATACACGCAGTGTCTCGAGCGGCAGGTCGCGCGGCAAGTTAGCGTGCATTGGCGACCTTCTTTCACGCTCGGAAAAACACTTTTATGTAGCACGTATTGAGCAAGAGAAAGCTGCGTCGGGAGTTTTTCATGTCCCTCTACAATATTCACACTGACGCATTTCATCTAAATATAACGCTTTAGAAGTTCATTAATTAAGACTAATTATGAAATTAGGCGGAGCGCAAAAGTAATTTCAGTATCTGCAAACTACGGCGCAAAACATTACTTTGGTTTTTGCCCAGATACGTGGCCTTCCCATATTTTTAAACGCTGGCTAAAGTTTGATGGGACAGCCTGTATAAACAGATCCTCGCTACAGGAGGCCCATTCGTTTCGTTAGCCCCGCCCTGTGCTGAGAATCTGGTCCCTGTTGTTTGGCACTTCACTAAAGAAGAGGAGCTTGTGTAATGTTCTTGGGATTAGAGTCTTAATTGTCGCATTGTGGCCGATGCTATATGATTATTCCGTGTCAATGGAATTCCGTGTGTTCTGGTTTGACGCCTTTTTCGTCTCAATTTATTTTCTTGACGATTTTTCCGCGATAGTGACTTGTAATGCGTTTTGCTGTAGACTGAACTACTGCCTCATCAGTAAGGACTACTGATGTTTTTCACGCGTCATGCAAAGACTCTGCATCACAGAGGATGTGTATACGGTATGATCATTGAGATTTCCGGAATTTTCAAAAATGGCCTTTGGCAGATCGAATAATCCAGCTAAGAGGCCAACATTACTGGCACGAGAAATCGACACTCATATTCAACTAAGTAAAAGTTCGATAAATAACTTCTTCATAAATAATTTACGGTGCGTCTTGCAATTTGCGAATTGTAGCCGGTGGGCTTTGTTGTGCCATCACCACAAGCCCGGATTCCGAATCTGCAAGATGCAGAATCTATCCTGCGAGCGCCCTACTTCTCCCTTCACAAGTCAAGATGCTGAGCCGTCAGGCAGCGGGGTCCTGCGGGAGAAGCCTCGACGAGCCGCATGTTTGGACGTGTCGGCGTGTGCCAGACAGCCCGGCGCCGCACCTCCTCTTGCATGGAGGTCTCCGCGCGCGCGAACTTTGAACCGGGTGGCCAGCGCGGTCGCTGGTTGGACCCCTCGGACGACCGTCGTGTGCTGACTTTGTATTGGGCCGTTTGAGTGACAATGGTTCTCGGGGATTATAAAGCGGCGAGGAGGCCGCCTCGAAAACAGGATCCGCCGACCCACCGGGAGACAGTGTCGCTCCCGACTGGGGTGAGATGTGTCACGCGTTTTCGCCGGACGTCGTCGTGCGAGAACAGTCGCGTTTGTTGTGAGCACTCGGCCCCAGTACCGACCCGTTCATGTCCTGTATGATAACCTGTATATAATGTATAAAGTCCCTTTTGTTATTCTCATCGACGCCAGGCTCGGAGTCTTCGCTACCAACGCTCTGTCACGAAACGGGTGACGAGCGCTACGGGACCACAAAGCCGTAATCGTGGTGCAGCGGTACAAGTTCGTAAAACTGGTGGCACCGGTTGGAAGTCCGTAACACTGGATGGCAGCTACGGGATTGACCGGCATCAGCTACCTCGGCGCGGTGAGTGCCTGAAGTTTACCTCAAACACCAGACTTTCTCTGACACAGGTTATAGTAGCTTAGGGAAGGATTTGGTGTTGCATTGTGATAACCTTGTGTGTTTCAAGCCTAGTAAGAGTGTTTTGAAAACCAGGGGATGCTGAGAGGGGGTAAACGGGGCAGTGTGTGAAATACTTGCATATGTCTTACTAGTAGTGTTATAGTAGCGTACGGCAGGTATATTCAAAAAGGGTAAACAGCAGGAGGACAGTGTGAACGATGGAGAAGTACAAGGTGAAGGAACTTCTCGAAATTTGTGAGGAGTTGGGCATTGAGTTGGGCTCAACCAAAAGAAAGAATGCGATCCTTGAGGTCATGAGGACTGGGGACGTAACGGCTGAGGAAGCCGCAGAGGCCTTGGCGGGTATCAATGAACGTCGGGAAAGGGAGGAAAGGAGAGAACAGGAACGTCGCGAAGAGGAGAGGGAGCGACGTGAGCATGAGCTTAAAATCAAAGAGTTGGAGACCCGAAATAACTCGCTGGCGCCTAGTCTCACTTCTAATGTTCCAAGAATACGCGATCAACTTCCACCCTTTGTCGTCGGAGAGGATATGGCCAAATACCTCGTGAAATTTGAGCACGTGTGCGAACGGAATAGCATTGAGCGATCCCTCTGGGCACAGAATCTGTTAGCGTTGCTTCCTGGGGAGGCATCAGACGTAATAACTTGCTTATCGAAAGAGGCGTTTGAGAGCTACAGTGATGTGAAGGAAGCGCTACTGCGGAAGTACAAATTGTCGCCCGAAGCTTTCCGGCAGAGGTTCCGGTATGCAAAAAAGGGCAAGGAGTCGAATGTTGACTTCGCGTTTCGTCTAAAAGCCGACCTGGTGGAATGGCTGAAGGGCGAAGAGGTTTACGACGACCGCGACAAAATTGTCGAATGCATCGCGTTGGAGCAGTTCTACCGTTGCATTGATGAGGATGTCCGGCTCTGGCTGCAAGATAGGCTAAAGGATGTTAAGCTAAACAAGGCAGCAGAGTTAGCGGAAGAGTATTACACACGCCGCAGCTTGCACAGCAAGGCAGTGCGCATAGAAAAAGCAGATAGAAGAGATGGGTTTTACGGGAAGCCCGACGAACGGAAGGAAATCACGCGTCGCGAGTTTCGGGACGACGAATCCCTTACCAAAGAAACTGTAAGGGAAGGGCAGAATACATCTCAGAATGATGACGATGGTCCGAAACAGCGAAACGAAATGACGCGTTCTTTTGAAAAACGGAAACCGTTAACCTGCTACAATTGCAAAAAGCAAGGGCACATCGCTGCAAGCTGCCCAGAGAGAATTGCTTTTGCAACGATACAGGAAACTCACAAGAACATACGTCTATTGGAGCCCTATGTGCAGGAAATTAAGGTAAACGGCAAGAAGTGCCGAGCACTGCGGGACTCTGCAGCAACTATGGACGTTGTTCACCCGTCTTTCGTCTCCTCGAGTGATTTTACGGGAGAGTGCGTTAGGAGACGGCAAGTGGCCGAGAAGGAGAGTGTCTGTTTACCGATCGCAACGGTTATCATTGAAGGAGAGTTTGGGAAACTTAACACCGAAGCCGCGGTGTCAGCCGCCCTCCCGGAGCAATTTTCCTACCTCTTCTCAAATAGCTCGGAGCAGCTGCTGAGGGATCACGGCAAATCATTCTTTGCCGACGTGGCGTACATGGCCCCCACGCGATCCAAAGCGCGCCCGCTGTCGAGGGAACTTGACTTAGCGTCGGTGAGCGAACAGCGGTGCGGTACAGGGACCGATCACGGTAACTTGAGTGGCGAGCAGTCACGGGAGAGGCAGAGCTCGGAGGCTGGCCTAGGCGAGCGGGTCCTGGAGGTGAGTGGGAGTGACGCGTGCAGTGCTAGCCGCGATATAGACGCGACGCCGCAATTAGGCGACGCGGGCTCCACACTCGCTCCGGTTTCCGCCAGCTGGCAGGAGCAGGCTGCAGTTGAAAGGGAAACTCGGATTCGCGAGCAACAGGAAGATTGTTCACTAGCCGATCTGAGGAAGAGCGTCAAACGGGGAGTGAAAAAAAAGGGGGTTTCATTTGGCAAGGAATCTGGCTTATTGTACCGCCGCTACACGGATAAGCAGGGTCGCAAATATAAGCAGCTTCGGATTCCGCGAAAATATCGCCGGGAAAAAGGAATGACCTCATTTGCTTCCTCAGTAGTATGTTTTCGGTCCAAGTGATTTCAAGGGGACCATTCTATTTGTAATTATTATTGCTGATTATTAATTGTTTCTATTTTGGTGTGTTGTTGATTTGAAAACTGATTGTTTGAGCCTTGTGTGCTAGATCGTACACCTGCCTCTTGTTGCAGCGGGAGCAAAAAGAGGGATAGCGATTTAGTTAGGTTGATTTGGATTATGGCCTTGTCTGGTGTTTGACGGGAGACAGAGGGCACTTGGTCGTGTTGGGTGTTGCCTTTTGCCGGTCGGTTTTGCAAGCTGCAGAACGACCAAGCGGGACCAGTGGCGAGAAGCAAGGTCTTAGGAACGACCCGAGCGGAGCTGGTCAAGGTGCTTTGGCGACGACGCGGTGAGCAGAGCTCCTGTCCTGGCGAGTCGGACCTGGGCACGTGAAGTTACCTGGAGTCCCGACACTGGACGTGAACTTGGACGAGCCTGACGAACGTGCGCGCCTGGCATCCGAGCCACGTGGAGGCAGCTCGTCTTCCCGGCGCCTTATCTGAGGGCGGGGATGCTGTTGTGCCATCACCACAAGCCCGGATTCCGAATCTGCAAGATGCAGAATCTATCCTGCGAGCGCCCTACTTCTCCCTTCACAAGTCAAGATGCTGAGCCGTCAGGCAGCGGGGTCCTGCGGGAGAAGCCTCGACGAGCCGCATGTTTGGACGTGTCGGCGTGTGCCAGACAGCCCGGCGCCGCACCTCCTCTTGCATGGAGGTCTCCGCGCGCGCGAACTTTGAACCGGGTGGCCAGCGCGGTCGCTGGTTGGACCCCTCGGACGACCGTCGTGTGCTGACTTTGTATTGGGCCGTTTGAGTGACAATGGTTCTCGGGGATTATAAAGCGGCGAGGAGGCCGCCTCGAAAACAGGATCCGCCGACCCACCGGGAGACAGTGTCGCTCCCGACTGGGGTGAGATGTGTCACGCGTTTTCGCCGGACGTCGTCGTGCGAGAACAGTCGCGTTTGTTGTGAGCACTCGGCCCCAGTGCCAACCCGTTCATGTCCTGTATGATAACCTGTATATAATGTATAAAGTCCCTTTTGTTATTCTCATCGACGCCAGGCTCGGAGTCTTCGCTACCAACGCTCTGTCACGAAACGGGTGACGAGCGCTACGGGACCACAAAGCCGTAATCGTGGTGCAGCGGTACAAGTTCGTAAAACTGGTGGCACCGGTTGGAAGTCCGTAACAGCTTGCAAGACATATCCACTCGAAATGAACCTCCAAGATGACGCCAGTTTTTATATATTATTTCCTAAAGTGCGGGACGACATACTTTGGCGCTCCAGTTACTTTTGAGCTTCAGTGCATGAAAGAGCATTTTGATAATATAGTAAGCGGAACAACAGTGCATTTTTTACGGCGAGTTTGATGGCGCACATCTCCAACTGGTGATTCTGGAAGTTCATTCATAGTGGATACGCCTTGCAAACCCGCCTGCTGCAATTCGTGAAGTGCAGCATAGGCTGCCAAGTAATTAGTCAGTTAATTTGGGAATATTTTTTTACTTACCTGTTTTTCGATTTCTCGTGCAAGTAATATGTGCCTCTCCGAATAATCCACATCCGGTGCTAGAATTAAGTTTTATGCAACAGGCGATTTTTTTTCCGTTTCTGGAAAGCTTAAAAATGATTACCACGTATTGGCGGCGAGGAGTTACGGAGTCGCCATCTATCGGAAGCGCCTCGCTGGCGTAGTATGAGGGATCACGTGGCACGCTCCTCGTAGGTTTTGCTGTCAGCGCTCACTGAAAACACCACGCGCGAGCTCTCCCGGACATTTTTGTAAGTACTTTCGAAATGAGACAAGTTTCTTAGTGTCTAAATAATAATCTTGGGCAAACTGAAAGCACACAATCGTGTACAGACGCTATCTCTTTACCGAATACGTACAGTGAACGCCACTGCGCGCGGTTGCCGCGATATGGAGTCTCCCGAACCGGCTTCTTGCGTGAAAGGTAGGTAAACGCCGAGAGCAAACTATGTGAAATAGGTTCTTATAGTGTTTGTATAACTAAATGGAGCGTAATAGAACGAAGCCTCAATGCAGCGATCGCGCAGATTCGCAGCGACCGACTGCTCGTCTGCATGCTTGTCCGCGCACTGTTTCGATTTCTCCGCACGCACGTTTTCTCACCGTGTCATGAGCTTTAGGCCGCAGAATATGAGCATTTGAAAGTATACAAGCAACCATTGTTGCGTGGGCGCTATCAGAGCTGTTCAAAAATAATTTCATTGTAGAGACTTCGACGCCTACGGGGACTGTAATGTGCCGTCTCGACGATTCAATCTTTCTTTCTTCTAAATTATTTGACCTTTCAATATTATTCCTCGAGTTGCGTCGCACTGTATGTTTATCGGTGTTCTCAGCGTGCAATTTCCCGCTGCTCCTTTTTTGTAATCCAGTGCATTAATTCATAACACAAACATGACCATATGCCATGCTTTTTTAAAATGTGCTTCTAACCGCTGCCTTTCCACTCCACTGAACTTGCCAGTATCTATAGCATCGACAAGTTCATAGACCAAACCGTCATGACATTACTCGGGCAGCGGACTCGGGCGAGCGTCTCAGTGCGCGTTTTCAGAACATCGCAGACCGGGCGCCGTAGCAGAAATCTTCCTCGCGTCTGTGCTTGCTGCATACCCGAGTTGTAGCCGATGACTGTTTGCCGGTTTTATGTTTCGCGAGCCAAGCTTCACGCAGCGTCTTGTCCAGCGGCTACATGTGAATAAGGCTGACACCGGCCTCCGTTACGTGCGTCCGGCCCTGCGGCACCGAGCAGTAACAGACCATGTTGCGCGCCTTCAAAGGCAGCCACTACCTATTGTAGTGCTTTGAAGCGTTGTGAAGGAGACACTCGAAGCGGGAAAATTTCGCCACTAAATGAGGACCGCAGCGTACGAGGGAATTTAAACTCGTTTTCAGCTCGCTTCGGCGCGCCCGAAGCAGCCGACGCGGCCGCTATGTCCACGTGATCCCTCCTAGCACGTCACGCCGACGGTGGCGCCAGCTTTTCCAGTGGTGGAGCTCGAGGCCAATATCTGAATGTTAATGTCAAGCTCCTAGCAGATATTGCGATTTTCGTTTACTCATACTGTCGTAGTCAATAAGCAACCAGCAACATTTTCAAGCAGCTGCACCCAAAGAGGATTTATCTGGCTAAATTGCGTCCTCTGGAAGGAAAGAAAGGGCAACAAATGCCAGGCATTCTAACACAAGTCACAAGCACACAATCAGTGGAACCAATAGCACCAGCAGAGTACGAACGGCCTACTTATATTTAACACTCAGCCCATTATTACGTATAAAGTATCGTGCACTCAACACATATGAAGTGTCCGCGGCACTGAAACGTGCACACAAACCTGCTAGCCGACTGCACAACACGTAACTCTAACTCAGAAAATACAGCGTGGTCGTTACCTATCAATAACGTGCGATGGACGCATCCACGAAGACCTCCCCGGTGTACTTCGCCTTACTAATTCTCCCAACTGCTGTGGAACTTCAATGCTGGCATCACGCACCCTGAAATCGTACCTGCAGGTACGATTTTTCCTTGCATGCAGGGAAATTATTTCTTCACTCAATGCAGACAATGATCACGAACAGCGTTGCCAATTTGGGAAAGTAACACATCATCATGTCGGCAGCTCTCGTTTACTTGCCTCATTTGTTTTCGTATACCTCTTTTCCTTTAATTGACGTTCGCAAGTTTTCAGGATAAAAGTACAAGTTTGTACACAGAACTCGAAGCGGCCACGGCTCGAATGTGCTCGAGAGTGTGGATTAGCTTCGCTTTGAGAAACACACAAGGGGTATTGATTGCGAAGCTATGCGCGCACCAAAAATATACGCGGGAGTGTGATTGCGTTTGAATGTTTTAGACGGAAGGTGAACGAAAGACCTTGCGTGTATGGCTGGGACCATGTTGCAGGGAATTATTTAATAAAATCTCGCTAATGTTCACCTCCAGAAAAATATGAATAAATAAAAGAAAAAAATTGGAGGACGCTTAAGCTTCGCCTTCAAGAGTGGAACGCGACAGCGTTCCCGTCGACCCGCCAAGGGGTGTAAGAGAGTGGGCTACGGCGCAGCGACTACGCGTCCCGGATCGGACGCGGTGAGCGTCGAGCAGCGCCGCGTTCGGCGCGGCAACGAAATGTGCGTCTGAGTAAGCGACGCACGTCTGAGAGCTCGTTTCTAAGCCAACACCGCATTCACTAGAGACGCTTTTGTACCGCTTTGAAGCATCGAACTCGTGGCTGAGTGGTAGAGTCTCCGTCTCACACTTCGGAGACCCTGGTTCGATTCCCACCCAGCCCATGTTGCAAGTTGTTTTCATGCGAAGCATATTACGAGGGCTCAACCCAGCTCCTCAGGCGCGGCGGTGTCGCCTTGAAACCACGTGACACCGTGACGTCACGACAGAGGAGAAGTGGCTTTGGCTCAACTCTTGCAAGATCGGCTGGGTGGGAATCGAACCAGGGTCTCCGGGTTGTGAGACGGAGACGCTACCACTGAGCCACGAGTACGATGCTTCAAAGCGGTACAAAAGCGCCTCTAGTGAATGCGGTGTTGCCTTAGAAACGAGCTGTTTCTAAGGCTCAGGCGTGCGTCGCTTGCTCAGGCGCACATTTCGTTGGCGCGCCGAATGCTGCGTTGCTCGACGCTCACCGCGTCCAATGCGGGGCGTCCAAGGCTAAGCAGAGTAACGCATGAGTTGTTTCTTCGTCTAGCCGAACCAAATATAGCCAAGCAACAGCAGTTCACCAAGCTAAACAGTGGTTCAACAACTAAAATAAAGGCTAGTATGCTTCGCATCCTGGGCTTAACCTTACCTAAGCCACAGCCATTTTTTATTCATGAAGTGCAGACTGGGATTTATCGCTCACGGCCAACGCCGACGACACCGACGCCGACGACACCGGCTTTTCTGCGACACGAGCTCCTTAACGCTGTCGCGTTAATAAAGGAACTCATTTTATCGAGAGAGGTGAAGAAAGATCAAAGAAAACGGAACGAGACTCGCATAGAGAGAGGGGTGGCTATCCCATCCTGTACACATTGAGCAAAGTGACTTGATTTTGTGGGATTTTGTGGGTAAGAAATTTTAACATATTATGACTTGTTGAGCAAAATGCAAAATTTTTACTATTGCGAGCACGCTTGAGGGCGTCCGTACAATTTGGCTTATGCTGTCTCACCAACAGCATTAGCTTTGCTTGCGCAGAAGCTTCTGCGCACGAAAACGTGAGAACTGCGCGCCACCCGCTTAGAAAAGTTGCCGTTCCGCATAAGCAATAATTTGTGCGTGAGTGTTTAGAAATATCAGCTGCGATTGCTTGCACAGAGTATGCTCCCTATTCCCCCGTCTTTAGTTGCGCGACCTCAGTGCAGAAGTGGACGCTATACTGAAACAAATTTGACCCGGTCAGGATGAACCGGAGTAAGAGTCGTGTTCTTGTTAAGCGCTTCAACTTCGCATGCTTTCTGGCGACCGTGAACGATGTATCATTTTGAGCAGCAAAATGGTCTCCCATCGCTTCTTTCTCTCTTTTTTTTGTGACAATTGGTTTTCCAGCTTTCGTGGGATGAATGCGATGCCTATTTGTAGACCAATTCTGAAGGCAGTTTCTCCCGAAAACTGTCCCTGTAGCGGTTCTTCAACAACGCAGGGCGAAAAAGGAAGCGCATATGCTTAAAGACACACATACAGGGAACCTCAAAACAGTGTAAGCTTCTAAAGTATTCGTTTAAAAAATCAATTTTTTGTTAATTTCTTACGAACGGGTTGATTATGAACCGAAAATGAAGATCATACTTGATTTTTTTTTACATTTTTGCACTCAAACACCACGTCGTTAAGTCAGTGTGTTGTCGGGGACACAAAAGAAGATACCTTTTTCTTCATTGTTTTGCCGGTTGTGGCTCACTAAAACTCACTGAAGGTTGCAAAGTTTAGTATTTGGTTCCTTCATAACTAGAATTTGCTCCCTCTTTACCGATAAAGAAATATTGCATACACCGAAACGGGCGCCGTCGCAAATTCATGACGTTGCAGGCGAGCTGGTGCGAGAACTTGAAGGCGGCGTACCCACGTGTCTGTTGTTCTAATGTCAGTATTTTTTTTTTTGCTTACCAAGCCTCTTTTCACGGTATGAGTGGCCTTTCTTGGGCATTACATTAAGGTTCGTTTATTAACACGTTTCAACTTTTCTCCCTGCGTCCCTTAAACGTCGCGTCCGTAAGTCACCAGAACCTTGCCTACGCCGTGCGCTCCTACCCATTATAAAGCTAAAGCTGTCTGTCCTTCTGTACAGCGGCATAGTTGCATGCGCATTTGCATATGGACAGCTCGCGCGCCGAACCCGGACGCGTGCCTTGTGTGGTCCTAAAGCAGCGTCGCCGAGAGACCCAGTAACAGCGCGAAGCTAAGGTTTGAAACGATACCGTGCGCGATTCTTGTCAGCCAATTCGAAGGACAAGACTTGGCCTTTTAGTGCGTCCGTCTGATATACAAGTGAACGCTATCGTATGTTCGAGGAAAACGTGTCCTTGGCCCCATTCGCAGTGCGTCTGTGATCGACTGTGCTTTAGATAAAAGTTGCTGTTACCCGTAAGATATCACGAACGTCTAGTACCATTCGCAGTTAAATAATGTTTATGACATCTTCGTGTGATTGTCCTGTAAAATATCGCAATGTATGTTTCATGGAAATTCTGTCGCTCATTCGGTGAAAATGCTCGATAAAAAATTTCAAAATCTTTTGAACCCGTTCGTTTTGATTCATCTAAATACGCACCGCAGAATCTTCCAAACGCTATTGCATTACGTCTTCCTCGGATAACATAAAATATCAACGGATTCCGCTTTTTACTCCTAAACCTGATGCTATGGAGAACTGCGGTGTCCACGTGGCTTGATTTGGAAGCACTTTGAGGACAACCGGCGTAAATTCACGTACTTTGTCGGCCGATTCCCTTCCTCCAGTGTAGGGTAACCAACCGGATACTTTTCTGATCAGCATCGCGGCCTGTTCTCTCCTATTTCTTTCTCAAGGTGGGAACACAGACGATGCTGAGAACACAGGCAGAGTTAAATGCACAGAGAATGCGACGTGTTGGGCTGTTCAACAGCTCGTTTATTGTTGCGACAGGACAAGCACATAAATAGGCTGACCACGTCGTAGCTGTGCATCGAACGAAGAGGAACGTGTCGTTCTTTATGCTTATTATTTATGCCTATTATTATGCTTATGCTGTATGTTCATAACACTGCTTCCGCCTGAACTTGAACAATCAGCTATAGACGATGCCTTAATTAATGTTAGTGCAGCTATATAGCTGGCGGCCGGATTCGTTTGGGGTCCGTGGTGAAGTGCCACGCAAATGTAGAGGCTAGATTGTTAGGCATCAAAAGTGTGCGTTCTAGGCCCTGAAAATAGGCAGGCAAGACATGATTTGAGGCGACCGATTTTGTAAATATAGGTATTATGCATTTTAGCAATAAATGCAAATAATTTCAAGCGATGACGTGCCCGGCCTATATCAGATAATTTTCGGTAATACAAAGGCGCCAACCGATGAATATGGCCGTTTGCTTGTCTAATAATACTGATGGACTAGTGTCGTCCAATGGGTTTAATTCAACCAGCGTATACTGATAACATTCATGTTCAGTGGCCATTGACTGTTACTCGAGAAGCCACATCAGTAAAACAGCCATGGAGAAGGGTGTTTGAAAACTTTTGGCAACACTGTTTCAACGAAGCGCGATTTAATGTCTACTTTATTCAAATAGGTTACGACACAACAAAAGCAGACACAAAGAATACGCGCAATAAGCGCATTTTATTAAAAGCTGAACATGTTGTTACACGAGGACTGTAAGGTACAACTGTGACAATTTTCTTATACTCAAAAATGACACTATCCGGAACCCATAAGATGTTCCAATATTGCTGATTACACTCTCGCACATTTGAAGAGTATTTTGCAAAATGTGTTTTGCAGCCGTGGTGATTTTTGATGAATAAGCGTATTTTAAGGCCGGTTGTGCATGCGCATGTTAAGGTGCAAGGAAATGTAGGTATACAGAGATTTCTGATGTCAGATGTTTAAACACTGCAATGAAGATAAACTTGTATTTGAGTGTGCTTCTAGAAACGAGGATACAACTGCGGATATAGGCAGAAATATGCGTGGAAAGTACGCGAAGCATGTAGTTTTTTTTTTTTTTGAGGTTTTACGTGCCAAAACCACTTTTGGTTTTAAGGCACGCCGTAGTGGAGGACTCCGGAAATTTCGGCCACCTGGGGTTCTTTGACGTGCACCTAAATCTAAGCACACGGGTGTTTTCGCATTTCGCCCCCATCGAAATGCGGCCGCCGTGGCCGGGATTCGATCCCGCGACCTCATGCTCAGCCGCCCAACACCTTAGCCACTGAGCAACCACGGCGGGCGAAGCATGTAGTAATCATCCCGCTAAAAACTGTGGGAATAATAGCAGACCACCACCATTTGCTGGTACTTGGATTCAAAGTTGTGCTATTTGTCGCTGAGAACAAGTGTCTACGCCGAGGAGCAACGCTCGACGTCGACAGATATTATTCGGGCGTAGTTGTAGTTGGGAACATTTGACGGCTTAACCAACACCGAGATCCTAAAAGGCTCATCGGCAAGAACTCCCCCATATTTATTTAGGGCCGAAAATGCTTCGTTCTTGTACGAGACGGATTGTAACTTCGCACCTACCTTTTCGGCTCATGGTCCTTTAGGGACGGCGGAAATTCGTTGCCTTCCACTATTCACAATAAGCGTAGTGTGCCTAACCGGAATTCCGGTCGAACCTTCAAGCTTCTTTATAGTGTCTAGGAGGAACGTGAAATTGGTGCACAAATATGCGAGGCCTCCTTTGAGGCTGTCCTCAGAGAGGGCAGCTTGAACCTTCCTGACCAGCCTGACCTTCCTGAGTCTTCCTGAAATGCGTGCGGTGGCCGCTACCACGGCGCGGGTAACAGATGTAACTGTGGCGCCAGGTGCCATAATACAACATGGATAACGTAAAACACACGATACAGGAGCGCATATTCGTCCTCCGAAAATTTTTATATCATCGATGGTACTTTCGTACCTAAGCAAAAATAAGCAATGGTCGGTGTCGGCGCTAGGCAGATCTCTGTGTTGTCACAAAACTTGCCCATTTCTTTTTTTGTCTGAGCTGCTCAAAAATTATTCACAGTCTTCATGTTGCTAAGAAAGCGCATTAAAACTACTCGCGGAATTATCAACCGAGTCATGCAGGAATTCAGTTCTTATTGTTTTTGGACACTATACTTACCTAATTACTAGCCTGTGGAGGAACATCGAGGACGACATCAATTATTGTTCCTATATTGTAGGCCTGTTTCGTTTAATCCAACCATGTTTCACATGATAGTGATTGCGTAGCGGTTTGTTTCCACGAAAAAAAAAAGGCGAAGCGTCGATTCCGATAGAAAGTTAGTAGACAGCTACACGAAGTAAGGATAATAGGTTTATCGGCTGTATAAACTTGTAAACATTCGCTTACTAACGAAATTAACAAGCACGGTGTCACGCGCGCAAGGGTAAACGTGAACACATCTCACTCGATGACCGCGGAAACTCGCTGTCAAAACGCTGTAGTGAAGAAGCAAGGCAGCAGCAGCGAGCGAATTGACCTTCGTGCTGCCTCTCGCTTCAACGGGAACTAAGCGTCGAAAGCACAGCGCATACGAAGCTACCAGCACTCGGCACACTATGTACACGCGCCGACGCGCCGCGTTGTACGCAGCAGCTGCCGAAAAAGAACGCCCCCCCCCCCCCTCCCCTGTACTTACCATACACCGATGTCTCGCGCGCGACCGAAGACGTCGCGCTTCCTGCACGTTTTCGTCTTTTGCTCGCGTGAGATTCAGCCGTGATCGTCGGCTGACCCTCGCAAGCCTTCACTCGTACACACAGCGTACAGCGCGCGGCGACGATGTTATCGCTGTTGGACTTTATACGAAACATCACGGTGACGGCGACGTCTAGGGAAAAATGCACCTGGAATGTCCATGCAATTGCTATCGCAATAAAATGGGTTTGGTTATCGTATAGCTAGCAGAGCCGCCTGTTTCAAGTCTGCCAATCGGGGGGGCCTCTCGGTGAGCCAAGCAGCAGGCGTCGGTGGCGGCTGGCATATGTTCGGCTTAACCTAACTGACCATTTCTGTTAAGCGGACATTTTTGTTCTTTTTTTTGCACTTGGTCTATGCATAGAAAACCAAGTGGGTAGACGTTGTTCCTCATACACGAAAATTTGACCTTACGAGGTTCGCCCTAGCGGTACTCTGTCGTACTTACAGCATTCAGTGTATACACGAAAGCAGCGCACTCCCTTCAGCCGTGCTTCAACGCTCGCAAAATGAAAGGGAAAAAATTATGGGGTTTTACGTGCCAAAACAACTTTCTGATTATGAGGCACGCCGTAGTGGAGGACTCCGGAAATTTCTCCGACCACCTGGGGTTCTTTAAAGTGTACCTGAATCTAAGTACACGGGTGTTTTCGCATTTCGTCCCTATCGAAATGCGGCCGCCATGGCTGGGATTCAATCCCGCGACCTCGTGCTCGGCAGCCCAACGCCATAGCCACTGAGCAGCCACGGCGGGTCAAAATGAAAGCAAAACTTAAAATTATTTTTCCCGTTCCCTGTCAGCGTCCATTGTTTTCTGTCCTTCACTCTTTCACGAACACCTCAGTGTTATCTTTTTTTTTTATTCTCTCTTCGATTTTTCCATTTTTTCATTGTTTTTTTATATAGCGATGCGCGTTCGCGTTCGCTGAATTTTGGCCTGCCATCAAATAATTACCGAATCGCACCGAACCCTCCGTGCTCGCCACGAAGGAGTGTGCCGCGCTGCTTAATGAGATTTCCTTGTCGTTGTAATAAGCGGGGCCGCTGGCGCCGCCGTAGTGGCGCACTCCAGTGCCTGCCTGTCCTCCCCTTCCAGGGCCACACTCTTTCTCTTTTTCGGCTCCTAGTTGACTGCTTGTAAGCGGTACTTTAAAATTTTCTGACGCTATTTACATTTTAACGCACTTGCTCTAGGCGGAGTGACTACAGGAATGAGGATGCATGATGTGCTAACGGTAACGCCACCTATCGGCCACAGCCACTCGGACAGACCTCAAATGACCGCTGAAAATGGGCTTCATGTTTGTTTCCGCGTAACAGATTCGTGTTTTCCCGTATATTCGAATACCATTCCGAAGCTATCATGCCGGCAGCTCGTGCGTAAGTTGTACTTTATGCATTTTCTGACGCAGTCTACTTTTAAACATTAGTTTATTTCAATGAGCCACTTGCGCCTGGCGGACGGCCTACAAGAATGAGGATGTGTGCTGCACTTCCGCTAACGTCCATGCGTGCGTGTTCGTACGTCGCAAGAGGTATTATTGCGTGTGTGACGTCGTCTAACGTCAGCACCAGACTCGCTGTACACACATTTTCACAGGGTGGAATGGAAGCGGGCTTTTTTTTCGGTTAGTCATTCATCAACTCCAGCCGCTTGACTCGCTCCGAGCGCTGTTACGCAAGGTGTGGGCGTGCCAAACACACGGGCATGGCCGCATGGAAGGTATCGATTTGGAGAGAGCGATTCCCACATCCTAGCGTCCTCATTTAACCAACAACTGGCTTCTCAAACGCGTTATACATTTATCTCAAATAATGACATCTCAGAGTTGGAAGGGGTGGGGGAGACGTGCTGCACTATTTCAACGGCTTAATTTTTCTGCTTTCAAAATGCGCGCGGTGGCTGTGAATTGCAATGTGGAGACACTCTGTGTTGCCGACGAAAAACCGTAGCGTGGTTCAAATATGCGCGTCCACCAGTACTCACCTTAGCTCCTTCCGCTATAAATGGGCAATCTTTATGTACCGGGTTCCTACTCTCCGGATTCTTCACGCGGACACAAGTAAGGCGGCTTTTTGTTACTCCACTAGCTAAATCTCGATGAGAAACATAGCACCAAAGTATCTATTTGGGCCTGTTGGTATGCCATAAGTATCAATCAATCAATCAATCAATCAATCAATCAATCAATCAATCAATCAATTAATCAATCAATCCAGCACATGTTCCGAGAAATATCTTCACGCACGTGTCCATTCGCTCAAGAAAGCGCTGTGTTATAGTAAATGTATAAAAGGGTCACGTTCTTTCAGAAATAAAACTAAGTCTTGTGCATCGTCCAGCGTCCGATCGCTTTCTTTTGCCCGGATCCTTTATGCGGAAATATGTACCTACTTACAGAAACATTACATTCTACGAACCGAAACGAGGGTATAGGGGCTAGGGGGAATTTCGTTTTTTTCTTTTTGAAGACCAGTCGATCTGCCACAGTCATTCATCCTTTTGTGGGTGAAGTGGCGAGGACGGGGAAAAAATTGTCGTCTGGTATGAGTAAGTGGTATGAGCTGTTAGTCTTTCCTCACTTTGTTTATATATTGAAATATTTATCGATTTTTTTTACTTATACGTACGTACGTACATCCGTGAGCAAAAGTATACGGACCAGGGATTGTGTGATAAAACTCAATTTCTACTCTGCCTCTGAATTCAACATGGAAATAAAGAGTGCAGTCCAAACTTGGCACTTTTCTAGTTCCCCCGTCAGTTTCCACTTATACGTGTCAATTACGAATAAATCCAGCTTTTTCAGCGACACTCTGGTCCGTATACTTTTCTTCACGGGTGTACGTACATACGTACATGCCAGGCGCATGTACGTATGCACGTACACATACATACATACATACATACATACATACATACATACATACATACATACATACATACATACATACATACATACATACATACATACATACATACATACATACATGCATGCATGCATGCATGCATGCATGCATACATACATACATACATACATACATACATACATACATACATACATACATACATACATACATACATACATACATACATACATACATACATACATACATACATACATACATACATACATACATACATACATACATACATACATACATACATACATACATACATACATACATACATACATACATACATACATACATACATACATACACACATTCATTGCCGTTGCCTACAAACTATTTACTAAGGTAACCACAAATAGAATCAGGAACACCTTAGGCTGTCAACCAAATGACCAGGCAGGGTTTCGTAAAGGCTACACAGCAATACACCATATTCACGCTATCAATGAGGTAACACAGAAATGTGCAGAATATAACGAAACCTTATATATAGCTGTCATTGATTACGAGAAAGCGTTTGATTCAGTCGAAACCTCACCAGTCATGGAGGCATTACGGAATCGGGGTCTAGACGAGCGGTATGTAAAAATACTATATACCTATAGCGTTTGCACAGCCACCGTAGTCCTCTATAAAGAAAGTAACAGCATCCCAATAAAGAAAGGCGTCATGCAGGGAGAAACGATCTCTCCAATCCTATTCACAGCGTCTTTGCAGGAGGTATTCAGAGACCTGAATCGGGAAGAATTGCGGATAAGGGTTAATGGAGAATACCTTAGTAACTTGCGATTCGCTGATGATATTGGTTTGCATAGTAACTCAGAGCAATTGCAATGCATGCTCACTGACCTGGAGAGGCAAAGCAAAAGGGTGGGTCTAAAAATTAATCTGCAGAAACCTAATGTTTAACAGTCTCGGAAGAGAACAGTAGTTTATGATATGAAGCGAGACACTGGAAGTGGTAAGGGGATACATCTACTTAAGGCTACTTTCAGTTACCTTATACTTGGTTGTTAACATTTTTTACCTCTCCCTCCATTCTGTCTCCACGCCTTCAAGTCACGACACTTGCGCAATTTAGTTGCCCTTTTCTTTCAATCATTGTGCATGAGTGTTTCTACAAGTCTAGTTTTGCTATGCACTTCTCTGGCTCAAGGTAGGCCCAACTTATGTCAGCTTGCTCTGCCTCATTTGTGGTTTAAATGTGGCCTCCCAAAGCCAACCGGCGTACCGAAATTTTGCTAATTTCCAACCGTGACAACGTATCCGATTTGAAGCACAGGATGGCATTCGACAACGTTAGTGTTGGCACCGTTACTCTTTCTTAGATTCCACGCACCACCCTATATTTACTGTAGTCCCAAACTGCCCTGTTCCATTATTGCTGCCTTCCACTTCTCATTTATTTTCAGATTATCTAGTCTCTAGGTCCATTATCTAGTCTATTATTTAGTAATTATCTATTATCTAGATATATTATTGAGTATTTCCGACGTTTATGTATACGCGGAGGCATTATCTTGCATGAGTACAGGTATGCCTTGTTGAATTCACAACACGTAATTACGTGTCTGTTCTTTAAACATCGTAATTACCGTCTTCTGTGTTCAAAATTTAAGGCCTAAATTTGTTGCTACGTTGCCAGACGTATTCTCAAGTGTTCGTAAATATCTTGCATTGTCGGCTTGTAGGACTATGTCGTGCGTGTACATGAGTCCGGATGCTTTGTGTTGCACCATTTGTCCATTACGCATGTAGGATAAATCAAACCCTGATCACTGTTTTCCCCTCGTCCTTCGATGCCCTTAAGATAAAACGTGAACAAAAATGGGGACAGAGGACATGCTTACTGCATTTCTTGGGGAATTTGCACCACATCATTATATTTTTGGCCATTCTATATAGTTCGCGCACGATTGTCCCTACGTGCGAGTATATATATACCTCCGCAGTTGCATGAAATTTTCATCTATGCCCATCCTGCTTTAGAATACCCAATAACAGTTCCCTGCCTACATTGTCGCAGGTCCCTTAATTATCTATAAATGCTATTTTTGAACGTAGTTTCTGAGCTACTCATATCTCTATGCACTGAGGTAACACAAATATATTGTTACACACGAGGTGTTTTAATGCAGAACCAGATGAATCTGGTTGATAGGCGCGGTTGTTGAAGAGCGGTCTCGCGGCAGCTTGGCTCACGTCGTTCTCTTCCTTCTTTCATCTGGTTGTTTGCGTGGCAGGCGTGGTTCATGACAGCTTGTGACATTTCCCCGCTGGCAGACGAAGCCCGCCGGGCGAGTCAGTCATCTCGTGGATTGTAACGCCTCAGACGCGCGACGTGTGTCACTTCAGCCTTGGCCGAGCGTCGTCCACTGCTCGTGAGACGCGCAATGCGGTAGTTTACATCGCTGAGGCGCTCCAGAATAACGTAAGGGCCGACGTAGTGGGCGAGAAACTTCTGGCACAAGCCACGCTTCCGCAACGGCGTCCAGAGCCACACAAGGTCACCAGGATCGAAGTAAACGTGGCGGTGACGCCCGTCATAGCGTATCTTGGACCGGTCCTGCGATGCTATGGTGCGTAGCCTAGCGAGGCGTCGCGCTTCTTCTGCTCGACATAGGAGCTCATCAATTGATTCGTTGTCATGAGCGAAGTAGGGAAATATTGTGTCGAGGGTGTAGCGCGGCGGACGAGCATACATAAGGAAAAATGGTGAGTAACCAGTGGTCTCGTGTCTCGCGGTATTGAAGGCATAGGTAATGAAAGGCAAGATACTGTCCCAATTCTTGTGTGCTGAATCGACGTGCATGGACAGCATGTTGGCAAGCGTTCTGTTTGTGCGCTCGACCAGACCATTAGTTTGTGAATGGTAGGGCGTAGAATGGCAGAAGCTACATGAACACAGACGAAGGGCTTCTTCAACCACGTCCGCGGTAAACTGTCGCCCACGATCGCTGATTACTATGCGAGGAGGTCCATGTCGGAGTATAATGTTAGCCAGCAAGAAGATAGAAACTTCTGTAGCTGTGGCCGATGGCAATGCGGCGGTCTCACAATAGCGGGTAAGGTGATCTACGCAAACGATAACCCAACGAGAACCCTTGGAGGATCGCGGGAAAGGGCCCAGAAGCTCTATACCAACTTGCTCAAAGGGGACGCTAGAAGGGGGAACTGGTTGAAGCAGGCCATGTGGCGCTTGTGGCGGACGCTTGTAGCACTGGCATTGAGAGCAGCTGGCGACGTACCGTTCAATATCTTTCCGCATCTTAGGCCAGTAAAAACGTTCTTGAGCCCGGTAGTGTGTCCGTGTGGAACCAAGATGACCGGAAGTTGGGTCATCGTGCATGGCGTGTAATACTTGGTGGCGAAGGTTCTTGGGGACAACTAAAAGGTAGCGTGCACCGGTAGTCGAGTAGCTCTTCTTATACAGCGCGCCGCCTTCCCGTAGGCGAAAGCGACTGCCCGCAGGTGACTCCTGTGCTGCCGCGAAGAGCGGTTGTAACCTCTCGTCCTTGTGCTGCTCGGATATGACGGTACCCATATCCGGAAATTCCGGGGACACAAAAGCGATGTACTCATCAAAATTGTCCGCATCACATTCAGTTGTTTCAAGTGGCATCCGAGAGAGACAATCAGCGTCAGCATGCCACCGGCCACTTTGTAGCAAATAACGAAATCGTATTCATGTAGACGGAGGGCCCAGCGCGCTAGTCGTCCTGAGGGATCCCGCAGATTCACAAGCCAGCATAGCGAATGATGATCTGTTATGACAGTGAAGGGGTGCCCATAGAGATACGAACGAAACCGTTGCACGGCGAAGATGACCGCCAGACACTCTTGTTCGGTGACTGTGTAGTTGCGCTCGGAGCGGCTCAAGGACCGGCTAGCGTAAGAGATCACGTGCTCTCTGTCGCCAACATGCTGAACTAGCACAGCACCGATGCCTACGCCGCTGGCATCGGTGTAAATCTCAGTTGGTGATGAAGGATCAAAGTGGCGAAGAATTGGTTGGGATGTCAACAGGAACTTGAGCTGGCGAAATGATGAGTCGCAATCTGCAGTCCACTCAAAGGGAACCGGGGAATGAATCGGCGAAAATAGGAGCACAAGCCCAAGAAACTTCTTAACTGCTTGACAGAGTTGGGTACTCTAAATGCTTCTACGGCCGCAGTCTTTTGCGGATCTGGTCGGATGCCTTCTTTAGCGACCAGATGGCCTAGCACAAGAGTTTGCCCTTCCCCAAAACGGCATTTTTTTTAATTGAGCACAAGACCCGCACAAGACCAAGTAGTTAGCATGTCCGCGTGGTTGTCGTACCATACCAACGCCGTGCCGGCCAAGAAGAAAACAACGTTCCTAAGCTGACTGGCAGCGTTCCAGTTATTGTATTGGCTTACCCTTTCGTAATGGGTTAGCCTCTCATCCACATCTTCCTCTGCCTTCGCCGAGCACGTGCGTGGCTCTCGGTAGTGCTGGATAGGGACTGGGCTCGCCGAGGCACTGCTGGTGAGGGTATTTTGCTCTGTGGCCATGACTGAGCGCGACGGCGAAAGTCCGGCGAGGCGACGGCTTCGGCGTAGCTCTTGTGCTGGTGGCTCCGTTGTAGGTCGTGGGAGTTACCCCGCACAGCTCCACCAAATGTTACACACGAGGTGTTTTAATGCAGAACCAGATGAATCTGGTTGATAGGCGCGGTTGTTGAAGAGCGGTCTCGCGGCAGCTTGGCTCACGTCGTTCTCTTCCTTCTTTCATCTGGTTGTTTGCGCGGCAGGCGTGGTTCATGACAGCTTGTGACAATATTATCCTATAAGCGTCTGCCTAGTCTAAACCGATTGCTTAGTTCGCCAATGCAGCTTATTTTTCCACCCACTTCAACAGTTCTAATTTTATGGTTTTTCACCGACATTACCGTAACTGTCTTGTACGAGCTTGTCTTCCCCTTATCACCTTTGCCTTAGTAGATGAGGTTAACCTCGCTTGCACGCCATCCAAACTCAAGTTTCTTTGTTCTATTCACTTGCTCAATGGCATCAGTCAGCAGAGCCTTGCTCTTTGGACAGAGGTTTTTGATTAACTACACTGAGACTACATCGCGTCCTGCAGCAGTGGTATAAGGAACGCATCATTGTGATGGTTTTCAATAAAAGCTGTCTGCGCTAAATTTGATCTCAATGCTTTCGCTGTTGCTCCTTGATCAATGTGAGTGCAAACTGTCGCTTTCTGTTGCGCCGTAGTTGTCAGTAATAATGCCTCCGATTTGCCGCAGCGTATCGTCTCCTTCGTAGATGTAACGATGTTCATCACTTCATCCCCTATGCGAATTTTTAGTTGGAGCTCTGGGAGCTGTTACATGGTTACAGTACCTCCTAGGTTTGTTTTTTTTCCCAAATTTTATGCACCCGACGTTATCTTTTTTTGCATTTAATTTTCTCTTGCACGAGCCTACATTCCTCTTTTTCCTCTGTATGCGTTCTCTCTAGCGAGGAACCCTGCTTCGTGTCATCCCAAGTTTTCGGCTTCTCGATTATCCCTTCACGCCTGTCTCCGCTCTTTTATGGCTTGCTTTGTTTCCTTTTTCCACCACCTACGTGATTCGCGCTTTCCAAACCAACAATTGTTTTGCTCTGTCTGTCTTATCGCCTATTGCAGAGCGTCAAGCCGTTCCTTATATTCGCAGAATGTTGTAGGAAACGCCTCCGTTTCCATCTATGTGTTTCTTGTGATCTCTGTTACTTGCTTTTCATTCAATTTCTGCAATTCTGATGCTATTGGTTCCGATTTTATGTTTGCATACCTTTTCGAAATGTGGAAGATGAAGGTTAAGGTTTCTGATCGGCACCGAGGCTATTCTTTTCCATGTCCATCATTCTTTCGTCATGTCGTTTGGAGACTGTTTCTGAGAATAAGGCGCACTCGACACAAGACTGCCTGTTCCCGCATTTCAACATCACCTGTTCATAACGTTTATTCTCCCTCTTAACTACTATAACGCTCAATGCATCGCACAAATTCGGCACTATTAAACCATTTATACCGTATATCCGTCTAAATACTACGAGTGGGTATTCATATCTCCTACTAAAACCACCTTTCCCGATTATTCTTACCTCATCAATATCACTTCTACTTTCACCGATCAATTGTATACTTTTATATTTGCTATCACTCCCTGTCGATGGGTAAAATGCTCCAAGCCGCTTTTTTTTACTTTTCAATATGCTGCTAATTTATAAATGTTTGTCGCATGTCTCTTTTACCCTTTGCCGCTTCATACGTCGCCTAAATAGCAGGCCTACGCCTCTGCCTCCCCTTGAGCAAGTCAATATGTTGGACCGCTCCTATCTCAAATTGCAAGTAACAGGCGACTGCTCCAAATCTTGTAGACGGGTGTTGGTCAAAGGGTACAAGCTAATAGCTTTATTGGTTCATCTGCCTTTTAATTTCCACCCATTTTTTTCTCCTTGTCACCGCCATTGAAGTTCACGTAACACAATTTACCATCTCTATATTTATCCTTTGTGCGTATTCTCTTATTATTTTACGGTCTAATTCTGCTCAAGACTAACCGGTCGCTGATAGACCAAGTCGTCGAGTTGGCGACCAGAAGAGCACTAAGGATCCTGGAGCGTATTATACAGCCTCTTCGCGGAAATTGTAACGCATAACCTGCGCCATCGTAAAGTGGTGGGCGCAAGGCGATTGCATCTTCCGCGTACTCCGAGGGTGTTGTGGAGAAGCTGGTAACAAAGAATCTATGGGGAGTGCCGATTCGCAGCAAAAGGAAGATAAAAAGGTGAACAACCTACAGTATCGTGGCTTGATATGCAAACTTAACAAACGGTATTGTAGCATTCCAGTCAAGGTGGTTGGTGGAAATGTACGTGGAGAGCATCTCGGTTATGGTGCGATTCAGTCGTTTGGTGAGATCGTTTGTTCGAGGGTGATAAGTGGGGTGATATGTTATTGTGATTTGTGGAACATAAGCGGACGAGGTCATCGATGAAATGGAGCGAAAAGTAAGGACCGCGATCCGCGAACAGCTGACGAGGAGCTCCGTGTTGCAGAATGACATCGTGTAGAATTAGATCAGCAATGTCGGTAGCACGTCTGGTTGGAAATGCGCGTGTAATAACCTAACGCATGGCATAGATCCCTAATGCTGATGTATTGAAAGGTCCGAGCAGATCGAAGGCGACGCAGAAAAACGGCTCTACTGGGACACCGATGGGCTGAAGAAGGCCGGCGGGAAGCTTTGGTGGCCTTATCTCTCGTTGGCACTGTTCGCAACTGCCACGCAGCCATACAGCCCATGCCAAACGGAATGACGCCGCACGTGAACATACGTGCGCGTTACACAAAGATGGCCTGCTGTGGCTTCTTTGTGAAGCTGCTGGAGGAAGGCAGAACGCATGCGGTAGGGCACCACGAGTAAGCGCTTAAGGCCTTCGGGGAAGAAACTGTGGCGGTATAAATGTGAGGTTAACATCCGTCTCTGTTCCAGTGTCTCTGACGAGAAGCTCGTCAGATACACTGGAGCAGAGACGGCTGATGACGGAATGTAACGCCGGATCGTGCCGCTATTCATCGCCAAAAGGAAGAAACTCCGAGTTAGAACAGAGGCATCGGTGTCAGCGTTGGTGCTGTCGGGTGGATCAACGGGATATATGGACAGGCACTCCGCGTCCTGATGAAATCGACGAGACTTGAGCACGATGGAAAACGAGTACTCTTGTAAGCGGAAAGTACAGCGTCCAAGACAGCCTGTAGGATCTTTTAGCGAGGAAAGTCAACAGAGCGCCTGGTGCTCAGTCACTACCATGAATGGATGATCAAAGCGGTACGGCCGAAATCTGGACATAGCCCAAACAAGCGCAAGGAATTCACTCTTGGTAATTGTGTAATTGAGCTTTGCGAAGAATAGCAGGCGGCTGGCGTAAGCTATGAAGCAGTGTCGACTATACTGGTGCTGGACAAGGACAGCTCTGATTCCGTATCCACTGGCGCCCGTCCTAGCTTTCTTTAGGGGCGATCGGGCTAAAGTGCGTCAACAGAGAAGTCGTCAGAAGGCGTATAAGCGCTGAAGGAGACGGGCGGCGACTAGACGGGTGATGTCAGGGAAATTTTCGACAAGCAATAGGAGGAAAAACATGATCTAATGCAGGAACGAACGTCTTTGGTTGAAGAAGGTACAGCGAAATGCTTCCCGGCTCAAATTTTTTCTTGGTGAGGACGGATGCCTATACCGTTCGGGAGGTGATCTAACCTTGTTATTTCCCGGCGACAAAGATAGCACTTGACTGAGTTGAGCTGAAGACCGGCGCTCTGGAAGACTTGGACAATGGACAGCCGGCGCAGAATATGGCTGGAAAATGCCGTTGAAAGAATAATACCATCTAGGTAACATAAGCAGGCCAATCATATGAAGCATCGAAGGAGCGAAGCCATGATGCGCTCAAATGTTGCTGGCGCATTGCATCGACCGAAGACAATATCCTTGAATCGGTGTAGCCTGGCAGGTGTTACAAATGCGTTCTTCCCAACTTTGCAACTGGACGACGGTCGACTGGAGCGTGCTGACATGGAGAGTGCCTCCATCAGAACACCTTCCTCACTCTTGTACCTCTTAAGCGACAATAAATAAGCAGCAGTGCGATAGCTGCACATCGCTTGGCTCTGCTTCTATTTCACATACCAAGTAACGTGTACCATTGACGGTGTTTTCTGGTAACATCTAGCCCCCTGTGGCTCCATTTTTTTTTATTAAAGCGAAGCTTTCTTTGCCTCTTCCTTCGATTTTACCACTGGTGTCACTGCTGTGGGTTGCTCTCACGCACAACTCATGGGGTGGCTCAGAGCGTGTATATAAATGAAAAGTGCGAGTAAGAGAGGAAAGGCGACGGGAGAAACTCGTTTTCACTCCACCACGTCGAATGTGCACAACGCCCTCTGGAGCTCCCTGGCCGTCGCCACTTTAGCCGCTTGACAGCTGTAATTATCTTTGACTCCCCTCAGAAGCATTGCAGAATCTGCAGCACTTCGCATTCTGCTAACGTGCGAGGCCAGAGGGTACGCAGATAGAACTGTAGATAGAAGGAGAAGGAGAGGGAGAAGAGGCAGTTCCCATATAGGAGAGTGGGGTAGGTGACTTGAGAAGGCAACGAAACCCCACTACTATACGGCAGCGGTTGCAGGGAAACAGGATAAGCTTAAGTTCAAGGCACAGTAAAGTACGTTGCTGCTATTTCTGAAAAAGAAACGCCATGCAAATATGTCAAGCGGGGAACTTATGTAGGGCGTGCGGAGCCGCATTAATTAATGTGCAGCGCAGGGTCCAGGAGACACTACAAAGCGGTCGACCGTCAAATGAACACTTCGGTGCCCGCTGCGTTTGCTTTACGGCTATGGTATGACTAGAGGTCGCAGATTTTATCCTAAGCGTGGCAGCCGCATTTCGACGAGGGCGAAATAGAAAACGCACGTGCACTTAGATTTTGGGAAACGTTAAAGAACATCACGCGGTGTCAAAATTAATCCGCAGTCCGCCACTACGGTTTGCCTCATAATTTGAGTGTGGTTTTCGCACGTACAGACCCGTAATCCAACTCCAATTTAATACTTCTGCCACGATGCGGTGTACCATGAGAGAAAATGACAACGCTCAACCCTCGCAGGGGTTATAAAATATGGCGCACAACAACGCCTCAAGGAAACACGTCTCCCTGTGTGTGCTGTGTACTACGCAGACAAACAGTGGTGCACGCAAGGTAACGTTTAACATCAACTCACCACTCTCGTGTATGCCTAAACTTTGATGAAATTAAGCTTTAGCCGTCAACGTCACTGCTGATTGTCGTCAGTCGAAGCATCCAGCACGGAAAGCTTCGCTTACGTGGATTCCCACATTGCGTGGGATCTGCGTAATTTTTCCTCTTATTAGCTGTTTCCTTCAAACTGCGTTTGGGTTGCTGACGCAGCTGCTGCTTATTTAGGTTTGATTGACCCGTTATACATATAGGTGGTGCGGGCGCAAACGCAAACTTTTGTTCACTGTCCTTATTAAGGGAAATAGTGAAGCAAAGGAAAGAACGACAGCGCGGCCGTTGCATCCTATGTGTTACCGACAACGGGCGAGAATCTCGCCGTATAACGTGCCAACGCGCGCGCCGTTCAGACTGGGTGCGAATTCGTCGTCATCCTATACGTAACTCCCAGAAGTCAACTAGGGACCTTGAAGACTGTATGATCGACACATTTGGGTGGGTCTTCCCGGTGGACCCCAATCCAATCGTCATTGTGGGCGAATTTAACGTCGATGTGTCTCGTCCCCAAGGAAAGTGGTTCTTGGCGTTTCTCTAAGAAATGTTCGGCCTTTATTGCTCCGCCAAGACCCTTGTCTCCACAACTTGCCGTCGGTCGCGCATAGATGTAACGTTCGCTAACATCGCCAGTGTCGCCAGATAGCCCATGGCCATCTGTCATAGCGACCATAAAAGCACATTACTATGGTGACGAGATAAACGTCAATACATAAAACATAAATATGTGTATACAGAGTGCAGAATATTTGGCTGTGCGTGTTCAAGAAAAAACATTAAACCACTTTTGAGTCACCTTTGAGCAGATCGAATGGTAAGACATGCGCATTTAGGAGGCATGTGAAAGCTAACTTCATCACTGAAGAAACATGGGCCTGTAGGAATTTAAAATTTGTTTTCTTGTTATGACGACAGAAATTACATTACTTCACCAACAAGGATAAGAGTCAACGGCGTAGCATTTTTAGACATATACGTTTCGAATTTAAAAGAATCTGATGTGAAGTCGGTATTATTAATAGCACACGCAAGTGGCCATCTACCTGCGTTTTGTCCTATACCGAAAAATTCTGCGAAGCAAATCAAAGATAGCGAACGGCGAATTCGCCGAATATTCATACAGAATACGCTAGAGCAATTCTGATGTCTACTCCAGTGCTCAGACTGGCAAGGAATACTCGCGTGCTATGACTTGGCTTTTCCACCTCAGCCAGTGGCTTCTGGAAAATACTTAAAAGGCGTGCAACTTTTAGGCCGACAAATACTTTTACGAACGCATCAAAAAGAAAGACGGTATGCATAACACTTTGATGCGCACGCGGCAGACAGGCCTATTCGTGACCTACAAAATTTTTTTAATCCACTACGAAGTCATTTAAAAAAAGCCAAGTGTTATTACTATGACCGCATCTTATCGAATGTACGAATTATCCGAATAAAAAATATGGGATGCGGTTGATGGAGTAAAAGGAAGAAATTCACTAATCCGCAAATGCATACTTAAATGGGCGCAACATAGAACGTGCGGAATTGGATAGCTGCACGAACACGCATCTTACTAACACTGACATGAACCCTGCACACGTTGAAATTGGAAAAGGTAACAATTTGCTCCACCACATCAGTCGAATTCAATTTTGTTGAAACCACCTTGTCTTCAAGTATGTCGTTTGATGAAGGCATTCAAGAAAGGCATGATGCTTCCACTGGCGTGGATGGTATGAGTCCCATTTCGGTTAATTATGTGTCACACGAAATAAGACCAGCGCTCGTACGTGTTATAAACTTGTCTCTTATCCAGGCGTCTTTCCAGACGAGCTCAACATACGCGCGTCCGGTCAATTTTCAGTGGGGGACGATTAGAGCAATTTCTCTAAGCCGATTTCAGTTCGCTTTGTTTTCAAAAACCTTTCGAAAGTGTTACCTATGCAAGTATAATTTTTTGCACGAAACACGATATGAATGCGCCATGTCAGCACACGGCTTTCAAAAAGTCAGCGGAGCAAGCTTTGTTGGATATTAAAGGTCAAACGGTCACAAATATTGAAGATGGAAAACGAACGGTTAGCCAGTTATTTTTTTTTCGATCTGAGAAATGCATTTTATTTCATTGACCACTTTATATACTGAGTGAAAAATTGGAAACGCACGCAGTACGAGCATTTGCTAAAGATTTGATCAAAAATTTGTTTATCCAGTAAAAACATTTCAGCTGGTTGCTACTGCATCTGGCATGCTTATGCTACAGTAAGATGTCCCACTAGGTTCAAACTTAAGTGCGGTATTATTTCTAATTGACGCGAATGATATTAAGTTTTCCAGGTTCCGAAATATTGAAATGTATGCAGGTGATATAAATTGGTTCTTTACAGCCGATAACACTACAGAATTGCAGGAGTGTGTAAATGAGTCTACATCTGCGTTATCTGATCCGTTGATGACGAACAAACGCCAGCTGAACGCAAATAAAACAACTTATATATAGAATTCGCGCAGAATACAAGTAAAATTTAACAATTCACTTATCAGACATGTCAAAGAAAAAAATTTTCGGGAACACAATCTAGTGAAGAATTATCGTGGAATACACATGCAAATTTCACGTGCGGTGAATTAAAAGAATGTCGACATAACCTACAGAATTGCACCCGTCATCTCTCTATGGCTGAAAAAACTGTATGATGCATGTATTCATTCGAAATTTCGCTTCAAAGTACTTTTATGGGGTACAACCACCACAACATAATAGACCACATTAATAGGCTAACAAAAAAGGTATTTTCCCATTTTATTATCACTTTTTTCCAACTAACAACTACACCATTCTTACAAAAACGTGATAAGTTACGTGCAGACAGGATAGAATTTAAGCAACTTCTAGAAATTCGGAAGAGAAGCCCAAGTGCAAAATGTCTTGAACGTAACCGTTCAGAATTCTTGAGGCACACCACATAGCACACACGAAACACAAGGAGAAATTACGTGACAGACTCATTTGTCCATCAGACCACAAAAAGAATGAACAGACACAGTAAATCTGTGCTCTGAAATTCTTCTTTACGTACCTTTATAAAGGAAATAAAAGAATGGTTAAAAAGGCAAGACATATTCTTGGAAATTGAAATGAGCTGATTAAATGAGCAATGGCTTCCTATGAATAACATAATTTGTTTTGAGAATACGCATATCATTTCATGAACTATATTTATTTTTGTGTTTTTTGCCTTCATTCATATATACTTGAGTGTATCCATGTCCGTGTTTCAAATTTCCTTTCTGTTAGGATGGTTGACGGGTGGAGGCAACGGCCCTCCCGTATGGAACGAGACAGTCGTGCCAGCCAAAGAACGCCGGGTTTATTCACGCTCGGGAATATAAAGAAAAGATAAGGGGAGAGGGAAGGGGCGACAGAAAGAGTGCGCACAAGCGCACTGAAGGAAACAGCTTGCTTGTCATGTTCAGGGTTACCGCACTTTCTTTTAACGCGACAGCTTTAAGGAGCTCGTGTCGCAGAAAAGCCGGTGTCGTCGGCATCAGTGTCGGTGTCGGCGTCTGCGGCGTTGGCCGTGAGCGATAAATCCCAGCAGGCACTTCATGAATAAAAAACAACTTGCAAGATGGGAATCGAGCAAGGGTCTCCGGAGTGTGAGACGGATACGTTACCACCGAGCCACGAGTTCGATGCTTCAAAGCGGCACAAAAGCGCCTCTAGTGAACGTGGTATTGCCTTAGAAACGAGCTGTTTCTAAGGCTCAGGCGTGCGTCGCTTGCTCAGGCGCACATTTCGTTGTCGCGCCGAACACTGCGTTGCTCGACGCTCACCGCGTCCGATGCGGGGCGCGTAGTCGCTGCGCCATAGCCCATTGTCTTACACCCCTTGGCGGGTCGACGGGAATGCTGTCGCGTTCCATTCTTGAAGGCGAAGCTTAAGCGTCCGCTTTGCAGCTGTTATGACGTCATATGGTAGCTACGCGGCCGCGCACGGCGCAGCAAGGAAGAGCGTGGTTGTGCGGATAGTATGCTTCGCATGAAAGAACTGCACTGCGGCGTTCTTCAGGCGCAAGACTCACCGCATTACGAACGCTGCGATATTGAGGACGCGTACGGGCCACTGGGCCCGGAGCGTATAGAAAAATGGCGTGGCCGGTTGTCGCGCTTGGGGTTTTTTATGCGAAGCATACTAGCCGCACAGCCACGCTCTTCCTTGCTGCGCCGCGCGCGGCCGCGTAGCTACCATATGACATCATAACAGCTGCAAAGCGGACGCTTAAGCTTCGCCTTCAAGAGTGGAACGCGACAGCGTTCCCGTCGACCCGCCAAGGGGTGTAAGACAATGGGCTACGGTGCAGCGACTACGCGCCCCGCATCGGATGCGGTGAGCGTCGAGCAACGCAGCGTTCGGCGCGACAACGAAATGTGCGCCTGAGCAAGTGACGCACGCCTGAGCCTTAGAAACAGCTCGTTTCTAAGTCAACACCGCATTCACTACAGGCGCTTTTGTACGGCTTTGAAGCATCGGAACTCGTGGCTCAGGCTCGGCACATTAAAGGAATTTTAAACTTGACATGGCCAGTCACAATGTGACTGACCGCACAATATGCATGCGCACAAAGTTGAATGTGTGTTAGTGTATATTTATGTATCGCTTACCTTATTTCAAGAAATGATGCCCTTTGTCTTAGCTTGGTGAAACTTCCGGCAATAAAGAAAAAAAAACTTGTGGCTCAGTGGTAACGTCTCCGTCTCACACCCCGGAGACCCTGGTTCGATTCCCACCCAGTCCATCTTGCAAGTTGTTTTTTATTCATGAAGTGCCTGCTGGGATTTATCGCTCACGGCCAACGCCGCAGACGCTGACACCGACGACACCGGCTTTTTTGCGACACGAGCTCATTAACGCTGTCGCGTTAAAATAAAGGCTAGTATGCTTCGCATCCTGGGCTTAACCTTAGCTAAGCCACAGCCATTTTTTTCATTTTATTTTGTATTTACGCACCCAAATTGGATGTGTGATTGACTTTGTTCGCTTGGTGTTGGTTTATAATGCTTTACACATTGGATAACGTTTATTTTTACACAAAAACAATTTGTATACTTTCAGAACATCATTAGAACTTGAAATGTTATTTGTATTGAGTCGTTAGGCACATCGCATTATGAATTTGACGGTATTTTATTACAAGGGCATTAAACATTGTTCCTAAGATTTTTTTTTTCGCAGCAGTCAAGTGTGTTGTAAGTTGGAGTCTTGTGCGTATGTCTAATCTGTTGTCAACATTAATAAGGTCTGCAGAATAGCTGACCGACACATCTCCGGCACATGGCACAGTCTCCGCCCTCGTAGTATATGGCGTCCTGCGCAAAGTCACAAAACCACGCCCAGTTAGTGGGTTTATTCTAACCTAAGTGGTCGATGGCTTTTTGCGTTATATCAGAAAAACAGATCAGGTATAGACTTACACAAGTTGTCACACACAGCACTTCTTATAGCAATCAAGCCCGTTACGACTGAAGTTTTTCTATCGCGATGGGATCCCGTCTTCTTATACCAACCAATCCCGTTATGAATGAAATTTTTCTTCAGCCTGGAAGAAGCCAATCGTGATGAAAAAAAGCGATTCTAATCGGGCTCGGTCGCGATGAAAATTTACCCGTGTAACACCAGGATTACAAACCAGCCGTGCGGCCTAGCCACTACTGTGTTGTGCTTCCTAGCAGTATTTAAGCACGAGGTAGAGGGATCAATGTCGACCGTGGCGGTCGCATTTCTATGGGGGAGAAATGAAAAAAAAAAATATCAGAGTCCGCAGCTTTTGGAGATCCTTCACTACAACGTGTTTTATTGTCAAATTGTGGTTTTGCTGCGTAAAACAGATTTCAAGTTAAACAGGCATTAGAAACTGGTACCATCTAACTGCTCACATCACGTCTGGGATGCCTACAAAATGCAACATCCAACTCGCTTAAAGAAGTACACAAACAAGAATATTCCTTCGTAACCTGTTTCAGTGTCGCTTCCGGTGAGGTGTATAAGTATTGTGACGTCATCACGTACGAGGTAGTCGCGTTGGACAAGCACATAAAAACAATATAGGAGATTTTGCAGCTCGCTCGGTCGTTCACTATGCTACCGCTTTTCACGGATGTACCACTGCGCCAACTGACCGAGCGACCTCGAGCGAGAGAACAAACACGACCGGCAATAATTGCTGCATAGCCCTGGCTTTATTTCCTCAGCTGTGGTAGGTTCTCCATGGACATTATATATATATATATATATATATATATATATATATATATATATATATATATATATATATATATATATATATATATATATATATATATATATATATTGTCAGGTGGTCGTGACGTCAAAGAACACAGTAGCAATACTGTGAAAGGCAAAACTAGCTTTTATAGGGCGAACCGGTGCTCACAAAACAGGCTACACTTAAAGCACAACGAGAGCGGCGAACACAGTCGGCGATCGTCGAAATTCTGATCGGCGGCTCAAGCACGCCGGCTTTTATACAGCAGTCGTCGAACGTTCCAGACTAATCGTTGGGCCATGCGTTCCTTCCACAAAGTTCTACACCATTCGCATCACGCGATGAAATCAGATAACATAAGGTTCGGCGACAACAAACAGCGAATACAAGCATCGATAACGTTCCAGAAATTTCGGATACATGCAGGCGCGTCCCGCGCTGTGCGATAACATTTGTTAGGCGGTGAAACGTGTCGCCCGATGAAGATAAGTGCGCGTGCTGTCGCAGAATATTGTCGTGCTGTGCTACGTCATTCCTTCGCTTCAAAGTAGCCTAAGAGATCTAATCGAAGTACGTTAACAAGTCATCAATCCTATGGTTCTCTGAGGATGCCTTCAAATTTTCTTGCCGGTCTGTTTAATTTTTTTCTTTCTTTAGAGTATTCGTAGACCATGCCCATTGTGTAATTTACCGGAATACCCTTCATTAGGAGACAGTCGCCACTGCATATGTATTATTGCCTCTTATGTTCTCGGGTAAAACTCAATATTCCTACTTTCTCTACTTCAAACAGCTTTATCAACATTTCGGCATTTCATAAAAGGAAAGAATAAATGGATGTATGAGAAGAACAATGGGTTACGTTTGCGGCATATTATGGGCATGGTCAATATATGTAACAGTGTTGAGATTCATCTACCTATTCCTTCAATATTTATTTGATTTTAGAAACATTGCGGCCTCCATACGACACCTAGCAAGGAGGGGTCAATACAAAACTAAAAAGATGCGACAACACTTTACAGAATCATCATCATCATCAGCCTAGTTACGCCCACTGCAGGGCAAAGGCCTCTCCCATACTTCTCCAACTACCCCGGTCATGTACTAATTGTGGCGATGTTGTCCCTGCAAACGTCTTAATGTCATCCGCCCACCTAACTTTCTGCCGCCTCCTGCTACGCTTCCCTTCCCTTGGAATCCAGTCCGTAACCCTTAATGACCATCGGTTATCTCCCCTCCTCATTACATGTCCGGCCCATGTCCATTTCTTTTTCTTTATTTCAACTAAGATGTCATTTACCCGCGTTTGTTGCCTCACCCAATCTGCTCTTTTCTTATCCCTTAACGTTACACCGATCATTCTTCTTTCCATAGCTCGTTGCGTCGTCCTCAATTTCAGCAGAACCCTTTTCGTAAGCCTCCAGGTTTCTGCCTCATATGTGAGTACTGGTAACATGCAGCTGTTATACAGTTTCCTTTTGAGGGATAGTGGCAACCTGCTGTCCATGATTTGAGAATGCCTGCCAAACGCACCCCAGCCCATTCTTATTCTTCTGGTTATTTCAGTCTCATGATCCGGATCCGTGGTCACTACCTGCCCTAAGTAGATGTATTCCCTTACCACTTCCAGTGCCTCGCTACCTATCGTAAACTGCTGTTCTTTTCCGAGACTGTTAAACATTACTTTAGTTTTCTGCAGATTAATTTTCAGACCCACCCTTCTGCTTTGCCTCTCCAGGTCGGTGAGCATGCATTGCAATTGGTCTCCTGAGTTACTAAGCAAGGCAATATCATCAGCGAATCGCACGTTCCTAAGGTATTCTCCATCAACTTTTATCCCCCATTCTTCCCACTCCAGGTCTCTGAATACCTCCTGTAAACATGCGGTGAATAGCATTGGAGAGATCGTATCTCCCTGTCTGACGCCTTTCTTTATTGGGATTTTGTTGCTTTCTTTGTGGAGGACTACGGTGGCTGTCGAGCTGCTATAGATATCTTCCAGTATTTTTACATATGGCTCATCTACACCCTGATTCCGTAATGCCTCCATGACTGCTGAGGTTTCGACTGAATCAAACGCTTTCTCGTAATCAATAAAAGCTATATATAAGGGTTGGTTATATTCTGCACATTTTCCTATCACCTGATTGACAGTGTGAATATGGTCTATTGTTGAGTAGCCTTTACGGAATCCTGCCTGATCCATTGGTTGACAGAAGTCTAAGGTGTTCCTGATTCTATTTGCGATTACCTTAGTAAATACTTTGTAGGCGACGGACAGTAAGCTGATCGGTCTATAATTTTTCAAGTCTTTGGCGTCCCCTTTTTCATGGATTAGGATTATGTTAGCGTTCTTCCAAGTTTCCGGTACGCTCGAGGTTATGAGGCATTGCGTATACAGGGTGGCCAGTTTCTCTAGAACAATCTGACCACCATCCTTCAACAAATCTGCTGTTACCTGATCCTCCCCAGCTGCCTTCCCCCTTTGCATAGCTCTTAAGGCTTTCTTTACTTCTTCTGGCGTTACCTGCGGGATTTCGAATTCCTCTAGGCTATTTTCGCTTCCACGATCGTCGTGGGTGCCACTGGTACTATAACAGGCTAAATGATCACACAAGAGAGGTAAAACAGTTTGACAGAATCCAGAACAAACGTAAGAATACTAAGGAATAGTAACACGATATATATTTTATCACTTCCGCAGAAAATTGGTCCGTGGGCAGTCGTCAAACGGATCCATCAAGCTTGCTCCAAATTGAATTGCTAACGGAAGCAAAGTAAATTTAAAGCAGTTCAGTTGCGAAATAGGGGGGCAAATATTCAACGAATCTGAGTGCCTCTTTCAGCGCACAGAGCTCGTGACGATAGATATAGGCACGTGGACAAGAAGAAACCTGACAATGTTGTGGAGCATGATAAGACGAGCACATGTGCCTGTCTGATTCAGCAACTTTAGGGGCAATAGCTGAGCATGAGAGGAGGGTGGGAAATGACGATGGCACCTGCCGTATATAAATCGCATCGCTTTTTTCGCACAGCTTCAAGTTTATCTTTGTCGCATTTATGGTGAGGGCACCAGACTATAAAGACGTATTCAAGGAGGGGTCGGACTGGTATTTTGTAAGCCGTGAGTTTGCACTCTTTAGTGACATTTTTCAGTGGGCGGTTGACATAACTAAGCCTCTGAAACGCCTTTGAACAGATGAGTTTGATGTGCTCGGGCCATGTTAAGTTAGTCGTGACAGTGATGATTCCAAGACACTTGAATTCGTTGACGCCCTTGACGTCAACGAATTGGCAGTCAAACAGCAGTCATTGGCGCTGTTTGTTTAAAATTAACCGACATTTGACAGGAAGGAGTGGCTCCAGCCGAAAAATCAACCAAAAACGATATATATATATATATATATATATATATATATATATATATATATATATATATATATATATATATATATACGTTTATTGGATATTAGTGGCACCAAGACGGAGCGCTGGGAGACACCTGAGTAGCTCACAATGCGTGAGCTTGTTAAGAGGACCAATTTCAGACCTCGAATCCAATGACCTAGGCAGCCACTCAGGTATTTCCTCATTTTTAAGCACCGAGAGCAGTTTAACGATAATTATTTTGTTGCGAACTGTGTCAAATCCTTTCGCGTAATCTATAAAGATGACGTCTATGTGTTCACGAGTGGTTACCATGGCAACGAAACATCATCAGTTAATTCGATGAGCAGTGTGACAATTGAGTGGCCAAGCACGGAACCCATGTTGCAACTTAGCAATAATGCTAATATCGCTAAAATCCTGCTGGTATGCTCATGGAAGATATGCTCTAATAACTCAAGGCATGTGTTAATTAAAGAAATAGTGTGCAGTTTGGAAGCATCTGCTTGTTTTCATATTTGTATACGTGATGGCAGCGGCTATCTTGCAGAGGCGACGAACAGTGCATTATTCAATCGACCATTGGAAAATAGTGATTAGGTAATGTGAAACCCATTCCGAATACCATTTTAAAAATTTATTTGGTACACCAGCTGGCCTATTACTCTTATGCCAGTACTGAGCAGAAGGATAAGAATGCCTGCTATGGATATTTAGATATCAGAGATGGGCTGGGCCGTACCGTGTGCTCTAGAACTTGGGTTAGTACCATCGTCGGAGAGAACACAGATTTAAAGTCGTTGCCGAATGCTACAGATATAGAACATAGATCAGAACAACGTTCGTCGTCAATAATAAATATAGACGATACTAGGGATACACGAATAATAGTTTTCTAAAATTTCACTGGATGACCTTCCTTAGCGTAACGAATCTATTGTTAAAATATAAGTATTGTATTACTTTTTGTTTTAATGTTGACTGATGCTGACTGTTTGGCGGGCAGTTCCGACACTTCTGAAGCTGTTTGACTCATTGCCTAAGTTGGATGACAGATGTGCTGTATCAGGCGTGTTTCAAGTTACGTATTATTCATTTTTGCGGAAGAATTTTCAAAATGCACTTATGGGAATTGTTGTAAAAGAACGCAAGTTAGGTATTGACGTTGCAATGGGCACTGGAGTTGAAGATTTGATCGAAAGGTATTGCCCGAAAATCAGTAAAAGCAACGTCATTTGGACAGTTTTCAAAACAAACCGTACGACATCAATGGCCAGAATAAATGCAATGAGGAGTGCATTCTTATCAAAAATATCAATTTCACATTCAACGCAGTTACGTAAAAGTGGCTCATTCACAAAGACAGCATCCAAGGTGGAATCTTCACGAGTGGTACAGGGAGAACTTGAATTAAGTCAAATGATGTGTCCATGATAATCAAAGACTCGCGTAATAATTTGTCACGGCCAGCTACAGAAACAAAGCTACAGTTTATACTCTGGACAATAAAATCACCGCAAAGTAACAACCTACAGCAACTGAGCCTGTGCTGAACTATGTAATCACAAACGGTAGGAAACATATCGCCAGAGCTGGGCGGGTGGCATATGGCGCCCAAAACCACCAGTATGGCACCGATTGGAACTTTGGCCCAAATTTATCCCGCCGCGACGCGTGACGTCGCCGCTGCCAGAGAATGATTACACGGTGGTATACCGGCCAAGAACCGGCATGAAACTGTCCAGCTGGCTGGCGAGAAGATCACCGAAGGACTTGCAAGGGCAAGTGGTTCCCTTTTCAAAGAATTTTGCGCGAACGTAACCATCCAAACGCAGTGGAAGCAGAACCTGATAATTGCCAGCACCGCAGACGAGGACTACGCACTGAAGCTCGGTTCCATCAGCAGCATCGAACTTGGGGCGGCCACATACGAGATGACGCCGTACATCAAACCGCCCCCAGGAACAGTACGTGTAGTCGTGCACGGTATCACTGCGTGTACGACGGAGAAACGACTTGCGGAACTACTGGCAGCCAACAACTGTGGCATCCTGCATGCGAGGATGCTCGGCGAATCCACCTCAGCAGTTATCACCTTCGAAGGTCCGCACATCCCTTTCTATGTGAAGGTGGTTGGCTCGTACACACGTTGCCACCCATACCGCAGATCGGTATAGTATTGCAAGGCCTGCGGAGAAATCGGCCACCGGCAGGACGTATGCCCCAACCCAGACAAACATATCTGCAACCGGTGGGGGGTGTAGAACCCACATGCAGATCATGACTGCCTGTTGCAGTGCAAACTATGTGGACTGCCTCACGAGACGGCAAGCAAGGAGTGCGAGAACAGGCTCAAGCCAAGACCCCCACCCCTGTACGTGAGGGAGAGAAGTAAATCAAGAGGCCGACAACCACCTATAACAAGAGAGACAAGTTCAAGTTCCTCGCAATATAGAACATGTAAGCCATAGCAAGAACAGCAGAAGATCAGCTGGGCGGAAGTGATAGCCAGTTCCAAGTCGACAACCGACCCATTTCCCTCACTGCCGACACAAGAGCGAAATTCGAGATACGAGGAAACCATCTCCTCCCTCAGAAGGCAAAACGCCGACCTGATGAAGTGGAATGAAGTGCTCATGAAGCGTCTAGAAGAGCAAGAAGGTCGTCAGGAGGAACGGGACAGAAGAGCTCAGGCCAGGGAACAAGCCCTGGAGAGGAAGCTCCAACATCTCATTGACCAATTGCAAAAACAGCAGAAACCGACCACAACACCAACGCCGCCGAGGGAACATACTCCCCCGATAGAGGTCCTAGAATCGGGAATAGAGTACGAGATGAACAAAGCCCGAACCGAAGACAAGGCCGAACTGAGAAATGAGTTCCGAACCGAACTGGCTCAGGCCGCGACACCATAAGCAAATCTGTGGCAGCCACCGTCCAAGCAGCCGTACAAACGTTCCGCCAGGAGATCACCCAGATGGGCAACGAGCTCAGCCAACGCATCTCCATCCTTGAAAGGGAAAAAGAGCAGGCAAGGAAAAAGCCAAAATACCCCATCAGAGAAGCCCAGATGAACGAGACTCTGGGAAGCCGAGATGGCGAATAAGATAGCAAATAAGAAAGAAGCGACCGAAACCCTCAAAACTTGGCAGTGACATTGCAGGGGAATAAATCGGAAACGGCAAAATTTACTTCATCTATGCACCCTGCACCAACCTGACGTCATCGCGTTACAGGAAATAGAAACAAATAATATTACGATGCGCGGCTACAAAACGCACATTGCCCAAGGAAGGACCCGGACCGCCGTCCTCATCAAGAAGCACTACACGACGCAGTAGCACCAAATCAACCGCAGAATCGAACACACTCTGAACTGGTTCCTCCCAAGAAAACCCTGCAGAGTCTCTACATCCTGATTGTTTACATTCCTCCTCGCGACACACTAAAGGACTTGGACAAGTTCCTGAGAGAAGTGAAGAAAGTCACCAACGGTCAAAAACTTCTCGTGGTGGGTGACTTTAACGCTTCACACGTGGCTTGGGGCTACCGATCAACCAACAAGAAGGGTATGGACGTGCACAACGCGGCACAACACCACCAGCTGACATTGTGGACCGATCCTCTAATACCAACTAGAATCGGCAACAGTGTCTCCAGAGACACCAGCCAAGACCTGACCTTCTCCACTGGCTTAAGGCAAGTCGAGTGGTCGAAACTGGACGATACTCTGGGCAGTGACCATCATATATCATCCAGACCGAAATCATGCACCACAAAACCCCCGTGAGATTAGGTAAGGCCAAAATTACGGACTGGCCCGCTTTCCGGAACGATGAACACCCCAGAATCCTAGATGACATCGAGGAGTTGACCAAGAACGTGATGGACTTGGTTACCAAGTACACAAAGACCATCCAACTCACTGCGGACAATCCCGAAGTCGACCCACACCTACTTCATCTCTGGGAGGCCAGGCGAAGACATTTGAAGAAATGGAAGAAGCAGAAGAGAAACCGCAAACTCAAGATCCGCATTGGCGCAGTCTCGCGGCAGGCCGAGGAGTATGCTGATAAACTCGGACGTCAGAACTGCAGTCAAGTGTGCGACCAGTTACAGGGAACCCTCAGCAACCAAAAGACCTGGGCCATTCTAAATACCCTTCTGGCGAAGACGGAATCAAAAACTGTCACGGGGCAACACATACAAAGACTTCTACACAACTTCCAGGGAACCGAAGACGAAGCGCTCGAAGCCATCACCGGGAAATACATCGGAGACGAGCAACAACGGAAGACGCAGCCAGTCATTCACCCGCAGTACGAGGGGGAACCCAATCCGGATTTAGACCAACCTTTCACCAAGTCGGAGATCATGGCAGCCTTAAGAAATCTCACAAGAAACACGATGCCCGGCAGGGATAAAATTAATAACAAGACCCTCCGTAACCTGGACGACGGGGCAACCGAGAGTTTACTAAAGTTTATCAATGAAAGCTGGGACACCGGCACTATATCGGCTTTCTGGAAGCACGCGGACGTAACGATGATCTCAAGACCCGGCAAGCCCATCAACCTACAGAACCTACGTCCGATCTCTCTCACGTCATGCGCGGGAAAACTCTTCGAGCACATGCTCCACAATCGTGTCTCGCCCTATCTGGATGAAGGTGGGCACCTGCCGAACACTATGTTCGATTTCCGCCCTAACCTCTCCACCCAGGACATTCTACTGCAGCTTAAAGAAGAAGTCATCGACGGCCTCAGCACATTCCACAAGAGTGCCATCCTGGCACTCGACGTGAAGGGAGCCTTCGACAACGTCTCACACGAAGCAGTGCTAAACAGACTACAACATACCAACTGCGGATGGTGGACATACAACTACGTCCGGGACTTCCTGATGGGTAAAATGGCGACCATAGGCCTGGGGGATCTCAGGACCGAGAAGTTTCAAATACCGCAGAAAGGAACCCCCAGGGGTCGGTGATCTCCCCGTTGCTGTTCAATATAGCGATGAGGGGATTGCCGAACCTCTTGGAGAACATCAGGGGTATCCGTCACGCAATGTATGCAGACGACCTGACCATGTGGACGTGCACGGGTTTGGCGGGCGAACAACAAGAAGCCCTGCAGGAAGCCATCGACAGGACCGGGCATTATCTACACCGCTGCGGTCTTTCATGCACGCCGGAAAAGTCGGAGCTCCTGATCCTCAAAAAGAGGACAAGAGGGCGGCCTCCGCAAGAGACACCTGACCCAACGTTGACACTAAATGGAGTCAACATACCCAAGGTGGACACACTCTGTATTCTGGGCCTCACTCTCGAGAAGGACGGTGCCAGTCTCGCCACCATTAAAACACTGCAAGCGACAGTTACCCAAGTCGCACACTTGGTGCGAAGGGTGACAAACAAAAAGCACGGCCTGAAAGAGCAGGACACACTCAGAATAATACAAGCCCTGATAATCAGCAGAGTCACTTACGGCACCCCATACCTGGGTCTCAAGAACAGCGAGAGAGACAAATTGAACACCCTAATACGAAAGACTTACAAGCTGGCACTGGGGCTTCCACCGACGACGTCGACGGAGAAGCTACTCAGCCTGGGCGTCCATAATACTTGGGAGGAACTAGTAGAGGCCAACAAGACGAGCCAGATAGAGCGACTCAAGCTCACCAGCACGGGTAGGGACACGCTAATAAGACTGCGCTACCCAGTCGAATATGAGTCCACCAAACAGCGGGTTCCTCTACCCCTGAGGGAGAAGATCACGGTGGCCAGCATCCCGAGAAACATGCACCCTGAATACCACAGCGAAAGGAGGCGAGCGAGAGTGAAAGCTCTACGTAAGGCCTACGAAGAACCAAAACAAGGAGAAGTGCGATACACCGACGCGGCAAAGTACAAGAACAGAGCGGCCCACGCTATCAGCGTGATCAACGGCCAAGGACAAGAGGTAGCAGCGGCCTCGGTAAGCACTCCAGACATCGAGTGCGCGGAAGAAACGGCGATAGCCCTGGCGGCCACTACGGGCCAGCGAGAGGAAGATCTAATCACAATCATCACCGACTCACAAACAGCATGTAGAAATTACCAAAAGGGCCGTATTTCCAAACAAGCCCTGAGCACCCTCGAAAAACGAGACAATTTCCCAGAAGTGTACATTGTCTGGGGCCCGGTACACGAGTCCCTGGCGGGTAATGTAGCGGGTAATGCCGCTGCCCAAGATCACATTTTCAGGGTTATCCCACCAGGTTCACGACCACCGGTAGACCAACAAGATAGCGTCCCGAAAAGATACGCCGATATCCTGAGCCACTACAGACTAGGTAGAAGAATCTATCCACCCCCGCATCCCCAGCTGACAAGAGAAGAGGCGGTGAACTGCCGAAGACAACAGACCGGAGCATTCCCGCATGGCACCCTGCTACATGCCATGTATCCTGCGAGCTATACTCACCAATGCGCCGTCTGCTCTAAGCCCAAAACCGTCTACCACATGGTATGGGAATGTCAACAAAATCCATCGACACCGCCCATCACCGGACCAACCGTCGACCAGCGGGAGGCCCAGCTGACAAGCTCGAGCCCTGAACACCAGCATCGCCTTGTGAGCAGGGCCAAGCTATCAGCTCAGGCCCACGGCATCCTGGACTAGGGACGCCGCCCACCTCGGACGATTTTACCGTTGGCTCATTTCAACTAATAAAGTTTATTCCTCCTCCTCCTAGAAGTGCGGAAGTTTTGATGCCATTTTGGAAAAAGAGTGGCACGCCGCCAGATCGACCAACCGGGCGATCTCCGTAGAACCGTGTATCGAGATGGCAAATATTCAACGTAGGAAATAACATTGCTCAGCGAAGTTTTCGTTAAACATGCAAAAGATGCGTCGCGACAATCCACAAAACAGTTTGAGTGTTCAGTTTTATTTGGTACAAAACGCGCACTTACATATAAAAATGTCAGTCTCCAGTTAGATTGCAGTCAATTGTAACTGCTGGTAAGGAGAGTTTTGGTAGTCTTGACAACACATTTTTTCGCATCGTCCCAAGTGTGGCCATTGATATCTACGTTAAAGCGAGTCGTAGTTCAATCGTGCCTCGTTGGAATTTTTTCTCAGATTAATAGAGGGCTTCCATAGCTTGCCAAGAATCTCGCGCACACTAAAAGAAAATTCTTCGCCAATGGAAACCTTCTAATTCTTTAGTTTACTCGTGTTATGTAGTATTTCAACCATGGTGCTGCATTCCATCAGTGTAAAATCATAGGCCTTTCTTTGTACGGAATAGGTCTCCGAAGTCTGTGGCAGCGCTCGGTGTTGTCACATTTGATTTCCAGCTTAGTTGACAAAAGATCAGTTACTAATTTAAGCAGCTGATCACATTCCAACCTCGTCACTGCTATTATCTGTTCGCCCGGTTCGCCCTAGCACCGTCACGACTACAGGTTCCTTGATAAAATGCGCAACAAATGTCGAAATTGTGCCTAGCATTGCAGTGCCACATTTTCACCTGGAAAAATTATGTGAAACGATCCTACCTTTTCTTTTCTTTCTGATTTCTTGCGATAGTAATTATGGGGGCACTGCAAGCCAATTTTCTCCGTCCGTGTCGCCGTCATGTTCCATATGCTGCAGGTGAGAGGGAAAAGGTGCGAGGGCACGCCGACAAGGATGGTAGCTCGATGCACACTAGTTGCCCGCACGTCCAATGTTCGGCCTGACGGTCTCGTCCCGTCCAATGCTTTCGCGCCGAGCCTTCTGAAGAAACGCCTCACGCCTTGTCACAATATATATTTTACTTCTACTCCATGACCGGTTTCCCGTACTTCACACGCATACATTTTTACACGTTGACGCTCTTAGCCTTAACGCACTAAAAGGATGCTGTATGTATATCAACCTAGTGGGCGACGAACAGGCAATAGAGAGCAACCTCTAGTAATGTTCCTTGCGGAAAGACACTCAGTGGGAACTCGCAAATGATTGCGAGTTTGATTGCCATAGTGACACCGGTAATACATGTAAGATTCCAGGGGCGGCATTCTCGGTCGTTCACTTTTGGAATTCCAAGAACTTTCGCAAGATTTCACTAATACTACGGCCAAACGCAGTCCTGACACCGGGCTCAGGGCGTCGAGTGCTCGGCATTGTGCTGAAACGCTGACCAGCCGACGCGTACTGTGTTGTACTCTCTCCAAACATCCCGAAAGTCATTGTTCCCAGAAAAGTGAGCTACGGACAATGCTGCCCCTTGAAGGATAGCCTTCCGCCAGTAGTGTTAGGGTGTGTTTTTTCGCCCACTGTCAAGATCTGACGATCTGGTCTGAGTGTGTGTGAGCTTGCTGCCGTCCACTTGCAGTTACCCGCCGCGGCCACTCCCTGCCTGTGGCGTTCCACTGCTGTGCACGGGATTGCCGGTTCAACTCCACGGCAGCGGTGGTCGCGTATTTACCGAGGCTAAATGCAAGAACGGTCGTGCACTATAAGCTTTCAGTGCAAGCAGTAATCACCTGGTCGTCTAAATTGTTAGCGCTCCAACGCCCCAACTTCGGAGAATCAATCGACCAACCACTCACAAGTAGAATGACGGCACCGAGCAGCACGGCCTTCATCTTGACGTCCAAATCCAAGGGGAAGGTGACCGTGAAGCTGTCGCCTACGCTGCAGACTTCATTGCACAATCCGCTCCAGAGCTTAGTTATCGCACCAATCTTCGTGACGCCGTCCATGGTTACGATATCGAACTTCACGGTATCACAACAGATGGCTCGTGTGCAGCAGGGCCCCCTAATCAGCAGGACAGCGTTGTTCTTGCTGTCAAGCACTGCGAAATTCGGATACAGCAGGCTGCACTGCATTCTGAGGGAGCCGATCGTTGCACCTGATTGATCCCGCACGTCCATTTTCTGTAGACAAGAAAGCGAATGATAATAGTAATAATTTATTTAGTATGCCTTAGAGCAACGCTAATGTGCAAGAGCCCGCGCACGCATATTTCCAAAATAAAGCTAAAAAATAGGTAAGAACAAAGGGAAATGATAAGCAAAACGTGGGAAACTCTGGGCATTATACGCCGAACACATTAAATTTTAAACGAGAATTCTGCTAGGTCCTATATTACTAATACTACTAATATTACCCTTTATTAGAGATAAGCAATATCTACAGATATTTTGCTAGGTCTGCTGAAACCTTCAGTGGGCTCCTATGATACTTTCTTACCTAGCTACTTAGTATAGTAATAGGAATAACGATGATAATCACGATGATAATCAATTTTATTTACGTGTCCGGGAAGAACGGGTTTCAAGGTTGAGGCGTATGTATACAGACAAACACGGGTTATGGTTTTCAAGTTTTAAAATTTTGAGAAGTTAGCATAATTATGGTCTTTATTTAATTATGGGGTTTTACGTGCCAAAATTATTTTCTGATTATGAGGCACGCCGTAGTGGAGGACTCTGGAAATTTCGACCACCTGGGGTTCTTTAACGCGCGCCACGTCTAAGCACACGGGTGTTTTCGCATTTCGCCCCGATTGAAATGCGGCCGCCGTGGCCGGGATTCGATGCCACGACCTCATGCTCAGCAGCCCTTTACCACACCCACTGAGCAACCACGGCGGTTAATTATGGTCTTTGAACTGGATTATTCGAACAGGGGAACATGTACGAGAAATGAAAACAATTATTCAACTGTTTAAGGAAGGCTCACTTATTCACATTTTAATTATATTACGGCTCATTGGAATTTACTATTTGCAGCCGCTGACTTTGCAAGACGCATCATACCACTTTGAATGAATATCCAGGGGGACACTAGTTTCAAGATATGATTCGTGTGTGACGAAATACATGGGCGTACCACTTAAGGCTGTGTTCAGTGCACAAAACTCCATTCTGTTAAATATGTAAGTGGAACAGCCATCGTTCCTTGCGGTATAGTAATAACACACATCTGCAAATTGGTGTCATTCTATAATTTCATTCCAAGCTGATATATCGGGCAAGCTATCTGGATACAATTCGTAAATTGAAATTGCCACGACAACTGCCAATTTTTTGAATTCGTTGAATATGCGTTTTTATTTCACGTGCAAATTATGACCGCTTCGGAATAACCTAGCTGAAAGGCTATTGATGCTATCTTAAAGGGTGATTTCTAAAAATGCCTAAAGCGCTTAAAAATGATAATACGTATCCCTATATATATGAACAAACATGAATAAAACAGCACATTCTATACAATTGCAATTTCCAAACAATTCGCAGGTTCGCAAGAAAGGCCAATCGTCGATTGCGATAGGAAATTCGCACGCAGCTCCATGAAGTAGAGATGGCAGTTTTAACGGCCGTATAAACTTGGAAACTCTCGTTTACTAATACAAATAACAAGCATAGTGTTCAGCGCTCACAAACATGAACGCATTGCAGTTGATGAGCGCGGAGACTCGCTGTCAGAGCGATGCTGCGAGCAACTGCGGCAGCAGGAGCGATCGAAATGACCTTCGTCACATCGCTTCGACGCAAGAACGGCGACAGCACAGCGCGCACAAAGGTACGAGCCGCCTGCACGCCCACTTCAAGCTACGGCGCATGCGACCGACCGCGGCCTCGCAAACTACGCACTTGTTGGCGGAGTCGAAGCCACCGCCCCTCCCTTCCGCGCTGCGTTCCCGTTGTTCTTCCTATATGGGGTGCGATATTTAGCCGCGAGCGTCAGTTCCCCTTATGCACAGTAGCGAAATGCGCTGTTGCTGCCGGATGACAATACCTGGCCCGCTCCCTCCCTTCTGCCTAACAACAATGCCATGTTTAGTAATAGGTCATGAAATTGATTTGAGTGCTGCTTACAAAATATGCAAACGTCTGTGAAGTATGCCAGTTTCTTGTTAGCTTACAACGTCTACTGAGCGAATCCTCCGGATGATGCATCGTATCAGAAATAAGCACCATGGCATGAAGGAAAGGGACGCCATCCGCTTAGTGCAGGCTTTCGTGATTTCTCGGATAATGTACGGGACGGCATTCCCTAACCTCTCCAAGTGGGAAAGCGAAAAGTTGGAGACACTGATCGGGAAGGCCTACAAGACGGCACTGGGGCTGCCAAACTCCATGCCAATGGTAAAGCTCATGGCTCTAGGAGTACATAATACTCTCAAAGAGATGTGGTAAGCACAATGCCTCTCACAACTCAATAGGCTCGCACTCACAAAACCAGGTATAGATCTGCTCAAAAAGATCCATATTAATCTGCCCTATACGATAGACCAAAGGGAAGAAGTACAACGTGATGTGAGGAGACGCATCAACGTGTACCCCATTCCGCAGAACATACATCCCGCATACAACATCGAAAGGAGAAAAGCAAGAGGGGAAGCCCTGCAGAAGAAATGGGATGAGCAACCTAACACCCTCTATGTGGACACCGCAGGGCCAAAGAATGGAGTGATGACTGTTGTGGTCTCAACGCCTTCAGGATCGATGGCGAATTGCGCCTCGATGAAAACATCCGACCCCACTCACGCAGAGGAAGCAGCTATTGCATTAGCTATAGCATCTAATCTCAACGCTGATGTGCTCACTGACTCCCAGAACGCCTGTCGCAACTTCAAAAATGGATTAATTCACAGGTGAGGGTTGTCATTGCTGACTACGCATCCACCCAGCCAAGCCTCTGTCATCCGCTTTCCCGGTCACCTGTAAGTACCAAGAGGAAACAATGCCGCTGACAGGCACGCCCGAGCTCTTCTATACCGGGTGTCTCCCCCTGATGACCGTGAAGGGTGCTGCGACCTAACTACTTTAGGAGTGTATGCTAACAATCTCGCACCATACAGAACAGCCGGGAAGGAGTACCCAACACCACATAAATCCCTCAATAAGTTGGAAGACAACACTCTTAGGATACTACAAACTAATACATACCCAACGCCAGCAAAGTTACACCAGCGGTACCCTACACTATACCCCCGCGATGCCCACACTGTGGAGAGGTAGCTAACCTCTACCACATGGTGTGGGCTTGCCAATTTATTCCCATAGTTGACCCCATTCCAAATCCCTCAAAAGAGCAGTGGGAGGCTATTCTGCCCAGCGATGATCCTGACCGTCAGCACTGGCTGGTGGGGAGGGCCAGCGCTGCAGCAGTAACCAGTGGGCTACCGGACTAGGCGGCCCACCCACGAGTTCTACGATTATCCTGCAAATAAAGATGTTTTCAGTCAATCAATCAATCCCATTCTCGATTCTCTTCTCTGGCGCAGGTTTTTAGCGCTGTTTTCAAACATTATGCAACTCATCTGTATTGCCTGCATGTGGCATCACTTAAGCCTTTCGGCCATTTTGCACTAGTTTGTTTTACACGCACTCATCGCAACTGCGGATGCCTCTTTTCCAAAGGCTGCGAACTTAGAAAATACATATGTGTTTATCATACGTATAACGGAAGTAAGTTCTTTACGAGTGTGGATAAATCATTTACAGAGACGGTAGAAAAACGGTCCCCAGAGCCCTGTTACACAGCGCTGGTAACTATGGGCGTGCTTGAGGACGCTCCGTTGGAAATGACAAAACATATGCGGTCTGACAGGTAGCCCCGATACAAAGGTAAAAAAAGGTCACGAAACACCGGTTTTGCAAAGTTTTGGGAACAACACTTTGAGAAGTCGGCTTCTGTCTTCGAAAGCTTCCTATGAGTAGGCCATAAAGCTAGCGAGGTTTCTTGTTGTACGGCCCGGAAATTACGTAAACTTACCGTACCATACCCTACTACTACTACCTACTACCTGACCCGCAAGGGCTGCGGTGTCAGGTAGTAGTTTTCTTTCCTTCTTGGGTTGTCTTTTGCCTCTCGCACATGCCCACCATGTATGAGAGCTGTGAGCTAAGAGTGCCAACGCTGTTCTTTACTCATTTCGTGACGCGGTGGTTTGCAGCATTGCTCCGCCTTGTCTCCTTACCCCCTGTCGACCATCATGCCTCGCTGCCCTCTGGAATGTATCACGATAGATCTACCGCAAGCGCTTCAGTTTTTTTTTTAATAGTTGGGGTTTTACGTGCCAAAACCACTTTCTGATTATGAGGCACGCCGTAGTGGAGGACTCCGGAAATTTTGACCACCTGGGGTTCTTTAACGTGCACCTAAATCTAAGCACACGGGTGTTTTCGCATTTCGCCCCCATCGAAATGCGGCCGCCGTGGCCGGGATTCGATCCCGCGACCTCGTGCTCAGCAGCCCAACACCATAGCCACTGAGCAACCACGGCGGGTCGCTTCAGTTAGTGCAATTCTTTAGCCGTGGTCTCGGATAATTACATCCGTGTCGTTACTCTTGTTGCGACGTGCAGATAGCTCCAGAGAGCATCGTGGGGACGCGACGGAAAGGCCCAAAGTTTCCGCATTTCTGAACGGAGTATGCACACTTTCTACAACCGAACTATAGCCTCACGCTACGTTGGCGATATATACGTGCCTGGAGGCAGCAAAAACAGAGAGACGAATCACATCGAAGTGGCCGGTCAAGCCGCAGCACTTCGGCATCGCGGGAGTCGTGCAGCCCCATCTGGAAGGCCCGCCTGGGGCCCAGGCACAGGCCCTGCCACAAGACGCTGCGGTCCTCGGTCACCTTGAAGATAAACTGGTCCATGGCGTTCGTCACCAGGTACTCGCTCTGAATGCTGTTCGGCAAGAGCACTGCGCGAGTTGAACATGTGATCGCAAGTGTGTAGTGTACGACTCTGCGAACATTCGTCCAGGCGTCTCTCTCCAAAAGTTCATTAGTGTAGTCGTCTAATAATTCAAGGTGAGAAGGAAAAGACTGAAAGCAGGAGAAGGAAGAGACGTGCACGTACCTATGATCCTGGTAACCGGGTCTATCTCCTTAAAGGAAATTTTATATATATTCCTCAGCGGGAGGCGCTCCCTTATATATAGGAGGTTTCGCCGGTTATCTCTCTTGCCTATGTTCTAGCCGCACCTTCCTTCTGTGATCAGATTACTTGCGCGACACAAATATTGGTGTATTCTAAAACTTGTTCGAGCACAACTGATTGCGCTGTTGTGTGCATATGAATAGCCGTATATGAATAGCCGACGCTTCCAATTTCGGAGATTAATTTTTCATGCATCGAGGAGTGTGCTGGCTGCTATCATCCTGCTGAGAGTTATTTTTTTTTTGCTGAGGTCTGGTTCGAGTTAAATGGACAATGGACATTTGTTCAGAGCTTCCTGTTGCCATGAAAAGAAGGCTACGGAGGGGAAGCGCGCACGAGTGAGAGCACTTGTGAAAACAGCCCCACATTTTCGTCCACGTTAGTTTAACCTGGTGAAAACAACACAAAAGCCACTCATTTGCAAAGCCTAATTAAGACAAAAGACATGACTTAGTATTGAAGTTTGCCTATTTTGAGACTTTTCCTTCGGTGTATGTTGGCAAACGCGAAATCCTCTCACGTAGCATTTGGCTCTTGTATGGTAGCGGCCTGACTACTTCACGCATTAAAACATCTGCAGAAGCTCAGCTGTCGTAGCCTTCCCTTCATTGCCACAGAAAGTTGTCCAGGGGTATTCGGCGTGACAATGTGCACTCGAGCTGTGGGCTGTGCGAAAAGACATACTGATAATAAAGAAGGCCACGGGTGACAAACCAGGTGCATGCCACATTACGATCCCTAATTAACTTACCCAACTTTCGGTTCGGTGGCAGTATAGAGTTTCTCACGGAAGCGTTCTCAATGCCGCTGTGTTCGGATGTTAGCATTGCCACCTTTTGTCAGCCACAACCGAATTCACGTTACCATATTGTCAATTTGTATAGCTGGAAATTGTTGTACGAATGCGTTCAATGCTTTAACGCGTGCGCTACATGCAAGGTTGAGAGGGCATTCGTCTTTTTGTGCAAGGGCACACCAAGTGGATTGTTTACGTTTAGATTCCTTGGCGTTGTTGAAACGTGCCAGGGTTTAGCGGAGCCCCTTCTTAGTGGATAATTTCTGTGTCGCCGGCGGAAGCGTCTTGCGCAATCTCACAGCAGCACACTCAGTTTCTACTTCGCCGGCATGCTGCCACTGTGATAGCGTCTTGGTTCGCCACAGTCTGCGATGGCGAAGCAGAAGTTAAAGATGACTGCGAAGAGCTTGGTGCGCAAAGCTCCCTTCATCGAAGCAGCCGAAGTGCCCAAACCGACATAGGCCGGTGTGTCTTCAACACATACAGAGAATGGGCGAGGGAGCAAGCGGCATGCTCATCACCCCATCCCCTTTGCATCCCCTCGGGCATCCTCCTCAGGGTGGAAATTCGTCACGCCCTAGTAACCGTGGGAACAGGAGTCCTTGTCACACCTACTAAGCCTGACCCAGGCGTTAATGACAGGCGTGGAAAAATATCATGCTTAGACTAGGCGTGTAAAAACGCAGCAAACGAACGCGTATATAAACCTGTATTTTTGTACAGTGTGGCGGGAAGCAGGATGTCTTCGAGTGGCGTTGACATGGCTCACATGCTGCGAAATATCGTCGCACAGAAAAGTGCAAGACGGGGTCAGAAAAAGCGGTGACGTGCTCTGTCCTAAGTTCGAGACACTCTGAGATGTGCAGCGGTGGGCACGTCATAACGTTCCTTAAAAACGGTCGTACAGAGGTGCCTAGGGATGAAGAGGAAGACATTGGGACCTACGGGATGAACATTACGATGGTACACAGTGCTATCCCGGAGAGCCTAGAGGCGTAAGAAAGTGTCGTCGGGCACGTATTCAAACCATTGGGTCAGCGCTTTGAGTGAGGCATCGCGACGTTGCTCATAAGGATCGGAGGAGCTGTGACACAAAGAAAACATAAACGGCATTTTTGATGCCAGGAACGCCAGAGCACTCAATGGCTTAACCAACAAAATATCCGCATCTTGGTGTGGTCGTTGGGACTTGTGAATCACAGGGCAAGAAAACTCTTCGGGCTCCCAAGACCAGTGACCAAGCCGACCCGTGGAATGCTTGAGGGAGGAAAACGAGCTGAGAGGATGACTGTTGGTTACCACGGGAAACGGGTGGCTGTAAAGGTAAGAACAAAACTCGGCAACTGCACCACCAACAACAAGGCAGCCCCGTACAGTAACACAACAGTTGCGCTCTGCTGGTGAGGTGAGACGGCTGGCGTAAGCGATCGTGCGATTGTGGCCATGCTGTCGCTGGGCTAGGAGAGCGCGTACACAATGACCACTGGCGTCCATACGCAATTAGGTTGGGGCTATAGGATCGAAGTGGGTGATGATCGGGAGTGATTCGATACCAGAATGGTTTGGAGGGCACGAAATTTTGTCTGCGTCAGGTTGTACTCAAGAAACACCGAAAAACTGCGATTTGGCTGCGGCCGAAACGGCATTTCGATGAGATGATTTCGATGAGATATCCAGTCTTCGACCTGAAAGCCGGAAGAGAGACCTTTGTCGCGAGCGTGGGAAAGCGTCACGACTGCATGAATGTAACTAGTCGTAACCGATGCTGACGGCGTCTCGTCTGCGGGAGGCATGGCAACGCGCTCGATGTAGCGACCGTTGCGGAGTTCCGTGCAGATAGCAGGAATTGCAAACCTCCAACGAAATATGTTTGGACAGACACACACAAAGGAAGCATTTACATTATATTTACTAGATCAGTGCAGCCACAGACAAGGACGGAAACAAGCTCGTGCCAATCCCAGATGCCCGTCTTCCTTTGCCTCATGTCTAGTAAGCGCCCGCTGCATCGCAACGATATTTACTTGCGACACCTGGTGTTTGCACTCGTGCATATCATCTTGTGTCTGAAACCCTTTGGGCGCAACACGTCAAATCCGCACATTTCAGCTAATGCTTCCGTTCTTTGATTTGCGTGATAAGAGCAAGCTCTCACCGTGCGCACAGTGATCTCCACAAGAACAAAACGTGCTCTATGCTGCAAACAACATCGTTACGATATGAGCGTTGCCTCTTGTGCCCTGTGAAACAGGCGCACGCTTGCTACCATTGCCAAAGTGGTAGTCTCGCAAACTGTAACAGGTTCCCAAATGCGAAGATTGCGCGATATCTCATTGGTCAGCGCGTACACATCCCAAATGTGTATTAGAGTTCTGGAGTACCGTTAGAGTTATTTCTACCTACGGATTAGCGGGTTACCGGCTTCGCGCACAAAACTAGCGCAAGGTCTTTAGAGTTGGCATGTACCGCGCGACCAATTTCTCTTTGCATCCGAACTGCCAACTTTCTAATCACCGTCATGTGATCGTAACCTAGCAGACACGCAGGTGAAGCGATCAGTAGCATTCGGGACCCGTGCCAACGCTTGACATAAATGTATTTTCTGTAGTTTAGGACTTAGAAACATTTTTCCATTTGAAGAAGGCAAGAAGGAATAGTCGGAGACCATGCTTTTGCGTACGGCCACAGCCAAAAATAAGAAAAAAACACACTTTTGGATAGCGTTGTGTGCCTCGCCTCTCTGGAAATCCGGTGTCGGCGTAGTTGTCCTTAGAGAAAAATCATCGGAAAAATTTTTACGTTTACTTCCTTTATGACATGCGCTATATGCTGGTTATATTGCCATTCTGTTGTATCACTAAAGTTGCTCATACCTTGTCTCACACTCTAGACAAAGTTATTATCCGGAATACGGAGAATGGCATTCCACAAAGAAATGTATTGGAAGAAAACACCGGCAACGCATGCCTTCTATGCCAAAACTTCTAAGACCTAATATCAAAAGTACCAAACAACAAAATTGTTTCATTCCCCTGGCGTGGCTGTACAATTTCTCCGGGATCTGTCAATGCCAAAAAGTCGCTCCTCTACCAGAAAGCTCGCCTTCGCCTTCGTGCACAGCGTTCGCCGACAGCGTTTCCTGATACACAGTGTGGTTGCATTAGTTGCCTTGCCGGGAAGCCTGAGAAGCAGTCATGTATCTGTGAGTGCTATCCCTTTCGACTTTTGAAGGTGAAGCTAAAAGGTCCTCCAATCCATGGTAGACAATTTCACCAAATTTTCCGTTTTGCTAAAGTACTTTTCGAAAAGCGACGAAACGGAAGCAAGGAAACCACCGCGAGCTATATGCTCCCATCGTAGTAAAACTTCAAAAATTCACAGCTGTGATCGCCAACCAGGCTGATTTCAGAAGTTGCAATTCGTTTGGAAGGCAAGGCACTAAGGTCACCAATAGGTAAGCGTTTCCAAGTAACAAAGGAATCAATAAAAAACAAAGGCATGAATATGAACTCGAGAGATCAGACTAAATCAGTTATAATTCAAGAGTTGAGGCGTTAGGGTGTTCACCTCCCCAAACAATCTTGGTTGACCGTCACAAAATGCCACTCTTAGTACCGACAATGAAAAGAGTTACGGAGAAAAGCTCAGACAGCCGCTTTTAGGTGATGTTGGAACGTCTTTTACCAGATTCCTTCTTCGTGAGAACATCCTTATATCGAACAAGCGAGGCGTTGCGCGATAGACCGTATCCGCGAACACTCAAATAAGGCGATAAAGACCGCCACTTGTCATTGCAATGCGTTGAATGTGCCTGTGAACCACCTTTCTTCTTTAATATTGCGTCATGCTGCCAAACTAATGACGAGCACACACCGGATAATCTCTGAAGCCATCAACATTTAGTTCAGTCGATTTGTGTGCGTGAACTTTCCTAGCGATTTCGCTCCTTCCGAAGGAAATATCATTCATATGGGAGTGTTTACATTCTTGTTTACCTTCTACGCATGCTCCCTTCCCGTGTTCCCGTGTTTTTTCTTGCGAAGTGGTATAGCTACATACGCTGTTGAAACAATGGCCACTTCGTGGTTAGCCATGGTGGTTGTCCGTCCTTACCTCACGTGCTGTTATTTAGCGCCCCTTTTTGTCAACTCTATGCGTGGCCCGCGGATCGTCCACAGTGGAGAGCTACACGTACCATTGAGGAGATTTACAGACTGGCGGACTTTAAGGTGGTCGATCTGCGTGAGGTATTCCAGGCCCGCGGGGCAGCCCGGGATCGCCGGCCTTTGAACTCCGGTCGCTTGCTGCGTGGCCGCTCCGGCGGTCGGCGGCGACACCACGGGCGTCCGTGTCCGCGATCGTCCAGCTGCTGCTGGATGCGCCGGTCCCGCTCCTGGCGATGTTGGCCGTGATGCCGGCCCTGGTGCCATCGTGCGTGTGACACCTCTGTCTTTCCAAGAGAGCCCGTGAGCGGGTGAAGACCTTCGGCAGCTTCTTTGCAGACTAGTCAGCCGCAGACTGCCTGCCGTGTAAGAGTGCGCCGCAAGGAGAAGACGTGGAGAAGCTCCATACCTACCCTTACCAGCGGTCATTTACGTGGTCATGACAGCACGTATCACTGAGCGAGAAAGGGTGAAAGAAGAGTTCTCACATTATTGGAATGCAATATATTTATTTACCTTCATAAGAAGGTTGGATGCAGTGGTAAAAAGCCGGCTAGAAGGCGAGGCGAGGCCAACACACCCTACAGAGGCTTGGCAATGCTGCACTAGAACATAGAAACAAAAACAGCGTGAAAGCACTTTCACGCAATTAAAAAAAACCTTGACAAAACAAACACAAGATGAAAAAAGTTGACATTGTTCAGCTATAGATACTTTGATTCAGATTCCCTGTTTAATAAATGCGGGAGAGTATTGTGCGGCATTTGACAACAATTATTTCAACAGGTCTTAGGTACAGACGATTTCAGACTTCTTCGTGTTGTGTACTTAGGCTGCTTACGCTTAAATGCAGGCAGCTGCAACGTCAAACAATTATTTTTTCATAACACATGGTTTATACTGTCAGAGGAGCAACGTTTCGCACAACCGGGGAATGGGGTTACACGAATTGGCTTAAAGATCGGATCAAGGTGTTCTATCCGCGCAACCTTCACAATGTTTCCAACACCTATATTTAAAAGGATGACATCGCTTGACAAGACATGACAAGAACTTCATTTGAGTCCTGCGGGACTCAGATCTTGGGGAGCCAAAAGCGAAGGCTCCCAAAGGTGAAGTCGGTGGCTCCGCCCACGATGGAACCGGGAGATCAAGTCCCGCCATAATGTCGTGGGCCCTCTGGACAGCCTGGAGTTGAATGTGGAGATTGCTGCTCTTGAGAGATTCTTGCCATTTGCAGCGCTTGATATTAGAAAAAAAAATATGTGGAACGCAAAGCTGGAAAGGAATTATCACCAACAGGAAAAAGTGTGTATTATACAAAATTTGCCTAAAGGTTCCCTCACTAGGTCATTCCGCTTGAGCTGACAAGCGCAGAGCATACAATGCGCGATAACGATCGTCTCTATAAAGTATTACATCGCTACGCGCCACAGAGAGATCGGAAATTTCAAAGCGAACGTGGTCTGCCCTTCCCCTGGCGGCCGCCGCGCTCCACGCCGTCGTGTGACGTACACGTGCTCGCGCGCCCACGTACATGGGTTTGCGCAGTGACGTCACTCGTGGTCACACGTCAATTCGATAATTATTCAAGGCAACATATGTTATTTCTGTGATATGCTGCTTGAACACACAAAAAGAAAGCTTACAGAAATAATAAAACACACAAACCGAATGCTTGCGTGTTTTGGCTTTACTTCGCACCGCAGTAAAAAAGATGTACTTCCGTTTCCTCTGCTTCCACGTCGTGTGGTCGCGCGCGCGGACAGTGACACTGTGTCATTTCCTACCGTATTCCAGCGCGCCATCATACCCTTTGATACGCTTATGCCTACCTCCGATTTCTTGTAGGACGGACTTATACCGCTAGTCAGGTCTCCTTGTGCACAGCGCGCCAAATCGCGCCCTGTGTGAAACGAGACAACAATCGCAACCGCTCGCACGCTACGCCGCCATTCGCCGATGCATTTCGCCAGTGGAAATGCGTCGCGCCGCAAAAACTAAGGAGAAAAAAGGAATGAAGGCGACGCCTGTGACGTATGCATTATGCGAACCTCGAACTCCGGCATCAGAAAACGCAGGGAAGGACTTTCGCTGGCAGACGCTAGACGGGCCAGTGGAGCGAGGGTCAGTGTTTGCGGTGAAGCTCGCCTACTAAAATACTGGGTTTGCTGCACTGAAATATTCTCTTTCAGCTACTGTTGAGTCAATTTGAAAGAACAAAATTGCGGCAGAACGCTCCCTAGAGCATGTGGACACTTGCAGCGTATAGCCTAAGTTTGCTGTGAGGTGAGGGGCCCTTTAATACGCTTCGGCATGAAGTAATTCAGTAGACACAAGATAGCGACCTTTGAAAGTTTATTCACGACTACTTCGACGTGATCATTCCATAATAAATTTCCATTGAAGATGACTCCTAGACTACTCGACTGATGAAACTGTTTGCATCAGTGACGTACCCATCCCTAAAATAGCGGCGCGTAAGGCAGCCTGTTGCGAAACCTGAGAAGCACGGTTTTGGTTTCTTCAGTGATTATTTTTAAACAATTGTATCTACACCACCCTACAAGGCAGTGGAAATAATGGGAGGCTTGTTGCTCAAGATCTGGCAAATGTGCGACTCTGAAGAGTAAACACATGTCATGTGTATTACTACCAAAAGTGAGAAACTGGCTTATGCAGGTGATGTCATTAACGCAAATGAGAAAAAAAGGTGGTCCCGAAATACCACCTTGCATAACGCCCGAAGTGGCTAAAATCTGCTGAATCATTTATTTTTATCTGTTTTACTCATGAAGTTAAGTAAGACAGAATTATTTGAAGGAGCTTTCCTCGAAAACCAATGTTCTCGAGCCTTGCTGACAGTATTTTGTTACAGATGAGTTCAAACGCTCTTGGAAAACCAATAAATATGCCAAGAAAGACAAGTTTCAGCTCTAAGGACGCTACCAGTAGCTGCTTTTGGGCCGGAAGCGCGGTTTCCGTGAAAACATTTTTCCAGAAACCATGTTGACTGGGAGGTAATATGTTATGTTGTTTACCAAATCGAGACATTCCTCTAGCTACTATCTTTTCTAAACACTTGGAAAAAAACAGGTATAATGCAGAGTGGGTGACCACTTAATAGAATACTTTTGTCTCCTCATTTATTATAACCGTGACTATAGCAATGTGCTTTCTTTTGGAGAATACTGCACCTTTGATGAAACAACGAAAATTATATTTCATCACAAGACTGATTACATCAGCTATCTGTTTAACTGGTAAAATTTCGAGGTCATCGACGTGAAGAGACTTACGGTTGATTGATAAGGAATAAGTTGGTGGATAAGGAATAATCACGACTTACGTCGTGATTATTCCTTAATAATGATCGCATGGTAACAAGAAGGCCCTGGAAACAAACCGTAAGTCAAGGCATTTCGCATTGATGAGATCAGCATTTGCATCAGCCAGATACAAAAACTAACTATTGAAATTGTCTACCTGCGCCTTTATCCACTCCCATATTCTTTGTCTACTGAAAGTTCAAGCACACCATTAGCATTTGTACCCCGAATGATAATTTGGTTTAATCTATTGCTAAACAAGATCCCTCCTCCCTAATAATCCAATATTGAACAGTTTTTCCGTATATCCTTATTTCGCCTGACGAAGAAACGACGCAGTTTGGTTTTGGAATGTTTTACCTTCCGCAAGATCATCCGCTGCCCTGGTTGGGTAAACGAGCTGTAAAGGACTGTTGTCTTTTTCATCATTTTAAGGTATTCTGTGGTTACCGACGGTTTCTACCTTTGCGGGGAATTTTAAGCGTTGCAAGAGGAAAGCTTTCTTCGTGTTCTACCATTCAATTTCTCTTGTTGTGTCGAATCCCAGAACTGTCGCCGACATCATTACTACTTATCAGCACCTCGATGAGCTTCATGTAATCCGCTTACTCCCTGATAGATCTGATTTGAGAGCGTACAACGATGTCAAACTACATAGACACTGACTACGGGGGCTGGCCAAGGGGACTTTGGAGCTTGACAATCCTCCGAAGATTCCCCCGGGGGCGAGGGGGTGTTGGGGGGGGGGGGGGGGGTCAGAGCCTTCGCCCCCACACATCTGCAGTGCCAATACTAGAACTTTCTTCACCGACATAATTTGCGGTTTCTTTTGGCTTGCCTCGCCTTTTTCACTTAAAATCTTATTGTGGCATATAGCTTACTGCGTAGCAGCGCTCCTGAGCAGCGTTTGCCGGAATTCATTAGTACGTCTTTTCTAAATATCTGCCTTTCCACTGCAGCCTTCTTGCGCGTGCAGCTGCACGCCTGTTGCACGTGCTCTCTACTGGGCCTCCCGCTTGGAGCCACTGCGCCTGCGTTGCCTTGCTTCAGGGAGACAAAAAGAATGAACGTAGCTCTCGATTGCTGCCATTTTGTGCATCTACCTGCGGCTGCTGCTCACTAGTGTTTCTTCGGCTATGGCCAATGTTGAATATTATGCTCCGAAAAAGAAGAGAAGAAGACGAAGTTAGAAGCGAGCGTGGAGCCGAGCGCGCGCCTGCATTTTTTGGAGTTGTTTTCGCAAGCGTCGAATTAAAGAAGACGTTCTCTACTTCGGCTCCGCTTCCTGGTTTTCAACATATGGTGCCGTGACCAGGATATCAGACCTACAGTTGAAGACCCCTAACGATGAAGCGAGCTACCTGAAGAGGACGACCTACCGACGCGATCAACGCGACCACGCTGCGACAGAGTCGAAGAACGATCCACGTCATCACGAGGCCTACCATTCCCGACGTGACGACATGGAAATAATACGACGGAAGCGTGCTACCGTTCGAGCGGCGGTCACCAGGTTCATCAACGACATGACAACTCTTATGCAGACGGAACCAACGCCATATGGTGAGCTGACCGACCATCTTAACCTATTGAAGATAAAGGAAACTATGCTTACGGACCTTGATAACCAAGTAGAAGAGCAGGTTACCGATGATAACCTTGAGGACGAGCTTCTCAGCGTCGGACAGTATCAAGAATCTATCGTCCTCGCGAAGTCCCGCGCTGAACGCATTTTATCCGATCAGCAAACAACGACTACGCGCGAATCTCACGATGACTTTCGTCAAGCACGCGCACACGTTAAGCTACCGAAGCTCGATGTGCCGAAGTTTCAAGGTGACCCCATTAAATGGCCGGAATTTTGGGATCAATTTGAGTCTACTATTCACCAGAACCGATATATTACCGACGTAGACAAACTGAAATATCTTCGGAGCTACTTGATGGGTAAAGCGGAAGGTGTCATCAGCGGCCTGTCGACAACTAACGAGAGCTATAGCACAGCTATAGAACTTCTCAAAGAAAGATTCGGTCGGAAGTCACTGATTGTTAACGACCACATGCGTCGCCTTCTAAACCTACGTAAAGTTCGTTCTTGTGAAGATCTCGAAGGGCTTCAAAGGTTGCATGAAGAAGTGCAGACTCGCGTGAGATCCCTGCATTACCTTGGCGTCGAACAAAAAGAATATGGAATCCTTCTGAAAACTGCTATAATACAAAATCTTCCGCAAGAGATGGTACTCCGTTATAATCAGCGCATCTTGTCTTCGACAAATACAGGCGTTACTAATGAAAGTCTAAACGAAATGTCTGTTCTTCTAGACTTCTTGAGCCTTGAAGTAAAAAGCCGGGAACAGACTATAATGATGACTTCTGACAAGAGGGAACAAGCCTCAACCGCAAAACGACAATCTAATGAGCATTTCCAAGGTGCTGCATCTATGCTAACCGTGAAACTGACTCCAGAGAGTTGTATATTATGCGGAGACAAAGATCACTCGGTGGATGTCTGCCCAACGGAACTAACATTAGACGAGAAAAAGCAGAAACTACGGAAATTAGGATGCTGTTTCCGCTGCGCTAGACAATTTCACAAAGCTAAGGAATGCCGAAACTGGAAGAGACTAAACTGTGCGAAATGCAAAGGGCGACATATCACCACAATGTGCGACCCGAAATGGAAGCAGAAGAATACGGAAACGCAGACAACTGTTTCCAGCTCGTCAACAGACTCGATAAAGTGCACAATTCTTCTGCAGACCGCGCAAGTTTGGGCTATGGGCACTGGAAGCAGATGCTTTGTAAGAATGTTGATTGATGGTGGCAGTCAACGCAGCTTCATCACGGAAGAATTGTCTAGGAAGCTGAAAGCCACTGTGTTAGCCGAAGAGCAGCTCACCATCTCGGGATTTGGAAACGTTTCAGCACCGCGGAAATATTATAGGAGAGTACGAGTCACGCTGCATAGCCAGTACGACTCAAACTCACTTGAAGTAGAGGCTATAGAAGTTCCGGAAATATGTAAGGACTTGTCAGCAATAACAGAGACAAATGTACTTGAAAAGTTGAAAAGCAAAAACTACCGTTTGGCTGACCTCAACGCAGTTCAGGACTCACCTGTGCCTGGAATAAGCGTCCTTATAGGTGCAGACTATTACTGGCAGCTTGTCAGCGGAAGAATTCATCGACTGGACGACTCCTTGACCGCCATCGAAACTGTCGTAGGATGGACACTTCATGGAGATACCGGAAGTCCACCTAAGTTCTACAAGCCGGACACCGTAAGGAACTTCAACATATGCCTAGCGGAAGACAATGTTTCCCAGCAACTGAGGTCTTCCTGGGAAATAGAACATCTGGGACTGACTAACGAAGACAGACTTTCGAAAGATGACGAACACGTCCTGAAGAACTTCGTGGAAACAACTATTAGACATAATGATCGCGATAAAGTTGAACTGCCGTGGCGCAGCAATTGTTCCCAGCCTAAAAATAACCGGGATATCACGTTAAAGAGGCTGGAGACCTTGCAGAGAACACTACATCGAGAACCAGAGTTTCAGAAGGAATATGACACTGCCATTAGGAGCTACTTTAACGAAGACTTCGCTCAGAAGGTCACAATGGACAGTACGAGTGAACATATCACGTACTATATGCCACACCGAGCAGTAGTGCGACGCGACAGAACTACGACTAAAGTACGGGTGGTATTCGACGCCTCTTCTCATGCTACGGAGTCACCTTCACTCAACGACGTCTTGTGGACAGGACCGAATTTGAATCCCAACATCATCGAATTACGGCTGAAGTTTCGCAGCTTCAAGATTATAATTTCCGCCGATATCGATAAAACGTTTCTTCAAATATCGCTGGCTGAACAAGACCGAGACGAGTTTCGTTACTTCTGGTTTGAAGAAGGATCTTCCAATATTAACGAACTGCGCATCACAAGGGTTCCTTTTGGTGCCTGCAGCAGTCCCTTTCTCCTTGCTGCAACTCTGCGACACCGCTTACAACTAGTACAAGACAAATCCCCTTCTACTGCCAAACTATTGAAAGATCTTCACAGACTGGAGGCCACCAATAGTGTGTCGGCTACTCAAGAACAGTCATGGAATTCTTGGGCCGAAACTATCTGCTTCAAGAGTCCAGAAAAGGAAGAAAACGATACAGAGGCAGAGACAGCGAAAAGAGAAAGCGATGCCATGAAATTAAGAAAAGAGGATATGGGACTTTTCGGATTTTGTCTAGCGTGGGATGATATCTCTTTAGTTGTGTGTGAAATATGTAACCAAGTCACAAAACCACAGGCTCTGCGAAAGCACTTGGAGCAACGGCATGGGAGCATCGACACCTTTGGTAGGGGTGACCACACTGCTGACACGTGCGTGCTCCACCCGGCGGGTGTAGGGAAGTCGTCGGGGCACAGCTCCTTGTCATCGTCGTCCTCATCGTCGTATTCAACGTTATCGTCTTCCGCCCTGCGACACTCGAGCGGGCTTGCCGGGCACCCGTCGTCAACAGCAAAGGCTCCATCTGGGTCCTCACGTCAGGAAGGCACAGCAGTGGGGTGAAAAGGCTAAAACGAAACAACCACACGCTGGCCCCCGTGGTCCAGGTGGAGCGAATACCACTTCCACGACAGCCTGAAGCCATGGCCGCCCGCAACCGCTCACCAGGCCTTGAAAAAGAATTACCTTCACCCCAGCAGCCACTACCTTTAACGCCTGGAGGGCTAGGAATGCTGTCTGGGCCGGGGCCAGGGCAGGCTAGTCACATAACACCCGACGCATGCACCATCAGCCCGTCAGCAAGGGTGGCTGCGAAGGCTTCCACTGCGGCACCTACGCCCATCAGGAAGACACCTGCCAGCAATGGTTCCACCACGAGCAAATCAAAGTGCTCATGGTGCCGACGGCTTTGCCGACGGCAAAGTTCGCTCATGCAAACTGCGCACTTCTAGTGGCAACACGTTGCGGAGACCGGCACAGATGCGGTACCACCTAGAATCTGCTGGACAAGCTCCGTCTTGAAAAGAAACAAGCATACGCTAATTGTTCGGCCGGGAGCTGTTGAATATTATGCTCCGAAAAAGAAGAGAAGAAGACGAAGTTAGAAGCGAGCGTGGAGCCGAGCGCGCGCCTGCATTTTTTGGAGTTGTTTTCGCAAGCGTCGAATTAAAGAAGACGTTCTCTACTTCGGCTCCGCTTCCTGGTTTTCAACAGCCAATGCTTTAAACATGTCTTGAAATGCTGAACTGCCTAAAAAATTTGAGCAGCTTGAATCACTGCTGAATAATATATTTGATAGCCTTGTTTCTTTTAAAATTGCAAAACAGGTTGATGACCAGGGTCTTGGTAACCTTACGTCTCTGGGTGACAGTGCGCGTTACATGAATGAACAATATGATAAAGCGTGGACGACTGTCGATGCATTGCTAAAGTCAAACAAAGATACATGTGAGGACCGAAAGTGAGGCGTTCGCCAAGAGGAATGAAGACATGCAGCAATACAGAAGGCAGAATAACATTGAAATGAAAGGCATCGCCTGTACACAGGGCCAACACTGCGCTGTCATATTGAAAACAATGGCTGAAGATATGAATACCCTTTTCGTCGACAGACATCGACGCAGTTTGCCGTGGCACCAGCAAGACAACAGAAAAAAGCATCATCACTCATTTTTGCTCACGTGACAATAAAAATTAATTCCTTCGGAAAGCTCGTACAGCATGTTTGCATACGTCTCAGATAGGTCTGACTTGAAGTAAGGATAGAGCTGTTTACCTTGTAATGAAGAAGAAGAGCACAAGAACAAGGCCAGTGAGATCGTTTCTTCCATGCCTGCTGTGCAACCAGTGGGCTAGCCGGATCGCCAGTGCTTAGCACGAGTGTGAGCCGTTCGGGCCACCAGCTGTTCCTGCTCTGCGTCACCTGCCTCCTCGGTTACGAAGAGACGGTACCCGCGGAACTGGTCAGTGCACCCATTACAATTCGTGGAAGGTGCGGGGTATACAAGAACATCTACACCCTCGAACTCTGGTCTCGGACTCTGCCTTCCGTCATGCCTGACTCTCCCCAGCCGACGTCGCCGACACCCCCTGTTGCCTGCTCTGGCGCTGTCCCGCAAAGCCATCCAGCGGTTTTCAGCGGTACGGATGAACAGGACGTCAATGACTGGTTGGCTACGTACGAACCAGTGAGCTTGCACAATCGATCGGATGATACCGTGGCGTTAAATGCCGTCATATTCTACCTTGCAGGAGTGGCTCACCTGTGGTTTAAGAAACACGAAGCCGACTTTCAGTCCTGGTCCGCGTTCAAGACCAGTTTCGCTGCAGTTTTCGGTCGCCCTGCCGTCCACAAGTTACGCGCCGAGCAGCGGTTACGAGAGCGAGCGCAATATCCCGGCGAAACATTCACCTGTTATATCGAAGAGGTTCTCGACCTATGTAAACGTGTGGATGCTTCTATGGCCGAAAATGGAAAATTGAAGCACATTTTGAAGGGCATCGCCGATGACATTTTCCAAATGTTGATCGCCAAGAGCCCGCGCACCGTAGCAGAGCTCATAAACTTGTGCCAAAGCTACGACGAGTTGAGGAGGCAGCGCGAGTTGACCAGGTGCCCCTCAGTGGCTGACGAGGCCCTCTCTTCCATGACAACCTTGTCTGATCGCTCCCCCTTGCTCACACAAATCCAAGCTTTTGTGCGGTAGGAAGATGCATGTCAGCTTTCTCTCCTACCCTTCGCTGAGCTACCCCAACAGCAGCCGCTGCCGCAACAGCCTCCTACACAGCTCGCTCCTACGCTCCGGCGGGTTATTGAAGACCAAGTTGCTGAGGCTCTACCAATGCAGCATTAGCAGTACCCTGCCGCCGCGCCACTTACTTACGCATCCGTCGCCGCGCAGCCGCCTCGTCAACCACCCGTTGCGCTACATCGTCGGCTACTACACCACCCGTTCATACTCCCGTTCATCGACCTGCTCCTGCCTTTACTAATCCTTGGCGCACGCAAGACAACAGGTCCCCATGTTATGCCTGCGGTATTCCCGGCCATGTTGCATGACTCTGCCGCCGCCGCATGCTGCACTCTGATGAGTTTGTGCAGTCGGCTGCCTACGCCGACGTGCAGCCTTTCCACGACACTTATTTTAGTCGGCAGTCGAACAGGCCGCCAGCCGAGCACCCGGTCCTCACACGTCGTTCACCTTCCCCGTGTCGCACCTCGTTGTCTCCCATGCGTCGGCGCCCATTACCCACGCAAGAGGAAAACTAAGCGCCGCAGTTCAGGAGGCAAGAACTGCGTCGCCATCGATCTGTACAAGTCCTCCATTGTCGCTTTCGAACGTTGTCGACCTTACTGTTGACGGCGTCCCTACCGTTGCGCTAATTGATACTGGAGCAGCCGTGTCAGTCCTAAGCGAACGCCTCTCTCGCACTTTAAGAAAAGTTACGACGCCACTTTCTGGGTTTTCTCTTCGCACAGCAAGCACCCAGCCAGTTCAGCCTTCTGCAGCATGCACAGCTAGAGTTGATATTCAGGGAGTTCTCTGTATTGTGGAATTTGTGGTTCTGCAGCGCTGTTCGCACGTCGTGATACTTGGGTGGGACTTTCTTTCGCGAAGCAACGCCGTCATCAACTGTGCACGTGCTGAAGTCGAGTTGTCGTCTCTGTGTGATGTGCCCCTCGTCGGCGCCACTTCTCTTCCCGCTAAGCATGTTGTTCGAGAAGACATCACCATACCGCCGTACTCGTCTGCCGTTGTTCCCGTCTTCTGTGGCGCTGTCTCTGAAGGCGCTGTCCTCTTCACTGCTTCAGAACTCTTCATGACCCGCAAAGACTTTCCTCTCCCTTTCGACGCGCTTGACATTTCAGCCGGTTTCAGCGCCATCGTTGTCTGCAATCCGCTTCCTACAGTCCTGATGGTTCTTTGCGGCGATGCACTTGGCCATGTTCAGCCTCTTGATGACATGTTTATAACAGACGTGCCGGATGCTTCGTATGCAGAGCTCACTGACTTCTGTGCGCTTTCCACTTCTGCTCCGCCATCGCCTGACTTAATCACACCTTTCATTGCCGATGACCTTACTTCCGAGCAGCGCTCCCGGCTTCTTCACCTGTTTGCCAAATTCCGCTCTTCTTTTGATGTCGCTCAGCCTACTTTGGGTCGCTCGTCAACCGTTAGCCACCACATCGACACTGGCTCCAACGCGCCATTGCGCCAGCGCCCGTACCGCGTATCCGCCAAGGAGCGTCAGGTGATCAGTGAGCACGTGGACGACATGCTTCAGCGCGGCGTCATTTGACCTTCCAAAAGCCCGTGGGCATCACTGGTGGTTCTCGTCACACACACAAAAAAAGATGGTTCCATTCGGTTCTGCGTGGATTATCGCCGTCTTAATAAGGTAACGCGCAAAGACGTCTACCCTCTACCGCGCATTGATGACGCTCTGGACAGCTTGCAAGGCGCTAAATTCTTCTCTTCGTTGGATTTACGCTCGGGCTACTGGCATGTCCCGATGTCAGCAGTTGATCGCCCTAAAACTGCATTCATTACGCCAGATGGTTTAAACTAATTTTTTGTGATGCCATTTGGCCTATGCAATGCGCCTGCTACGTTTGAACGAATGATGGACAATATCTTGCTCGGCCTAAAATGCAGCACGTGTGTGTGCTACCTCGACGGCATCCTTGTGTTCGCCCTGATTTCAGCACGCATCTTCTTCGCCTTAGACAAGTGTTGATGTCCTTGACCAACGCATGCCTGCAACTGAACCTGAAAACGTGCCAGTTCTCCGCGCGCAAGCTCATGATCCTAGGTAATGCCGTATCACAAGACAGCATTTGCACCGACCCATCAAAACTTCGCGGTGTGGCAGAATTTCCGAAACCTAAGACACTCAAAGAACTGCGCACCTTCATCGGCCTCTGTTCTTACTTCAGACGCTTTGTTCGCAATTTCGTCTCGATAATCTCACCTCTGACACAACTCTTAAGTGGCGCCAATGACCTATCCTCCTGGTCTCCTGCATGCGACACCGCGTTCGTGACCTTACGCCATCTCCTGACGTCTCCGCCCATACTGCGACACTCAGACCCCACCTGCACCTCCTGGCTCGCCTGCATCTCCCATCTCCCGCTCCCTGCGTCGCCTGGCTGTCCATTTTGCTGTACGGGATAACCGCTTGTATCGACGCAACTACCAGCCCGATGGTCGCAAGTGGCTCCTGGTTATCCCTAGGGCTTCGCGTTCCGACATGTGAGCGTCTTTCCATACTGACCCACAATGTGCACACGCAGGCGTTTTGAAGACGTATGAACGCCTGCGGCAACGTTACTACTGGCGAGGAATGTTTATTTTTGTCCAAAAGTTTGTCCGCTCGCGCCCGAAATGCCAACGCCGCACATATCCGCCTCATCTGGCCTATGGTTTGTTACAGCCGCTTCCGTGCCCTGCTCATGCCTTCGACCATGTGGGAATTGACCTGTATGGGCCGCTACCGCTCACACCCGCTGGAAAACGATGGACTATTGTCGCACTTGATCACCTTACACACTATGCCGAATTAGCTGCTCTACCTGCAGCGACGGCCAGTGACGTTGCATCCTTTCTGCTCCATCGTTTCATTCTTCGTCACGGCCCACCTCGGGAGCTGCTGAGTGATAGAGGTCGTGTTTTTCTGTCGCATGTGGTTGAAGCTCTGCTTGCTCAATGCCGCATAGTTCACCGGACCACCACGGCGTACCATCCGGCATATAATAATGCACCCTTGGTGATATGCTCGCCATATACGTTTCATCGGAGCATACAAACTGGGACATCATTCTCCCATTCGTCACGTACGCATATAATACGGCTACATAAAGTACTACAGGATTTTCTCCATATTTTGTTCTCAGCGGTCGCGATCCTTCCCATACCATCGATACGGTTTTGCCTAATCTACCAGACACGTCAGAGTGTGCTCCTGTTTCAGCCGTCGCCCGATACGCCGAGGAATGCCATCAATTAGCCCGAAAGTACACCTCCACCGACCAACAACGACAAAAAGCCAATAGTGATGGCAACGCTACGAATCCGAACTTCGCTCCCGGCACCCTTGTCTTGTCCGCGCCTTCTGCCACGCCTGGAGTTGGAGAGGTACCAACTGTTCATCAATTAGTACTTTAGGGGATCCCGAAACGGCACTCGAAAAATGCTGCTCATTCTTCTTGAAAGCTGTGTATGCTTGCACCATAACTGTCACATGCAAATATGTTTGAACTTCCACGTAATCCTTGAATAACAAAAGGTCGGTTAACCAGTATGCGCGAAAAAGATTATCTTTAGGGGAAGGCTAAGAAACAGCCGCTAAATATAAGTCTAGCACATCGCTCTAAAAAAGTACAGTACCACGTTGAACAACCTGCGGAAAAAGTGAAAAGGACTTTAGTATGAGAGAGAATTCTGCAAGGCTAATAAGAATCCTAAGAAACAATGACACCTTTTCAACGACATTTGGATACACCTCAGCCTAGTAGAACCATTGATAATGTAGCTTAATAATATGTAACTTCCACTGAATCGTCTTGTATAGCTTACCCATGTAGTAATTACTTTTATGAAGTGTACAGTAATAGCTCGATAGCCTCTTCCTCGTCATGTAACCGTCGCAGTCAGACATTCTTTTTCCAGTTTCAGCCGATGAGGTCTGCTCTGCCATATTAAATCTAAAGAACACTTGCCCAGCCCAGGTCTATATAATGTCTCTGCCTATTACTTAAAGCGGGTTTTCTCTTCTACTGCGGAAACACTGAGCAGCATAATTAATCTAATTTTTAAATGCGGTACCTTTTCTAGTTCGCTTAAGACCTGAAAATTCGTCTTTTTAAGGAAAGTGATCAATATCTCATGTTTATGCATCGCAGAATCGCTATTGTGTCCTCCATTAGTACACGTCGAAAAAATATTTCTGAAACATTAAACACCTACCTAAGAAAGTTTAAGTTGTTAAAATCTTGCCAATTCGCTTTCCGTCGTGGCAGTTCGACCAGCGTAGGTTTTATTGAATGAACCGATTCCATAACGTGTTCTATTTATTACCAGCGGTAAATTTGCGGGCTCAGTATTTTTATATATACTAAAGCTTTTGACAATGCTAGTCATAACATTTTATTTACCAAACTAGAATATTTAGATATAACAGGTCCAGCTTCAATTTTTCTAAAAAATTATTTGCGTGACCGTGAGCAAATAGTCTGTGTAGGGGGCGCTTATTCCGAGTCGAAAGTCACTATTCAAGGCATACCAGAGGGCTCAATATGGAGACTCTCGTTGTTTTGCATTTACATTACCGAATTACCTCACATTCTTATTCTTTTTAATGCAATACTATATGCTGGTGATACCCCTAACTCCATGTCAGATAATTCTAACCACCTTACTCTTTAAACTGAACATTGAACAAGCGAAAGTTGTAGAATGGTGTCAGTTAAATCCTATGATGTTAACCTCACTCAAAACTCAGTTCATGATACCTAAAACAAAGCAGAGAATTGGGCCGTGCTTCCCCCTATATAGTAACTCTAGACAGAAACCTTATTTCTGAAGCGGACTTTGTGTCGTTCTTGGCATATTACATAGTCACTTCAAGTTTACTAATCACGTTCCCTTACCTAAACAGAAGAAGTGCTTTCGGCATCAGAGTTCTCAATAAATCAAGTGCAGTCTTTTCAGAACACACATTAATATATTTATACTATGCGTTCATTCATAGCCCTATCACCGAGGATATTGCTTCCAAGGGAAACACGTATAACTGCCACATCTCGTCTATTCAACACAGACAGAACCAGGAGAGTTGCCTAATCACCGACGGATCCTTTTACTCCACTGCTCTCCCGTTGCTCCAGGCTCACTGTATACTACCGGTACTGGCTTGTTTAAGTAGCATTCAAGTATTTCCTCTTGTTTTTTCACAATGCCTTAGAACCAGCGTCCTTACGAATTAGTTGACAAAAAGTTACTCACTAATACCAACCACACTAGGTTGGCGAATAATTTCACCTTTTGCAAGCTAAATGCAACACCAACTATGGAAAAATGACATCCTCGTTCTCAGCATCGAAAATATGGAACGACCTGCCACATTTACTTAAAATAATGCCATCTTTGATTGTACTCAAGCATGGATTAACATGAAACAAGTTATTTTATTTTTTGTAAATAGTTTCATGCCCTATAACATGTTCTTGTGTATAATTATGCTTTCTGATATATGTCCTGCTTTGTTGTTTTCTCTTATCAATGTATTGTATTACACGCGTTCCTTTGTTTTCCCTGTAGTTTTAAATTTCGCTGCTTTAACCCACATTTTGTAGACCTTTAATTTTTCTTTTTAGAGCAGGGGCTCCCGTTGCAGCCATTGACTTTGGGACTCTCGTCTGATTAGCATTTGTTACTTACTTATTGTTATGTAGTGGAGAATAAACTGAAATTCAAACTGAAAGTGCACCATTTTGCGCGCAGATGCCTATGACTTTTAATTCATACTTTCGCATTATTTCTGCAAATCCTGATAAAAGGAGCACAAGTGTATTAGAAGCACCAGCGGCGGCTGCTTCACCCGTATTAGCCCAATTCAACATTGTTTTATATTTACACTCTAAACACTGTGCACAAACAGAATATATTTAAATATATGAAGATGACAAATTTCGTGATATCTTTCAGAGAGAATGAGGTAGCTATTAATAAATATTTATAAAGCTATAGATAGTGAATGCCTTGAGAATGAATATGTTGCTGTATGTTCACCTCGCTTCCAATTGCTATGCATGTTTTTTTTTTTTACCCTGAAAAAAAACCTTAGACTTCAGTGACCCCATCGTCAGAGCCTTATCAACGGCATGTGAAATGCACGTGAATGATATGTGTCTCAGTATAGCTTCTCTTTCAAGTAAACATGTTAAGAAACATGTTAACGACTCATGACAAAATTCATTTCAAATAATTTTTATCATTTATTAGGGATGAAGCCATCGCAATTTGCATGCGGAGGGCATAAGTGTATATAGGATGTCACCATGAACAAACATTCACCACGATTTTCAAGAAAGAGCAATGCGTTACTCGAAGATAACCTAGCGCATGTTGTTTCCAGTATAGTGGAGTAGCCGCCAGTAATTTTTCCTTGCTGAGATTTCATTGAGTCCTTGCAATTGATTACCTAACTCGAAACGAACTATGCTAATTATCGAGTGTCAGTAAGGCATTTGTAGGCACAGCCAAGGCACATCTAACTGTTGTATTTTAAGCGAAGTACAATTTTTTTTTCATTTGGAAAATAAACCCTGCGAAATATGAAAAATACCAGGCGACTGCGCTCCCACCCACACCCTAAAGCAGCGCCCTTAAACATGCTCCCTCTGAATTAGCCAGCACGAAATAAAGAAAATATTGAGAAACATCGTGATCGAGCTAGTGCTTTATCTGCCATTCCCCGGCTAAAGTGACACGTCGGGTTGGGTGTTAGTTGGAATGAAGCTATGATAGCTGTTGTCTTAGCGTGGATAAAGTGCACAGATGTCTTTCTTGCCACAAAACCTAATACCATAAAAGCGAACTAGCAACGTCAGTGCCAAATCACTAAAGGTGCGGTTTGTTTGGTCCCAATAGCTACGTCTTTCTCTGATGAGCAGAAGGAAAACACGATCCTTGCCTTGGAAGTTGCAAATGGCAACAAGAGGAAGCCCACAAATATTTATCCGTCATGGAAGTGTGATGGGAGACCAAACGCTTCAACTATTATCAGAAATTACGAAAACCTGAGACAAACCGGCAACTTCAAGCAACAGTGGCGAAGGACTCCATCTTTGAGTCCTAGCTTACGCACGGATGTTCTACCATTTATGGCCTCAAACCATCATGTAAGCATGCTGGATATGGCCGTCCAGGTACCAGTTAATAAGTTATTAGTTTTGAGGATCCTAAATGATGGCCTTTCACCCTTACTAACATAACCAGAACTAATCCGTGAAAAATAGGGACCTGTAGATTCGGCTAGACTTTTCCAATTGGGTCCCCACAAAAGCCAATACGACACCGGACTTCTTGCGCAACATCAAGTGCAGAGACAAAGCAAATTTTCTCAGAAACGTCCACGTAGATTTTCATAATGCACAATATTGAAGTGACTCCAATCCATAATGGGTAAAACACAACCAGTACCAGTACCAGTGATCGTTCATTGTGTGGTGCGGAATTTGCGCCAGCGCTATAATCGGCCCCGTCTTCTTCGATCCCACACTGACTGTACAACCTTACGTGAATGAAATCCATGAAGGAGTGGATGATGGGTTTCACGGCGAAGTCCCGCTGTCCCGTCCTCCACTACTGTGGCATCAGAAAGATGGGGCAGCCGCATACAGTAGCAGCCGAGCGCAAAACTAGCCGTATGCGACTTTTCGCGCGCAATAGATTGGAAGGCATGCGCCTGTAAATTGGCCGGCTGAGTCATCTCACCTATCACCACTTCATTTCTTGCTTTGGTGTTATCTGAAAGATTGGGCTTACATGATCAAGACGGACGATGGATAAGCTCAAGGAAAGGATAACGGATGCCTGCCGTAGAATTCCCGCGTCGGCAATCAAGAAAGCAACTGAAGATGTGATAAAGCGGACTCAGTAATGCGTAGCTGCTTAAGTAGACTTGTTCGAACGCGTCCGCTACGTAGTAGCTGGAGTTCAACGGGGCTTACGAATTCCTAGATAAAACGGCCATACTGAAATCTGCTGTTCTTTTTTTTGTACTTTTTTCTTGTGCAGACATCCAGATTGCCAATTCTGCTCATTTATATGTGGTATATTTTTTTAACGGATCAGTTTGCCCTTTTCTCTGCAGATTGGTCGCTTCTCGGTCTGTTTGTTTCGCTTTTATTCTTACCACGAACCTGCTTTGTAGCATGCGTACACTTTCATAAAAAATAGAACTGTCACTTTAATTTGGCTTTGGTCCGACGCAACTTTCTGTCTCGAAATATAGCTGCGCGCGCACTCTTTCGATGGGGCACGAGCAGAGCGCGGGTTTTGAAACATGCCATGCCTATTCCACTGCTTCTCGCGTTTCGTGCCTGGTCAGAGGAGTGCTTCGGCAGCGTCATCAAGGAGCTTTTGTTATCAATGTGACCAGTCGGCCTTGATAGATGGATAATAAGTGTGGCGTAGAAATGAGAAGAAAAAATAGCTGCGAAACGCGAAACATGCTGTTCGTGCTCCTTCCACACCCTTTCCAAGGCGATGCGCTGTCTCTTCGGGTTTCCAACAGTCAATGCAGTTGCTTTCAACCAGCTCAACAGATGGCGCGGCTTTATGATGTGCGTGGGAACGCACGTGGTATTTCGTATTTTGTGAGGTTTTTGCCAGTCGGAAAAAAGTCTATGCAATTAGTACTTCGCAGAAAACACCGAAGCTAGGTGACACATGGGGTGCCTAGAAATGCCCCATTGATGCTTTGATAATTAGGACGGTACTTCTTGAGTTAGATCATTATTAACGTCAGACAAAATTAACGTGTCTAAAGCATTTGATAGAGCTGGTGAAACAAGTTAACGCTCCTAAAATAGACACATAAGCATAATGCACTACGCTGCCTAAGAAAATCATTGCTACTTAATGTGCTTCTTCGAGTTACGTGGGCTTCACCGTGATGAACACGCGCTTTCGGCCTGAATGTCGAACGAGCTGGATCAATCGAATACTCAGGCTCGATTGGCATCGCGTCTCGGACGGACATCCAGGCTTTGCATCAGGGATATAGCTTCACTGTGGCGGCTTGTACACAGCCGTGTCATTAAATAAAACGTTACTCACCCTAACAGCTCAGTAACTGGTCGCGTAGCACTCCAGCAGCTGGTCGAGGTGGGAGCCGGTCCGCCGCCGTCCGCGTTCGGGGGTGAGGGTCCCGTTCAACGCGAGCGTGTTCCCTCGAGAGGTAGTTTGAACATGACAGCAATGGCGACGATCCTTGGACATGGCACGTACCCACCACCTTGCAGAATGAAGCAGGAATCGGAGTTTGCAAAGCGCCGGCAGGTACAGGAACAAAACTGAAAGGCAGACAGAACAGGCCGATCCAACAGAAGCTGCAGCAGTAATGTGCACGAGCATCTAGCAGTTAGCTTTCTGCACTACCCGGATAAAGGCCGTGTATGACAGAATCTCTTTAGATTCGCATGATACCTGCCGTGTCTGCAATGTTGATAAGCTTGTGGCGCTCCTTAGCTTCTCAGCTTAATTTTTAAAGATTTTTTTTATGTATAGATACTCACAAGATCGGTGTCATCAGCTAATTGCCAAATGATTTCTCCTAAATGTTCACCCTTAACCCTTGTGGGATGCTGCTGGGTGTTCGTTTCCTTGCATACAGTGTTGCCAATCCCCCTCGTGGGATTGTGCCATGCTTTGAGGCAACAAGAACAATAACCGATAGCAGATCAGGAAGCAAGCACGGAGGCTTCCGGCGCGCTTGACAATTCCTAAACTATGGCACATACCCACAGTGAGGTATCGGCCAAGAACCGCGAGCCTAAAATAAAACGAGAACAAATTGAAAAATGCAAAGCAATATAGGTGTCCGGAATGAAAACACAATGTTTACAATACAGGAGTGATTGAAAATGAATAAACAAAAATTCGGTGCAGAAACTTAAGACCACTTATACGTGGTAATGCGCAAGCGTTATAATCGCTTTGCTGAAATGTTCTTTCTTGATATTTTCCAGAGAGGGAGAGAGACAACTTTACCGGTCCATTATGAAATGGAACGCGTTAAGCGTCTGATGGGGTGGCTCCCTCTTCGCGGGCTCCATATGCGTCCAGGGCCGCCTGGCCCCTGTGGATCAGTCGGAGCTGGTCTTCCAGGGTGGGGCTGGACAGCATGATCTCCCATCGCTCTTAAAGGGCGGGGATAGCAGGGGGGTTAGTTATGGGTATAGGTTGGGGATGGTCTATGGAAAAATTTCACTCTCCTATGACGTGCCGAAGGGTGCCTAATGCATTGCAGTGAGGACATGTGTTCATGTAACTCTCTGGCTAGATATTGTTCTGGAGGCAGGGGTGGGGAAAGGATCCTGCCTGGATTTGCCTGTATATTGTTTGTTGGGCTCTGGCCAAGGAGTGGTGGGGGTGCGGGAATGTCGTCCTGCCGTCCCTGTAATATTTGACTATATCTCCCTAATTTGTGAAGGGTTGCCATCCCCTTGCCTCGTCCTCATTGGCCCCGGAGTTTAGCGCTCGGGCCTGTTGATGAGCATATTCATTGCCCTCAACTGAGGAGTGAGCCGGGACCCAACCTAGTTCGTTTGTTTGTTTAGAAGGCATAGCTTTACCAAGGATTTTTAGTGCCGCAAGGGACACCCAGCCAGATCTTGCTAAAAACAACACGTTCGTAATCGTTGGAGACTTCAACGCCAAGGATCCTAGCTGGGGATACAAGACCACCGATAAAAAGGGTACGACAGTCAAGGAGGCGACTGACAACATAAACTGCCAACTCTTAATGGACCCAGAGGTCCCCACCAGGATGGAAAACAGCGTCCAGGGGGACACCAGCCCTGACCTCACCTTCGTAAGAAAAGCGAGACAGGCGGTCTGGGAAAATGAGCCTGGGTAATGATCATTACATCATCAAGACGCAAATCGGAATGGCTCACCTAAAGCGCAGGATAGGTACAGCAAAAATAACGGATTGCGATGCCTTTAGAGAAGCCTGTGATGGACATCCGCTGGGCGCGATACTGTCAATCGAGGAATGGGGGAATATGCTGAAGGAAAGGCAAAGCGAGTACACCAAGGAGATTGACCGCACAGAGCAAATGCCGGAGGTTGACTCTAGACTGCTTCGGCTATAGGAGGCAAGACAGAGCCTGACCAAAAGGTGGAGGGGACAGAAGTTTAATAGCAAGCTAAAGCTGAAGATTGCGGAAATTACGCAAAAGACAGAAGAGTATGCGGAACAATTGGCGAGAGGAAATTGGCAGCAATTTAGCAATTCCTTAAGCGGAACCCTGAGTACTGCCCGAACGTGGAGCATACTCAAAGCACTCCTGGACCCGACTAAAACCAATTCGGAGAACAACAAGGCCATACAGAGGCTGGTTCACCAGTTTCAGGGCTCAGAGTATGAGCTCATAGAAAGAGTAAGGCACAAGTGCGTCGGGGACGGTCACCCAGCAGCCTACACAGAGTGCTACAAGGGGAAAGAAAATTCTGATCTGGACAGTCTTATAACCAAAGAGGAAGTATACGCCGCAATAAGAAATACCACTAGGAATACGGCTGCAGGCGCAGAAAAGATAAAGAACGCGCTGATTCGCAACCTCAGTGATGAGCTGGTAGTCGAACTTACTATCTCAATAAGCACTGGGCGGAGGAGTCAGTACCTGAGGAGTGGAAGCATTCGGAGGTAGTGATGATTCCAAAACCTGGCAAAAAACTGCAAGTAGAAAATGTTAGACCAATCTCTCTCACGTCATGCTTAGGCAAGCTGTACGAGCGGATGGTTACAATGAGGCTACAAAATTATATGGAGGACAACGAGCTGTACCCCCACCAGCATGTTTGGATTCCGCCCTAAATTATCGACGCAAGACGTGCTCCTCCAGCTCAAGGAGGAGGTGCTCAGCAACGTCCCATGGAACAGCGAACACGTCATCATGGCACTGGACATTAAAGAAGCCTTCGACAATGTCAGCCACGAAGCCATCCTCACAGGAATGGATAGCCTGAACTGTGGCAGAAGGATTCATGGCTACGTGAAGGCCTTCCTCTCTAACCGGAAAGCAACACTCGGCCTGGGAGCAGTCAGATCAGCGAAGTTTCGCACTCCAAACAAGCGAACTCCTTAAGGGTCGGTCATCTCCCCCATCCTCTTCAACGTCGCAATGATCGGGCTAGCAAGACAACTCGAACAATTTGAAGGCATACGGCACGCCATGTACGCTGATGACATCACGGTATGGGCGAACCGGGAATCGCTCAGCGAAAAAGAAGTGCCTGCAAAAAGCGGCCACCTGCGTAGAAAACTACGTTAGGGCCACGGGCCTCGCCTGCTCGAGGGAGAAGTCCGAGCTCCTAAGCTTGTGGCGAGGCAAACAAAATCGAATGGTCCCTACAAGCGATGAGCTCAGCCTCAACTTATACCTCGCGGGACAACGCATTCAGGAGAAGACCACCATTCGTATCCTGGGGATGTGGCTTCAGTCCAATCAACGGTGCAATCATACTCTGACACTGCTGAAGACTGCCACCATGCTGGTAGCCCGTATGATCAACAGAGTATCTAGCAGGAGACACGGTATGAAGGAGAGCGACACACTCAGGCTAGTCAGGAGCCTCGTGGTTAGCAGAGTGGTGTATAGCCTTCCCTTCCACAAATGCATCAAGCAAGAAGAAGAACAAGCGGACGCCATACTGCGAAAGGCGTACAAAACTGAGCTCCACCTGCCGCAGTGCACATCGACCGAGAAACTGCTGGCCCTGGGACTGCACAATACCTTCAGTGAACTAAGAGAAGCACTACTATGCTCTCAGGCACGTAGGTCGATGCAGAACCCCACGGGAAGGGTGATCCTACGAAGATACGGCGGCGGCAACATGATCCAAGAGATCGAACGTACCGAGGCCATTCCGGACTAGTATCACAGTACACTGCGAGTCGCGCCGATACCCAAGAATATGGACCGGAAGCTGCACAAGGCGCGTAGAGAAGCAGGAGCGGAGTACGTGAAGAGAACCTTGGCGAATAAGGACAACATAAGGTATATGGACGCGGCAACGTTCGTCAAAGACGGAAGACAAAACAGCTGAACAGCGGCGTCAGTGGTTAATTCGGACCTCTAGGAGATCACCAGCGCATCCCTACAGGACTGCACGGTAGTCGAGGCCGAAGAGGCAGCGGTAGCTCTGGCAGCACTGGAGGGCTATCGATCTGGCAGGTCCCTAACAATAATAACAGACTCTCAAGCAGCATGCCATAATTATACAAACGGCAGAATTCGGCGCAGAGCACGCCACATACTCTGCTCATGCGACCCGGGAAACAAAGTTCAGCATACCATAATCTGGGTACCAGGGCACACTGGCATAACAGGGAACCAAGAGGCGGATAGGATAGCTCGAGGGCATAGCAACCGGGCGTCCGACACATCCAGCCTTGAGGAACCCGAGTCAGTACCCATGGGCTACTCAGATATCGTAAATTATTATAAAGGGGTCAGACTGAAGTACCCACCCCCAGATAAGGATCTAAGCAGAGAGGATGCTGTTGCATGGCGGCAACTGCAGACGGGTACTTTCCCGAATCTAAACCTTCTCAATAAAATTTTCCCCACACAGTATGAGGCTAAGTGCCCATGGTGCGGATAGAAACCAGATCTATACTACATATCATGGGCCTGTCAAAATATTGAGTCCCCAACTATCTATAAAATTAAAAACCCGAGTGCGGAACATTGGGAGAGTATGCTTTCCCGCGTAAGCTTGAACGGCCAAAAGCGCCTAGTAGAGCGAGCTCGCGGGTTGGCCATACTCAGTGGAGCCTTGGATTAGGGCACCAACCCTGTGATTGCAGACAGAAGAATCCGTCAGAAGATGGAAGAGGCCGTCTGAAGCCGCGAAGATCTCTTTTCTAGAGCCCAATAAATGTTTCCCGATCCGATCGCTAAGTGCACCCAAAAACTACCGAAATTAGTCAAAGTAATGTGGGACACACAGAAGGCGTTGCAAACATCTCAAAATGCGAATCATAAACTGAAATTACCTGCACCAGGCAGCCTAAGGTGTTTACATCAATCCACAACTGTGACCGTTTTTTCGCTATTTTTTCACGAAGTCCTTTTAGTACTTCAATGTAGTAGTGTTGATTACGGTGCATTGCAATGCCGCTGGCAACACAGAAATACTGGTGCTCTAAATAGATATTTATCCTTATGCTCTTCACAACATTGTCTACGCAGTTCCGAGTTCCGGTAAAGCGAAACTATTATAAGCCCCAATATGCGAAAATTCGGCGTAATGACGGTGGCGTGACCGATCGACATTCTGAATATAGCTGACGGATCAAAGTGGATAAATATGCAAAAAAATGCTCCGATTGACGTCAACTTTGTCAGCAATGTTCCTGTGAACAAAGCAAATTATTCGCTTTGAAAATAAAATTTGTCGCATGTCGGTCGGGGTTGGCATCGGGTCGGGCCTCCGTGGTGCGAGACAAAAACGCTTCCCCGACGCCGCGGTGGCTCCACGGTTCTGGCACAATTAATGTGGGCCTAGTGCATGCGCCATTGCACGCGTCCGGCAGCAGCCATCTGATTGACTAAGGTGTGGCCTAGTAGCCTCCAACGGCGAAGAGGCGTGGGACGTCGTGAGGGCGTAAAACGAGCACGTGGCCTCCCGCGCGTCACAAGCTCTTCGAATTTCATCGGTGTTTTAACGCGAAAGCGTTAAGGAGCTCGTGTCGCAAAAAAGCTAGTGTAGTCGGTGTCGGCGTAGGTGGTGTTGGCCGTGAGCGAAAAATCTCGGAAGGCAATTCATAAATATAAACAACTTGCAAGATGGGCTGGTTGGGAATTGAACCAGGGCCTCCGGTGTGGGAGACGGAGACGCTACCAGTCAGCCATGAGTTGTTTTCTTTATTGTCTCGCTTTTCACAGAGTTTACGAAATCAGAAGAACAGAATAAAAAGTTCGATGGTTCAAAGCGGGTCAAAACCACCTCTAGTGAATGCGATGTTGCCTAAGAAACGTGCCGTAGAAAGTTATACTGCAGTGTATATCGGTAATTGTGAGCATGTAAATTACAGAATTTGCAGTTAAACGAGTAGTGAAGTACGTTTCCACTGCATTTCTTCTGCGCTTGGCGCACACGCGGAGCGATCTTGCGGAAAACACTGAAGACCCTCTCCTCGCAATATACGGCGCTGCACCGACAGGTGGCACGGCACTCGCCCGCTTCTCCCCTTTGTCTCGTTTGAGTGCATTGGGGCCGTGCGGGGATCGGTGCGAGGATGCCCCAATACCCTTGCGTTTAAAAAGCGAACGGGGTGCTTTTTGAACGCACGGGAGCTTAAGCGTCCTCGAATTTTTTACTACTGTATGAACTCTCGTTGTTACTTCATGAGCGTCACTTGCACTAGGGACAACTTTAGTAAACCAGAACCGTGGAGCACCCATGGCGTCGGGGAAGCATTCTCATCTCGCACCATGGACTTGATTCCCACCCAGACCGTATCAGCCGAAGGAACTTTAATGCATGAGGAAAATATGAAGGAAGAACATTTCAGCAAAGCGACTATAACACTTTCACATTACCACGCATAAGTGGTATTAAATTTCTGCGCCGAATTTTTGTTTATTCATTTTCAATCGTTCCTGTATTATAAATATTGTGTTTTCATTCCGGACACCTATATTGCCTTGTATTTTTTAATTTGTTTTCCTTGTATTTTAGGCTCGCGGTTCTTGGCCCATACCTCGCTGTGGGTATGTGCCATAGCAAAGAAATTGTCAAGCGCGCCGGTAGCCTCCGTGCTCGCCTCCTGAGCTGCTATGGGTTATTGTTCTTACCTCAAAAGATGACACGTACCCACGAGGAGGATTGGCCACACTGTATGGAAGGAAACGAACACCCGGCAACATACCGCAAGGGTTAAGGGCGAACATTTAGCACTAATCATTTGCTATTTAGCTGATAACACCGATTTTGCGAGTATCTATACATCAAAAAAATTTAAACATTTAAGCTGGGAAGCTCAGGAATGCCACTCGCTTATCAACTAGGGTGGTTGCTTGATAGGCGTTATTTTTGATCACGCTTATCAACATTCCACACACGACAGGTATCATGGGAATCTAAAAAGATTCCGTCAAACACGGCCTTTGTCCAGGTTGTGCAGAAAGCTAACTGCTAGATGCTCGTGCACATTACTGCTGCAGCTTGTGTTGGATCGGCCTGTTCTGTCCGCCTTTCAGTTTTGTTCCTGTACCTGCCGGCGCTTTGCAAACTCCGATTCCTGGTTCATTCTGCAAGGTGGTGGGTACGTGCCATGTCCAAGGATCATCGCCATTGCTGTCATCATCAAACTACCTCGCGAGGGAACGCGATTGCCTTGAACGGGACCCTCACCCCCGAACGCGGACGGCGGCGGACCGGCGGACACATCGATCACCTGCTGCAGTGCTACGCGACCAGTTACTGAGCTGTTTGGGTGAGTATCGCTTTATTTAATGACATGGCCGTGTACAAGCCGCCGCAGTGAAGCTCAATATCCCTGATGCAAAGCCTGGATGTCCATCCGAGACGCGGTGCCAATCAAGCCTGAGTATTCAATTGATCAAGCTCGTGCGACATTCAGGCCGAAAGCGCGTATTCATCACGGTGAAGCTCACGAAAGTCGAAGAAGCACATTAAGTACCATAATTTTCTTGGGCATGCAGCGTAGTGCAGTATGCTTATGTGCCTATTTTAGAGGCGTTAACTTGTTTCACCAGCTCTATCAAATGCTTTAGACACGTTAATCTTATCTAACGTTAATAATTATCTAACTCAAGAAGTACCGTCCTAATTAATTATCAAAGTATCCATGGGGCATTTCTAGGCACCTCGTGTGTGACCTAGCTTCGGTGTTTTCTGCGAAGTACTAATTGCATAGACTTTTCCGACTGGAAAAAACCTCACAAAATATGAAATACCACGTGCGTTCCCACGCGCATCATAAAGCACCGCCATCTATTGAGCAGGTTGAAAGCAACTGCGTTGACTGTTGGAAACCCGAAGAGACAGCGCATCGCCTTGGAAAGGGTGTGGAAGGAGCGCGATCAGCATGTTTCACGTTTCGCAGCTATTTTTTCTTCTCATTTCTACGCCACACTTATTATCCATCTTTCAGGGCCGACTGGTCACATTGGTAAGAAAAGCTCCTTGATGACGCTGCCGAAGCGCTCCTCTGACCAAGCAGGAAACGCGAGAAGCAGTGGAATAGGCATGGCATGTTTCAAAACCCGCGCTCTGCTCGTGCCGCATCGAAAGAATGCGCGCGCAGCTATATTTCAAGCAGAAAGTTGCGTCGGACCAAAGCCAAATTAAAGTGACAGTTCTATTTTTTATGAAAGTGTACGCGTGCTACAAAGCAGATTCGTGGTAAGAAATAAAAGCGAAACAAACAGACCGAGAAGCGACCAATCTGCAGAGAAAAGGCCAAACTGATGCGTTAAAGAAAGAAAATATATCACCTTTAAATGAGCAGAATTGGCAATCTGGATGTCTGCACAAGAAAAAAGTACAAAAAAAAGGACAGCAGATTTCAGTATGGCCTTTTTATCTAAGAATTCGTAAGCCCCGTTGAACACCAGCTACCACGTAGCGGACGTGTTCGAACAAGTCTACTTATGACGCTACGCAGTATTGAGTCCGCTTCATCACATCTTCAGTTGCTTTCTTGATTGCCGACACTAGAATTCTACGGCAGGCATCCGTTATCCTTTCCTTGAGCTTATCCGACGTCCGTCTTGATCATGGAAGCCCAATCTTTCAGATAACGCCAAAGAAAGAAATGAAGTGGTGATAGGTGAGATGACTCAGCCGGCGAATTTACAGGCGCATGCCTTCCAATCAACTGTGTGCGAAAAGCCGCATCCAGCTAGTTTTGTGCTCGGCTGCTGCTGTGCGCGGCTGCCCCGTGTTTTTGATGCCACAGAAGTGGAGGACGGGACAGCGGGACTTGGCCGTGAAACCCATTATCCACTCCTTCAAGGATTTCATTCACGTAACGTTGTACAGTCAGTGTGGGATCGAAGAAGACGGGACAGATTGTAGCGCTGGCGCAAATTCCGCACCACACAATGAACGATCATTGGTACTGGTGCTGGTTGTGTTTTACCCATTATGGATTGGAGTCACTTCAATGGTGAGCATTATGAAAATCTACCTGGACGTTTCTGAGAAATTTTGCTTTGTCTCTGCACTTGATGTTGTGCAAGAAGTCCGGTGTCGTATTGGCTTCTCTGGGGACCCAATTGGAAAAGTCTAGGCGAACCTACAGGTCCCTATTTTTCAAGTATTCTGGTTATGTTAGTAAGGGTGAAAGGCCATCATTTAGGATCCTCTAAACTGATAACTTATTAATTGGTGCCTGGACAGCCATATCTAACATGCTAACGTGATGGTTTGAGGCCATAAATGGTAGAACATCCGTGCCTAGGCTAGGACTCAAAGATGGAGTCCTTCGCCACTGTTGCTTGAAGTTGCCGGTTTGTCTCAGGTTTTCGTAATTTCTGATGATAGTTGAAGCGTTTGGTCTCCCATCACACTTCCATGACGGATAAATGTTTGTGGTCTTCCTCTTGTTGCCATTTGCAGGTTCCAAGGCAAAGATCGTGTTTTCCTTCTGCTCATTAGAGAAAGATGTAGCTATTGGGACCAAACAAAACGCACCTTTAGTGATTTGGTACTGACGTTGTTAGTTCGCTTTTATGGTATTAGGTTTTGTGGTAAGAAAGACATCTGTGCACTTTATCCACGCTGAGACAACAGCTATCATAGCTTCATTCCAACTAACAACAAACGTCACTTTAGCCGGGGAGCGACAGATAAAGCAATAGCTCGATCACGATGTTTTTCAATATTTTCTTTATTTCTTTTTTTTTGGCTAACTCAGAGGGAGCATGTTTAAGGGTGCTGCTTTAGGATGTTGGTGGGAGCGCAGTCGCCTGGTACTTTTCATACTTCGCAGGGTTTATTTTTCAATTGTAAAGAAATTGTACTTCGCTGAAAATACAACAGTTAGATGTCCCTTGGCTGTGCCTACAAATGCCTTATTGACACTCGATAATTAGGATAGTTTGTTTCGAGTTAGGTAATCAATTGCAATGACTCAATGAAATGTCAGCGAGGAAAAATTACTGGCAGCTACTCCACTATACTGGAAACAACATGCGCTAGGTTATCTTCGAGTAACGCATTGCTCTTTCTTGAAAATCCTGGTGAATGTTTGTTCATGGGGACATCCTATATACACTTATGACCTCCGCATGCAAATGGCGATGGTTTCATCCCTAATAAATGTTAAAAATTATTGGAAATGAATTTTGTCATGAGTCGTTAACATTGTTTACTTGAAAGAGAAGTTATACTGAGACACATATCATTCACGTGCATTTCACATGCCGTTGATAAGGCTCTGACGATGGGGCCGCTGAAGTCTGTTTTTTTTTTTTTTCAGGGTAAAAAAAACACGCATAGCAATTGGAAGCGAGGTGAACATACAGCAACATATTCATCCTCTAGGCATTCACTATCTATAGCTTTATAAATATTTGTTAATATCTACTTCCTTCTCTTTGAAAGATATCACAAAATTTGTCCTCTTCATATATTTAAATATATTCTGTTCGTGCACAGTGTTTAGAGTGTAAATATAAAACAATGTTGAATTGGGCTAATACGGGTGAAGCACCCGCCGCTGGTGCTTCTGATACACTTGTGCTCCTTTTATCAGGATTTGCAGAAATAATGCGAAAGTATGCAATAAAAGTCATAGGCGTCTGCGCGCAAAATAGTGCACCTTCAGTTTGAATTTCAGTTTATTCTCCACTAAATAACCATAAGTAAGTAACAAATCCTAATCAGACGAGGGTCCTGAAGTCAATGGCTGCAACAGGAGCCCCAGCTATAAAAAGTCCGCTTCAGAAATAAGGTTTCTGTCTAGAGTTACTATATAGGGGGAAGCATGGCCCAATTCTCTGCTTTGTTTTAAGTATCATGAACTGAGTTTTGAGTGAGGTTAACATCATAGGATTTACCTGACACCATTCTACAACTTTCGCTTGTTCAATGTTCAGTTTAAAGAGTAAGGTGGTTAGAATTATCTGACATGTACATAGGGGTATCATCAGCATATAGTATGGCATTAAAAAGAATAAGAATGCCAGGTAATTCGTTAATGTAAATGCAAAACAATGAGGGTCTCCGCATTGCGCCCTCTGGTATGCCTTGAATAATGACTTTCGACTCGGACTAAGCGCCCCCCACACAGACTATTTGCTCAAGGTCATGCAAATAACTTTTTTAGAAAAATTGAACCTGGACCTGCTATATCTAAATATTCTAGTTTGGTAAATAAAATGGTATGACTAGCGTTGTCAAAAGCTTTAGTAAATCTAAAAAAAAACTGAGCCCACAAATTTACCGCGGGTAATAAATAGAACACCTTAGGGAACCGGTTCCTTCAATAAAACCTGCGCTGGTCGAACTGCCACGACGGAAAGCAAATTGGCAAGATTTTAACAATTTAAACTTTGTGAGTAGGTTCTTAATGTTTCAGAAATATTTTTCGACGTTTACTAATGGAGGACACAATACGGATTCAACGATGAATGACATGAGAGATTGATCCCTTTCTTTAAGAACACGAATTTTGAGGTCTTAAGCGAACTAGAAAAGGTACCGCATTTAAAGATGATTAAATATGCTGCTCAGTGTTTCCGCAGTAGAAGGGGAAACCCGCTTTAAGTGATAGGAAGAGACATTATATAGACCTGGGCAAGTGTTCTTTATATTTAATATGGCAGAGCAGACCTCATCGGCTGAAACTGGAAAAAGAATTTCTGATTGCGACGGTTACTTGAAGAGGAAGAGGCTGTCGAGCTATTACTGTACACTTCATAAAAATAATTACTACATGAGTAAGCTATACAACACGATTCAGTGTAAGTTGAATATTATTAAGCTTCATTAGCAATTGTTCTACTAGGCTGGGGTGTATCCAAATGTCGTTGAAAAGTTCTCATTTTTTTTAGGATTCTTATTAGCCTTGCAGAATTCTCACTCATACTAAAGTCCTTTTCATTTTTTCCGTAGGTTGTTTAACATGGTACTGTACTTTTTTGGAGCGATGTGCTAGACTTACATTTAGCGGCTGTTTTTTAGTCTTCCTCTAAAGATAATCTTTTTCGCGCATACTGGTTAAGACACCTTTTGTTACCCAAGGATTACGTGCAAATTCAAACATATTTTCATGTGACAGTTATGGTGCAAGCGTACACAGCTTTCAAGAAGAATGAGCAGAATATTTCAAGCGCCTTTTCGGGATCCCCTAAAGTACTAATGGATGAGCAGTTGGTACTTCTTATTGTATTAATTCTGTGTCTGTGTCTTACCAGTACTCACCTACGGGGCAGAAATATGGAGGCTTACGAAAAGGGTTCTACTCAAATTGAGGACGACGCAACGAGCTATGGAAAGAAGAATGATAGGTGTAACGTTAAGGGATAAGAAAAGAGCAGATTGCGTGAGGGAACAAACGCGAGATAATGACATCTTAGTTGAAATAAAGAAAAAGAAATGGGCATGGGCAGCACATGTAATGAGGAGGGAAGATAACCGATGGTCATTAAGGGCTACGGACTGGATCCCAAGGGAAAGGAAGCGTAGCAGGGGGCGGCAGAAAGTTAGATGGGCGGATGAGATTGAGAAGTTTGCAGGGGCGGCATGGCCACAATTAGTACATATTCCTGTGGAGTACATGACCGGGGTTGTTGGAGAAGTATGGGAGAGGCCTTTGCCCTGCAGTGGGCGTAACCAGGCTCATGATAATGATGATGATGATTGTATTAATAAAGTTGTCTCGGCCGAAGCTGGAACTTAAATACCTAGTGTCATAGTGAGGTTTTTATATGGCGAAGGTAATAAAAATGGGAAGGTGATGTGTGATAGGCATGTCAATGACATCTGCACCTTGAGGCGGTGCGATTTTGCTTAAGGCGTGTTCAAGATAATTATCATTTCCAGAAGCCGGAAATCGAGTGGAGTAGAGACTCGAACCTGAATCGCCATTTGATATAACTGAACTATTATTAGTATCCAATAAATTAATTTGGTATCACCAACTAAGAAAATATGTTTATATTCAGCCAAAATTTTGTGAATAATTGTGAAATGCTTGTGCATAAAATGAGGAATAGATGAAGATGGGGAGCGATAAATTCAACTAATCATTATACCGTTGCCATTACGAGAAGAAGACAGGTTAATTTCGATCGTAGCTGATTCACAGTTAGATGCGTTTATACGTAGGTCAAGCCAACGTTCGTACTTGATTTTCGATAATATACAAATAGCCGAACCGCCATGCCGATCCGAACTGCGGAGACAGTAGTTGGATTGAACCGACCGCAAACCACTTGCCTTGCGATCAGTAGAGCCAAGCCAAGTTTCGCAAATGCACAAAAATGAAAAGGAATGACCACGTGAATGAATCAAGAGAGTAATGCTATCGTGGTGTTTTTATAAACTTCGCGCACTGATGTGTACTAATGAGCAGTATAATCAACGAGCCACAATTTTCCTTCCGCCATGGAGAGCAATGCCATACAGAGGAGTTGTCAGGAACAGATTAGGAAAAGTACAAACATTCAGATGCATATATACGTCAAGATGCACAGATGTGACACGGCGCTTATCGTGATTGCCTTGCCGCCATGAGTCTTGCGCCCTTTGATATGGCAATTATCGGTCCAAATGCAAGGGCGTTTCCTTTCTTTAGGGCGAGTGCTTTGCTGAATAGACGTCCGTCTATGGTCAGTTGTTTATGGAGGTTGTAATGGGTGCACTGAACTGTTCCGAGTGTAACGTCTCTTCGTAAGCGAGGAGGCTGGTGACGCAGCGCAGGAACAGCTGGTTGCCCGAACGGCTCACGCCCGTGCTAAGTACTAGCGATCCAGCTGGCCCACTGGTTGCATAGCAGGCGTGGAAGAGACGATCTGGCTGGCCTTGTTATTGTGCTCTTCTTCTTCATTACAATTACCCCTGGTGCAAAACCGGAGCCATCCTGGCGACCTACGACGTGGAGACAAGCGGGTCATAGAATTTTTTTTCAGGCGGCGAACGGGAACAACATCCCGGCCATGGCGGCGCTTGTCGGATGTCGATGTAAGCGGCTCTATGACATAATTGACCGGAGAAGTGCGTTCGACGATGCGGTATGGTCCATCATAGTGCGAGAGAAGTTTTGTTGAAAGTGCAGGCGTGGTAGAAGGTACGGATGACAAGACAAGGGTGCCGAGAGCATTTAGCTCGTAAATGACCACTGGTAAGGGTAGGTATGGAGCTTCTCCACGTCTTCTCCTTGCGGCGCACTTTTACACTGCAGGCAGTCTGCGGCTGACTAGTCTGCAAAGAAGCTGCCGGAGGGGCTCACCCGCTCGCGGGCTCTCTTGGAAAGACAGAGCTGTCACACACACGATGGCACCAGGGCAGTCATCACGGCCAACATCGCCAGGAGCGGGACCGGCACACCCGGCAGCAGGTGGACGATCGCGGACCCGCACACCCGTAGTGTCGCCGCCGGCCGCCGGAGCGGCCACGCATCAAGCGACCGGAGTTCAAATGCCGGCGATCCCGGGCTGCCCCGCGGGCCTGGAATACCTCACGCAGATCGACCACCTTAAAGTCCGCCAGTCTGTAAATCTCCTCAATAGGAGATTTACAGACTTGAAATGAAAAGAGGACCGACAATGAAAAGAGTTGCGGAGAAGAGCTCAGACAGCAGCTTTTAGGTGCCGTTGGAACGTCCTTTACCGGATTCCTTTTTCATGAGGACAATCTTATATCGAACAAGCGAGGCGTTGCGCGAAAGACCGTGTCCGCGAACACTCAAATAAGGCGATAAAGACCGCCACTTGTCATTGCAATGCACAAAAATGAAAAGGAATGACCACGTGAATGAATCAAGAGAGTAATGCTATCGTGGTGTTTTTATAAACTTCGCGCACTGATGTGTACTAATGAGCAGTATAATCAACGAGCCACAATTTTCCTTCCGCCATGGAGAGCAATGCCATACAGAGGAGTTGTCAGGAACAGATTAGGAAAAGTACAAACATTCAGATGCATATATACGTCAAGATGCACAGATGTGACACGGCGCTTATCGTGATTGCCTTGCCGCCATGAGTCTTGCGCCCTTTGATATGGCAATTATCGGTCCAAATGCAAGGGCGTTTCCTTTCTTTAGGGCGAGTGCTTTGCTGAATAGACGTCCGTCTATGGTCAGTTGTTTATGGAGGTTGTAATGGGTGCACTGAACTGTTCCGAGTGTAACGTCTCTTCGTAAGCGAGGAGGCTGGTGACGCAGCGCAGGAACAGCTGGTTGCCCGAACGGCTCACGCCCGTGCTAAGTACTAGCGATCCAGCTGGCCCACTGGTTGCATAGCAGGCGTGGAAGAGACGATCTGGCTGGCCTTGTTATTGTGCTCTTCTTCTTCATTACAATTACCCCTGGTGCAAAACCGGAGCCATCCTGGCGACCTACGACGTGGAGACAAGCGGGTCATAGAATTTTTTTTCAGGCGGCGAACGGGAACAACATCCCGGCCATGGCGGCGCTTGTCGGATGTCGATGTAAGCGGCTCTATGACATAATTGACCGGAGAAGTGCGTTCGACGATGCGGTATGGTCCATCATAGTGCGAGAGAAGTTTTGTTGAAAGTGCAGGCGTGGTAGAAGGTACGGATGACAAGACAAGGGTGCCGAGAGCATTTAGCTCGTAAATGACCACTGGTAAGGGTAGGTATGGAGCTTCTCCACGTCTTCTCCTTGCGGCGCACTTTTACACTGCAGGCAGTCTGCGGCTGACTAGTCTGCAAAGAAGCTGCCGGAGGGGCTCACCCGCTCGCGGGCTCTCTTGGAAAGACAGAGCTGTCACACACACGATGGCACCAGGGCAGTCATCACGGCCAACATCGCCAGGAGCGGGACCGGCACACCCGGCAGCAGGTGGACGATCGCGGACCCGCACACCCGTAGTGTCGCCGCCGGCCGCCGGAGCGGCCACGCATCAAGCGACCGGAGTTCAAATGCCGGCGATCCCGGGCTGCCCCGCGGGCCTGGAATACCTCACGCAGATCGACCACCTTAAAGTCCGCCAGTCTGTAAATCTCCTCAATAGTACGTGTAGCTCTCCACTGTGGACGATTCGCGGGCCAGACATAGAGCTGACAAAAAAGGGCGCTAAATAACAGCACGTGAGGTAAGGACGGACAACCACCATGGCTAACCACGAAGTGGTCATTGTGTTAACAGCATATGTAGCTATACCACTTCGCAAGAAAAACACGGGAACACGGGAAGGGAGCATGCGTAGAAGGTAAACAAGAATGTAAACACTCCCATATGAACGATATTTCCTTCGGAAGGAGCGAAATCGCTAGGAAAGTTCACGCACACAAACTGACTCAACTGAATGTTGATGGCTTCAGAGATTATCCGGTGTGTGCTCGTCATTAGTTTGGCAGCATGACGCAATATTAAAGAAGAAAGGTGGTTCACAGGCACATTCAACGCATTGCAATGACAAGTGGCGGTCTTTATCGCCTTATTTGAGTGTTCGCGGACACGGTCTTTCGCGCAACGCCTCGCTTGTTCGATATAAGATTGTCCTCATGAAAAAGGAATCCGGTAAAGGACGTTCCAACGGCACCTAAAAGCTGCTGTCTGAGCTCTTCTCCGCAACTCTTTTCATTGTCGGTCCTAAGATTGGCATTTTGTGACGGTCAACCAAGATTGTTTGGGGAAGCGAACACCCTAACGCCTCAACTCTTGAATTATAACTGATTTAATCTGATCTCTCCAGTTCATATTCATGCCTTTGTTTTTTATTGACTCCTTCATTACTTGGAAACGCTTACCTATTGGTGGCCTTAGTGCCTTGCCTTCCAAATGTATTGCAACTTCTGAAATCAGCCTGGTTGGCGATCACAGCTGTGAATTTTTGAAGTTTTACTACGATGGGAGCATATACCTCGCGGTGGTTTCCTTGCTTCCGTTTGGTGCTGCGGTCGCTTTTCGAAAAGTACTTTAGCAAAACGGCAAAGTTGGTGAAATTGTATACCATGGCTTGGAGGACCTTTTAGCTTCACCTTTAAGAGTGGAAAGGGATAGCACTCACAGATACATGACTGCTTCTCACGCTTCCCGGCAAGGGCAACTAATGCAACCACAATGTTTATCGGGAAACGCTGTCGGCGAACACTGTGCACGAAGGCGAGCTTTCTGGTAGAGGTGCGACTTTTTGGCGTTGACAGATCCCGGAGAGATTGAACAGCCATGCCAGGAGAATGGAACAATTTTATTGTTTGGCACTTTTGATGTTAGGTCTTAGAAGTTTTGGCATAAAGGGCATACGTTGTCGGTGTTTTCTTCCAATACATTTCCTTGTGGAAGCCATTCTCCGTATTCCGGATAGTAACTTTATCTAGAGTGTAAGACAAGGTATGAGCAACTTTGGTGATACAACAGAATGGCAATATAACCAGCATATAGCGCATGTCATAAAGGAAGTAAACGTAAAAATGTTTCGGATGATTTTTCTCTAAGGACAACTGCAACTACGCCGACACCGAATTTCCAGAGAGGCGAGGCACTTAACGCAATCCAAAAGTGTTTTTTTCTTATTTTTGGCTGTGGCCGTACGCAAAAGCATGGTCTCCGACTATTCCTTCTTGCCTTCTTCAAACGCAAAAATGTTTCTCAGTCCTAAACTACCGAAAATACATTTATGTCAAGCGTTGGCACGGGTCCCGAATGCTACTGATCACTTCACCTACGTGTCTGCTAGGGGACAATCACATGACGGTGATTAGAAAGTTGGCAGTTCGGATGCAAAGAGAAATTGGTCGCGCGGTACATGCCAACTCTAAAGACCTTGCGCTAGTTTTGTGCACGAAGCCGGTAACCCGCTAATCCGTAGGTAGAAAAAACTCTAACAGTACTCCAGAACTTTAATACACATTTGGGAGGTGTACACGCTAACCAGTGAGATATCGCGCAATCTTCGCACTTGGGAACCTGTTACAGTTTGCGAGACTACTACTTTGGCAATGGTAGCAAACGCGCGTCTGTCTCACAGGGCACAAGAGGCAACGCTCATATCACAACGATGTTGTTTGCAGCATAGAGCACGTTTTGTTCTTGTGGAGATCACGGTGCACATGGTGAGAGCTTGCTCTTATCGCGCAAATCAAAGAACAGAAGCATTGGCTGAAATTTGCTGATTAGACTCGTTGCGCCCAAAGGGTTTCAGACACAAGATGAAATGCACGAGTGCAAACACCAGGTATCGCAAGCATATATTGTAGCGATGCAGCGGGCGCTTACTAGACATGAGGCAAAGGAAGACGGGCATCTGGGCTTGGCACGAGCTTGTTTCCATCCTTGTCTCTGGCGTCACTGATCTAGTAAATATAATGTAAATGCTTCCTTTGTGTGTGTCTGTCCAAACATATTTCGTTGGAAGTTTGCGATTCCTGCTATCTGCACGGAACTCCGCAACGGACGCTACATCGAGCGCGTTGCCATGCCTCCCGCAGCCGAGACGCCGTCAGCATCGGCTACGACTGGTTACATTCATGCAGTCGTGACGCTTTCCCACGCTCGCGACAAAGGTCTCTCTTCCGGCTTTCAGGTAGAAGAGTGGATAACGCTTTAACAACACGCTAGAACTAATAACCGATGGGATCCAAACATCATGCTCGCTAACGTCGTTTTTTACCTCAGTGGCACCCTCCGCGTGTGATACCGAGCACACGAAAACAAATGAACAAGCTTGGACATTTCCAAATTTAACTTCGCGAAATGTTAAGTCACCCATTTGGTCGCGCAGTCAATGCGAAAGAGGCCCCTGTGACGAGTGTTCAGAGCCCAACAGAGCCGTATTTCTCGCACATATCTTGAACTTATTGACTGGCCAAATATGTCATCGTCATGCCGCTTCTCTGCTGAATTTATTATCTTAACACTAGATTGCAAGCTAACCCAGACAGTCGATCAACACACCCGTGGCACCAACATCCTGGGTTTAGTATTAACTAGCACACTTGATCCGCCGGGTCTATTGCTTACATTCATGGCATCAGCGATGACAAAATTCTTCAATTAGACATTATTATTCCAAAAATTTTCTATCGGGCTCAGAGTAATAGTATTAGATATTACAATAGAGCCGGCTATAAAAATATTATGTCTGAATTGACTTTCTTTCTTAGTGAAGAGTTACTGCCTTGCTTAAGTTCAATATCTGTAAACGACAGCAGGGAACTTTTTAAGCAAGAATAACAGCTCTGGGAGAAAATTACGTGCCAAAAATCGTTATAGCAAACGACAGATTCAATCCTTGGTTTACTAAGCACCTTTGAACATTAAGAGATAAGAAGCTTCTGTATCGGGTGGCCAGAAGCAACAATCAAGCCTCATCTTGGACAGCATACAGATATTTTCTAAAATTTTACTGCAAAGAGCTACGCGAAGCCAAAGACAAATATTTATCACGTGATCTGCCGTCTCTTTTAATGAATAACCCCAGAAAAATCTAGCGAGTCATATCACCAGGCAACACTGTCCGCAATATTGTGCAACATGATGACGGCGAAAGCCCTCTGTCTGACGCTGATTGTGCAATAGCGTTTAGCAATTTTTTCACATCTGTTTTTACACAAGAAGACTGTTCCACTGTTCGCATAGTTCCCGACTTTGAATATCCTTTTATGGAACCAATGGATATTGCAGAAGATGGCATTTCGTCTTTAATAAGTAATCTGAAATTATCCACACCTTCTGGTATAGACAATATCAACTCAGAAAGACTAAAAAATTACCGCTGCAGTTTCAAGCCAAATTTTGTGTCATATTTTTAGGAAATCCTTCTCATCTGGCGAACTACCCCTGGACTGGCAAATTGCAGATGTTCTCCCTGTATTCAAAGGGGAGAACAAGTACTCTCCACGAAATTACCGTCCCATCTAATTAAGGTGCATCTGCTGTAAACTACTGGAACACATCATAGCATCGCATATCTACCGCCATTTAGAATCAAACGACTTTTTTATTCTAACCAGCATGGATTCAGAAAAGGCTTTTCTTGTGAAACTCAATTGCTAGAATTTACAACAGAATTACATTCCAGCATGAATAACAAGCAACAGACTGACTGTGTATTCTTAGATTTTTTGAAAGCATTTGATCGTGTCGCTCATTGTCGCCTCCTTTCAAAAATATCCGTGCTTCGACTGGATTCATTAACTTTATTTTGGCTCCGAAGCTTTCTCTACTTGCGGCAACAGGTCACTGTTGCTGATGTCCACTCATCGCCTATTTCTGATGTTACTCCTGGCGTACCGCAAGGCAGTGTCATTTGCCTTCTTCTTTTCTTAATTTTCGTTATTGATCTTCCACAAAACATATAATCGCACATAAGGCTTTTCGCAGACGATTGAATTTTATACCGTACGATAAAAACATCTGATGACCATTTAGTACTACGGAACGACGTTAACCTTGTCAGTTCCTGCTGCTGTACATGGCAGATGACCCTGATCTCAGACAAATGCAAAGTAATGTTCTTCATGCGAAAATACCCAAACTCTCGCTTTGCTTACGTCCTAAATAACACCGTCGTACCTACTACATTGTCCTACAAGTACCTTGGCATTGAACTTACAACTCATCCTTCCTGGAGTACTCCCTTAACAGCTATCTGCGCAGGAGCTTCAAAAACTCTGGGTTATCTTCGACTGAACTTACATAAATCCGTTGCTACCGTTCCTAAATTAGCATATCAGACTTTTGTTCGCCCACAGTTAGATTTTGTGTCATCAGTATGGTCACCACATCAAAATTATTTAGTTGATATGCCAGAATCAATTCCAAGCAGGGCATCGCGCTTCTTTACAAGCAACTACGACAGAACTTGCAGCGTAACTAAGATTAAAGCAGATACCTCGCTCCACCCAATTGAAACTCGTCCCACGATAAGTTTTCTTTGCCTTTTCCATAGATACGTCCATGGTAATCGACCTCATGTGTGGCCGCTTGAAGTACCAGCACGCGCGTCACGTCGCCTTAACAATAGCCACTGTTTCTAGCGGATATTAGGCCATAGACAGTCATCTAACGCATCAGCACTACCTCGTGCGATAACCGTATGGAACAGCCATTCTGATTACATTGCGTGTTTAACAAATCGTGATACATTTCGGGAAGAATTCCAAAGCTTCCCGTAGAAACATTGTATAAGGATATTATTGAACTGCTTTCCTTCCCTGTTTTTCACACTTGTATCTTTGTATTTTTTGTGTGTATGAGTATATTACTGGGTTTACGCTGTCTAAAGCTTAGCCTAGACAAACATTTTTTGAACTTTGCTTTACTTATCTTCGGAGTGCCTGTATTGATATATATATTGCTTGGTCTTGTTGAAACAATTACTTTGTGTCCCCCCTTCCCCAATGCCCTTAAATGGGCCTGTAAGGTATATTAAATAAACCTATAAGACGTCTGAGCTTTTTACCCCTAAGCTAACGACAAGACGTCTGGAACAAAGTGGCGCACATATTGAAGGGTATCGCAGACGACATCTCCAGCTTACAGGTTCCCGGCGAAGTTTCTACTATTGACACCATCGTCAAAGAATGTCGCCGCATCGAACAAGCTAAGAGCCGACATATCACGCCACACATCGTGTGCCTGCCAAATAACGCTGTCAGGTCGACTGGTGAGGAGCATCCCTTCAAACCAATCCCACGTGACCACGTAGCTCACGTCGTTCACCGCGAGCTTTAGGCCGCCTACAAGAATTTAAACACATGGGTATTATCTCCGCGTACTCATCGACCTACGTACCATGCATGCAGCCCTTCACTCACGGCTTTCCTCGTCGCCGACAATCTCTTACCCACCAAATCTCGCAACACGTCTCACGGGTGCATCTATGACGACAGGCCCATCTGCTTCCACTGCTGCCGCATTAGCCAGATCGCTCGTCAATGCTGCCACCACTTTCTAACCCCGTGTTCGACATATAACAGTGCCAATTTCTATAACTCTGCACATGATGCTCCCGATGCTTCCTGCCAGAATCATACTGCTTCTGTCGCCTCTCCTCCGAATGATTACTGTGGCCGATCAGCGTCATCCCGACGGGGTCAGTCTCCTTCGACCCAGCCATTTTGATTCTTTTTCGCCATCCATTTGTCCCCACATCCGCCCAGAAAACTAGCAAATGCAGCTTCAAAAAGTGAAGATGCAATGTCGATCTGGTCCTCCAATCCACTTCTTACTTTGTACATGAACCAGAACCTTCTTGAAGTTGATGTCGAAGGCACTGATGACACTGCGCTGATCTACAAAGGAGCCCACCTCTCCAACATGAGTCGTACAGGACACGTACGTACAGGCCACGTACGCATCACAAGCCACCACACTGCTGTCCGTTTTAGCATAATTTTCCATTGCCCGCACAACCTCATTCTCTGTCTTGCTTTCCTTTCTGCGTATTCAGCTTTCACTGACTGCTCCCGCTGCTCCCTGCGCCTAGAACTATTCTTTAGGATACGTGTGGTGCAACCCCCCTCCGCTTAAGCCCCACTAGCTTTGTTCGACGGCCACCCAAATAATTATCATACATCGAAGTGCCGACTTCTCCGTGTTTTGCTGATCTGTAGTATCTCGATGCTCATCTGCCAGGCATTCAAGTGAACTATGTGGTCACCGTATCTCACACAGTTCTGACTATCACGGCTAACGGCCTTTGCATTCCTGTCGTAAACTCTGGTCTAGAAAAGCAAATTTGACACCCGGAATTCGCTTTGGCCAGCTTGAGCCCTGAGATTACCATCACGTGGCGCCGTTCACAGCCCTCTTTTCGTCTGAGCCTGCCAGCTCCCTTAAGTCTGCCTCTTATACTGATGCCAAGATAGAGAAAATGCTTGCGATGGGCATTTTACTTGCACAAGGCGAGAACCTTTAGATGTTTTGTTTTCCTACAGGAAAGTCATCGTCTTTGACAATTGTCCCTTACGCCAGCAGCTTGCTGTCAAGCATCGTTGTGATACTGGCGATGCTGCTCAAAGTTACGGTATACCATATTTGAGTATCTGTCGGAATGCCAGTTAATCGAAACTGGATTAACCGAATGCTTGAAAAGAACATCACTGAATCCTATTAGACCCCATGTGCATCAACGCTAGTGTTGGTTCAGAACAACGATGGGACATGGCAATTCTGTGTGGATTACCGCCCTCTGAACAAAGCCATCAAGGAAGGAGTCTACGTACTGCCACAAATCAACGACGTCCTTGGCGGTGGCTACGGTGCCAGCTACTTCTCCTCTATGGCCCTTCAATCGGGATAGCGGCACATCGGCGTCGATGATATGGAAGGAGTAAATACCGCTATTATAACACATGATGCTCTTTTCCTGATCAATTTATGCTCTTTAAGATTAGGTAATGCGCCAGCCACATTCAGCTTATGACAGACTCCTTGCATCAGCGTTTGGACGACGCAATTGGGTTTTAACCCACAATATACACTCACGTTGAACGCCTCTCAGCCATACTTCACGTTTTTCTTGAGGCGAGGCTCACAGCTCCTCCGATCCTTATGAGCAACGTCGCGATGCCTCACTCACAGCGCTGACCCAATGTTTTGAATATGTGCCCGATGACACTTCCTTACGCCTCTAGGCTCTCCGGGATAGTACTGTGTACCGTGGTAATGTTCATCCCGTAGGTCCCAGTGTCTTCCTCTTCATCCCTAGGCGCCTCTGTACGACCGTTCTTAAGGAACGTTATGACGTGCCCACGGCTGCACATCTCAGAGTGCCTCGAACTTAGGACAGAGCACGTCACCGCTTTTTCTGACCCCGTCTTGCACTTTTCTGTGCGACGATATTTCGCAGCATGTGAGCCATGTCAACGCCACTCGAAGACATCCTGCTTCCCGCCACACTGTAAAAAAATCCAGGTTTATATGAGCGTTCGTTTGCTGCGTTTTTACACGCCTAGTCTAAACATGATATTTTTCCACGCTTGCCAATAACGCCTGGGTCACGCTTAGTAGGCGTGACAAGGACTCCTGTTCCCGCGGTTATTAGGGCGTGACGAATTTCCATGCTGAGGAGGCTGCCCGAGGGGCAAAGGGGATGGGGTGATGAGCATGCCGCAGGCTCCCTCGCCCCTTCTCTGTATGGGTTGAAGCTACGAACACACACCGGCCTATGTCGGTTTGGGCACTTCGGCTGCTTCTATGAAGGGAGCTTTCCGCACGAAGCTCTTCGCAGTCATCTTTAACTTCTGCTTCGCCATCGCAGACTGTGGCGAACTAAGACGCTATCACAGTGGCAGCATGCCGGCGAAGTAGAAACTGAGTGTGCTGCTGTGAGATTGCGCAAGACGCTTCCGCCGGCGACACAGAAATTATCCCCTAAGAAGGGGCTCCGCTAAGCCCTGGCACATTTCAACAACGCCAAGGAATCTAAACGTAAACAATCCACTTGGTATGCCCTTGCACAAAACGATGAATGCCCTCTCAACCGTGCTTGTAGCGCCCGCGTTAAAACATTGAACGCATTCGTACAAGAATTTCCAGCTATACAAATTGACTATATAGTAACGTGAATTCGGTTGTGGCTGACAAAAGGTGGCAATGCTAACATCCGGACACAGCGGCAATCAAAACGCTTCCGTAACAAACTCTAGACTGCCACCGAACCGAAAGTTGGGTAAGTTAATTAGGGATCGTAATGTGGCATGCACCTGGTTTGTCACCCGTGGCCTTCTTTATTATCAGTATGTCTTTTCGCACAGCCCACAGCTCGAGTGCACATTGTCACGCCGAATACCCCTGGACAACTTTCTGTGGCAACGAAGGGAAAGCTACGACAGCTGACCTTCTGCAGATGTTTTAATGCGTGAAGTAGTCAGGCCGCTACCATACAAGAACCAAATGCTACGTGAGAGGATTTCGCGTTTGCCAACACGCACCGAAGGAAAAGCCTCAAAATAGGCAAACTTCAATACTAAGTCATGTCTTTTGTCTTAATTAGGCTTTGCAAATGAGTGGCTTTTGTGTTCTTTTCACCAGGTTCAACTAACGTGGATGAAAATGTGGGGCTGTTTGCTCAAGTGCTCTCACTCGTTCGCTCTTCTCCTCCGTAGCCTTCTTTTCATGGCAACAGGAAGTTCTGAACAAAGGTCCGTTGTCAAAACTGACTTCCTAATTTAACTCGAACCAGAGTTCAGCAAAAAAAAAAATAACTATCAGCAGGATGATAGCAGCCAGCACACTCCTCGATGCATGAAAATTTAATCTCCGAAATCGGAAGCGTCGGCTATTCATATACAGCTATTCATATCCACACAACAGCGCAATCAGTTGTGCTCGAACAAGTTTTAGAATACGCCAATATTTGTGTCGCGCAAGTAATCTGATCGCAGAAGGAAGGTGCAGCTAGAACACAGGCAAGAGAGATAACCGGCGAAACTTCCTATATATAAGGGAGCGCCTCCCGCTGAGGAATAAATATAAAATTTCCTTTAAGGAGATAGACCCGGTTACCAGGAACATAGGTACGTGTACGTCTCTTCCTTCTCCTGCTTTCAGTCTTTTCCTTCTCACCTTGAATTATTAGATGATTACACTAATGACCTTTTGGAGAGAGATGCATGGACGAATGTTCGCAGAGTCGCAGACTACACACTTGCGATCATATGTTCAACTCGCGCAGTGTTCTTGCCGAACGTGCTGCCGAGCGAGTACTTGGTGACGAACGCCATGGACCAGTTTGTCTTCAAGGTCACCGAGGACGACAACCTCTTGTGCACGGGCCTGGGCCCCAGGCGGGCCTTCCAGATGGGGCTGCACGACTCCCGCGATGCCGAAGTGTTGCGGCTTGACCGGCCACTTCGATGTGATTCGTGTCTCTGTTTTTGCTGCCTCCAGGCACGTATATATCGCCAACGTAGCGTAAGGCTATAGTTCGGTTGTAGAAAGTGTGCATACTCCGTTCAGAAACGCGGAAACTTTTGGGCCTTTCCGTCGTGTCCCCACGATGCTCTCTAGAGCTATCTGCGCGTCGCAACAAGAGCAACGATATGGATGTAATTATCCGAGACCACGGCTAAAGAATTGCACTAACTGAAGCGCTTGCGGTAGATCTATCGTGATACATTCCAGAGGGCAGCGAGGCATGATGGTCGACAGGGGGTCGACAGAGGAGGCGGAGTAATGCTCCAAACGGCCACGTCACGAAATGAGTAAAGAACAGCGTTGGCACTCTTAGCTCACAGCTCTCATACATGGTGGGCATGTGCGAGAGGCAAAAGACAATGCAAGAAGGAAAGAAAACTACTACCTGACTCCGCAGCCCTTGCGGGTCAGGTAGTAGGTAGTAGTAGTAGTAGTAGTAGTAGTAGTAGTAGTAGTAGTAGTAGTAGTAGTAGTAGTAGTAGTAGTAGTAGTAGTAGTAGGGTATGGTACGGTAAGTTTACGTAATTTCCGGGCCGTGCAACAGCAAACCTCGCTAGCTTTATGGCCTACTCATAGGAAGCTTTCGAAGACAGAAGCCGACTTCTCAAAGTGTTGTTCCCAAAACTTTGCAAAACCGGTGTTTCTTGACCTTTTTTTACCTTTGTATCGGGGCTACCTGTCAGACCGCATATGTTTTGTCATTTCCAACGGAGCGTCCTCAAGCATGCCCATAGTTACCAGCACTGTGTAACAGGGCTCTGGGGACCGCTTTTCTACCGTCTCTGTAAATGATTTATCCACACTCGTAAAGAACCCACTTCCGTTATGCGTATGATAAACATATATGTATTTTCTAAGTTCGCAGCCTTTGTGAGTGAATTTTACTTGGAAAAGAGGCATCCGCAGTTGCGATGAGTGCGTGTAAAACAAACTAGTGCAAAATGGCCGAAAGGCTTAAGTGATGTCACATACAGGCAATACAGATGAGTTGCATAATGTTTAAAAACAGCGCTAAAAACCTGCGCCGGACAAGTGAATCGAGAATGGGATTGGTTGATTGATTGAAAGCATCTTTATTTGCAGGATATTCGTAGAACTCGTGGGTGGGCCGCCTAGTCCGGTAGCCCACTGGTTACTGCTGCACCGCTGGCCCTCCCCAGTCAGCCAGTGCTGACGGTCAGGATCATCGCTGGGCAGAATAGCCTCCCAATGCTCTTTTGAGGGATTTCGAATGGGGTCAACTATGGGATTAAATTGGCAAGCCCACACCACGTGGTAGTGGTTAGCTACCTCTCCACAGTGTGGGCATCGCGGGGTGTATAGTGTAGGGTACCACTGGTGTAACTTAGCTGGCGTTGGGTATGTATTAGTTTGTAGTCTCCTAAGAGTGTTCTCTTCCAACTTATTGAGGGATTTATGTGGTGCTGGGTACTCCTTCCTGGCTGTTCTGTATGGTGCGAGATTGTCAGCATAAACTGCTAAAGCAGTTAGGTCGCAGCACCCTTCACGGTCATCAGGGGGAGACACCCGGTATAGAAGAGCTCGGACATGCCTGTGAGCGGCTTTGTCTCCTCTTGGTACTTACAGGTGACCGGGAAAGCGGATGACAGAGGTTTGGCTGGGTGGATGCGTAGTCAGCAATGACAACCTTCACCTGTGAATTAATCCATTATTGAAGTTGCGACAGGCGTTCTGGGAGTCAGTGAGCACATCAGCGATGAGATTAGATGCTATAGCTAATGCAATAGCTGCTTCCTCTGCGTGAGTGGGGTTGGATGTTTTCATCGAGGCGCAATCCTGACGGCGTTGAGACCACAATAGTCATCACTCCATTCTTTGGCCCTGCGGTGTCCACATAGAGGGTGTTAGGTTGCTCATCCCATTTCTTCTGCAGGGCTTCCCCTCTTGCTTTTCTCCTTTCGATGTTGTATGCGGGATGTATGTTCCGCGGAAAGGGTACACATTGATGCGTCTCCTCACATCACGTGGTACGTCTTCCCTTTGGTCTATGGTATAGGGCAGATTGCTATGGATCGTTTCGAGCAGATCTGTACCTGGTTTTGTGAGTGCGAGCCTATTGAGTTGTGAGAGGCATTGTGCTTACCACATCTCTTTGAGGGTATTATGTACTCCTAGAGCCATGAGCTTTGCCGTTGGCATGGAGTTTGGCAGCCCCAGTGCCGTCTTGTAGGCCTTCCCGATCAGTTTCTCCAACTTTTCGGTTTCCGACTTGGAGAGGTTAGAGAATGCCGTCCCGTACATTATCCGAGAAATCACGAAAGCCTGCACTAAGCGGATGGCGTCCCTTTCCTTCATGCCATGGTGCTTATTTCTGATACGATGCATCATCCGGAGGATTTGCTCAGTAGATGTTGTAAGCTAACAAGAAATTGGCATACTTCACAGATGTTTGCATATTTTGTAAGCAGCACTCAAATCAATTTCATGACCTATTTCTAAAAAATGGACTTGTTGTTAGGTAGAAGGGAGGGAGCGGGGGAGGTATTGTCATCCGGCAGCAACTGCGCATTTCGCTACTGTCCATAAGAGGAATTGACGCTCGCGGCTCAATATGGCACCCCATATATGAAGAACAACGGGAACGCAGCGCGGAAGGGAGGGGCTTCGACTCCGCCAACAAGTGCGTAGATTGCGAGGCCACGGTCGGTCGCATGCGCCGTAGCTTGAAGTGGGCGTGCAGACGGCTCGTACCTTTGTGCGCGCTGTTCTATCGCCGTTCTTGCTTCGAAGCGATGTGACGAAGGTCATTTCGCTCGCTGCTGCTGCCGCAGTTGCTCGCAGCATCGTTCTGACAGCGAGTCTCCGCGCTCATCAACTGCAATGCGTTCACGTTTGTTTGTGAGCGCTGAACACTGTGCTTGTTATTTGTATTAGTAAACGAAAGTTTCCAAGTTTATACGGCCGTTAAAACTGCCATCTTTACTTCGTGGAGCTGCGTGCGAATTTCCTATCGCAATTGACGATTGACCTTTCTCGCGAACCTGCGAATTGTTTGGAAATTGCAATTGTATAGAATGTGCTGTTTTATTCCTGTTTGTTCGTAACATAGGAATCCGTATTATCATATTTAAGCGCTTTAGGGATTTTTAGAAATCACTCTTTAAAGATAACATCAATAGCCTTTCAGCTAGGTTATTCCGAAGCGGTCATAATTTACACGTGAAATGAAAACGCATAGTCAACGAATTCAAAAAATTGGCAGTTGTCGTGGCAATTTCAATTTACGAATTGTATCCAGATAGCTGGCCCGACATATCAGCTTGGAATGAATTTATAGAATGACACCAATTTGCAGATGTGTGTAATTACTATACCGCAAGGAAGCACGGCTGTTCCACTTACATATTTAACACAACGGAGTTTTGTGCACTGAACACAGCCTTAAGTGGTACGCTCATGTATTTCGTCACACACGAATCATATATTGAAACTAGTGTCCCCCTGGATATTCATTCAAAGTGGTATGATACGTCTTGCAAAGTCAGCGGCTGCAAATAGTAAATTCCAATGAGCCGTAATATAATTAAAATGTGAATAAGTGAGCCTTCCTGAAATAATTTAATAGTTGTTTTCATTTCTCGTACATGTTCCCCTATTCGAATAATCCAGTTCAAAGACCATAATTAACCCGCCGTGGTTGCTCAGTGGCTGTGGTGTTGGGATACTGAGCATGAGGTCACGGCATCGAATCCCGGCCACGGCGGCCGCATTTCAATCAGGGCGAAATGCGAAAACACCCGTGTGCTTAGATTTAGGCGCGCGTTAAAGAACCCCAGGTGGTAGAAATTTCCAGAGTTCTCCACTACGGCGTGCCTCATAATCAGAAAGTGGTTTTCGCACGTAAAACCCCCTTATTAAAAAAGGCCATAATTATGCTAACTTCTCAAAATTTTAAAACTTGAAAACCATAACCCCGTGTATGTCTGTATACATACGCCTCTACCTTGAAACCCGTTTTTCTCGGACACGTAAATAAAATTGATTATCATCGAGATTATCATCGTTATTCCTATTACTATACCAAGTAGATAGGTAAGAAAGTATCATAGGAGCCCACTGAAGGTTTCAGCAGACCTAGCAAAATATCTGTAGATATTGCTTGTCTGTAATAAAGGATAGTATTAGTATTATAGGACCTAGCAGAATTCTCGTTTAAAATTTAATGTGTTTGGCGTATAATGCCCAGAGTTTCCCACGTTTTGCTTATCATTTCCTTTTGTTCTTACCTATTTGTTTAGCTTTATTTTGGAAATATGCGTGCGCGGGCTCTTGCACATTAGGGTTGCTCTAAGGCATACTAAATAAATTATTACTATTATCATTCGCTTTCTTGTCTACAGAAAATGGACGTGCGGGATCAATCAGGTGCAACGATCGGCTCCCTCAGGATGCAGTGCACCCTGCTGTTTCCGAATTTCACAGTGCTGGACAGCCACAACAACGCTGTCCTGCTGATTAGGGGGCCCTGCTGCACACGAGCCATCTGTTGTGATACCGTGAAGTTCGATATCGTAACCATGGACGGAGTCACGAAGATTGGCGCGATAACGAAGCTCTGGAGCGGATCGTGCAAGGAAGCCTGCAGCATAGGCGACAGCTTCGCGGTCACCTTCCCCCTCGATTTGGACGTCAAGATGAAGGCGGTGCTGCTCGGTGCCGTCTTTCTGCTTGTGAGTGGTTGGTTGATTCATTCTCCGATGTTGAGGCGTTGGAGCGCTAACAATTTAGACGACCTGGTGATTATTGCTTGCACTGAAAGCTTATAGTGCACCACCGTTCTTGCATTTAACCTCGGTAAATACGCGACCACCGCGGCGGTGGAGTTGGACCGGCGATCCCGTGCACAGCAGTGGATCGCCACAGGCAGGGAGTGGCCGCGGTGGGTAACTGCTAGTGCACGGGAGCAAGCTCACACACACTCGAACCAGATCATCAGATCTTGACAGTGGGCGAAAAAACAAATCCTAACAACACTGCTCGCGGAAGGCTATCCTTCAAGGAGCAGCATTGTCCGTAGCTCACTTTTCTGGGAACAATGAGTTTCGGGATGTTTGGAGAGAGTACAACACAGCACGCGTCGGCTGGTCAGCGTTTCAGCACAGTGCCGAGCACTCGACGCCCTGAGCCCGGTGTCAGGACTGCGTTTGGCCGTAGTATGGGCGAAATCTTGCGAAAGTTCTTGTTATCTCCAAAAGTGAACGACCGAGAATGCCGCCCCTGGAATCTTACATGTATTACCAGTGTCACTATGGCAATCAAACTCGCAATCATTTGCGAGTTCCCACTGAGTGTCTTTCCGCAAGGAACATTACTAGAGGTTGCTCTCTATTGCCTGTTCATCGCCCACTAGGTTGATATACATACAGCATCTTTTTAGTGCATTAAGGTTAAGAGCGCCATCGTGTAAAAATGTATGCGTGCTAAGTACGGGAAACCGGTCATGGAGTAGAAGCAAAATATATATTGTGACAAGGCGTGAGGCGTTTATTCAGAAGGCTCGGCGCGAAAGCATTGGACGGGACGAGACCGTCAGGCCGAACATTTGACGTGCGGGCAACTAGTGTGCATCGAGCTACCATCCTTGTAGGCGTTCCCTCGCACCTTTTCCCTCTCACCTGCAGCATATGGAACATGACGGTGACATGGACGGAGAAAACTGGCTTGCAGTGTCCGCATAATTGCCATCGCAACAAATCAGAAAGAAAAGTAAAGGTAGTATCGTTTGCAAGTGGCAGACCTGTCTCGTTTACTTAGATGACGTCGTCGTCTTCGCCGGAAACTTCGACGATCACCTCAGGTGGCTTGCGACAGTACTACAGGCCATCAAGCCATCAGGGCTTACTCTGAAGCCGGAAAAATTCCGCTTCGCTTACGATGAGCTTCTGTTCCTAGGCCACGTAATCAGCAAATCTGGTGTCCGTCTAGACCCGCAAAAAACAGCTGCCATCGCACAGTTCCCGCAACCCATCGACAAGAAGGCAGTGCGTAGATTCCTTGGCATGTGTGCCTACTACAGTCGCTTTGTCAAGGACTTTTCACGCATCGCTGAGCCGTTCACACGTCTAACTAAATGAGATGTTGAGTTCAAGTGAGAAACGCCGCAGGCCGACGCGTTTGAAGAACTTAAACGACGCATGCAGTCACCGCCTGTACTTGCGCACTTCGACGAGCACGCCGATACAGAAATCCATACTGACGCCAGTAGCCTAGGCCTCGGTGCCATTCTAGTCCAGAGGAGAAACGGAGTCGAACAGGTGATAGCTTACGCTAGCCGGTCGCTGTCAAAAGCGGAATGCAACTATTCTGCGACCGAAAAGGAATGTCTCGCCATCGTTTGGGCTACAGCTAAATTTCGCCCTTATCTTTACGCCAGGCCATTCAAAATCGTCAGCGACCATCACGCGTTGTGTTGGCTAGCGCATATAAAGGATCCATCAGGACGACTTGCGTGGTGGAGCCTCAGACTACAAGAATGCGACATCACTGTAACCTACAAGTCCGGACGAAAACACTCCGATGCCGATTGCCTATCACGCGCCCCCATTGACCCACCGCCGCAAGATGTCGAGAATGAGGACGCCTTCCTTGGAATGATAAATGCGGAAGACTTCGCTGAACAGCAACGGGCAGACCCGGAGCTAAAAGGCCTCGTCGAATATTTGGAAGGGCATACCGACATTGTCCCCAGGGCATTTAAGCGCGGATTATCTTCCTTCACGCTTCAAAGCAATCTGCTCGTGAAGAAGAACTTCTTATCAGTCCGCGCCAACTGCCTTCTTGTTCCGTCGGCGCTGCGTCCAGAAGTACTGCGCGCCCTACATGACGATCCGACCGCCGGGCACCTCGGCTTCTCCCGGACGCTATCGAGGATACAAGAAAGGTATTACTGGCCGCGCCTAACCGCCGACGTTCCCCATTACGTCAAGACATGCCGAGACTGTCAACGACGCAAGACACCACCCACAAGGCAAGCCGGATTACTAAAGCTGATCAAGCCTCCTTGCCGACCTTTTCAGCAGATCGGGATGGACTTGTTGGGACCGTTTCCGACATCAATGTCCGGAAATAAGTGGATCATCGTGGCGGCGGACTACCTCACCCACTTCACTGAAACTAAAGCCCTGCCGAAAGGCAGCGCAGCTGAAGTGGCAAAATGTTTCGTCGAAAGCGTTGTGCTGCGACATGGCGCCCCAGAAGTCCTCATCACCGACAGAGGCACGGCCTTCACAGCGGAGCTCACCCAAACTATGCTGTAGTACAGTCAGACAAGGCACAGGAGGACAACTGCCTACCACCCGCAGACAAATGGTCTCACGGAGCGCCTGAACAAGACCCTCGCCGACATGCTAGCGATGTACGTCGACGTCGAGCATAAGAGGTGGGACGCGGTCCTGCCGTACGTAACCTTTGCTTACAACACGGCTGTGCAAGAAACAACACAGATCACGCCGTTTAAGCTGGTTTACGGCAGGAACCCGACGACGATGCTCCACGCCATGCTGCCGCACGTCACCAACGAAGAGAATCTTGACGTCGCTACCTATCTCCAGCGAGCCGAAGAAGCCCGACAGCTCGCCCGCCTACGGATCAAGAACCAGCAGTGTACCGACAGCCAACACTAAAACCTCCGACGACGCTTCGTCGTGTACCAGCCCGGCGACCGTGTTTGGGTATGGACCCCGATATGCTGACGAGGACTCAGTGACAAACTACTGCGACGTTATTTCGGACTCTACAAGATCTTCCGACGTGTTGGCGCACTGGACTATGAGGTCGTGCCAGACGGCATTTCACATTCACAGCAGCGCCGCGCACGATCTGAATTGGTCCACGTGGTGCGCCTTAAACCCTTTCACGGACGCTGACGAACTTCCTTATTTTGTTGTTTCCGTTGCTACGAGTGCTTTTCATTATTACTTTCGTTTGTTTGCAGCATCGGGTCGATGCTTTTTTAGAGGGGGGTAATGGCACGTGTACTTATCTTCATCGGGCGACCACGTTTCGCCGCCTCTCAAATGTGATCGCACTGCGCGGGACGCGCCTGCATGTATCCGAAGTTTCTGAAAAGTTATCGGTGCTTGTATTCGCTGTCTGTTGTCACCGAACCTTATGTTATCTGATTTCATCGCGTGATGCGAATGGTGTAGAACTTTGTGGAAGGGACGCATGTCCCAACGATTAGTCTGGAACATTCGACAACTGCTGTATAAAAGCCAACGCGCTTGACCCGCCGATCAGATTTTTGGCGATCGCTGACTGTGTTCGCCGCTCTCGTTGTGCTTTAAGTGTAGCCTGTTTTGTGGGCACAGGTTCGCCCAATACAAGCTAGTTTTGCCTTTCACAGTATTGCTACTGTGTTCTTTGACGTCACGACCACGTGACTATATATATATATATATATATATATATATATATATATATATATATATATATATATATATATATATATATCCCTGGATAACCTACCACAGCTGAGGAAATAATGCCATGGCTATGCCGCAATGCCGGTCGCGTTTGGTCTCTCGCTCGGTCAGTCGGCACAGTGGTACATCCGTGAAAAGTGGTAGCATAGCGAACGACCGAGCGAGCTGCAAAATCTCCTATATTGTTATTATGTGCTTGTCCAACGCGACTACCTCGTACGTGATGACGTCACAATACTTATACACCTCATCGGAAGCGACACTGAAACAGGTTACGAAGGAATATTCTTGTTTGTGTACTTCTTTAAGCGAGTTGGATGTTGCATTTTGTAGGCATCCGAGACGTGATGTGAGCAGTTAGACGGTACTACTTTCTAATGCCTGTTTAACTTGAAATCTGTTTTACGCAGCAAAACCACAATTTGATAATCAAACACGTTGTAGTGAAGGATCTCCAAAAGCTGCGGACTCTGATATTTTTTTTTTCATTTCTCCCCCATAGAAAAGCGACCGCCACGGTCGGCATTGATCCCGCTACCTCGTGCTTAAATACTGCTAAGAAGCACAACACAGTACTGGCTAGGCCACACGGCTGGTTGGTAATCCTCGTGTTACACGGGTAAATTTTGATCGCGACCGAGCCCGACTAGAATCGCTTTTTTTCATCACGATTGGCTTCTCCCAGGCTGAGGAAAAATTTCATTCATAACGGGATTGGTTGGTATAAGAAGAAGGGATCCCATCGAGATAGAAAAACTTCAGTCGAAACGGGCTTGATTGCTATAAGAAGCGCTGTGTGTGACAACTTGTGTAAGTCGGTACCTGATCTGTTTTTCTGATATAACGCAAAAGTCGTCGACCACTTAGGTTAGAATAAACCTACTAACTGGACGTGGTTTTGTGACTCTGCGCAGGACGCCATATACTACGAGGGCGGAGACTGTGCCACGTGCCGGAGTTGTGTCGGTCAGCTAATCTGCAAAACTTATTAATGTTGACAACAGATTAGACATACGCACAAGATTCCAACTTACAACACACTTGACTGCTGTAATAAAATACCATCATAAATCAATAAATACCATGCTGTAATAAAATACCATCAAATTCATAATGCAATGTGCCTAACGACTCAATACAAATAACATTTCAAGTTCGAACGATGTTCTGAAAGTATACAAATATTTTTTGTGTAAAAATAAACGTTATCCAATGTGTACAGCATTATAAACCAACACCAAGCGTGCAAAGTCAATCGCACATCCAATTTGGGTGCGTAAATACAAAATAAAATGAAAAAGAAAGTGCGGTAACCCTGAGCATGACAAGCAAGCTGTTTCCTTCAGTGCGCTTGTGCGCACTCTTTCTGTCACCCCTTCCCTCTCCCCTTATCTTTTCTTTATATTCGCGAGCGTGAATAATCCCGGCGTTCTTTGGCTGGCACGACTGTCTCGTTCCATACGGGAGGGCCGTTGCCTCCACCCGTCAACCATCCTAACACAAAGGAAATTTGAAACAGGGACATGGATGCACTCAAGTATATATGAATGAAGGCAAAAAACACAAAAATAAATATAGTTCATGAAATGATATGCGTATTCTCAAAACAAATTATGTTATTCATAGGAAGCCATTGCTCATTTAATCAGCTCATTTAAATTTCAAAGAATATGTCTTGCCTTTTTAACCATTCTTTTATTTCCTTTATAAAGGTACGTAAAGAAGAATTTCAGAGCAGAGATTTACTGTATCTGTTCATTCTTTTTGTGGTCTGATGGACAAATGAGTCCGTCACGTAATTTCTCCTTGTGTTTCGTGTGTGGTATGTGGTGTGCCTGAAGAATTCTGAATGGTTACGTTCAAGACATTTTGCACTTGGGCTTCTCTTCCCAATTTCTAGAAGTTGCTTAAATTCTATCCTGTCTGCAGGTAACTTATCCCGTTTTTGTAAGAATGGTGTAGTTGTTAGTTGGAAAAAAAGCGATAATAAAATGGGTAAATACTGTGACGTAGCAGTCGTCACTACGTTTATTCCGACTCGAAGATACGGCGAAGCGATCATGCCCACAGCACGGATCACACTCGAGAGCCAGCCCCACAAGCGATGATGAAGAAGAACCCCATATGAGCCCCACATGATGATGATCATGTACAGATAACAAAGAATAGCTTATATCTCGCTACACTAATGTCCCCTCGCGCGAGAGCGGCCATGCTGGCCGCAATTCAAAGGGGCGGCGAACGCCTCGTGAAAGGCTTCATACGGGACACGTGGACAACCTCAGCAGCGCGGCAGCGGCGGTCACTTGGAACAATAACTGGTACCACGCGATAGTTAACAGGGGAAGTCTGCTCCAAGACTTTGTAGGGGCCGATGAACCGAAGTTGAAACTTGTCACACAAGCCAGGAGTACGAACTGGTGTCCGGAGTAGCACTTCGTCGCCAGGGCGGAAGCACACGACGCGATGAGAGGCGTCGTAATGCTGCTTGCGGTCCTGTTGCTGTGCTTCGGTGTTGATGCGAGCGAGCTGGCGACAACGCAGAATGCGGGACACATATTCTTCACAGGAGGATGGACATTGATTGACAGTTGGCGCGAAGAAAGAGGCGTCAAGACAGGAACTGGGCGAACGACCATAGACAAGGTAGAATGGCGAGTAACCGCTCGTGCGTTGAACGGCGGTATTATACGCAAAAGTCACGAATGGCAAAATTGCGTCCCAGTTTCTGTGATCCGGTTCGATGTACATGGCTAGCATGTCTGACAGCGTGCGATGAAATCGCTCTGTGAGGCCGTTAGTTTGCGGATGGTAACTGGAGGTAGTCTTGTGGGTGGTTCCGGAGGCTCTGAGTACTTCGTCTACTAGTTGCGAGAGGAATGCTTTTCCACGGTCGCTCAGGAGGACGCGAGGAGCACCGTGGCGCAGTATCAAGGATTGAAGTATGAATGCAGCAACTTCAGAGGCTGAGGCAGAGCTCACACAAGTTGTTTCGGCGTAGCGTGTCAAGTGATCAACGGCTGTCACAATCCATCGTTTACCGGTGGGAGTCACAGGAAGAGGACCATACAGGTCAATGCCAACGATTTCAAATGGTTGCGACGGACAAGGAACCGGTTGCAGTTGTCCGCTTGGAGCTGATGTAGGGAGCTTTCGACGCTGACATAGGGCGCAGGAAGCGACATACCTCGCTACAATACCTTTTTGTGAGCCTGTTAATGTGGTCTATTATGTTGTGGTGGTTGTACCCCATAAAAATACATTGAAGCAAAATTTCGAATGAATACATGCATTATACAGTTTTTCCAGCCATAGAGAGATGAGGGGTGCAATTCTGTAGGTTACGTCGACATTCTTTTAATTCACTGCACATGAAATTTGCATGTGTATTCCACGATAATTCTTCGCTAGAATGTGTTCCCGAAAATTTTGTTTGTTCTTTCACATGTCTGATAAGTGAATTGTTAAATTTTACTTGTATTCTGCGCGAATTCTAAATATAAGTTGTTTTATTTGCGTTCAGGTGGCGTTTGTTCGGCATCAACCAATCAGATAACGCATATGTAGACTCATTTACACACTCCTGCAATTCTGTAGTGTTATCGGCTCTAAAGAACCAATTTATATCACCTGTACACATTTCAATATTTCGGGAACCTGCCAAATTTAATATCATTCACGTAAATTAGAAATAATACCGCACTTAAGTTTGAACCTAGTGGGACATCTTACTGTAGCATAAGCATGTCAGATGCAGTAGCAACCAGCTGAAATGTTTTACTGGATACATAATGTTTGATCAAATCATTAGCAAACGCTTGTACTGCGTGCGTTTCCAATTTTTCACTCGGAATAAAGTGGTCAATGAAATAAAATGCATTTCTCAGATCGAAAAAAATACCAGCCTAACCGTTCATTTTTATCTGCAATATTTGTGACCATTTGACTTTTAATATCCAACAAAGCTTGCTCCGCTGACTTCTTCAAAGCCGTGTAGGGACATGGCGCATTCATATCGTGTTTCGTGCGAAAATGTATACCTGCATAGGTAACACTTTCGAAAGGTTTTTGAAAACAAAGTGAATTGAAATCGACCGCTAATTTGACAATTGCTCTTTGCGTCCCCCACTGAAAATTGACCGAACGCGCGTATGTTGAGCTCGTCTGGAAAGACGTCTGGATAAGAGACAAGTTTATAACATGTACGAGCGCTGGTCTTATTTCGTGTGACACATAATTAACCGAAACGGGACTCATACCATCCCCGCCAGCGGAAGCATCATGCCTTTCTTGAATGCCTTCATCAAACCACATACTTCAAGACAAGGTGGTTTCAACAAAATTGAATTCGACTGACGTGGTGTAGAAAATTGTTACTGTTTCCAATTTCAACGTGTGCAGGGTTCATGTCAGTGTTAGTAAGATGCGTGTTCGTGCAGCTAACCAATTCCGCACGTTCTATGTTGCGCCCATTTAGGTATGCATTTGCGGATTAGCGAATTTCTTCCTTTTCCTCCATCAACCGCATCCCATATTTTTTATTTGGATAATTCCTATACTCGAGAAGATGCGATCATAGTAATAACACTTGGATTTCTTTAAATGACTTCGTATTGGATATAAAAATTTTTGTAGATCACGAATAGGTCCGTCTGCCGCGTGCGCATCAAAGTGTTATACATACCGTCTTTCTTTTTGATGCGTTCGTAAAAGTATTTGTCGGCCCAAAAGTTGCACGCCTTTTAAGTATTTTCCAGAAGCCACTGGCGGAGGTGGAAAAGCCAAGTCATAGCACGCGAGCTAATTTTGTTGAAACGGAGCAAACGCTCTACATCACATATCCCTTGCCAGACTGTGCATGGAGTAGACATCAGAATTGCTCTAGGGTATTCTGTATGAATATTCACCGAATTTGCCGTTCGCTATCTTTGATTTGCTTCGCAGAATTTTTCGGTATAAGACAAAACGCAGGTAGATGGCCACTTGCGTGTGCTATGAGTGATACTGACTTCACATCGGATTCTTCTAAATTCGAAACGTATATGTCTATAAATTTTGCGCTATTGACTCTCATCCTTGTTGGTGAAGTAATGCAATTTCTGCCGTCATAACAAGAAAACAACTTTTAAATTTCGACAGGACCATGTTTTTTCAGTAATGAAGTCAGCTTTCACATGCCTCTTAAATGCGCATGTCTTACCATTCGATCGGCTCAAAGGTGATAGCTCTTCAATAAAACTACAAAATGCTGCCTTGTCTCCATTTACGTGTCTATATATGACGTTTACACTAGCTTTATCTATGTGCACGGTCAAACATCTACATATTTAGCAATGACTGGAAACTCGGCAATAATAATTCATTTTAATAATATTTGACTTAGACTGCTACCCCTCCGCCTGTCTTATTTTCTCTTATATGATGCGACCGATACCCAGACAGCTATCTACCAGGATTATTTGCGGTTAGCCACGTTTCCGCGAAAAGTACATCAAATTTATCGGTTCAGCACTGTAATAACTCATTTGGTCCAACTTATTTTAGGGTCCCAGTTTATCATCAGGTTACTTTAAATAGTCCCTAATAGGGCTGACGCGACAAGTCGCCAAACAACACACCATTTGCAGTCTACAGATAATAAAAGTTACTATGGGGTTTTACATGCCAGAACCACTGTCTGGTTATGAGGCCCGCCGTAGTGGAGGGCATCGGAAATATTTACCACGTGGGGTTCTCTAACGTGCACCTAAATCTAAGTGCGCGGTTGTTGCCGCATTTCGCCCCCATAGAAATGCGGCCGCCGTCGCCGGGATTCGAACCCGGCACCTCGTGCTCAGCAGCCCAACACCATAGCCACTGAGCAACCACGGCGGATCGTAGTCCAGACACATTGCCACTTTGTTTCTCTTCTTTTCTCTAAAGCAGACCCGAGAAGCTTCACGTTTTGTTGCCACAAATACTCGTTAAAGTCCCCCATGTTGTCGGAGGTGAAACCAAGACCTTTTGATGTTAGCATTTTTTTTTGTTTTCATATTTACACGGTTTGTTTTCGCTCTCGGCATGAAACGCATGGCAATCTTTTTGACACCAGTCTTTGTAGTGGAGATCCAGTGACACGTGTCAACTTCGCTTTCACAAATAATGTCACCAATCGCAAGCCAAATTCATTTTATCACTGTCATGACGTCATTACCGCAAGGCACGCCTTCAATATTAAAATTATTGGCTCTTTAATACTGTTCTAGTTGGTTTATTGTCTGCGCCAACCTTTTTTTTTCAGTATTACGATTATCGTTCAGCTTGACTAACTCCTTGATCTCTAACCTCAAATCAGCCATATCAATTGTGAGACCCTGTGCTCCATATCATGCCTTGGAGCGAAAATGCACGCTGTCATTCAATCGTCTGAGCGCCATTCTCATGTCCCGCTTGAAGTTCTCTGCCTGTCGGCACAATTGTTTCCCATCCATTTCATCTAACAAGCTCAGATCACAAGTATGCATCAGCATCAAGCAACACGTTGTTCAGCAGCAGCGCAGGGGACAATATACTAAAACGCTTAACTACAAAGCAGTTAACTCAGCTGCGAAAGCACACGACAGCTATAAGCGCAGTACCGACAGTGCGCTGCCGCCGAAGAGTAGGCTTAGCCAGCCGTCCCTTCGTCCTTTGTAGAAGCATGTTGACGCCCCCGTCTGGAGGATAGCTATCGTAGCTTCGCGTATCCGTTGGTAGATCCGCTTTGCCCTCGCCCCCCTCCTTCGCTTCTCATTGCCGGTATGACTATAACAGCTGCTGTATGTTTCATCTGAAAGCAGACGATAGATATTACCGTAATACAGATAGTGCGCAGGTGCCGAACTGCAGCATGTGCCAGCCGTTCCTTGGCCTTTTACAGAGGCACGTTGACGCCCCTTTCTAGAAAATGGCCGTTGTATCTTCGCATGTTACGTCATGCGTCCGGTTTACCCCCGGGCAGCACTTTCGCTTTTTTTTGCCGGCATGGAGATAACAGATGCTGCGCGTTTCCTGTGAAAGCAGACGATAGCTATCAGCGCAATACAGACGATGTGCTGCTGCCGAACTGCAGCCTGGGCCAGCTTTTCCTTCGCCTTTTATAGAGGCACGTTGACACCTCTTTCTATATAATGGCCGCGGTAGCTCCGAAAGTCACGTGATGCCTCTGGTTTGTCCTTGTGCCACTCCAACGCTTCTTCTTGCCGGTATGAAGATAACAGATGATGTAAGTACGTTTCCTGGGAAAGCAGATGACAGATGTTAGCGTAGTACAAATAGTACGCTGCAGCCGAACTGCGAACCGCCGTGGTTGCTCAGGGGCTGTGGTGTTGGCCTGCTGAGCACGAGGTCGCGGGATCAAATCAAGGCCACGGCGGCCGCATTTCGATGGGGACGAAGTGCGAAACCCCCGTGTGCTTAGATTTAGGTGCACGTTAATGAAGCCCAGGTGGTCGAAATTTCCGGCGTCCTCCACTACAGCGTGACTCATAATCAGAAAGTGATTTTAGATACATTTTATTTCTCTAACAACGAAGTACAGGAATGAGAGAGGACGGAAGGAAAAAAGCTGCCGAATGCAGCTTGATCACCTCTACTGCCTACAGAGCAGCTGTGTGGTGAAAAACAAAGGAAATGCGACAGGTTGCAACGTATAGGCAGAAACAGAATCCAAAATCTCAATAGTCATAATCTATTGCATAATTGTAATTTTCCCCGTAATCTATTACATTGTCATGATTTTACACAATTAACGCAATTATACAATTTCTTCGCAAATTCCCATTACACAACTCTAACGGCAACGTAGATAAAAATACAGATAAATAGAATTTATTCAAGTCCGCTACAATGCATTGTCATACAGTTACACAGGTGAGCTATTCGTTCGAAGGCCCGAAAAGATTTATCAATTCCATGAAAGTTTGTGTAGAAAGCAACCTAAGAGAAAAACGATTACCTTCGAGAACATTTAAGTGCCTAGGCAGATTGTACGACAAAGATTGTGTGCGGTATCTGGTGCGACCTAATGGTAGGGTCCATGACATAGAGTGACGTACATCATATGTAGGTTCATGACGTACAAGCTGAAACATTGTTAGCATAGGGTTATTGTTCGTTGCTACAGCAGTTTTGTAAACGCAAAGCAGTTTGAACATATACAAGGTAGTTATGCTTAAAATATTGAACTGCCTGAAATATTCTCTGGTGTTAGCATCACGCGGTATATAAGCTATCAGCCTTACCGCACGCTTTTGTGCAATTAGAAGGCGCTGTTTATTGGGTTGTGTCGTCGTACCCCAAACTGTGTGGCAATAAGTAATCACAGGTGTTATGTATGAATTAAAAATGAGTTTAACCTGTGTGGGAAGGGTTAACCCATGTTTACATAACACGCCATTTAACCTGTTCATTTTAGCACGAATGTGTTCAATTTGCAGGTCCCAATTGCGTGTCTCAGAAAATATAACACCAAAAGATTTTATACTGGATACAATATCAATCTTGTCAGTACCTAATAATAGTTCGATTTCACCACATACTACTTTATTTTTTGTTCTATATCTCACAGCTTTTGCTTTATTCGCATCAACTTTAAGACAAATTTTATTACACCAGTGACGCAAATTTTCCAAAAATTGGTTGCCACGGACGGATAACTCAGCTAGTGTGTTTCCTGTGGCAAGCATTGTAATATCATCAACGTAAGCTACGAGGTGAACCGGAAAGGGGGTATGAAAAATGTCATTTATATAAATTAAAAACAACAAAGGCCCTAAAATGCTTCCCTGTGGTACACCGGATAAGATTGGCTCAACATCTGATGAGGTTTCATTGAAACACACCGTCTGTTTACGGTACTTTAGGTAAGACTGTATTAAAGCAAGACTGATGCCCCTAATGCCATCGTGACTGAGTTTCTGAGAAAATAGAAAGTGGTCCATTAGATCAAATGCTTTGGATAAGTGTACATATATCCTGAGAACAAGAAGCTTTTCTTCAAAGGCGGAAATTTCTTTTTGTTTAGTCAATGACATCTCAGTCGATCTCTGTTTTCTAAATCCAAACTGGCAGTCAGAGAGAACAGAATGCTTACTTAGAAAGTACGTCAACTTGCAATGAATAATTTTTTCTAATGCTTTAGACAGTACTGAAAGAATCTATATGGGTCTGTTATTGGAAAAGTCAGAAACAGATCCACTTTTATGTATGGCAACAACATTTGCGATCTGCATTTGTTTTCGGAAGACGCCGGTACTTAAACATAAGTTATAAATATATACTAGTGTCGGGGCTAATAAGTCTATTACAAATTTAAATGGTTGGATTTGAAAACCATCTTTATCCTTGGATTAACTCGACTGGAGGTTCGAAAACACCGAATAATATTTCAGATGCAGTTGTTGGAAATATAAATAAGGTTTCGTGAACGCTTGGTGCAGCACAGACATAACCGACAGGGACATCTGGTGCGGCGCAAAGTGATTTTGTAATAATAATGAAAAACCTGCTAAACTGGTTGGAAAGTTCCGTTCCGCACAGAACTTCGCCTTCTTTTTCAATGAAAGCAATAGGACGGCGTGACCGGAAGTTGAGCAAGCGTTTTCGCGATTTGGCACGTTAAACCCCATAATTTTTTTTCAGCCAAACTGCAGACTATACCAGCAGTTCCTTCGCCTTGTATAGAGGCACGTTGACGCCCGGTTCTAGATAATGGCCGCCGTAGCTTCGCATGTCACGTGGTGCCTCCGGTTCCTCTTGCCGGTATGAAGATAACAGATGCTGTACGTTTCCTGGGCAAGCAGACGACAGATATTTACGTAGTACTGATGGTGCGCTGCTTCTGAACTGCAGCCTGTGCCAACAGTTCCTTGGCATTTTATAGAGGCACGTTGACGCCCATTAGAGATAATGGCCATCGTAGCTTCGCAAATCATGTCGTGTCTCCTGTTTGCGCTCATGCCATAGCTATGCAGATTTGAGATTCCGTTTGGAGGCAGGGCACACATAAAGAAATGTGGCTGTGCCTGTGGCCATGACCCGCAGCTTGACAAGCAGCACGACCTGGCACGATCTGGAGCAATGACTACTCACACCCCCTGGCCGGGCTCACGGTGGCGTCCTTGTTCTCTAAAATGCAACCGAGCTACGCGTTTGGCTTCTCCTGCCAGCGTCGGACACTAGTGCTTCGCTTCCGTTTCATGGTAAGGTCATACGAAGTTCTTTTGCTCGTTACCCGCCGTGGTTGCTCAGTGGCTATGGTGTTAGGCTCCTGAGCACGAGGTAGCGGGATCGAATCCCGGCCACGGCGGCCGCATTTCGATGGGGGCGAAATGCGAAAACACCCGTGTACTTAGATTTAGGTGCACGTTAAAGAACCCCAGGTGGTCGAAATTGCCGGAGTCCTCCACTACGGCGTGCCTCATAATCAAAAAGTGGTTTTGGCACGTAAAACCCCATAATTTAATTTTCTTTTGCTCGTTGTTGAAGACTTCGTCATGTCGCTGTTAGCCGCATGAACCGAGGACGGAAGGGGGCATGATGGCCTCAAAGGCATAAACTGCTGCTGCACATTTGACGCATTGAATTCATTTTGCATTCTTATCATTTGCACCAAAGTGTGGTGACGCCCGCGAGGACAGTGATGCGGCAGCGAACAAGCTACCAGGCATGTTCTAAACAATTATGAAGTTAGAAAATAGTATAAAATGATACGGTTCGTTATAAAAGCGGGGTATGAACATAGGTCGTTCGGTGCGTTGTTTTACGTTCAGCGTCTTTTGGGAAAGTTTGGTGTGGCACTTGAGAAACTGAAATGTGGCTATTTCTCAAGCGGTACACGTGCAATATTTACAGTATGGCAACAATTCAGGCTCTGTCAACTGCTGTAGCAGACTATGTGTGCTCGATTGTTGCTAACTGTTTCGCATTGAGCTGAAGATACGTGTTTTCATGTTTTAAATGTGTATGGAGTCCTTACCATATAAAGTTTCGTTTCGTTGCATTTGTAACAGTGCTTTCTTCACCTTAGATTGGTAGCAAAAATAGGCCTTCTACAAAGGAACGTACCATCTCCATTGAAAACCTTCGAAGGCTCCGGTATTGATTACACGAAGGAACGTAGTGTCTACATTCAATAGCTTTGAACCCTCCACTATTGCCTACCTTGTCTTTGTCATTGTACGCATTGCAAGGGCCTCCACTATATCTTCTACAAAATACATTCTAAAGCCAAAGGACATCGTGCATTTTTAAGGGCAAATTTCCAAGTATCACAACGCGATTGCAAGGCTTGGAAGACAGCAGGTGAAGACGTCCAACACAGCATAAGTGCCTGATTACCGGAGATACCAATATCCTGTAGCTGTTTAGTGAGGGACGCACTGGAGAACACATTCGAGATGAGGATGTTGGTGCGGGCCCAATTATTTTCGTAGCAATTTTACTTTGGCACGCAACCATTTGTATAACTTTCCTGCCTTAATTCACCCTCCTTGAGTGAAGTACGAGAAAAAGCATCGCATTTGTTCCTTCTGAAACAATCCTATCTTAAATAAGTTCATTGCTGTTGTGTCTGTGTAGCTTTTTTATTCTATATATAGTTTCAAGACGTCTTTTGTGCGTTGTAATGCTTGTGCAAAGTTACTCCCATCAAGCCAATAATTTCCGACAATGCTGCATTATTTGCTGTCCCCGTTTCTTTCCGTTTGCATGTGTCTGCCATATTTCTGACCATCCTGCTGCAATACGCTGTTAGATATTTTCGTGTTCTAGGCTGTCCAGCAAGCAGATGAAAAAGGAACACGCTACATTTATTTACGATACTTCCTTTGGTGTGAGTTATTAGAAGTGAAATATCACAAACAGTAAGCGTCTGCTTCCAGACTAATAGTTCACATGACCGTTGCGCTATGTTACAATTTCAAAGAAAATACATTATAACTTAAATAAGAAAGTTACATTCCTAATGGTTAAAAATGAATCTGAAAGCTTTCCGCTGGACAGACGAATTTATCTTTGTCATGCACATGATGAGGTGACCCCAAAACTGACCCATATTCAAGAAGAGACCAGACCAGCGAATTATAGGCTGTTAGCTTCCGTTCTTCAGTCGCGCCTTTAAAAGTTCTGCTTAAGTAACCTATTTTCTTAACCAATTTAACGCAAATGAGGTCAATATGTTTGTGCAGTTTTACGGCGGAAGAGAATACAACACGAACGTACTTAAATTCCTGCACTCTTTCTGGTGTGTGTTCTTCATAGCCGTACCTAAATTGCAAGAGTTGTTGCTTATTGGTTAATGTTGTTGTCACCGTTTTCTTACATGTATGCTCCTGTTGTAAAAAGAAGAAACACATCATTTCATTAAGCCTGATAAGTGACAAGACAGACGTTAAAATACAAAACACAGTCATCAGCGTAGAGGCGAAGCTAAACTGGAATGTTAGTAGGAACTTGGACAACATCATTGATACAAATTATAAGTTGTAGGTGTCCCAAAGGGGAAACCCGTGGGGCACCCGAGGAAATGTAAACCGGTGGCGACTTCTGGCGATTGCAGCTAACTGAGTTCTAAGGCGCAAATTATTTGTAATCCAGCCAAGCAATTTATCAGCATAGGAGCCAGTAAGAAAGATGCAAAGCTTAAGGAGAAGTTTTCAGCGGCATACTTTATCGAAGGCTTTGGAGTAGTCAATAAAAACAACGTCGACTTGTTCATGAACGTTACGTGATGGGGAATATCGTGCGTGGATTCAATCAACTGTGTAACAGTGAAAAAACCACCACGGAAATCACGCTGATGCTGTGAAAGGATATCGTTATTTGTGAAGTGTTGAATGGTGCGCTTGTGAATGACATACTCCAGAAACTTGCACCACGTATAAAATGATGGAATTTGTCGCTAGTTATAAGTGGTTGCCCTCTTACCCAGTATTAATATAAAAGCAATATTACAGATGGTGCGCTGCTGCCGCATTAGTTATGCGACAATCACCGCTTTTGTAATGCCTCCTTAAAGACATCCAGGCTGTCCAGGAAGGCTACAACCATGCAGATTTCGGGGCTTTGGCAAAGTCGACTGCATATTTGTGAACATCGTCCTTAATGTATTATAGTCTGTTACTGTACTAACAGGAAGCTGCGTATTTCCGATTTTGACGTGCGTTTCTTGCGCTTTACCAATTTTGGACCTGTGGAGGCAGGTGATTTCAGTTTTCTTTTGGGTAGCAGGTCATTTATACTTACTATTCATTAATTCGGGTCATTTTCTTTGCAAACAAGGTGTTTGTCATGTGTCTTATAGAACTAAAAAATTGGAAGAAATATTTGCAAGATCCGTGTTATATTGCGTGACTCAACTTATCTGTCATATGTCTGAACACACGAAATACCTGCCGACTAACGCAAAGAGCGGTTTCCTAAAAAAGTAGCTGGAATGCATACTTTGTATGATATTATCTCTGAACTGGTGCTGCCCAGAAAATTCATTTCAAGTAGACGTGTCATGCAAAGTCAGCGGCTATACTTCGCAGATGGAAATATGTGGCATAAAGTAAATAATTAGGAGTGCATTTAGTGTAATTAAGTATTTTATTGAGCATTTTGGTTTCTCGTTGAGGTATTGGTGGCCTGACCGAGTAGTTTTGATTGAGGATTAGAATTGTGCTATTCGCCATAGGGAATCTTTCAACGGTTTGATGCTGCTGAAAAAAAACATACCCTGTAGATATCTTCACCTTGCCCTATGCTGCGTCAGCGCAACCCTTATTCCAAACATGCAGATTTGCTTACCTTGTCTCTGCATGCTATCGTCTAGAAACGTCCACTATATTTCCATTTCACGCCGGTGCTACATTAATGCATCGAAGTTTTATCTCAGCACCCAATCAAACTTGTTCGCACGGGGTGAGATTGACCAGGGTGTCGTAACAACGCAAGAATGAAACTGCTCGGTGGAAATTTTAGTCAACTCTACAAACGTGTGAACTTAGGAATTTAAAATTGAGGACTAGAACAGAGGATGGAGAATGTAACAAAGTATGGAAAAGAATCTTTCGGAAGGCACCTATATAACTGCGTTAGTGGCCGTGGTGACTCATTGGCTACAGTGTCTTTTGTGCTGAGGGTTCGCTGCTTGGACGACCGAACACACCGATTGCATCCCTAGGACTTCATGATGAAAAAATAATGGCAGACTCAACTGTGGTTTGTGTCTACGAAACGCGAATCATTCGTAACTTGTAGACAATGGTTGTAGCGTATTATTAATGCAAATGTTATTTGTCAAGCATGGGCCTCCTGCCAACTATGGATTGTGTACGGCACGGTTGTGTAGAGATTATAGGCTATAGTGTTTCAATTCGTAAGACAATGCGTTTAATGGCAAGGGGTGAGACTGAAAGGAAACTGAAATTCTTAGGCGCATAACGTGTGGAACCAGAGGCGCACAGTCATTGGCACATACCTAGCTCGTGTAGTGTCCCGTTGCCCAATACGTCCGGTGGTGCTGGATGATGATGATGATGAAGAGGATTTACCTGCATCCCTTTGAATTGGGGCGGTGACAAACTGTCGCCTGGCCTGCTTGAAATAAACAAGTTATCTGGCATCGCAACACATCATGCCATCTTTCGGCAAGTTCGGCATGTACGACATCTCACTTACGCCATCGCGGGTTTATGACACGGAGAAGCCAATCGTCAAAATATGCGCGCCGTGCGATGAACGTTAGGAACGCGAGCACGTCGGCCGTGTTCACGCAATTCCTCGCCGAATCGGCGACTTGTACAGCACTGAGTATTTTTGCAAAGTGACTCTTGTTACTTTTTGGCTGACGTGAGCTATGGACTTCCAACTGTACTTTACCGGGTGGGAAAGCATTTTTATTTGTGGCCTGTCCTATCTTCAGCAGCAGCCAACGCCGCAGTGCACTTGCGTGGTCGCTGCCTTCTGCTGTGTAATTCTCAGGAAGCCGTACAGTGTGACATCGTCAACAGTTCGGCACATATGGAGCGCTCCAATTATGCGTAGTCGGAACAGTTGTGGCTCAACGACGCAAGTCCGGTCGTCGGTGTTCTCTTTCGATGCCGGCAAAGGAGGCGTGTCGGCAAACGTCTGGCGGGTTTAACAAGCAACGCAATCAAGTAAAAGACCAATCTCGTAAAATATGGTGTGCACCCCAACACATACGTTGTTTTGGGCGTTGGCGTTTAATTCGGTGTGCTCACGCATACATAGAGAGCCGTAGTGTACGTGCTCGATGAAAACACCACAAGGCTGCCTTGGCATGTGTGGACACAGTGCGAAGACATGTGACAGGGTTGAGTACACTATCCTACCAGATGCAATACAGCGTAACGGGTTCGCCGGATACATAACTGATTTGGTTGGTGAATTTATTAAAGCTCGGTATGCTTACTGCTTTCAAAACAGCATTTCAACGTCAAAATATCAGCAGGAACGAGCAGTAGGAGGTAAAATTGTTTTCCATGTTTTGATAAATATTTTGATAACCGCAGTGCTCATACTTCCAATGGTTTAAGTTTGCGTCTACGCAGATGACGTTGCACTCTTTGCGTCAGCGAGCAATATGAATTCTACTTATCAAATTCAAAAAACGTACTTCCTTAACTTAGGTCAAGGCTAGATGGACTTATATGGTTGAATGTTAACGAATGTGGCCTCTGTTCATTTACATTGTCGGTTTCTGTATTAAGATTTCCCCATATAATGCCAAAACTTAATTTCCACGTGGGCTCTAAAATATCTTGGGAGTGTTATAGGACAAAAATACTCAAACGGCGCCCTCAAATTGAATATGTAGTGACAAAACCATCGCGTTTTGCAGCTATGTCTCGCAAGCTTAGCAACAGACCCTACGAAATCCACGTCCCAACATTATTCCCTCAAGCCAAAATAAGTCTGCATCATTTGGCCGGCGCTGCTCAAGCAGTAGATGTTGGTCCTCGCGAAGTTGGCTGCTGTTAAGCCTGTCCTACTCGCGCGAAGTGTAAATATTTGTGAATGTGTGTATTTTGTGCAATGTTTCTGGTTGCGGTGCGGGGTACGCTGGCTGTTAACCACCACCGAAGCACGGAACTTCGAAGCGGTCACCACGCTGTTCCGTCGGCGATGGCCACTGAAGCACACACCGCGCCGGAGCTTACCGTGCTGCTGCCGTGCCGCCAACTGCCATCTTATCATTTCCAAAAAAATGTAGGCGCCTTCTGTGTCACAAATTACGTGGCGTCAATGATTACATTTACTTTTCTGATCGCGCTATCGTCAACAGGTGTACGAAGCTATGGAGCGCGTAGGCTGTGTACCGTCACATATCGTGCGAGAAACGTAACACCTACCATCGTTGTGGTGCTGAGAGTTCGTAGCATTGCCAGTCCGTGCCTTCGTTAATGCCTGCACACATATTTTCCCAAGTCAAGCTGTTCACAATCAGCGCAAGCAATTTTGCCTATTGTGAGTAGGCTTTGTCCGCTTCGCCGTCTCAGCAGGATAAAGTGGTGCACGAGTTTGTTGGCTTACATTGACTTGGAACTGTTAAAAGGGGGAAGGTGTTCATTATATTTAATAAATAACGTAATAAATAATTAAATTATTTATCATTTAAGAACAATAATTTTCTATGCGTAACTTTCGTCCTTGCGTATACTTTGTTGAAAAATGAAGTACAGGTTCCACTGTGATGTTTGCGCCTGAGAGCGAACGGCATCGGTTTGTCATAAAAGTGTAGGAACAGTTTGACTGCACAGAGAGTACCAGGGTCATGACGAAACGAGGAGAACAGCTGATATACTCCACGTTTATCGCGTACGGTTCTACATCACGCTCGGGTTATTCAGGCGAATATGTCATGCGCCTTGCGTTCTGCCATCATTGTTTGAACGTGACAAAATAGTGAAGTTGCACAAGCTAGACACACGGCAGTCTATTGGGTGCAAGACATGTTTTTTACCGCAGTTGAACACTCACAAAAGGAAGGCACATGAAGACAACACAGGCGGCACTTTCAACTGATTTATTTTGGGCTGTGACCCAAGAATATATATATATACATGCATGCATACACGCATACAATCAGCGCATGCGTGTATGTATATATACATTCTTGGGTCAGAGCCCAAAATAAATCAGTTGGAAGTGCGGCCTGTGTTGTCTTTATGTGTCTTGCTTTTGTGAGTGTTCAATGGCGGCAAAAAACATGTCTTTTAGCGAGCACCAACTAGGCCAACAAGCAGTTCTATTGGGTACTTGCAAGTACACACGTGGGCACCTGGAGCAGCGCATCCGGGTTGTCTAATCGGCAGCTATAGTATACATAGCCCTGCACATACGCAAGCGCATCGCTTTTGGCGCGTACCCGCGAAACCTTCATCCCAGTCCTCCACTCACACCATCGCTGCCGGTGCCGCCGGCTGGGCGGAAGCTTTCCTCGTTTGCGCAAAGTTTCGTGCTTCGTTATCTGGTGCTATCGCGAAGCGTGCGCTGCGTGCTATAACCGGCGTGGCATAGAGAACGAAGGAGAGAAACTTCATTATTAAAAAGTAGGCGAGGGGGGCGATGAGAGATTCAATAAGAGCGAACGCTCCCGTAGAGCCAAGCGGCCGAACTGATTGTAGCGCACCAAGCGGATTGTATTAACACATTCCGGTTGTGGTTTTGGGCGTGCACGTTTTAAACGCCAGTTAGTACACGCCACGCCTGCTACGCTGATCGGCGCAGCATTCCCTTTTCTTTTTTCTTTTCTTTTCGCTTCTACTGCTGAATCACGCGTGGCGTTGCGTGGAATTGTTTTATTATATAGTAAAAATGACTGCGAACGATCTTGACAAGCCTCCACCGAAGCTTTGTCAGGTGTAATTTAATAAAGAAAACGCAAGACCTCTTCTGAAATGAGGAAATGTTTATTATGGCTCTATGTAAATGCTCGTTGCGGGCTTGTGCATTCGTCCAAAGTGTTGGCACCAGGTAATAATAATAATATTTGGGGTTTTACGTGCCAAAACCACTTTCTGATTATGAGGCACGCCGTAGTGGAGGACTCCGGAAATTTTGACCACCTGGGGTTCTTTAACGTGCACCTAAATCTAAGCACACGGGTGTTTTCGCATTTCGCCCCCATCGAAATGCGGCCGCCGTGGCCGGGATTCGATCCCGCGACCTCGTGCTCAGCAGCCCAACACCATAGCCACTGAGCAACCACGGCGGGTTTGGCACCAGGTAAGCGGCAAGTCGTTGCCGTACGAAGCTCCACCAGATGCCATGAGCTGAAAAAAAAAAGTAAATTACAAGCACATATCATTTTGGTATATTGGTCTAACAGGAATATTTCGCGTAGAGGCGAAACGTGCGTAATGAGTGAATGACATTACAGACAAATTCACTTTTACATACGAGGTGTGACACGCACAAATAAAAGGGGCTAGTCCAATAAATTACTGTACTTACAGAATAAATTCTCTGTCACATTATCACCTTCAATGTAGTCCCCTTCAGCATTCACACACTGTTGCATTCGGTGCTGCCGTGGCTGGTCACAGTTCTGGAATGAGGTTTTTGGAAGGCCCTTCAGGAGATTCTCCGCTTTTGCCTGAACCTCCTCAACTGAGGTAAAATGGGTTCCCTTTAAGCAAAATTTAACAGTAGGAAATAGAAAGAGTCGCACAGCGCCAAATCAGGTGAATAAGCAGGATGCCCTATCACAGTAACGTTTTTCCTTGTTGGAAACTGCTTGACAGATAGGGCCATGTGAGTGTGTGCATTGTCCTGGTGCGAAGACATCCATCACTCCACAACTTTGACCGTTTTTTTTTCCTATTTGTTTCACGAAGTCATTTTAGTACTTCAATATAGTAGTGTTGATTAATAGTCTGACCACTGGTAACCCACTCAATTATTACAATTCCATTAATGTCCAAGCAGACAATAAATTGCCTTGAATTTTGCTTTTGGCATGCGTGCTTTCTTGCGTCTTGGGGATCCTGGAGACTTCCACTGCATTGACTGCCGCTTTCTTTCTGGGTCATAGCTCAACATCCATGTCTCATCACATGCTACGACAGATTCTAAGAAATTTTGATTTTTTGCAATGCGTTCTCACATCTGCACACACACGTCCTTACGGCACTGTTTTTGGTCATCGGGCAGAACTTTTGGAACAACCTTCGCACAAATCTTCCTCATGTGTAATTCGTCCGCTAAAGCACGTCGAACAGCTTCCCTCACCAAGTTTGCCACCTCCGCCACTGTACGAACACCTAATCTTCGGTCTCCACGGATCACATCATGAACACTGGCAATGTTTTGGTCTGTAATAGCTGACCACGGGCGCCCAGCACATTCATCACCTCCCACACTGTGCCTTCTCCCTGAAAACCGCACGGCCATTCAAACACACGTGCACGAGACAAAGTTTCATCTCAATAAGCTTCGGTTAACATTTGAAATGTTTCCGCTGCTGATTTCTTGAGCTTCACAAGAAGCTTGATGTTGATTCGCGGTTCGGTTTTTACGTCAGACATTTTTCCGGCAGAATGCAGTTGCACGTGTTCACTCAATGACGCAGCACGCCCAACTGGCGGGATCGGTTACGTCGAAACTGGCCGCATGAATAGAGGGCGTGTGTGGGATGACGTCAGCAGAACAGTTGTTGCCAACTCCACTCTTTTTTTCAAGCTACACACTTAGTCTTGTTTTTTTTTTGTCACATCTCGTATGTCAGGTCGAATTAAAACTGAACTGAAATCATCGCGTACTATCATCACATAGAACATCAGTATCCTATGACAGCTTGGACTCCCACCCCTTTTCAGAAGAAAAGCTTTTGGGCGCGTGGAGGAGTGTTGACTGTGCCCAACGTGCCATAAAAGCACTTTTGAACTTTTTAAGTGGGACTGGTTTAGACGATCGCCTCTAGAAGCTGTGAGACGTGTAGTCAGTGCGAAATGTGTTTGCGCAATAACTTTTTGTGGCAAGATTACTTTTTGTATGGACAAGATTACTCTTACGTGTATTGCGTCTCCAGTGCGCATCCGCATAATGAACAACGTGTATATAGTATCTCATTGTACCATATCATAATCACCCACCACCTACCTTTCCCTGTATTTCCCACTTCCCCATTCCCCAGTGAGGAGTAGCAGGCTAGAGACACGCTCTCCAGGCCGACCTCTCCTCCTTTCTCTTCATTAAAATCTACTCCTCCTCCTATGCATACACGGGATGCTCAGCGTGTGTGTGTGAAGTGAATGAAACACCAGCGAATCCGAAACTTTAGCCAATTAACCCGCAGTTAGCAGTGCATGTCATCTTGCTGGCACAGTCCCAGCTTCGTTCGATGCGTTCGTGCCGCCCTCTAGAACCAGCTGTGAAGAAGTGAAGAATGGCCTGGTCGACTGGTCGCCTGCCCTTCCAGGAAGGCTTGCTCGTGTGCAAGTGGCTGGGCGCACGCTTTCCTGGGAGCTTCCTCTGACTTCGAGCGAGGCCGTTATTCAAACACGACGCTACCACCAGGGTACTCGTCCGGGTCAGCTATTTCGCGGTCCAGCGCTTGGCGTTGCTGCAGGCTCTAACGCCGCGATGTTGGCGAGCCGCAGCAACCGGAACTCCCTGCACATGCTAAGCAGTCAGCGCATGTTCGCTCCGGCAGCAGCGCAGGAAAAAATCGATGCTAGTTGCCCCCCTGAATAAATGATGGGGCCACCAGGACGCAGTGCACGTGCTGAAGGAAGCAGGCGCGGGGCCTTTCAGCCCCCGGGGCAACGGCGTGCGCCGGTGTGTATACAAAGAACGTGCGCCTCTGTCTCCTGCTGGATTAAAGTGCGCCGACGCTGGTATTGTTGGCACTTGCGGAGACATCGAAAGGAATTTCAGATTAACTTTGAGGTTCTCCTCCGTGGCAGGTCGTTCGAAAAGTGCGCGGTCGCAAACTGGCTCTTTGAAATCGCCAGCTTAGACGAAAAGCAAACCTTCACTGCGCGTGATTTTAGGCTGTTATTTTACGCGCTGTTTTCGTGCGAGACAGCTTCCTGTTCGCCTCTTTTTCGATGTACCGTCAGGTGTAGTAAAATTAGTAGGTGTAGTAGGCTCCCGTCACCTAACTTAGGAACAAGGCGGTCGCCCTTACCTAAGTCTGCCGGGCCCTCATGATCTGCATTCTGGAGACATAGCGGTCTCCTTTGCGAATAGCATCAGTGGCTTCCACACTACTCCGGCTTTATGGATAACAAGCCTGTCGATGAAGTTGCCAAGTCAGCTCGTGAACAAGGTACACAGGGATGGAACCCCTTGTCAGTGTGACGGAAGAGTTCGCCTCCTTCCACGATACATCGAAATGTTGTTCTGAAACAACGCCGTTTTCGATTGAAACTTGGCTGTAGCTCCTAGTCTCTTTACTGCACATTCGAACACCATCTGGGCACTCCCCATTCAAAGGCAACCATCGTTTTTCGGCTATCACTAGGGGAGTCTTGTAGGAAGTCTTTAGCCTCCCGCATTGGAATCAGCGATCACCGCTCCGAGCGATAGATGTAGTGGCGAAGACACGCTTGCGCGCATTCTTGGTGATTGTCGTCGTTAAAGAGAGCGGAAGCGATTGCTCGCGACTCTTCTAGCTCGTGTCGATCACCGGCCCCTCTCGGATTGACCATTTTGGATTGATGTGCAAGTAATCGCAACCACGCAACTGTGTTTTGTTCGCATCTTTATCCCTGACAAAGGCACCGTTAGACTTCAGAAGCTCAGGAGACCGTAGTTTGGTTCAGTTTGTACGTTTAGTTCTGGTTCATATCAGCCGATTTTCGTGGCTGTGCGCTTTCTCCAGTCCTCTGCCTCATTATCATTGCAATAATACCTCCTCTCCCGTATCCATACTGTGTGATAGGAAATCGGGTTTCTTTTCTAGCCATCTGTCTGTCTCTTTCACGTCTCTCTCCTATTCGCTCTCCCTATCTCTCGCTGGTCATATTGGCTAGCAGACAACTGCAGCATTACGTAAATGTGTCTCGTCCCATAGCCGTACCAGTGATACCGCAAGGTCTGCTGTCGTGCTGAAGTAGACGAACGTGGCTTTTCTTTCCTTAGTAACCTATTCAAGCACGTGTCACAACAATAACAACAAAGAAAGGTGGGGGGCGCTGGATAGCGGGAACAGACGAATGTTCGTCTGTTTCCGTTCAGATATTTATCTAGTCAGTTTGCAAGAGCCTGTAGACGTTCTACTGCCCAGAATCTGTACAGTCCCTAAAGAGACCTTGGCGACTTACTAAGCCACGTTTCTCGACTGACGGTGTTATAGAATTTTTGCTTGCGGTGCGTTAAGAAGTCTAAGGAGCACAGCAGACTAAAGAAAGCAGACTTGCGAACGGATTCTGTGTTTCACGTTCCTTTTGCCCCACAAAACACTGAAAGTGGCAAAGAGACAGGACTAGCGCTGCAAATCGTATATAGTATCTAGTCTACATGAAGGCAAAGCGGCCAACAAAAAACCGATTCCTCAGTTTATTCTTATAATGGTCTGTTGATTTAAGCGTTCTTTCGATCTCGCTAGAATTAGCGCTGTATGTTATAAAAAACGAAGTCCTTATAAACACATGTTCCGCTGTAAAACATATCTGCGAGATTCGTGTAAATCGACCGCATTCATCGTACATCATGAACATATGCGCGTCATCGTGCGGAAATCAGGGCAGGCAAAGGAAAAGGCATCCGCTCCTGCGAAAAGATGTTGATTTACAAGTTGATCTTGTGCTAATATGATAAGTATGAAACTGTGTGTTCATTTGTCGTAGCCCCCTTGATATAGAGCTCTTTCTGTAACAGTAACATATATTTAAATTTTCCATTACCTGTGGCAGGAAACACATCTTATTGTGTTTCCTGCCAACAAACATTATTTGCTCGAGAAATCGTAATGCCTACGTGATCAAAAATTTTGTTTGCATTAATAAGCTTTCTTTTCATTAATGAATTTACGACGCGTATTGCAACTCAACAATCCAAGCCGGTCAATTCTCAAGGCATAACCACTTAGACGGAAATGTAAGGATGCGTTTACGAATCGCGCGAGTATACGTATTGCTTTAGAGATAAAGCTTGTCCTCTAATACTTGGGAAGACCTTCGGATAAAAATTAACTACAACAGCTGTGTTTTGTACTGCAAGTTTGTCAGTACTTAATCTTAAAACTGACGCTAGATTCAAACCTTGTTCAAGGCAGACGTGCTTTGGGAACTCAGCGACTTCAGTATAGAAGTCGTAATATACGCCTAAAATAATTAGTTACAGTAGTAAGTATTTAATTTTCCTAATCAAATTGAATAAGAACATTTGAGAAAAACGACCGTGGAATATCGGATCGAATGTCCAATTGTTTCCCATTTCGAAAGCTTCATAAATTCTGAACTTTGCGCGGAGTTCCTTGGGTAACAATAGGACACAGCAGACATAGTAATCAACGTATGCATGTAATACCGTTTGAAATTACACGTGTCGACAATTGAGAAGCTTGTAGATGGTAAGCTACTAATAAAATAATTTAAATAAATTCGGAAGCATTGCGTACCAAGCCCACTATACGATTAGGAGGCATACCGTAGTGGTGGAATCCGGATAAACATTGACTGCCTAGTAATTTTTTTAACATGAACCAAGGTCCAAGTACGCGAGCGTTTTGATGCGAAAGCACCAAATTGCCCATTGAACGAAAAAGCCAGCGTCTCTTCCACAACATCGAACGTTTATATTGCACACTCTTAGTACAGGTGCACAAATATGGTTTGGCGGTCCTTTTTCTTGGAATCAACGAATCGACGTCCTTCCAAAACCTGTTGACAGTTCTAGTCGGAAGGCAGAAAGAGACACAAATTCTCCCAGCCGTCCTTGTTCACTCCTGCTGCGCCCACTCGCTGGAGCTTACGCTTGTGCGCGAGGGGTTTATGAAACAACAATGAGCTCCGGCAGAGTAAGGGAATGGGGGGAAACCCCGTGGACTACCCTATAGCTCGCGCTGCAGGCCTCGCCGTGAGGACTCCGCTGATCGCAGGCCTCAAAGGAGGATTAGGGAGCTTCTGCCTGCTTCGTTCCCGATCGCTGGACGCAGTCTTCCCAATTCCGCGTTTCGTTATTTCCCTTCTTTTGCTGCGGACAAATTTGTGTTCCCGTTATGCTCACGCCTGGACCCTGCGTCTCCAGACGACGACGTGAATAGAATTGGGTGTGAGAGCAAGTGGGGAAGTGGTTTGAAGCTTTGAAGCTCGGGGGGGGGGAGCACACGGCGTTCGTGGGGGGTTAGAAGGAGCTTGAAAGACTAATCTTCCGTGGGACAGAAAGGAGTCGCGTTGAATCGTTAATCCTCTCGCCCTTTCCCCCCTAGAGGACTGGGGATTTGGAACGCCGGACTTAGTACGGTGAACAGAACCTTAGTACCAGACAAAATAACGGGAACGGTGGCCTTTTGTCGGTTCCTTACTTCTTCGGCCCGAAAGGGATCAGGCAGGGGTTGGAATGCCAGAGTTCGTCATCTGAGCATCGCAGACTGGAAATCCTGGCAGACATTCTTTTCTAGCGCGTGTTTATTGATGGGAATCGAGCGAATAAAAAATAACAACCGGGCCTGCAAAAAGAAAACAGAGAGAGAGAAAGATGACGTAGCCTTACAGATTCCTCGCTTGAGAAGCCCTGAAATTCTAGAGCGTGATGCTTTCGCGTTCGTGTACGTACTCTTTCTTTGTACATATGCTTGACATATAATAATAATAATAATAATAATAATAATAATAATAATAATAATAATAATAATAATAATAATAATGTTTATTTTTCATCATCACACGGATGAAGGAAGCTGCAGGTTAAAGCTGCTCTTTGCAGAGGCAGCTTGACAAAGACCCACAGCTACTTTTGTACAAAACAATTACAATTAGATACAAGAAGCAGAAAATCCGTTAAAGAAGTACAGATGATATCTCAATGCGATTTTCGCAACTCTATCAAGGCTCACTGTAGAAAATCTATGCCAGCTTTCACATATTTGTTTAGTATAGCCGTTGTGTACGACAACTTATCTTTGAAGCAATTTGTTTTCGGGGTTATCACTTTCTACAGTTTCTTTTTTTTTTGTCGCGTATTTAGCCTTGTAATGTTTTGCTGCAGATGTGAAAGGTCATGCAAATGTCGATTTTCTGCCACTTCGCGCCTGGAGTGACCCACTGGCTGAAACATCTTGGGCCACATTGACCTAGCTTTTATCGTGTTGCTGTACACGCGGTAGTTACAGAACTTTGAGGTTTTCTTGTAATTTTACTATAAGTGCTAGGAGGTCTCGCAACCTTCACTTGTTCCGGAATGTACTGTAGCTTGCATAAATAAACTCTACTGTAAAAGTTTAGGGGCATTGTTATTGTTTTTATTTCTGTCATGGCTCCTTATAGCGTGATTTTCTTAGGGGACAGGAATTGTCAACAGCTACAGAACAGTATAAAGCAAAAAAAAGGAAAACAAATAGAGAATCCGCCCAGCCAAGTCTGATCGGTGAATTACAATAATTCGTCGAACGACGTATGCTTTACGCCAAAATTGAAATCCAAAACGTCCGCTGAATGGCAATGCCATTACAAGTAATCCTTCTCCCGAGAGGATTTGTTTTCTTAGTCTTTTGTTTTTGTTCAAGCTACCGCTCTTCCGCTCTGAAGAGGCACTGGTCTTTCGTGCGCCTCAGTCTACAAAGACAAATATCACCGGTGCGAACAGTGCAGGAAAAAAACTAATTTCGAACAAGACTGTTACGGGGTTATCCGTGCGAAAAGCTGTGGCAAACAGCATGAAGCTGCATGGAGGCACTCTGGCGTGGATCAGTACATCAACTACCGGCAAGCAGCATGAAACACACATCATACCACTCATGAAATCAAAATGTACATACGGAGAAAAAATAAAACACCTTTCTCGTAAACATTTCTAAGATGTCATTATTGCACACTTTAATGTTCCTCAAGACTAGAAAAATATTCTTGAAGAAGCAGCGCGAGACATTCGCAAAACAACACGGGCGCTCAGTCGCAGCTAAACGTTTTATTGCACTGACTAAATTATAACCACATATAAAGGCACGTCTTGTATGCTAGATATGCAAGAAGCGTAAGCGAATCGTGGTACTCATGAGTTGTAGTCGTATGTTGCGCACGGTGAATAGACGTTAGGCTTACACACGTATTTGTCCTTCGCCCGCTTCGCGACGATTTAGACGATGTCAACCAACCAACTCTCCAAACTTGTCACATGGACCCAAGAAAAATACGGAGTGCTGATGCCTGCGAAACACAATAAAAGACGTGGATAAGATCTCAGGTCTTTACTGTTTGTTCACGAAATACTTTCAAATGCCTAGAGAGTCTCGACTTTTATTCTCGAATTCACTCGTTTCTTCGCTCGCCTACTCGATAAAGCACTAACGAATAATGTAAAAAACGAAAGAAAGTTCAAAAAAAAAGGAGAAAACCATGGAGGAACAAACGAAAACTCACGTGTGCTGTAAAAGATGGAGAACGCTGCGGGGCTGCTTCGGAGGCGACGTAGTTTCTATGAGCTCCAGACGGATCACCTGAATGTGCTGTTGGAGACGGGCCCTCGATCAAGGGGTTTCCTGTGAATATCTGATTTCTTTGCACATCTTTTTTTGAATATTCACTACTTGCTTTCCGCTTGTGCTCGGGAGCGAATTCTTGGTGGTCTTACCATACCATAGAGACTCAAGGTGGCTTGCGGAACCAGGCGGGAATAATATTGTGTTCAACGACCGTAGTCACAAGCCTGGTTCAAAGGAAAGTTTGCTGTCACATGTAAAGAAAACAAGAAATAACAAAAGACTAAAAAGCAGAGCGCACAACAGCAGGGAAAGCGCGGAAGATGGGGCACTGAAAAGTAAAATAAAGAGAGAAAAAAATGAACCCCGTGCGAATGAATGGCGTGGATCAGACAGAGCGATCAGCCCTAAATCGAAGGGAGAGCGAAGAATGAGGGGGAAGCTGAGGGAGGCTTACCCTAAGGCACCGGCAGCTTGACGTAATAAATGGAGAGTTGACATTTCTTTGGCGTTGCGGCTTTGGGGCCCCTGGGTGGAGATGCGCGCCTTGAACAAGGAAACGGAACTGCTGCGCGAATAGTCCCCCCGTGACTGCTTCGTCTGCATGAGTGTTCTTGTTCAATGCTTTAATATTGCGCATAAGATGTAGCGTACGTTCTTTTTCCGTGACAGGTAAGAGAATCAATTGAAAAAAACTGATATGCATTAATATTTTTCTGGTGGGGCATATTGTACTGGAAGAATCTATAATGTTTGTGACACCTTAACATTTGTTTCGCTATTACTTACGACAATTATCTTGAATACTTTGGTGTTTAAGGGCGTTCGAAAACATTTCCTTTTACATTTGCGATATCGTGTAAGCCACGCTTTATATTTACGTTCCTCTGCAAAAAGGTCTTTTTTGTAGCCTATTACGTGTAACAGTTTACGCTATGACCTATAGAAGTCGTAACAGGCGGCGCTGCTTTTAACACCTGAATTTGGCGGGAGCTACTTGTTAGCAGACTCCCGGTCGGGCCACACAGCTCCCTCGTGAATGTCCTTGTTAAGAAGGGCAACCCCGGTGCAAAGTATTGATGCGAAAGCACCAAATCGCCCTTTGAGCGAAAAAAAAATCGTCGTCCGGCGTCTGGACAAGAGAAAAACGGCACCTATATTCCCATTGGATGCGACGCCACGTCATGAGCATGCCTCGATGGCGCATAGTGGGTAGTTACAGTTAGGCCCGAGCTAAAGCAAGTTGCCAACATCGCGTTATGCGTGCCGCCATTATTTCGCGTTTCTCTGCGGTACAGGGCACCACCGCGTCTAAAGGCTCGTGCTTGGAGAGCTTCGACGGCGCTTTCGCCTTTGTCATTGGATATCTTAAAAGGACGTCTTGTTGGGCGAGTTGGTCACAATTCATCTTGGCTACTAGGCGCGAAAACACACACGACACAAGGAAGGAGACGGGGGGCGCTCTGTCCCGTCTCCTTCCTTTTGTCGTGTGTGTTTTCGCGCCTAGTAGCCAAGATATCATTGGATAGTTATTGCCTTTGTTCGCCACTTGTTAGTCGGGTGGTTACACATTGTTCAGGGGGTTCGCAAATTCCGCCGCCATGCTTCCCTCCAGCGCCCACATCGAACGAGTTTTCGGTGTCACCTGATGTCCGCGTAAGATAAACGAGGGACGAAGATTGACGATAATTTTTAAGACGCAATTATTAGTGAAGGTGAACAAATTGTGAAATACCGTGCAAGACGCCCTCAAAGAGTCAGTGCAGCTTGTTCTATTTGCTGTGCTTGAGCAATGGTAATAGTATTTGGGAAGCAAGTAATGTAAGAATAATCGATTACTTTGAAGTTTTCAGTTTCTTTCGCAGGGCAGTAATTGCTCGCTGTAATCAATCACGCTTTAAAATGAACTAATTTTTATACTTATCGGTTAGCTTTTTTCCGTATAATGCCTCCCCCCCCCCCCAACGCCGTACAAGTCCCTTACAAGCAATAATCATTCATGAGTTTTGAATCTCGCCAAATGAATACGAAAGACACACATCGACTTTGCTTGTTTTATTTTATTAATTTATTTTAGATTCATTGTTACCTGCACTGCAACTCGCTTCTTCGTACATCGCTCTTTGCTTGCAACTTTACGGTTTTACTGTATTATTAAATATACACTTACATTTCTATTCCACCCTGACTTTCATTTTGTCTCGCTGTGGGGTTTCCACACTGCACATATGCGTGTATAAAAGATTATTGAAGGCTTCTTCGTGAAAAAAAGAAAACTGCAGGGCTGCCTTGTATAACGTATTAACCATAATTCTGATCTGTTCGTATCACAGTATCTGTGAGTACTTTATGTCGTGTGGTATTGGGAACTATACTGTGACGCGTAGCGTCAAAGTTACGTATGTGCTATGGAGATTGGCACTAACGCTCAAAGTGTCGCTTATCCTTGTGTTAGCTTGGCTCACGGTGCGTGGCTCATAATCAAGTCGTGGTTCTTTGGCACGTAAAACCCCACAGTTCATTCGTTGCTTTGCTCACGGTGAACGAAATAAATCATTGGCTAGCGGTGTAATTGATTGACCTTGTGACTTTGGCTTTACCAAGTTTTTCTTTTTTTTTTTTGCTCATCCTCATTGTCATCTTATCATCACCTCGATCTTCTTCAGTCCATGTCCACTGTAAGGGTAAGGACACTCTCAGTGATCTTCACTTTCCCCTCCCTTCCACTAACCAAAGCCACCGACGCCTATACGTTTCTTCGAGAAAAAGCCTAGCTTCTCACGAACTATTTGCGACTCTCCGTTCAACTAAGCACCAAATTTACTAAGATGACATTCGACTTGTTTGTGTACGTATAGATGTGTGGGCGGCAAAAATCCCGTTGACGAATATTGACTCTCTTCTTCCTTACTGTTATGAATGTATTCCGAGCACTCAAGTGCAACTAAAAATGTGCCCTATATTTTGTTGCTGAACGAAGTGTCGGAATATCTGTCAGCGCTGCTTGCATCAAACAATCTAGTATTCCCTAAACGACAGTTGTATATGCAAAACTTAAAATATCTATATCTCGTCAATTGACGTAATCTTGCGCCTGCGCCTGCGTTTGCGTTTCCTTGTGATCTGTTCCTGTTGCTCTCGTACACCACGAGGTATCTTCTCTACTTACACAACCCCACTGCTCCACCTTATGCATGGGTCAGACGGGCTAATTTTACTCGATTGTTTGCAGAGTCAGATGGGCAAATTTTGCTCCATCTTACGCAGAGGCCAGACATGCAAATTTTCTCTATCTTATGCAAGAGTTAGACTGGCATGGCAAATTTAGTGACACCTTAAGCGAGGGTTACCTCGGCGGCGCGAAGATTCACACATACACAAAAAAAGACAGAAAAACTTGTCTTCTTTGGAATTGATTTGGAATTGATGTACTTGTTATTTTAGGCAATATTTAAAAAATACCTAACGTCATAAATTCTCATGAGCTGAAGCAAGATGACATTGCATTCAAGATCCGAGCGACTTTCTGTGCATTTGGAAGAGCTGAAAGTGACGGAGTGTCAGCGCCTAAATAACGACACGCCTTATGTTCTCAAGGGGAAAAAAAATGACCGTTTTCATAAGCAGGGATGATTAGGAAATTTTTAATAGCAAAAATAAACCGGTTTTAAACTTACGCCGACCGCACACTGAGTAAAGCTTTACAAATGTTTGAAGCACTGCCATCGAGGCTACACACTTCGTAGCAGCGACGGGTGGTCGGTGATAGCAATCGTAGGCAAATGCGTCCTACAGCGAGTGTCGCTAAGCCATTCCGTGTGACAGGCTACGAATGACGGCAACGGCGAAGTGCGCTCTCTTAAAGAGACACATTTGCCCGTTGGACACGGGTATAAATCTCAACTGGAATGTCATTCGCTCTTTTTCATCCACACTGCCTACTCCACACTGTCATCCGCACTGCCTACTCGACGTTACGGCTCAATTTTTCTGTTCCATCATCATTGCTTCTTTTATCGTCATCACCATCGTCGTCACCATCGTCATCATCATCCTAGTTTACGTGTACTTCAAGATGAAGGCTTCTCCCAGTGATCGCCACTTACCTTTCTCTTGCATTACTTGATTTCAAACTAGATCTGCAACTTTCATAAGTTACTCAATCTTCTTAATGGATTTCTACTCTTGACTTACTATTTGTTTCACATAGAGAGGCAGTGCTGGGCGTTCTATTGTCATAAACGTCAGAACGCAGATTTACTTTTCATTTTTATTATTATTTCCCAAACGAGATAGTGTTTCGCTTTCAACGCTGCGCAAACCGACCGTATTTGATTACCTCTTTCATCAACCCTCTCGCCCCTTCTCACCCCCCACCCCCCCTGTGTATTCTGGAGGCTCGAAGTTCGCAAATCCTCGGCTGTTCTTCGAGCTGCGACGACGTCGCCCTCCCCGATTCTTCCTCACTGCGACACACTGCGGTGTACACGGCTCTTAACGGAACAGGGTGGCGGCAGCGGGTCCATATAAAACAGTGTATCCTCGACGTCTATTGCACGCGGAGGGTGAGGAGCCGGCGTAATCTATTCGCCCGATGGGAGCCATGAGTCACGGTTGCGTTGCCCGGCCGAGTCGTCGCTGCGCGCGTCTTGATACCGCGGAAGTTTTCGGTTACGATCGCCGTATCGCCCCCCCCCCTCCTCCTCGCATATCGTCTTTCAAGGGTTGGGGACTCGCCTACGCGCCTCGGTGGAGCCGCCTGGTGCTTTCGCTGTCGAGAGCGCCGTCTTTTGTCTCTCTCCTTCCTCCCTTCCCTCCTTTCCTCTTCCCATCCTATCTCTCTCATTCCCCAAACCCCTTCCCCAGCGTGGAGTAACAGGCTAGAGGCACTTCACTCAGGCCGACCTCTCTCTGTTTCTGCCATTAAACATCTCTCTCTCTCTCTCTCTCTCTCTCTCTCTCTCTCTCCGCCCTCGCGGCGCCCTTGCGGGGAGCCAGCGGAACGGACGGGCCGTAATTTGCTTCCACTCGGATTTATAGGCGTCCGCTGCAAATGGCTTTGGTAGATTCTGTTCCTGTAGTTTCTTTTTTTTTTTCCTTTGCTGTGCCGCTGAATCGTGGCCTTTAGACGACTCTGCGCGTTTCGGCTTCTAGCGTTTCATAGCCGGGCGCTATCCCTCCGTTATAAATTGGAAGAAATCCGAGATAGCGTGACGTAACTTATGCACGCCGAATTCGTGGCAGTGTGTAAAGCAAAGGAGAAAAAGATATTCGCGTAGAAACTCCCCTGGGAGTCGTCTTAAGTATGCTTAAGCAGAGTGCCACGTCCTCGTCTCCACGTAGCCCGGTTATCAATGTTATGGAACTTTATTCGACCAGCATAAACCATTATCAGCCCTCGTCGGTCTTTATGAACATTATCGAACATGATCCGACCCTTATCAACTCTTATCGGTCCTTATCAACTTTCATGCCCAGCGAAATATTTCTAGCCTCCACAGCGTTGCAACCTGATGTCTCAAGAGGAGTACAGATACTAGGACCTCGAGATGCCATACGGTGATGTTACCCGACTGGGCGAGAAACAATCTAAGCTGGGTATTTTCGATAATCCGACCCCTATTTACAAACGTCTTGTGTTGTTTGCCCGATCAAAAGGGGTGAAAAAGAAAGACTATCGTTCCGTCTGGCAGAAAAGCGCACACATTTGAGTGCGCAAGGAACAGGGTGATTCAGATTCGAGATGAAAGTGGTCGCGAATAGATGGCGTGGCGTCACTGACTAGGTTGCCCGTTGTACGTAATCGGTGTTTATATCGCAATAGCTAGCTCGCATTATTATGTTTTTCCATCAATCCGCAGAACCACCTTTAAGGATAAGGATCCGTCAAGCTATTTCTCTTTCGTACCCACCGCGGTTGCTTAGTGGCTTTGGTGTTGCGCTGCTAAGCACGAGGTCGCGGGATCGAATCCCGGTCACGGCGCTGGCCGCATTTCGATGGTGGGGAAGTGCAAAAAAAAGAAAACACCTGTGTACTTAGATTTAGATGCGCTTTAACAAACCCCAGGTGGTCGAAATTAATCGGGAGTCTCCCACTATGGCGTCACTCATGATCAGATGGCGGTTGTGGCACTTAAAATCCCATGATGTGTATTTTTCTTTTACTTTCTTTAATTTAATTGCCCTATTCTGACGAATTAATGGGAAGAAATGGACATGTTCTTGTCGTCTCTAAACCATAAATTTCATGCAGCTTGGGTAGGCATTTTCGGCGGCTCAAAGCGCCGACGATTAGGTCTATATTGTGAGTTCGGTATAGTTGCACGGTAGTTGTTTGGCTGTCTGAGCGGGGTGCTTTGAGGCTGACTACCACGCGACGTTGTTTCTGCAACAAGGTCTTTTAGACGCTAAAGAGCGCCTATGGCAGTCTTGAACTGCCTAGCTTGCAGTAGTGTTTGGCACTCCTTACTCATACTAAGCAACAGAAGAAGCACGAGTGATGCTTCTGGCAAACTCGGATAGACGAGTTCAAGTAATCTTTTTTTTTTCAACGTAGGTGTCAAAACTGCCACTGGTGTGATTTCTGCAATGGGCTTATCTACACTGTAGGACCTTGTTTAAAGACAAGCATGATAGTAGGCTTTTCTTCAAACATTTACACAACAAACGACTCACGTTCACGCACACACACGCACACAAACACAAATGAATGCATAGATACTTGCGAAGAGAAAAATAGACAGCTGGAATTATCGGGCAGGCGACCATTTTGCACAGTTCCTTTTTGACAGCTATTGCGATAATTTCCGCGATGCATATACTACACATACAAACACTTTGGTCTTGTCGTAACGGACTTGACCTGCGTGCCTCAAAAGCGATGCAGCAAATGGTTTTCCCATGCACGCCGAAAGCCAGAATTGATCTCGCCTGAGGGTAAAAAAAAAAAAATAGAGGAAACATACGTCACGGTATACTCAGGTATTCTGACGTGCTGTGGAAGTCATTCCTCACGCTTAGGCTGCGTTTGGAATGTGTGCGAGCTTCTTTAGTTTCGGGAGGTGCGGCTTGTCCGAGGGAGGGACCGGCCCCCTCGGCTGTGTTTGTGTGCGGGTATGCGCTGCGTTAATGGCTCGGAGGTGCGGATGCGTGGTGCCGCAAACGTGACCGCGCATCGCCGGCGGGCAAGTGAGCCTTGCAAGGAAGCGCAGCGGGTCGATGAAGGCGCTCCTGCAAGTCATCTGAATAGTGTGGCGCGCTGAGTGATCTGGTATACGATTCCAAATTGAAAACGGTGGCGTGACAATCGCGGTGCGTTGTGAATAGGATCGCGAAGCTGGAATGACGACGACGCCGCGACAATGACGTCACGGTCACGATAAAATGACGACAGCATGATAACGCTGGAATGGCTATTGTAGGGGTTGGAGGGACGGGACGTCGGGATGAAAAACCAGAACTTGGGAGGATTTATTCTACATTAGAGACAGGGACGGTGAGCGTCAATTAACAGACGTACAGACATTACGGGCCGGCAGCAACTCGGACGCTGCGGCCCGCGGCAAGAAGTTCGAGAGAGGTGAATCAGGGAATCAGGGCATATCCCAGAATGCTCAGGTCTCTCTGGAAGGCTTCTTATAAACCCTTCGAGCACTGCAAGTCACGTCATGTTTGACCAATGGGAGAGTCCACTCCGATGACGCCACTTTCAGCCAATGGTAGGCGCCCGTGTCGTGGTGTCACACCTGGCGGCTTGCTGCGGTCTTGCCTCGCAGACTGGCAATGCACTTCGAACGAGGAGAAGGGGAGGGCTGCACCTGCTTCATTGTCGGATGCCCACCTGCTAATCCCGGCGGGGCACGAACTTGTTGGCACGTAAACTTGTTGCCTTAAACTTGTTTGCTCGGCCGCTTCTCTGGAATGCGCTTCCTGCTTCTGCATTCCTCAATTAGCTGTGCTGCAATCCGATGTGGTCTGGGGAACTCGAAGTAATCGCAGGAACCAGCTCCATATCTAACAGCTCGTCCTCGCCCCGGTAGTTCTGAATGGCCGGTGAACTCAATTCGCTGGCCATGAGGAACGCTGAAAGAAGCTGCAGGGTACTGGGGTCGAGCCACGTTTGACAACCCTCGGGATCCTGGGCCCTGGAGAACATACGTCAAACAAACCAAATAACACAGCGCTGCCCCACGTGTAAGCGCAGGCTCTTCACCCCTGACTCGCCAGGCTATTACTGAGTCAAAATGAACCCTGATCTTTTAGTTCCCCAATTTCGACAAAACAGTTGTAACCACCCTTCCAAACAGCTATCCATTTCTCCTCGATTGCCGACAAGACCAGAGTACTATTGTTGTTGCAAAACAAAAGGGTCGTTGATGATGCAAACAACAAATGAAAACAGCCGAACATAACATAAGTGGCCTAACTACACGAACAGCATGTTTCCAATCTATCGCAGTGGCGTACTTATCACACGTATTGGTGCCACTGAACAATCTGGTCAACCTCACAAGTACGTAATCACAAGCGCACTAGCCTTGTGGTCACTAAACAAAACGCGTACTTGCATTGTAGGCAAACTTTTCACTTACGCTTACTCACGTTTTTTCGCTGAAGGTCCTACAGGACACGTGACGTAAACGAACAATTAAACTTGCGGGACTTACACACTCCGCAGAACTCTTAAAATGATGCGTCTTCTACTAACTCTTTCCACGAACGTTCACTAAAGAAGTCAGAATACACGGCTGCCCTCACGCACACACTAGCAACCCAGTCATAAAGTCTGCTTCCTTCCGTCCACACAGGACACGCGCTAATGGAATTAAGAACGCTTCTCCGTGCAACTCATGCACTCACTGAAAATCTACGCGCTTAACCTTCGAAAATTCAAAAACACTTAAAAAGAAAGAAGGTTAAATAAAACACACGCGCGTTACGATAGGCCTCTCAACAGTAACCTTGACCCTCAGGTTACTCACACACACACAAAAAAGCCTATCTACTTATTAATGAACATCTCGCGAGACTACATGTTTACATAAAACGCATCTTTCAAATCTCGGAGCTTTCTCAAACCAAAACATAAACAAAGCTCATACCTTACACCTTGAAAGAAATCCTAGTCTCAAATCGCGAAATTTTCCGATGCTCAAAAATAAAAAACAAACACTTCATTTCTACGGAAGCGCTCTTGGCCTCCCGTTCCCGATTGCTTACGACTGACTCATACTTTCAGCCTGACCCGCGGTGGGCGAAGTTTCAAAGCTACTCTGGCTGCCGAGAGACAACAAAAGGGCTGATTCACTATCAGCTCCCCCAAGACGTTACGGTCTCCTGCCAATTTGCGTCCCGGCGCCCCGCTTTCAACACGAACTCGACTGACCGCGTCGCTACTCCCCACCTGGTCTCGTCCTACCACCTTGCGTTTCTTCGAACTGCACGCTGAGCTATGAAAAGAACTACGGAACGACGAGGAGATTAACTGCCCCGTGCCCTTTGTCCGCGTCCGTGCAGAACATTCTTCGCGGTCCCCCTTTGACCTGTGGCTCGAACGTTTAGGATGCGTCAACATCGTCAGTGACGACCGCACCTTTCTTCTCCTCGCGCCCTGCCCATTTGGGTTTCTCGCCATTTTTGGCGGCGCTACATTAATTACCGACTTTCGGTTTTTACCGCGCTTCTTTTTAAGGCGCTTTCTCTTTGCACTAGCCTTCATGTCGCCTTCTCGTGCCTCGTGCTGGCCGGTACACATTTCGTCGGCCCGGATCGGCCTCTTACCCGCACAGTCTGAGTGATTCTTACTTAAACCAACACTCTCACTGCCTCGACTGGCGGACAGCTCAACCGACTCTGGAACAATGCAGCAGGCTTTACTCAAGTAAGACAACTCGCACTCTTGCGAACTGCCCTCTACTACATTGCCCAGCGCACGCTGTGCATCGGCACACAGCCCGTCGGTATCGATCGCTGTCTCACGCGCACAGTCCGAATGATTATTAACTGAACCATCCCTCTCTAGGCTATCTAGACTGGCGGAGAGCCGCACCGATCCCTGAACAATGCAGTTGTTCTCTCGTGAGCTACGGAGCTCGCCATCCCGAGAACTACTCTCAACTGCATCGTCCAGCTCGCACTTCACTTCTGCACGCAGATCTGGCTCTACATGGGTGCTCGCGTCTGTCGCGTCAACAGTACCCTTTTCTTCGCTAGCAACCTCGCTAACATTACCAGCGACGCACACACGCGGTAACTGTGCCAATTTGTTCGCAGCTGGCCTAGCTGTCTCCACAGTCATCTGTTGGCACAGCACCTCGTCGCTCTCACTCTGGCCTTTAACGGCCTCTATTGGCACTAAGGCATCGTTAGCAGCTAGCCTTTTCCCTTTACTTATGAATCTGCAGCTAATCTCACAGGCACTACTCTTCTCGTCGGCTTCTGGCGAAAATCCGCTCGATGCTTCCGCATCCTTTCGCTCTGTACTACCTACAGAATTCTCAGACAGCCGTTGTCTCTGTGCCAATAACTGATCACAATGCTGTATCTCTTTGATCAGTGCTGCCTTCTCTCTCTCATACTTTTCCTCTCGCTCACGTTCGCGTTCATTCTCACGTCCGTGACGCTCACACCTAAGAGTAAGTTCTTGAAGCTTATGCTTCCGTTCATTCTCGCGTTCTTCACGCTGACGTTCACTCCTAAGCTCACGACGCTCTCGCAAACGTACACGACGCACACGCTCCCGTGGCTCCTGTATCACCTCCCAAGCAAGCGCAATGCTTTTGTCATCATTGCCACTATCATTAATCGCCTTTATGATAGCTGGCGTTTCCATCCGTTCGTCCGCCTCAACTCCCAAATCGTCGCACACCAACAACAAGTCCAACCTCGTCAACCTTCTAAGATCCATGGCAGCTGCCCCGACAGGTGGTTAAAACTGTTTTCCTTAATTAATTTGTGCAAATACACAGTGCAACAAACCCCCGATTCCCAGAACTATCAAAATTGAACACACAACCTTTGAGTCTGGCGAATCATAAGGAAAAAAACCACGCGCTCACTTACGGTTGCAGCACCCCGCCATCCGGTTCGTTCGTCCGCTGCTCCCGGTTCCTCCGGACTCCCTGGGTCGAAGGCTCGCTCCTTCTTCGCAACTCCCAGTTTCTTCGGACCTCTTTCGACGAAGGCTCTCTCTTCTTCGCTCTTCCCGGTTCCTTAGGATCTCTCTCGACGAAGGTTGATTCGTAGCGCTGCCACCAGCTGATGCATTCGGAGGCGATCCCACCGCTGCCACCAGATATAGGGGTTGGAGGGACGGGACGTCGGGATGAAAAACCAGAACTTGGGAGGATTTATTCTACATTAGAGACAGGGACGGTGAGCGTCAATTAACAGACGTACAGACATTACGGGCCGGCAGCAACTCGGACGCTGCGGCCCGCGGCAAGAAGTTCGAGAGAGGTGAATCAGGGAATCAGGGCATATCCCAGAATGCTCAGGTCTCTCTGGAAGGCTTCTTATAAACCCTTCGAGCACTGCAAGTCACGTCATGTTTGACCAATGGGAGAGTCCACTCCGATGACGCCACTTTCAGCCAATGGTAGGCGCCCGTGTCGTGGTGTCACACCTGGCGGCTTGCTGCGGTCTTGCCTCGCAGACTGGCAATGCACTTCGAACGAGGAGAAGGGGAGGGCTGCACCTGCTTCATTGTCGGATGCCCACCTGCTAATCCCGGCGGGGCACGAACTTGTTGGCACGTAAACTTGTTGCCTTAAACTTGTTTGCTCGGCCGCTTCTCTGGAATGCGCTTCCTGCTTCTGCATTCCTCAATTAGCTGTGCTGCAATCCGATGTGGTCTGGGGAACTCGAAGTAATCGCAGGAACCAGCTCCATATCTAACACTATGAAGGAATGACTTTCGTGGAATGGCAAAGGCGGTGTCGCGACGACCGCACGATGGAGAGGGCCGTATCGATGACTGCAGGACGGCGATAGCGGGACGGTGAGGGCGTAATGACGAGTGCAGATTCCAAGTGGCAGGACTACCAAGCCAGTAGCCCGCACACAGCGGCACATACCCGTGGGATCTGTAGCCTGCATTTTTCCAAATCTTTACATACTAAACAGGACCTTCCCTGCACGATATTGCGCCGTATGCCAGTGGTGCGGAGCAAAACCAACACTATATCACATCACGTGAGAGCGCGAGAGAAACAAGACATTCCACAAACATACAACACCAAGTGCGGAGCAATGGGAGAGCCGGCTCACCAGCTGCGCGCTAGGGGTCCAAAGGGCCCGCATAGCACACGCAAGCGAGGCGGCCCGACTCAGTGGTTCCCTGGACTAGGGACCCACCCAAGGCTGAAGAGGACCCAAAGTTTTCAAGAATGAAGACTTCGTCCTCAACTCGCTAATATCTTAAAGAACCAATAAAGCTTTCCATTCCATTCCATTCCACTCCGAAATCTGTTCACCCATGCGGGCCACGTAAGCTCTTGGCACGGAAGTGTCAAGAGCTTACGCTTCGGAAGGAGCGGAACACTCCTGTGTGAACAACAGAAAGGGAGTCTGTAGGGTTTTAATCGAAGTAAACTGAGAAGTTGAGGGAGCCCCCTTAACCACGACAACTGCCAGCCGCGCAACTGCGGGTGACTTGGTACACTTAAATGAAAGCAAGGTTGAGTGCGTTCAACAGAAGTATTTGACAAGGATTATTATAGGGACGAGTGTGGCCCAATCTGAGCCGTAACCTACCCAAAACGAGCTTATCACCATGTTTGAAGCTTACAGATCGTAATTATACCGTGAGCATGATTAGGCAGCGACGTGAAGATACTTTATTCAGTCACCCGAGAATATGCGTTGCTTTTGCGGACGCAGATTCATTCCTGGTGGTAGCGGCAAACAGTGCCAGTCGTTACGTATGTTGCACAGAAGAAACTGATGCACCTGTTGTGTGACTGCCAATCATGTGATGGTCAAAGATGTGCCTTGCCGACTGTTTTAGAGAAGTTAGATGACAGTCCCTTTGCAGCCTATCCTGGGGCCTTGGCCTTGTGCGTTTGCGATTCCGAAGCCTACGAAAGCGCTACTGTGGTTCTTGTGGTCCATTAGTGTTTGTGACCACCTGTGACTGCTTGAGCCATCAACATGTGCGTGTGCATGCGTTCGCACTGTCATTATCTTTTCTTCTCTCCCTCTTTTCGTTGTCCACTACCCTTTCCGCACTGCGAAACTGCCTTTGCCTTTTCCTTATCACTTCTTTTTCTATTATATACCCTGTGTTTTCTCTTTGTTAAAATAAAGAGGAAAGAAGGATGACATTAGAAAAAACAGGGAAGACAGCTGACCGGTCGCAGGGTTATTTACCGGTAGGGTGCAACAGTGGCATCATCCCATGCACGTAAATTTTTCGACCTCGGGAAAGACGCGCGGTGGTAATCTCTTGTTTTAATCACCATCTCACGATACGGCGCTGCACATGACATCGCTTGATGCCTATGTTATCAATTTCGGAAACGTTCTTAGATATCTGTAGCATTCGGGAAAAAAATAAGAACAGAAGCGCGATTGTTATTAGAAGACCACGTACGCGATGTACTGCTATGCGGGCGAGGAAAGTGATACGTTCAGAACGCCTTAGCACTATTGTGAATTGGGGGACCACCTTCTCTCAGAGTCGACGTGGAGCAATGGAACGCGGCGATGTAATCAACGCGCACCACGTAACATCAATAACGGGCGCTGAATTATTCCACAAATGCGTGTAGATCCAATCCAAGCCGAATGAGTGTGTGAGAGGTTTTATATCCTGATGCTCCATAATTGGCAATGGTGTTAGCAGCAGCGGAAGTTTCCCGATCGACGTCGAACGTGTAGTACGTCTCGTAAACCGCACGCACGCACGTCTCGTAAATGTAACCGTACCTGCATTTCCGAATTCTGTAGTGTGGGAATCAAACCAACAGCGTTGATCACACAGCTACTGCGTCATAATGGCACGCATAAGCTAACTTACTGCATGCTAGCTTGTGCACGTCGAAATGTATACACTCGGATTGACTCATTCCAGTGATTGTACTATTCTGACACAAAGGGGCTGCTTCAGGCAATGCGGCCCGGAACTTGGGCATGTCAAAATGTATACACTCGGATTGACTCATTCCAGTGATTGTACTATTCTGACACAAAGGGGCTGCTTCAGGCAATGCGGCCCGGATTGCGGGAATCGTCTGAAGCACCATGCGACGTATACATTGAGCTCGGTGCTAAAAAAAGCAAGAGGGGTGATTGGGACGAGCTCTTTGACGGCCCAAATCAAGACGTATGGCCGCGTAATTGACCACAAGAAAATTGCCCCCGTTCAGAAGCCTTCTCATTTTATCCCTGTAGTACGTGTACGAAGGTTGCATGTGCTGCGGAGCCGCCCCTACTGCGCGACCCTGGCGTGGCGTCTCGCTTCGTCCCATATCGATCGGTAAACCCAGTGCGCCGACAGATTTATTGCCTCAATATAGGTTGCGGCAAAAGCGTTGTTAGCCGCCCCCCCCCCCCTTCCCCTCCGGGGTCGCACAGTTGTTCCACTAACTGGGGATTTGCCAAGGCGCAGGATATGGGTCGGGTTAGCGGTAGGGTGTGGCATGATCAGATGGCCAAGCCTAACGGGAATAAGAAAAATAAAATCAGCGGGGCTCTTCAAAGATTTTCTTCAGCTGTGAACTCATTTACTGAAGCAGTATACTAGTGCACCATTCTCGCGGAGAAGCTTACGCGGCATTGAAAGAGAAGCTACGGGGTTGGTTCTTTTTGCGTCTACGTCTTACTGCGTCAAGTAGATGGGCAGCGTTCGACAGGCGCTTTTCGTTACTTGGAACAGATGCTGTATCTGCGCAGCCCCCATAGGAGAAAGTTTCCTATCTTCCCAAAACACGGAAGAGAAAAGCTGGAAATTAGGTTAAACTTAGACCACGGTGGAACTTATTAAGGAGGAGCTTTCTTTGCCCGCCACCCCATGGTATCGCATGGGTCGGTGGGTCGCTGGCTGGGTTCTCGCCGAGTAGATTCCTCCTCTCTCTTAAACGAGAATGGAAGAGTGTCTGGCGGTGGGAGTTTAACGTGGGCCCTGCAGCACAACAGCCCTATGCTTTAACCGTTTGGCCAAATGCACGCGTGTATTTTTAGCGTGCCAACGCCAAGTATAGCACATTGAGATGATAACCGCGTGTTGGTTATGACGACGATTTTCGTAATAACTACAGCGAGGCTTGGCATGTTCCTACACTGGCACGTATAAAGTCTGTGGAATATTATCCTGGCACGCGCCTCAGCTCTGATCTGTTGCAAACCGATCGCTTAGGAGAGAATGAGGTAGCGTGTATGTCGGTTAGACGGTTTCCACGTGTTGTACAGAAGAATAAAAAAAAACAATGCAAGAATATTAGTGACCGCAATGATAAAAAAATATCTGAAAAAAAGTTCAAATGAAGATTTGCGCATAAAGGTACCGCATATTGTAGAGTTCACTCGACCTCTAATGTCGGTTTACGCCGTTGCCGATATACTCAATACGCTTTGCAATCTATTCTCATTGGTGGAGTCTTCTGCGATTTAATGACGGCCTTAGAATTGTATACAGTCATTCCTCGGACACGGTACTCACGATCAAATGACGTGCGAAATTATGGAACTCGTCCATCACTTCAGAGAAAAAGGCTATGTTATCACTTTTCAATGGATACCAGGCCACTGCGGTATCATAGGAAATGAGGACGCAGAAAAGGGGGCTCGGACGTCAAACCAAGAAGACCGCTGCATCACCATTCCTCTCTCAAGGGCAAGCGCTGGGAGTCAGCTTCACGTTATAGCACGCACACTCTCGTTAGCTGAGCGGAACACCACACATACTGGGTGCACCAGACTGCACAGACTCAATCCTTTGCTGCAACTCAGACTTCCGGACTGGCTGCGCCGACGCGAAACGTCTCTTCTGTGTCGGTTGTGGTTGGGAGTTGCCTTCACGAAAGCTTATTCAGTAGTAATTGGAATGGCTGACAGTGCTGCATGTGAGCTCTGCGACTGCGGTGAGAACATTGGCCAGCTACTGTGCCACTGTTCTCAGATTGAAGCACAAAGACAATCCATGACCAACGCATTCAGAAACCTAGGTGATCATCTTCTGAGTAAACAGACAGTACTAGGGCGCCGTCCCCATCGATCATTGGCTCAGAAGGCATTGAAGGCACTTTTGTGCTTTCTCAGAACGTCTGGCTTATGCGAGCGCCTTTGACTCTGTAGTGCTGTTCGTGCACGTCTCTCTACCCCTCCCCCCATTTCTCTCTTTCTGTGCCTTCTTTCTATTCCGCTTCTCCCTTCCCCTAGCGCAGGGTAGCCAACCGGACTCCGGACGGGTCAACATCCCGTCCTTCATTTTTTTTCTCTCTCTCATCGGTGCAAGATCCATCAACGAACTAACAAGTATGGCAGGTTCAAGCCCCCAGCTACGTTTAAGTGCTGTCCAGTACACAGGCTGTGTTCTCTGAGACTGTCGTTCGGTGGCATGACAGTGTTATTCATCGTTTCATGCAGTAACAGCTCTAACCTAATGGAATGCTCAAGAACAACCCCAAACCATTTCAGCCGGTAAAACTTCCTGAAAACTACCGCATATGCTCACCCTCTTGACGCTAAAGAGCTATTTGCTGCAGCAGAAAGCCATGGCCAAACTGTCATTCCTTTGTGCTTCGCGCCAAAGACTTCATACTGCCGCTACAGGTATAGGATCCTTACACTTCGTGTAATTTTCTACAATGTTGCTACGCATTCATTGCTTCACCCTTATGATGAAACTAAACTTTTAAGCGAAGCTTTCTTACCGAACATTACTGGGCTTTGCTTACCATAGCTGCTGTCTTGACGGAAAGCTCATGCCCAGGACAACATTCATCAAAGGAATCACCTTGTATGTAGCACCGTCTGTGCTACCCTTGCAGATGTACTGGTGGACGGCTCCGTTTCCTAAGGAATTACGCAGTGAGACGACAAACCATACCTGAATTTCCTCGTTGCGAAAAACAAAGCCTTCATGCGCATAATTTCTGTATTAAACAAACACTTTCCATACCTTCTTTGACAACCTGTTGTGCGCGTACTCGGCCAATTTCTGGCCAAATAAATTGGGCTAATTTTGGACACAGTGTCGTATGAAATATGGACCGATCCCGAAAGCCTTGTATATCGTAGTCGTCCGAGTCGGGAGGTGCAAGTCTCCACGTATTGCCATCTTTCTGAACTGGCACAGCCCGTTGTACTTACGTTGGAAAATGCTGTGCAGAAGTTGAGCAGTTCTGTTGCATTTTATGAACCGCCTCCGCAGAGACTTCGCTTAGGACAGCTTTCAACGTGTGTGTTGAATGTGCAGGATATTTTTATTTATTTGATAAACCCATTAGAAAAAATTTAGACACTTACTCAATGACTACATTCAAATCCCCACGCCCCATTTCCTTATAGTTCAGTTCACAGCACATTTAATATCGTTCGTATTTGTTTTTTTTAATTCGGGCATTAAGTATCGCGTGTTACTTTCAAAGACGAAAACTGTGGAGAAATTGAGGCTCTTGCTGTCTGCAGCAAAAGACTTTGGAATTTCTCGGCTAGATTTCGCTGATGTATAAACCCGGCAATGGCCGTCTTTTAAAAACAAATGTTGTATATAAACAAGTGAAATCATTATGCAGAACATGTAATGACAGATAGAGCTCTTCGCAAGTCATATGGAGAACGAACGAATGATCCTTGATTGACATTATACTTTTCAAAGAAACCACACGAAAAAAAAACAAGTGATGACGTGTTTAGCGATCGCTTCGTTCCACTGGTATCTACACTTTCCCATTACATAAAAAAAAACAAATGAAAAAAGTAGTTCGCACAAGCATGCTTCCATAGAGGTGCGACGCTCTTCCTCGTCTTCCAAGCCCTTGTTGACGTTCACATTAGCATGAATTGTGAACCTTTCTGTGTGCGTCCTTGATCTGTTGGGTCTTTCTTCCTTGCATGCTGTCGTCTTGTCTTAGATGTCGCCGCTGTCCGCTCGTTTCTTATCCCATAACTGCCGTTTACATCAATACGACATGCAGGAGTTGAAATGCGATGTACCGTTGTCGTATGAGACAACAAGCTTTCGTTCATCACTCAAGGCCGGGAGTCACCGTTTAAATTATATATGCCGTTTATCCCTTCAATGTTAGCCGTAAAGAAGGCATACATTATATTGGTATATGAGTGAAATTAGTGATGTTGCAACACGACCTGTGTATTCGAAAAGGAAGAGCCATCACTGTATCGAAGACGAAAAGGAGGACAGTGTCGTTTTTCGTGCGACCTGTCCGCCATTTTTTTAGAGCAACACATCTAGTGTAAATACGCTCTGTGAATAGTCAGGCCTTGAATTTTCTTCATGTCAAATTATGAAAAAATTTGTACCACTTGTTCGCGCAATGGGATGCATTGATTAGTTTTGTAGCGCCTGCATTCATTTGCTATCCCTTACGGAAGGGCCACGTTAGCGGACCAATCGGGTTTTACGCGAGCGCGAGGGACCCTCGTTATACTGTTCTGCATACACACCCACCGAGACGGCAGCCCCCTTTTTGAGCCGTCTCATTTTCGAGGCGCCGGCGCTTCGCCTCTAAGAGTTTTCCAAATGCGCACTTGAGCGCACCGGTTCGCGCTGGTTGCGCACCGGCAACCGTTTTCACTCTGATCTGAACACCTCAATTTTATTCGAAGGTGCGCACGTTGTTGTTGTTGTTGTTGTTGTTGTTGTTGTTGTTGTTGTTGTTGTTGTTGTTGTTGTTGTTGTTGTTGTTGTTGTTGTTGTTGTTGTTGTTGTTGTTGTTGTTGTTGTTGTTGTTGTTGTTGTTGTTGTTGTTGTTGTTGTTGTTGTTGATGATGATGCTGGTGGTGGTGGTGGTGGTGGTGGTGGTGGTGGTGGTCGTGGTTAAGACTGCCAAGCGCTGTTCGCGGTCTGTCGTTCTTTTTCTCGGGAAAACGTCGGGAAAACGAGAAGATGCGCGAACGAGATAACAATGCAAGAACATCTTTTTTTGTCATTTGAGTGCAGTGAATATCACTTGCTGGAGGTGCTAGGCACGGCTGCTTTGCTGGCGCTGCGCCTGCTTATCACTGTCATATGAACCGCCGTTCTCACGGCCAACGCCTGCGTCACTGTCCTGTCGCCTTGTAAGCGGCAGCACACCCTGCTATAAGAGGAGACAAATTAAATAAACAGTAGTTGGCAACCAAGGCACACGGACCGCGCGGTGTTGTGTTACTCCGCAAGCCGATCACAGAAGCAAACAGAGTCGTCGTCATGCGACGTTTCTAAAATGGCGTAGTACTTGATATCTCCGCAGCGTCTGCCGTTCTTGAATAGTCTTTCCATCGGCGGAAGCGATGAGTTGTGCAGCAGACATGTACAAAGTGTATGTGGTCTGAGCATTTTACTCTTCAAAAGTCCTTGGTGCAGTTCATTTTATTGCTGAGCCCGATTTACTCTTGAAACTTCACTGCCAACATGAAGTGAAACTTTGCATTAAATAGCTGCAGCGAAGCAAGCGTTTTATTTCAGTTCAAGAAACAGTTAGGCTTTCGCCGTTCCACTATAGCAGACGAATGAAAACGTATAAAATTACGCGCTTATAACTTTATTTTTGTGGTCACCACCTTATTTATGTAGCAGGAATGCTTGAAGTACGAATGATTTCCAACCTCGCGGAGGAACTGTGGCTGGCGGTTATGAGGGCGTGGGCAGACTTGAGTTGTATCCGACTACAGATACTATGTTCGTTTGTACTAGAAACGTTTGGGAGCGCTGCAATCACGACGCACAAGCGGGTGGTATGTCACGTGGTACTTTTATATTGTATTTCGGGGCCATCTACTATAAGCGGAAAAACACTAATACCTAATAGATAGGCAGTTAGAAACTGTTTAATCGGACGTTTTGCAAAGCGCTCTGCAACTTTCCAATTGCCTAACTTCGTTGCTTCAGAAGCTGGTTAGTTAATCTTCACCAATCGTGCAATTAGGCAGAATAAAAAAATACTGTGACTTACTCCGTACAATAGTCAGCAACATGCATTTGGTGGCGTCGCCTTAGAGTGCACCGGCATATTTTTAATCTCTGGCTAAAGTTAGTTCGGACACCCTGTATAGGCTGCTTATGCATTGGGTCAGGCTCGTGCATATTGGTGAAGTTTGACAGATGGCCTAAGGGGGCAACGTCTGGAATTTCTCAGTATGGCCACAAACCTGACGCACCGCATCATACGCTCCTGCGTAAACCTAGTGTTGTCAGCCTTGCGTTTTCTTGATCGTGACGCATGGAGACTGGCGATCGCGGACCGTTCTCTACGTCAGCAAAGTCTTAGTGATTCTGATTGTATAGCTTCGACTTCTCTCCCACGGCCTTATTGTGCTTGTCCTTTTCTGTCTTTCATACCTCGAATTATCTATAATTTGGTTTTCCGTCTATTTGTGCCAGCAAACTCCAGACTCTGGTACGAGGTCGACTTCTCCGCCTACAAAACGATTCACGCAGTTCATGAACGAAGCAGCTGCCTTTCCCTCTCGTATTCATCTCGGCAGTGCAACGTCCCTTCGAGCTCCTCTCCTCCTTCGCCTGGCACTCACTCTCGCTCGCGTCGTGCCCATCTGACAATGACATGCGCTGACGTTTTCGCAATTAGGCGAGAGCCGCTGGGGGTCCAAATTGAAAGCTAGCCCTCTCGACGGGTGAGCAACGTTACCGCCGCTCTCCATATCGTCGCGTTCGTTACTTTGAGAAACAGCGCGTTCCAGTTCGTTACTGTTTGGACATTCCGCTCTCTTCACTTTGCGTACCACGTTGTTTTTCTCTTGTGTTCCTTTTGTGTCGTTCCGCCATTCAGTACAAAAATTCTGGGTGCCATTGAGAACGTCGTTCTTCTCGGGGAGTGATGAGGCGTTCGACGTACAACGGCGACCCACGTTCTGACGAAGCTGTCGTTTCGTGGTGATTGGCGGCGTCGGCGGCTCTTTGATGGATGGCCGGTACTGGTGCATTGAGCTCAGGGAGAAGGATCTCTAGTTTTGACATCTCTACAACGGAGAAGGCGTGACCCTCATTGTGTCGGTCGCGGAGCCGGCGGCGCGTTGTTATTTGTGTGGAGAGAATCGGTAAGCACAGTCCCCGTTTTTTTTTTTCTTCTTTCTCGAGTCGAGGAAAGGCACGCTGTCGCTCTTGTGTGAAATTCGACCGGTCGATCGCACTGTTGCAGCTCTCTGCTGTGCCATGCGGTGAGGTTGAAAGATATTTGACGCTAGAGACAGCCGATTCTCTTTCCTTATGTTAAGGGTATACTCACCAACCATCCGGAATTCAGTGGTGCAGTCCAGACATTTTAGTAAATATCCCGTGTCCCGACTTCTCTTTTTTTTTCTACTATATAACAATATTCAGAGCAGATTTCATTTTTATAAGGCCTGACAGCACTTCTGTAGATTGTTCTTTTTGTGTGTGTGCGCGTTCGACTAAACGTCATAAACGTAAAGGCAGCTTTGTTTTTCTAGTGGTTCTATCTATTTCTGGAGCAGGCCTTAACCGTGCACAGCAACTTTGTACGTATTCACAGCCCTGTTATTGAGGCAAATAAACTGCACCTTATTTGTTGTAGATCGTCGACACGGCAGGACTACAAAAATTTGTTCAACTCTGTTATACCGATAGACTGGAGGCTCATGGCACTGCCTCGCATTCTCCCCCTCCCCCCCCCCCCGCTTTGAACTCCCTCGTCCCGACTTTGTCCATTCGGTGGTTGACAACCGTAGTTACGGCACCTTAAGCTCCCGACACTGTGGATTCGCTGCGTCCGTTTCCCCTTTCCGTTACACGGATGACGTCTTCGGAATCAGATCAACCCTTCACTCTCGGTCAGCTTCGTCTTTGCCATTTCCCATGCCTTCACCGAAGTTGGGTAGCGTGACGGGTGGCTCTGGATTAGTCAGAAACGTTCTGCTGCATTTCTCCTGCATGCGCACTTTGGAAGATGTCTTTCTTGTTTCGTAAGTTTTTCCGAATCTCGCGCTTTGGAGTTCAACTTGCGGCACATAATGATTTACAGCGAGTGAATTTACGCAGGATAGTTACGTTGATGTCCGTTCTTTGGTCACCGAGTCTCAGCCGTTCGTGTATGATGCTCGGAGTAGCGGCCCACCCAGCCACGACATCAAGCATCGCGCGTCGTCCCAAGCACCAGAGCGATCGCACCGCCATTGCCGTCGGCGCCGCCGCAGACGTGCTGTCATCACATCGGCACGCACGCGCGGTCTATGCGCGGAGACTCATGCCGGAGTCAGAGATTGTCGAGCTTAGCGTCACTCTGAGCGCGAGTGCACTTTGCCGCATCCAGCGCCACTGGCGACGTTCGTCATCTTACCCGCGTTGTGAGACGCCCGGTATAGCAGCAGGGGCGCTGTTTCTCCTGCGCAGCAGCAGTTGTCTTGCCTGCCGTGTCGCGCCAGCATGTCGCATGCGTGTGCAGTTCGAACTTTGAACACGGTCAGAATAGTTCGAGCGCGCCGCTAACCCTCGCTATCAAATGATGTCAATGCTTCACCGTTCAGACGAGGCTTACGATTTTTTTTTCTTGTGAATACTGTCGCTTTGTGCGCGCTATTAGGGTGGCAATCGAGCGCTCCGTAATGTTTGCCCTTATGTCGACCTTGTTTTCAAAACTTTGATAGGTCCTTGCCCCCAGTGACGACGGGAAATCGTGGTCCCCTGCCCGAAGGCGAGTGTTGAAATGATTGGTACCCCGTGCGGCCACTTCCGCACGTGGTGGTTAGGAAATGGGAACTGGCCAGTGTGGAAGACTCGGCCATCCTGACGTCTGCTACGGGGACGACGTCATCCGAGTCCGTTCTACATGAACGGCCTCGGCTTTGTCTTAGTCCAGTTGGAGAGAGCTTTATTTGGAATCTAACGCATTGATTGATTCATTGGTCTTTTTTTTTTACTCTGGTGTGCTCGGAAATGTTGCAGAAAAGAAGTATTCAGCGGCTTCTCCTTGTGCATTGAATTGCGAAGTGGTTAATGAAAAATATCCAGTGGTACTTCTTTGTTTATTTATTTATTTATTTATTTATTTATTTATTTATTTATTTATTTATTTATTTATTTATTTATTTATTTATTTGTTTGTTTGTTTGTTTGTTTGTTTATTTATCATGCATTGCATTGAGTGTAGAGGGAACATAAAGTGAAAGAAATATACGCGCGAGATTTTGTTACGATCATGAAAAAAAAATTCAGCATTACAAATATACTGCAATTTTGCCAGCACATTAACACAAAGTGCGGCAATGTACGAGATATACGTATCAGGAAACAAACTCCCACAAGCGAAAAATAAGAATAAACGCAACACTATGCATCGACAAGAGGCATATTGTTCATAATACTTTCACGAGAAAAATGTCTATCTCTAATGACTACGACGGTATACCAGAAAGGGTCATTCCATAGGGAAATTACGCGAAGCAAGATGAATAAGTTATCAGGCGCACTTTACCAGAAAAGCGGCTTTTTTAGGCGTTCGTTTGAGCAAACATATTGATGTTAACAGCATGCAAGCTTGGCCGAGCTTTCACGACTTCATATTACGGCTGCAGATCGCATAAAAAAAACAATAATCAAATAAAAAGAACCTGCAAGCGAGGCAAAGATAGGACAGGACGAGCGCTGACTTCTAAGAGATGCCGCGTCCTGTTGTTTCATCCCCTCTTACCCACGTTTCTTTGTGTTCTGCAGCCGTAAGATGTAGAAGTTCCGCAGAAAAAAAGTCGCTGAAGCACCAAGCAACAGACATCCAGAGCAGGTCACAAAACAACTCGTGAGACCAAAAAATATACTCTGTAAAAGGTAGACTCGCATGAAAAATTCAGCACATTCAATACAAATCACCAGAAGCACCTTCGAGTGGAGAAAAGCTGGTTGCTAACACGAAAATACTGAGAACGTTGAAGCAATATAACAACTGTAAAAATGCTTGAAACAAACTCCGGACTGGAGTCGCGGTTTTACGTAGGGCATCGAACACTCTCTTTCTTTTCTTCGCTCTATTGCTCCTTACCCTATCATGAAACCATATCGGCTTAAATAAAATAGACACGAAAAGCCTATTGCGGAGAGTCTCCGCTTAGCTTGAAGCCGAGACCGGAAACTCAAGCAAAAGAAAAAAAAAAGAGAGAGAAACGCCATGCCGCTTATGCGCACAGCCCTGCGTCTCTTGTGGCCTCGAGTTTCGAAGTAAATATAACAGCATGACCGCGGCCATTGCGACGTTATACGTTCCTCATTAGAGTCGCTGCTGTATTGATTACGATAATATACAGAAGGGGCCGTCTATTTTCAAAAACGGACGCTGCGGGTCATTGAATGTGGTCTTTATCTGAATCAAGGCTCCCAGGGTGGGGGTGGGGGGGGGGGCAGGATTTTTAAAAGTCATCTTTGTTCTCGATAGCGCAGTGTTTAGACATGGAGAAGAAGAAAACGAAATGTATGCAGACCGAACGCACAAGGCTGGAATCTATATGAAGTGAAGCTTTTTTCGTGAAGCAGTTAATAAGCCGATAAATTTGTCCATTTTTGGTCCTGCGTCTCTGGCGTAAAAAGTTGAAACTGGCGTGAGCGCTTGTGTTCCTGCATGCGCGAGCTGTACAATGTCATGACTCTTATAATGGCTTGCATTTGTTCATTCCTACGTACTTATTTTAAACGTACAAACCGATGCTTGCCCGATCCCCCGTTGTGGGTAGGCCACCATGGTGTTGGAAATCATATTCATGATCAACACGCGGCGATAATCTCAAAGGGATAGTTGGAATCGCCACGATATGTACCACCCGCTTCTTGGCCAATCACCTGTTGCAGATGTGTGCGGTAGTAAAGAAATCCTCATAATGATCAACATGCTGCAATCATCTCGAAAATGCTAGTGATCATTGGCACCATAGAAGTATATACGTGTGAAGTTGCAGAAGTACAACGTATGGTTAAGAACTGGCATGCGGAGGCAGCTGTCCATATTTATCCAGAGCTGACGCTTGCAATGTGTTCCCATAGCAGAACTCTAGGGTGGTTGCTTGGGCTAGTCGGTGATTCATGATAAAAACTACGCGCATTGCGAAGGACAAGGATGCCCTGCGCATCCTCTGCACATGCCCCCTACTGTATATACACACATGATGTGGCAACGCAATAAAATATTGTTGGAAGCCAGCGCAGTTTATGTCGTCTCTCGCAGTCCTTGTCCTTCGCGCTGTACGTCTTTTTTTTTCCATAGCATGTCGACTTATGTATGTCCTGCAAGTGTTACACTGCTCGCGGCTTATGTTGCGAGCTTTTCGTCGTGTGTTTGCTACCTATGTACGGGGCTGACGAGTTGAGGCCATGCGGCGTGATAACCTTTCCTTTTGCCTCTTTAGAGTGGGGGCCTTGGCCTAGTTCGCCTTCTTGTTAGGCAACTTGTCTCCCGGTTATTATTCTTTTGTGATGCGAATAGTCCATTTTTGAGAGAGATGTTACAGCTTCGAGTAATCTATTGCCTTCCAGAAACGGCTATCATCAGTCAGAGATGCGCCAACGGCTCCTTTGGGCTTCTTGAAAGAGGTTGTTCAAGGCATTCACCACCTTAATGTTCGCTTTAGTGTGGATTATATTTTCACTGCCTCCCGCAAAGAAATTTCTCCTGCACTCTTAGAGACGTTGTTTCCTGCAGCCCATTATCGCATGCCTTATTTGGAATATTGTCAGCTAGATATACTTAAGCGTGTCCGTCGAATGATCATTCCTCCAGAGATCAATACCTATTTATTTAAGAGACATTCCGCAATCCATCCTGTGAAAACCTGGTTGGGAAAAGGGGGCTGTTTTGTGCAGTCGTTGACAAACTCTCGTTTGTGTTCACATGCTGAAATGATTGATAAGTGTTTTCTTGATTTTAGGGACGCTGTGTTCTTCTGGAACATTCTCCAAAAAACACTTAAATATATTAAGATATCACGCCATGCAGAATTCTTTTCCTACCTTTCAAAGATCCCTGTGACCCACCATATGACATCTACGTGGTACTTGGCCTGCATAGCTTTTGGCACAGTAGAATGTGTGAAAGGCATGCTGAAACACTGCGAAGCACTCGGTCATTTTTTCGTAAATCTGCTATTTACGTCAGGCTATTTAGTCAGGCAAGCACGCTTGCGCGTGATAGGGTACAAGTATTTATTTTCATCATTTTGTAATGGCAGCGATGATAGCTTCGCGATTTCTTTTACAAACACTGATTGGTTCGGTTACAAACTTAGACAGAATCTTGGTCAGAGTTAATTCTATACAGGACCATTGTTGAGTAGTTGAGTGACATGGAATGGCGTGGCACTTCAAACAAAACTCTTCTAACATAAACTAAGACAACCATTTCTATTCTGGTTTTGAAGTGTCCACATTGAAATCTACAACGATGACCACTGGGGTAGTGTCATCATGGTTAAACCTTGCAAACTGCGTCGTCAGCTTTCACCGTCGCTATACGAAAACAGTTGCTGAAATCGAAGAAAAAATGACCGTGCAGGTGAGGAGTACAGAGGATTTAACAGACGAAAATCGGGAAAAAAAGACATACAAAGTAATGAACAAATAAGTGAAGCGCAGATGGCTTAAAAACGATCAAAGTATTCCTGTGAGTCCCAGCAGGCTTAAGCACAACAGCAGGTTCTTCTTGGCTCATATTTCTTTCGCATCTCTGTTTCGGGCCACTAGAAAACAACTGCGCCGCATTTGTTCTCGTATATATACAGTGAAGTATTTCCAGCCAACCGCGGACGTTATAACGATGGTATCTCCTTCTCATATAAATTCAAACACCTCAAATGAAGTAGCCAGCCCTTCATATAGCAGGGTTGACATTTTCAAATCTCCTTACGCTCTTTCCCACGCAAAGAATGTAATCATTTCACTTCACAGAGAACATCGACATTTTTTCACAAAAAGAACGGGACCGATGTCTCGAAGTAGTCCCACGTGACGCAGACGCCACCTACACATCAGCCACGTTAAATGACAAATGCCGTGGACAGTATGGCGCCGCAGGTGGCGATAGTGTGTGTGTGTGTGTGTGTGTGTGTGTGTGTGTGTGTGTGTGTGTGTGTGTGTGTGTGTGTGTGTGTGTGTGTGTGTGTGTGTGTGTGTGTGCGTGCGTGCGTGCGTGCGTGCGTGCGTGCGTGCGTGCGTGCGTGTGTGTGTGTGTGTATGTGTGTGTGTGTGTGTGTGTGTGTGTGTGTGTGTGTGTGTTCGTCGAGCAGCAGCAGAGCACGAGGCTGGAATGCGAGAAGAGGGCCATTCTCTGTCGCCTGCTCACGCGGAGTGGCGTGTGTTCGGCTAGTGGACGTATCCATTCTACTTAGGGCGAGACTCGGGCGGACAGCGGGAGCTCCAGGCGCTGGGAAAACATCCCGCAACCTGCAGAGTGCTCGCACGGAATGAGCGAGGGACGGGCTAGTAGGGCCCGACGGTGTAGATGCACGGTGCGCGTTAAATCACCTGGACAAGGAAAAGAGTTTGCCGTGCTACAATGTTTTCTACGCATTATTATATATTCTTTTTTTTTTCATTCTTGCCTTAAAGTTCTCGGTCTGTCGCCTCCGGTTAAAAGGAACGCGTGTATGCGGAACGTGAAGGGGAAGTAGTGCACGGGGTGTTGGAGGAGCTGCTCTTTTGTATGCCACGTGTTTACTGTTCTTTTTTTAGCTGCACCAAATTAAAAAAAGAAACTGCCTGTGCCAGATACGGCAGTTTCATCCCTTGAGCTAAATTACACGACGAGGCGGCCGTTATTTCTGCGAGAAGTCAAAATGCCTAATTGAATAAAAACTTATTACACTAGGCAACTTTTGAATTAATTACTTTGCGGCACATTTACGACAAGGAACATCTTTGCTTTATTGCAAGTTTGGGCAGTGCAAACTGCTGCGATGGCTGTAAATACTGCTCGACTGCTTGTCTTTCAAGCGTTAAGGCATGTCAGCTTAGTTGGAATCCTTAATGTCCATCCGATTCGAAATATTCGTTTCCCCAAGAGAGAACATAGTACCTCCACCCTCTTGTAATCCACGCCCCTCGCACGAGAAAAAGAACCTACATTGATACGTCAACCGGCTGGCACACGACGCTACCTCACATTCCTCCACTGACATTGAATAACACCTTTTAAGTCTACACCTTCGCCGCTAACACACCTTCGATCGTTCACCTCGCCCACTTGCATTATCCCCCTCTAACCTTTAGAAGAAGCGCGCCTATGTATACATTACCGAGGAAAGCATATGTCGCCTTGAATATGACGAGTCCACTTGTAGAAACGTTGGCTCCGGCTTTCACCTTGTTCTCGTTTGGTCATCGTTTCCAATATGCATCTTGAATTAAGTTGTTCGTTCGCATAGTTTTTTTTTTTTTCCTGTAGTGCACCAAGAAGCCTTTCAGTGAAAATCACTACATTGCAAAGGTTTACCCTGTCACTTCGGGTGCGGTAACCTGGAAGCAAGCTTGAGTCTTTAGATTTAATTCGGTACTTTGTGTATCGACGGAACAGAAATCTTATTTTATAGGCTGGCTTTCTTTACCTCCGAAGTTGCAATATGCATACTATCAGGTTAAGTCAGCATTACATTATTTATTTATGCAGTACCACTAGCCTCCAGATGAGGCTGTAAGCATGAGTGGTTGACTAAATAAAAACAGGATAAAGTGTTTGATGCATAAAAGAAACCAAGGTACAACAAGGCTGTTACACAAACTTACAAGACATTAAGGAATGCACTCACGAAAAACACCTGCTGCAAAGTTCTGTGCAGAAAAAAAAAATAGAAAGGACAAGTAAAGCACACGCGCCGCGTCTGATGCACTGGCGAGTGGGACTGACTGCAAAGAAATTATTACGAGTGAAGTGCTTGTGCACATGTATGATAATTCGGCATTACACAATTCTGGATGAAAGTAGGTTCCATTCATGAATTTTCTTCGGAAAGAAAGAATTTGCGAATGTTTCAGTGCGGCAGGAATAATAATTTCAGTGACTTGAAAGCGTTAGATCAGGCCTTCATATTTCTTTAAGAGCTCTGAATACTTGTGCACCAACGGCTAAATAAAGGACTGGGAGCGACGAAGTACGTGACCGCAGCGCGGACTTCCCAGAGATGTCTTTATCTGAAAAAAAAATGCGTATACCATGCGCTGTTAACGCCACAGAGCGACTAACGCTGCAGGAGATTTGCAGTAGGGGTGCCTCAGATTCGCTTTCAACATTTGACTTCTTTCACAGGCACCCAAAGCACAGTACTCGAACTTTGTTAGTGTTGTTGTTATTATTATTATTATTATTATTATTATTATTATTATTATTATTATTATTATTATTATTATTATTATTATTATTATTATTATTATTATTATTATTATTATTCCATTCCAAAAGTAATTAAATTAAATTATGGGGTTTTCCGTGCCAAAGCCACTATTTGATTATGGGGCACGCCGTAATGGGCGCCTCCGGAAATTTGGACCCCCTGGGGTTCAATAACGTGCGCCTGAACCTAAGCACACGGGTGTTTTCGAATTTCGGCTCTATCGAAATGCGGCCGCCGTGGCTGAGATTCGATCCCGCGACCTCGTGCTTAGCGGCCCAGCAACATAGCCGCTAAGCAACCACGGTGGGCATATTCCGTTCCAATATGAGCTACTTCTTTAAAGCCGGGAGCCTAGTTCTGTCAATTTAATAAATAATTGAGCCTTACCGCAGGCGGTATGTTGCTTTTACTTCTGCTTATGTCTTGTGCGCTTTTTTTAAACACAAAAGATCAAGAAATGCAGTCTTTTTCGAACGTCCTTCAATAGCTTAGAACGAAATCTGCTCTCTCCTTGCACATAATATTTATTACTACCCTGTTACTCTACATGAGTATCGTGCAAACTTTAGCCGAATTTTCCTGCTCTTTCTTCACAGAAGAATGCCGCGGCAAATACGTACGCCATATACCGCAGCCTGTTTAACGCTAAGATATTTGACAGGTTTATTTATTTATTTATTTATTTATTTATTTATTTATTTATTTATTTATTGTTTTCGTGTTCGTTCGATCATTCGTTTGTTTGTCTGTTTGTTTGTTTGTTTGTTTGTTTGTTTTGTTTGTTTGTTTGTTTTCGACCCCTCGAAGATCCCATTAAACACCTCTACAGGAGCGGTGGGATAAACCAGAGCTCCGACGCCACGCACGATCGACTGAAATCGGATAAGTGCTGTCCGAGAACATAGTCTGGCCCTGTAACACGGCTGTACAACACGAAGGAGCCGTTTACCTCACAAGCGCGTTTCGATGGCAATTCCGAGCTTCGGAGCCGCCTGCAAAGCGTCAGAGGAGCCCTTCTGTGAGCAAATAGCCAATCTCGCGTCTGGACAGTCTCGTCTGTCGCCCTCTCTCGTCGGCTGACGAGGGCCGCGAATCAATTGCACCACGGAGGGGCACAGTTCGACGTGTCCGTTCACTTAGTTCTCGCCCCTCTCTCCTGGGCGTCCTCTCCTACTCGGCAGTCCCTTAGGTGCCTGACTCTTTAGTTGTTTCCATACCAATCTGTGTGCAACACCCCCCCCCCCTCCCCCTCCGTGCAGAACCTCCTTGCTTCCCCAACACTCCCACCGTCTGTCCTCCATGCAAGCAAACATAGGTTCACAATGGATCCCGAGAGTCTGCCGTATTTTCAGGTTCGCGAGGTAAACAGCGACCCTACCTCTCTGAAGAGGGGAAGCGTATTGCCCCCAGGTGGCACTGCCGTCGGTTGTGCGATCGCCAGACCATTTGTTCGGGGATTCGTATATAGACAAGCTCATCTATTTACATCCGAATGCAAAGGAGCAAACCAACTCCGAGTTGGATTTCCGAGTTGTTCGCTTCGGTGAGGCCTAATAAGCTGCACGGGAGATGGGGGCCAGATCGCTTCGACGTTCTGTGAATGTGAGCGAGATGGATTGTAAGAAGTAGAGCCTTCGTGATTAGTCAGGCATATCGAGTGCATGAGTTTTTCAGAGCAAACTTAGGCGGGAATTGAACGTTCGCACTTATGAATTACTTTTTTACGTTTCGTTGCTCACTCTGGCTGCATTGTGATTGTAGACAATTGTGCTCGTGGTAGGTATCAATTTATGGGATAAGTGACTGTATTCACTTTTGTTAACCGAACCACTGTGCCAGATTTAATAGCCCTTCATGCATTGATTGAACGCACACTCCGTTACAAGTAGTTATGACGCCGGCTACCCGATAAGGGCGTATGCTGCGGTGTAATGAACGGCTTGCATGGTTAGCACGTGACTTTAGTAAAGCGATATTTGACATATGTGAGTAATCTTAGGAAACGAATCGTGCAGCATGGTGTTGTGCAGATTCTAGCGTTTCATTTAGATAACATTTAGTGAGGGCATGCGTTGTGTGTGTTGTGTAAGTTTCTTATCAACGTCTCACAGGCGTGCAATCTGACGCTATATTAAGATTACGATGTATACAGCCAAGAACGATGTTAGCTTTGCTAGTAACATGCACTGGGTGAAGCGACCACGTTGTATCTGACGACAAATTAACACCTTAAAACATGTATGTACGTACAGATGATATTTCAGAGTTTAAAATAAGTTGTTTTGGCGTTTGGTAGCATTGCGGTCGATGAAAGGAAATCAACGATGTTCGGCTTGTGTTTAAGGACCTCAGCCATTTGTTACACAAGGTGTCGATTTGATGAAGGTCAACTTGAAGCGAGTGAAAATCAAATATGCTACTGTTAATTGTGTGATAAATGACGCAGCCCTCCGCGAAGAATCTCATCTTAGAAGAAATGTTACTCGGTTAACCATTGATGTACAGTAAATACAGCAGTCGGCCAAGGACCGTGGCCCGAGGCACGCCTGGACGTAAGGGAGAAGAATGACAATTTGCTTAAACGAATTACTGGCTGTTGGTTAAGAACTCGCGAATTCATTAAAATACAAGTAGGGTCCAGGTTAATCACGAAAGTTTCAGAAACAAGCATTTAAGAGGAACTTTGTCTTGTGATTTCTCCAATATCTAGAAACAGAGCATCGACCGGTGCTTTTACGTCAGTACCAGAGCTAATTTCGTTAATAAACAGCGAAAGTTGAGTCTCGCAGGCAACGCTTTTCCGGAAACACCGTTCCCCGCATTGGTGGCGTAGTAGTCATAACGTTGGGCTAATAAGTCCGAGGCGCGAGTTCGAATCCCAGCCACAGCGGCCGCATTTCGCTGAGGGCGAAATGCAGAAACGCCCGTGCATAAAGTGACCGTTAGATGACCCCAGGTGGTCAGAATTAACCCGGACTGCCCCACTACGGCGTTCCTTACAATAAAATCGGGGTTCTTTCACGTAAAAACCCAAAATCATCATTTTTTTTTTAACTCCGTTGGTTTTTATTAAAATGTTTAGTATAATTTGGAAGGTTGACTACCTCAAATGGATAACACGTTCCATCACTTTTGAGCAGCCACTTGTGAGGCATATGGGGCGTTAATGTTTGGACGAGGATGTGGTACCTTTCTTTGGAATAGGAATGACCTTGCCCATGATCTGCTCTTGTGGCACCACTCCAGCCGTAAGTGATTACTGAAATATGTGCGACAGGATCATACTTGTCACTTTGCATTTGTACCAGCCGATGATGTTAGCTTTAACGAATCGATGACGTTTGCAATTCCACTGGCGTCGGGCATTATATCAGACATGATCGGGTGATTTGCGAGAAGTACGTGAGAAGCTTGGGCATCTACTTCGACCGTAAGAATTGAAGAAAAATCATCAATCAATATTTGCGCAACACAGTGCTCTGCAATTAAATAGTTAAGTTCGTCTCGCATAACAATGTTTGATGAGGGTGTAGTCAATGATGGGTTAACCATTTTCCAGAATTGTTTAGAGTTACGACGTCAGGTAAATATCAGGTAAAGTAATCAGGTAAAGTAAATCAGGTAAAGTAAATCAATAGAATGAATGCTTAGCTTTAGGTACAAGGGATTCAAAAAGGCTTTCAGTGGCCTGGTATTTTTTCCCAAGTGCATTTTGTATTTAATGTCCTTGCAGAATGGAACTGACGCTTCTTATTGTTTTTGAGTCTTTTATGTGTGGTGTTGAACCACGGAGAGCTTGATTGTATGGCGACAGTTTTCAATCAGTTGCTGCAATTTAGATTTAAGAATATGCGAGTTAGCTTAGATAGGGCGCAGAGCAAAATCACTCAGAAACAATTCATTCAAAACTGACAGTTTTATTTACGGACGGGTAGTTATTCTTATTGTATTAAGTTATTGTTTTCCTAAGCTTTTTTTGGGTTAAGTATGTCGTACTGAAATGCTGTGTGAAGCACAGCTTATAGCGGCTCAAGGTTAAGAATGCCAGAAGACTGATCTGTTTGTCGCGTCGCCTCATTGATGAGCTGCGACAATCTAAATGCCGAACAAGAGTTTAGGAAGTCCCTTAGTGTGTTATGTTTTTACGCTGTTTGTGCTACATGAGACCACGTTATGCTGGGGAAATCGAAACCACCAAGTACGTTCATCGCAGCGTTCTGGTATCCATCGTCACGGAATGAAGAGCGTCATGGAATCGACTAATAAAAGAGGCATTGGCGTCTGGTGGGCGGCAACACGCATCGATTTTATTGGGTGCAATACGCGCACGGCAGCGTGCCAATAACATTTCTAAGGTAGAGGAAACATTGACGGTGGAGCACAGAAGGCTGTTGTGAGCACTTATCGGTACGCCGCCACCACGCTTGTTTTGTCGGTCATGACGAAAGACGTGAAAACCGGGTAAACGAGAAACTAAATCGGTGTCCGGAACTGATGAATTCGACCAAGTTTCGGTTAAAATGGCAACGTTACAATATGTGGCCGCGTTTAAGCTAATTTTAAAAAGAAGAAGCAAGAATTACAAGGCAAGTTACACTAGTCATTAGTAGTTGTTCAACAAGTACCGCTTGCTCGTGGCTTATAAACGGATTAGAACATTTCTGTAATAAATCGCTACAACGGGGACGGCATGGGTGACACTGGCTTTCTGAAGCTGGCCTTATGCTTATCCAAGCACGACACACTCTGTCCCTACGAAGGTAATTAAAACCAACTGGCGTGGAACTCTAGCTTTCAAGGTCTGCCACTTGAAGGCTTCAAACAGAGAGTGTGCTACGCTGGGATTGTTTCGGAGTGAGTTGGGCGCGAGGGTATCGCGGCACGAGACTGTCACGTATACATTGTACGGCCGGGTGAAGGCTGGCGTTGATCGATCGCGTCCGTCGCACGAGAAACAACGTACACACACGTTGGGGTCGCGCGGCATGACGAAGTAAACAGACGAAAGAACGACTCCCGTTGGCTTGTCGGCCTGGTAGAGCATTGCATTTCTCTCGATGGAATGTCATACAAAGTCCGCGTCATGGGGGCTGTTCGTTAGAGTCGGAAGCGGGTGTACGTGCAGCCCACTCTGTCAAGAGAGAGTGAAGGCTCATTGCACTCTAGCTTTGAATTGCATGGGAATGATTGTTTCGTTGATTCGTGAGTGTTAACTTTCCCAGACAACACTGTGGCTATGTGAAATGCCGCAGTGTAGGCTGCACTGGTATCATTTTGCCAACTAGGTATTCCTCCCGTTCACATAAGTTTCATTGCAACAGTCTTTTTCCCTCCTTTTTTCCATTTCGCCCCTATTGGAATGCGGCCGCCACGACCGGAAGTCAGATCCGCGACCTTGTGATAAGCTACCAGACGTCATAGCCACGTAACCACAGCGCCGTGTGTACGCGAGTGCGTGTACGTGCGCTTTAAATTCGTTAATTTGTACTGTAATTAATAATTACTAGTGCAAAGAGCGCCGTCCTAGTACTCGGTGTGCCACTGACGGGTATTGTAGACTGCCTACAAAGTGCTCCTCTGGGTCGCGTGTGTCCACGCCTGCGTGCCGTCTGCTCTCCAGACGACGCCAGAAGACGCGATTGTCTTGAGCCCGATGCTCCGACTCACGTCTGCTCTAATGTGTGAAACTTCGCACGTATTTGCACATATTTAGTATCCATCGTAATTGACGTATGATAAGGTCTCCCAGTACGCTGTTCTCTATATATTAGAGGCAGCAGACATTCGTGAATTTTGTGTGGTTGGTTACTACGCATTCGTGTGTCCAGTTCGCACTTTACGCATAGTCTAAAGAATACGCAGTAAACGTGTTAGGAAAATGGCGTATTCAGCTCATCGTAGTGTTAATGTAGAGTGCCCTGAGACTGTCGAACGGCTCTGGAAAACCTCGCATGCTTTAGTGAACACCTCTGCACACCAGTGTCAACTTGCTTAACTTGCTTACTGACCCAGCCACGGCGCGAACCCCGCTCACAGCGCTTCCTGTTCCACCGCTCTCTGCTGATTCTTGTCTCTCTCATTTTTTCGTTGTGGTATCCTTCCGACATGTCAGCCGCGTTGTTGCACCGGCTTTTAACCTGATGGCTTTCTGCCTTCACCAGTGCTCCTCGCGCATTTCGCTAATGAGAGGGGCGTATTGTAGTGTATATATGGTACAGTAAATGATCAAATAGCTGACTTGCTCATGAACATGCCCGCTGTGTTTGAGATGAAGACAGATGGCTGTGTTGTTCAGTGTATAGGCTAGCTGAAGGAATCGGAACCCGAGTCTGCCGTCTTTATTTTGGAGGGAGGGGGATTTATTTGTCCATTTAGACTTATACAATGTGTTCTGGAAAACGCTTCGGAATTCCTTAAGCATACGGAAGATACTATTATTTTAGGCGATTTGTTTATCGATAGCTTTCGCCCTAAGACGTGCATTTTAAGTAATTCGAAGTAGAGCTTCGAAGAACTATAATAAAAGTTAGTCTAACTTTCGAACCGAGTGAGCCGGATGATTGATCCTTAAGAAAGACCGAGGAGTCCGGAACCGATTCCAAACACGCAAAAAGCTGTCGCCACAGATAACAGCAGCGTAACGAATCAAATCCTATGTCACGCAGAAAACCGAAACCGAATTGCAGAAGAGCGCAACTACCATGCTTTTGCCAGACACCCCCTTAAATGACGGGAAGGTTTACGCCTCACCTTCGGGCGAACATGAAGCGAGCTGCCTGTCGATTCTATAACAAGGCTCGCTTCACACTCCCTCGATGGTGAGCCGTAAACTAGTTGCCGTCTGCTCAGGGCGTCACAGCTAACAAGTGCACGCCTCTGTTTTAAAAGCAATTCTGGGCGAATCGCTTAATTATCGAAGCTTTCCTATCATTAGCGGAATTCAATTGCATCTTATAAAGCATTAACAGAGCAAGCTGGGCGAGCTGGTGAGTGGGCTCGTATCGCGTACTTCCTTTTGTCCATCGTCCGGGTTGCGCTGCCCACCCCTGGGATTATAAAGAATCCTGTGCATGATGTAATCGGGAAACTGCTGAGCGGGAACGACGCCTGCCGGATGGTTTCAAGGTCGCCTGCCCTGCGCAAGAACTAGCTGCGTTTTCTATGCGTTCATTTTGTGATTTCTCATTTGCTCTTTATTCATTTATTTTTTCTTTATCATTAAAAAAGAATGGCCGCTGTGCGGCACGGGTTTCCCGTATCTCTCATAACGTTATGCAACTCTCATGACGTCATAAAGTCATTGCGCGCGGGCACGTTTAATAACATGTTCTGGATTGGAATGCCTCTCCTGCTTTCCTAGGATCTCGTACGGCCGTGAGGAGTCCGTGAATTCGCTCTCGTGTATCCGATCTGTTCAATACGCTGCGTTGTGACTCCCAAGTATTCGTATTGCATAAGACTAGCGCGAATAAAATTATTATCATTCGCTTCTGAAAACATACGTACACTAGAGAGGAAAGGGGAAAGCAAGGAGCAGGTTGGCAATTGCCACCGTAAGGGGCACAACCCCTGCCTACGCTTCGGAAAGGAGGAGACAGAAACGGAAGATAGGAAGAAGGGGAGGGAAGAGGAAAGAAAGAGCAAGATGACAAATCTCAAAGAATTAAGCAGAACACACGGGGTACAGGTCACACAGGCTAACTTAAAGCGAGTACTTAGTAAGGAAGAACACGACATTTGCCTTGAGTGCCATGTCCTTGTTTATTATTTATTTTATTTAGTTATTTACAGAATGCCTGCTTCGCCTCGAAGGCATTAGCCCAGGGGTGACAGTTAGAGAAAGACGTATTAAATTATTCACAGAAATAAGTACAGAATGTATAAAGTAACATCAAGGTGGGAGCACTCAGTAAGTGAACATTTTCACGCGCGACAGAAAACTAAAACAATATTGAGAAAGTAATGCATTGTTACGAACATAGGCGGGAATAGAAATCGTTTTTATCAAATATTGAAACACAGTCCTCCGGTAACAAATTCAAGTCTGCCAGTTTGTGGAAAAAAGGGATTTGGCAAAACCGTGCGTATTACAGCTGTATTCTCGCACCTTCTTTGAGTGGTCGAGTCAAGTCGAGACATAAGTTGGCTCCGACAGGTAGGTTCACCCATCAATGCCTGTTTGATTGCAGAAAATGTGGTGGAAGAATTGAAGTTTTACATTTTTTTTTATGGTGAGTGACGTTACCCAGCCCAGCAATGCTTTTATTTCAGTGATACTTTCGAAAGGATTGTAATTATTGGAGACCAAGCGTGCATGTATCAAATAGTCCTCATATGGGTCCCAAATCATAGAGGCATAATCTAGGATAGATCTGACACGACAAATATAGTGTTTCTTTAACTTCTTTGGAGACTAATTTGAAATTTCTACGAATAAATAACATTATACTTACCTTAGATACGGGCTATATGAGACAGAAATAATCAGAAGAATAAGAATGGGCTGGGGTGCGTCTGGCAGGCATTCTCAGGTCATGAACAGCAGGTTGCCATTATCCCTCAAGAGAAAAGTGTATAATAGCTGTGTCTTACCAGTACTCACCTACGGGGCAGAAACCTGGAGGCTTACGAAAAGAGTTCTACTCAAATTGAGGACGACGCAACGAGCTATGGAAAGAAGAATGATGGGTGTAACGTTAAGGAATAAGAAAAGAGCAGATTGGGTGAGGGAACAAACGAGAGTTAATGACATCTTAGTTGAAATCAAGAAAAAGAAATGGGCATGGGCAGGACATGTAATAAGGAGGGAACATAACCGATGGTCATTAAGGGTTACGGACTGGATTCCAAGGGAAGGGAAGCGTAGCAGGGGGCGGCAGAAAGTTAGTTGGGCGGATGAGATTAAGAAGTTTGCAGGGACGACATGGCCAGAAATAGTACATGACCGGGGTTGTTGGAGAAGTATGGGAGAGGCCTTTGCCCTGCAGTGGGCGTAACCAGGATGATGATGATGATGATGATGATGATGTACGGACTGCTGGATGTGTGTGTTCCATTTAAGTTTCGGCGTGAAATAAACACCAATCTACTTGCACTCTGAGACAGGTATTATTGTTGTGTTTTCAACTTTGTACTGTGTTTGAGGTTCGAATTTTTTATTGGAAAGACGGAGGTGATTACACTTAATAAGAATGAGATTCACGTACACTCCAATTTTCTATTTTATGAAGGTCCCTCTGCAAGATTGTTAACTCTGATGGTGAACTTATTTCCGTGTAAAGAACGCAGTCACCTGCAAATAATTTCAATCCGTTATTTCTTTTCATATTTGCTCTATACCTTGCAATGTGTCGCACCACCAACGCCGAGTATCTCTACAGTCCTCCTAACTAGACGTACCTGCTGCCTGCCTCGACCTCTACGTTTGACCCCTTACCCCATGGAGGAAGAAAATAACTAGGAGGGAGAAATGCGCAACGCAAGTGGAGCCAAGGGAGTTGGCACAACACGTGATCATCTCGCGGTGAGTTTTGTCGCTCTATTTCCTTACCCTTTTAACCACCAGCTCGACAATATTGTCGACCTGACAAACAGCGCCTTGCATATTACAAAACAAACACAAATGCTGGTCTGTGCAATTGAGTTTACCTTTATTTATACACCGGCTCAACGGCAAAAAAAAAAGAAAAAATATGAACAGTGAGCACGAGAAACCATTTTCGTGTCAAAGCTTGCAGCTGTCGTCGTTCTCTTCTTAGCCCGCGTGATGGTCCAATTCTCGCCACTCAAAAAGTTGTTTCCTTTGTTTGTCCAAGCTGTTAATTTTAACTGGCCTAGAGGTCCACCTCAAAAAACACACATTGACCTTGTCACAGTGTCACTGCTGTTTGATGTCCTGTAGTCACTGCACCGATGACGCCCAACAAAACTTTTGGACTGGCAGGTGATGGCTGAGGCATGCATTCTTTTCGTGGGGTGCACCAGGCTTGCTGCGTTCCATGACCCTAATCAATTGTTGGCGATACTCATTTAGTGACTACTACAGTTACATGAAGCTGCGAGTTTCAAGCATGCATTTCAAATAAGGTTCTCTGCGGATAAAATCTGCATATATTGGGCAGTTGACGCGCATGCTGTCGTGATAATGTAAAGTTTGTGAGCTTCTGGTTACTCTGATAAGGTGGCCTCTTCCTAGCCGTGAACGAGATGCTTATCCTTCGGCATATCGAGATGTCAGCGAGGCGCAGAGCAAAACTTCCATTTTTCCCGAGCCACTGAAAGCGTCATTCAAACAGCGATACTACAGGCAACGAAAATGTAGATTCTCAGACGTCAAACTGTCGTCAGGCGCCAAAAGAGCCCTCGGGCTGACTTTGTTGGTGGATCTGCTTCACGACGAAATAAACATTCCTGTAGGCCAAGCAAACTCGCAGTTTTGTTAACGCCGGACGGTCGATTTAGCGCTTCATAGGGCTTATTATTTATTGACGCTTTCGCATTAATGAAATAATGTGTTGCAGTCTAAAACGCCGATGCTGCATGTAGGGAGAAAAGGTGCATGGAGCGATTGCCAAAGAACGCCGGAAGAACTGCGTATCAATTAACTCGTACCGGAAATCAAGGTTACTGAGCCCACTGCGCTGAGCAGAATCATGTGTTTGACCAACGTTTTAAAAAACAAATGGCGATGGCTTCACGGAGAGTTTGCTTGCGAATGCTGCCCAGGCAACGTAGCGGCCCCTCCTAGTTTATTTCCTTCCTCCGTTCTTTTCGCCGCCACCCGTTATTATGTCTAGTTTGTCCGCCAGGCAGTTGCTGTTTCTTTAATGTTCTGTCTTTAGCCATTGCTTCCTTTTGGAAGGACGCGGTTGTCGCTGGAATATATAGTGCGTCGACAAAAAGAAAATCAATTTCGGGCTCGCAAAAAAAAGGTAAATAAACGATAACGTGGGGCATTAGAAAACATCAAATAAACAAAGTAATTGAAAACTGCATGGCGCAGGAGCAATTATCTAGATGTAAGTCTTTTAACGAAAAAGAAAGGCACCGCTCGGCTAATGTGGCTGTTTGTATGCGCGGGATGAATAGGTGAGGGGTAAAGGGGTGGTTCACGATTTATGGCACGTAGTAAACAGTGACTGCGTTCGCCGCAAGCGCAACACGCAGGCAGTTCGGGTTCAGTGAAAAACTGATGCAAATTAAGCAATCGGGGCTGAAACGTTTTAGGCAGGCTTCGGTGCAAATATGTCGCCCGTTTCCGTTTACACGCTCGGAAAATCCGCAGGTGAACGGTCGCGTTTCTCCTTTTTCTATCAGTGGTTACTGTGTATATATATATATATATAGCAAACCACTCATAGAAAAGAAAACACATATATATCTATATATTTTCTTTGTCCTTTCTTTTTTCTTGCTGCCCGCCGAGATGGTGCAGTTACTACACTGCCCGTGTTGTAATCTCGTAGTCCTATTGGCCGTGCTGCCTTTTTTTCTTGTATTTTATTTAAGTATGGTTACGGTGTTGTTCTACTTATGTCGAAGACGCGGGCTCGCTTCCCGACCGCGGGTGGTCCAATTTTCATGGGGGCGAAATGCAATTTAAAAAAAAAACATTCTTGTACTTAGCTGTAAGTGCACGTAAACGAACCCTAGGTTGTCAAAGTTTACCACGTGCTTCCTCAGTACGGCATCTCTCCTAGCCTCAGTGTCCTTTTGGGACGTTGCGATTAAGAGTTCTTATATTTTTTATTTATTTATATTTTATTTGGGTAAATAGCAAGAGGAAGAGTGTGTGTGTGTGTGTTGCCTGTGTTTTATTTCGCTGAGGTGTGCTTCGGCCTCTCAGAATTCGAATCGTACCTGCAGCGTGATAAGCACTAATCTTTTAACTATTTGCCTGTTTAAGAGGACAGTTTTGGCGTGGTTTTCTTGTTTTTATTCATTTCATGTCGAGTGTTCTTCTTCGGAAAGAGCTAAGGAACTAAGCTTTTGTGCAGATGGGACGCCTAGTTCTAAGCGGGAATAGATGTAAGAAACCATGTAAATAAGCCTTTTTTTAACCAGATTGGCTCCAAAGATCATTTATATATTGCTTTGCTTAAAAATTACATATATATATGTATATATATATATATATATATATATATATATATGTTGACTCAGTTTTAATACGGATTCGGCAGCTTGTTTTTCTCGAGTGTTCTGACTGGATTCAATTTGAAATTTTATCACTAGAACTTCTTTGCTGTCGAAGTCACGATAACTAAGTTGAAGGGCGAGCCAGAATTCTATCGTTATATTCATTATTTTGTTATATCCACTATTGCATGTATTGCGCTGTGAATCCCGATGCGGATCTCAAAAGGAACTCAACTTCCTTCGTCAAATCCCGTTTTACCATAATGATCTTTGTGAGTTTGGGGCATTTCCATTTTTACCATGTAAATATCTCATATCGCTTGTGAAAAACATCTTTACACCCACGAGCACATTTGCGGAGCTGTAGACTTTTGCACAAGAGCATTCCCTCGCATCGTTTACCTCCGTTTCGGTTCTTTCTGGCGGTATCCTTTTGTTGTTTACGTGAGGGGAAGCCCGCTGAGGTTCTTGCTCGCACAAAACGGGAAGCCACCTCTTGCTGCAGGTAATGAAGAAAAGTTGCAAGTGGGAGATAAAAAAGTAGTTATTTGCACTTCTCGCGAGACAGAAGCTGGAGACTAATCACGCATAAAACGTAGCCGGCTTGACGAGACACGAAAGAGAGGGGAGTTAAATTTCCATGGCAAAGAAAAAAAAAGAAGCCAGTGTGCGCATGGTTGGGCTGATATTTATGAAAATAGGGCTCGCTGTGATACAGTACGCAGTGCCTTCAAGTGCAGTTGCGATAAAGAGAACAAAAAAAAAATCTAAGACTTGTGTAGTGAGAATTATTCAATGGGAACGTACCGGCGGGTTATTAGATTTTTAATTAAAGAAAAACAGCGATGACTGAATTACTCTGTATCTTCTTTTCTTCCCTACGTTTGACACGGCACGACGATACAATTTGATATGCGAAAGGCGCAACAAAATTGTCAAAGTAAAAGCGAGACCCGAATGGAAACGGTATCTCTTGTGACAGGAACGTGAAGAAGCACGACGGACGGGAAACACTGTTGAAGCGGAAGGCGAGAGCGTTCTATTTGTTCGTGACTGAAAGGAGAGCGTTCGGGGTGTAATGCTTAACCGGAGGAAGAAATAGTACGACTACTCGGTGTTTACACTTTGCGAGAGAACTTAATTTCATGAAGTAGCAAACAGAAAATGAACGGACCTGCAGGAAGAAAATATATGGGAAGGAAGTAAGAGAACTCAGATTTCACTCAGCATTGAGGATTTGGAAGTCGGAGTCGATTTGGGAGGATTTGGACAGAGTAAGGGTGGCAAGGCCAGTGTCGCATATTGAATTTATATTTTTTTTTAATATCGCTTTGCATGTCACCTATACAAGATAGAGACAAATTGGTACTGAGGAAGTAGTTCTAATTAGATTAGTGATCCTGCTTCGTCGCCCCACTGGCGCTAATAACACGATATTTCTATCACAAAGACATTCCAATTGGCGTGAGAGACTGGGACGTGGACAGCATATTTTTCTCGTCAGTTGCACGACTACGTTAACATCATGTCGTTAAATGCTCACAGTGCTCGTGAATAGGTTGCGGATTCTATCGACGCTCTCTGGTTAGCACGTGCTTACCTTAAACATAACGAAAGTGCGTACGGCATACCACGAGCTGTTGAGACGTTAATGACACTGTTCCGGAATCACAAGGAGGAGCGCTGGGCGGTCAGGGAACATACTGCGGTGGAACATGCCATCCCAGTCGGTATCAGGGAACGAAAAGTTCCTCCATGCAATAGGCTGGCGCAAGGCAACATTATCACTTTGTTCAACTACGATGTGACTGAGATGAGAGATCTGCAAAATACAGGCTGTAGTGTAGCTGGAATCGAAGACAGTTGGACTCAATAGGTGACGCGATAAACAGGCCGCATCATGATGCAGGCGGGCAGTCTTGTGGACAAACTGGGAGCCCTCCTGAAGCATCAAAGCACAGCATTGAAGGCGACCTGTGGGGTCTTTCAGGGACGAAAGCCAGCATAGTGCGTGGTGGTCACTGAAACCTCATCCTCCGTATTCTACCTTGTAGTCGCCGTCATCCCCTGGACATCCCGTATGCGGCGTTCCTTCCTCAACTTGCTTGGCCCATTCTCACTGTCTCACTCTGGGAACAACTAAATCTCCACCGCAATAGATTATTATTTGTTTTGAACACATATACACATATACACAGGTATTAGGAAAGGGAAAGCGAGGAGCAGGCTGGCAACTGCCACCGGAAGGGGCACACCGCCTGCCTACTCTTCTGAAGGGAGGTGACAGCAACACAGAAATAGAAGATAGGAAGGAGGGGATGTCACACAGTATGCAATCACGCATGCAGCCGTGCGACATCATCTTTCACCACGGTGCTCCTAAGCGCCTCGTTACGGACAGACGGACGGGGGCCTGCAATTTATATCTAAAGGGATCGTCGGAATTCTTGGATCGTTCACTAAGCAAGATGTTTCCCACCCGGTATACAGACATTTGCCCCTGGTGCGGCGCCAAACCCACCTTATATCACATTACATGGGAATGCGTTCAGAATCAACAATTCCTTCAAATAAAAGACCCGAGTGCGGAGCAGTGGGAGAGGGTGCGCTCCAGCAGCGACCCGAAAGTCCATCATGGACTAGTAAGGCACGCTCGCCGAGTAGCCACCCTCAGTGGTGCCCTGGAATAGGGGCGTCGACCCTGCGCAGATGGGGAAGAAGACCGTGAAGATGGCCGACCACATCTGCCACCGCTAATTTCTGCCCAATTAGAGCAAATAAAGTTTTTCCTTCTCCTCGCGACGCGGCAGAAGGTTATTGCAGCTCACTACCATCAGACTAACTGGCCAAAAGGACGCTTCCATCGCGTTATCGCGCGCTCACTGACACGTTGCCCGTGGTTGCTTCTTCCGCCTACCACGATGGAGCCTGCTATTCGCGGTGGTCGCTTAGAATTCATCACGCCATGGCGTCGCTGAATCTCGCCGTTCTACTTGTTGTTCGGCCGTGATCGCGCGCATTACCGATCGACACTCTGCCGCGCCTTCCGCTGCACTCACCACGATTGACTGTGCCGACGACGCCATTTCCCGAGCTGATCACGCCCACCACAGATTAGCCACTTCACAAGCCCCACCAGAAGGCACTATACGACAAGCTTCACTGGCTCAACCGTGTTCGCCCAGGTTCCTTCGTCCTCCTCCTCCTGTGGTCTCAACGCGCCAGGTCGGGCTCTCGGGCGAAATTCGGCGGAACTCATCTCACGATGAATGTTGAAAGTAATGTGTTTGGCGTTCAATCAATAAAAAGTTTTAGAAGGCTGTTCACCTTAACTAAATAAATATAGCGTATCTAGAGAAGGGGAGTCTGAGAGTTCAAATTCCACAGCATTCATTGCTATCCCAGACAGAAAGGAAGTTAAGTACGTTACAAGGAAGAAGTAGTCGCAACTTATCTAATCCACAGCATTATTTCAGTACTAATGCGCAAATATGATTAGCTTCTAAACGCTATTAAATATATATTCTTTAAATATTTAACGTATCTGTTTTTATAATGCCGCAGCCTTCCTGCTTGCAAACCTCCATTTATAATCTCTGGGTTCTCTTACAATTTCCCGTAATGGAAAGACGCAATTACTTGAAGATGAAGCATGCAACCAATAAAAGCAAAAAAAAAAGCAATAAGATGTTGGTCTTCACTAGAGAGAATTCTTCTGTCGCAGTGTTGTTGTTGTTCTTGTTTCTCGGGTTGCGTTTTATCGCCAATACGTTGAAGGTCAGCTGCGAGTTAGTATGGTTAGGGCGTTGCAAACTGACGGCGTGGTCCTGCAACGCAGGCTGTCTGGGAGCTCCAAAGCAGTCGGTGATGAATCATCTATAAAGGCGAGCCCTGGTCCTTTCCAACGGTGTGGCAGCTTGATTATACAGCATGACTATATTTAATGATGCTACTAAAGTCAGCCTAGCTCTCCATTGAATTTGAGTTTATTTAACCACATGGTACATTAGGACCCCTCTAGTGACGTTATCAATGTTCCTATTCGTTTTTAAAACAGTGCGCTGCACAATAAGGACAGCGGTAAATACAGGAGTGACAAGGGCTGCATCAAAAGCGACGGCTTAATGAACAAGATTAGACGCATCCTCTCTGGCATACAGAAATCATTATTGAGCCATAATTTCTTGTAATTGCATGGACGTGAGATAACACTCTTTAACGGATGGACTATAAGCTTTCTTTTTTGTTTCGATTGTATTACTTTCTGGTGTTTATGACTGTTCACGAACGTCTTAGCACGAAAGTATATATAAATAGCGTACGTAAAGTGCCAACTTACCAATCAGTTGTAAGTTGAAACGTTTACATCAGTCGTTCTTGTTTCCATTTTCATCGTCCTTGCTGATCTGGTCCTGTTTTATTTTCGTAATGAACAAGCCCCAACGCAACTGAATATCGTTTGGCCCAAGTGCTTCCAAGCTAATTAATGCATCCGCGCATCTTTGTAGGCACCCTGCTGTTCACCCACCGCTTTCGCCGAACTCACAGAACGCAGAACACGTAGCACTTCCAGCATGTTGGTTCTCTTTCAACAATCCGGGAGGAAAGCCTTGTACATTTGCATAAACTCAAAGGAAACGCCCTCGGATGAAAGCAAGCACAACTCAAGCTCTCTATTAGTTTCCCCTAATCTCCCCTGAGAAAGCAATATACGTACTGTTATCGAAACTCCCTCCCTCGTCCTTTCAAGTGGGCGAAGCCTGCGTTCCATATTATTATGCCCAGAACTGGTTTCAACCTAGCAATTCCAGAGTCATTTTCTTCGCTAATGATGTTTGCGTCGAGCGCGAAATTCTCGCTATACCCGACACGCTGCGCGTACGCTTCTCTCTCTAAACATTCCCGCTCTCCCTCGTGTCCTTTCTTTAAACAAATTCACTTTCTAAAGAGCGCTCTTTGTTCTTTCTCCACAAACAATTCTGCATTCTTACCTCTGCCTCGTAATCCACCAAACACCACTATTACCTCCTCCTCCCTACCGCGTTTCCCAACTGTAAAGCGTGCTTTACGCAAGGCAGTTCTTTGTGCAGGAGAAGCCCGCCGCAGCGGGCGAGCGCCGGATGGGTCGCTGCCGGTTCTACAGTTACGCGCGGCTCGACCAAGCAGCTGCCGGGCTTCGCTCTAAATTAAAGAAGCCCCGCCCGTGTGCTGGCGTATATTTAGCGCGCGCTTTTCTCGAGATAAAGATGACGCAAGAACACCGACTGCAAATGCAAATTATTGCGCCACGTTGTGAACAACACAACTTCGAGTACTTAGGTGGAACCGGAACATAGTCGGCGATCCCACGGGTAAGGGAGCGAAGAAAATTAAGAGTAACTCTGACGCGAAACTTTAGTCAAGATTTAGTTAAGGTGCCAGAAGAGTCCGTTTTGCGCTCCATTTCACTTAGCGCAAGCAGCTTTAAGTACACAGTCTATTGCTACTCACTCCTCCTTAACTTCTCTCTCTATCCATGTGTCCTTGGTGCGGTAAAACAGTGAAGCTTGTTATAACAAGAGCGAAGTTAGACTTATGGGTACATTATTCCAACACGCTGATGCTCCTAGTTGTTCCTGTACGGAAGTGCTTGTCGACGTTGAATTAGATAACAAAATTGGGTGCCCTCGGATAGAGTTATTGCGTTAAATACTCGTTGAATACTCGTTGAATACTCGTTGAATACTCGTGCGTTGAATATTCGAAAGTGGAAAACGGGACGTGAGTTCATATAATCGGCTTCGCGTTCCAAGATTGTGGTTCTTTCTTTTTGTTAGACGTGATTAGGCGTGACGTGATTAGCCGTGATTAGGCTGTTGTGTGCGTCTCGGTGGCATTGATCTTGTGTGTCGACAGTGGGAAGGAAAGTGTCAGCAACGTCCTACTTATGGGGGCAATTAATAAGTACAAGTAAATGCGCAAATCTCATCTGACGCTCCGAAGGGCAATCATAGATAACGAGCCTCGATAGTCGAATGCATTGCGATTTAACAGCAATAACTGCGTTCTTCGATTGTTCCGACTCTGAAGAGTTAGTGTTTGTGAGACTATATTCACGGTGTAAAAACGGTTTACAATTTAGGTAGCTAAAATTACTACAGGCATTTATCTTAATCAAAGAGTGCTGAATTGAGCCGGTTGGTGCATGTTGACGCTAGAGTAGCAACGTATGGGACATGACGCAAGAGAAGAGAAAGATGCTATCAGTACTTCGTTAATTTTTTTTCTCTTCCGTGCTGTTTCATGCATCGTTATAGTTTATATACATACAATGTTCATTTCTTTTTACATAGTCGTGATTTTGGTACTGAAGTTGTGAGAGCAATGATTTTAAAGAAACGTTCAACCGCTGTTTTTTTTTTTCAGTAAGTACATGACAGTCTGTCACAGTGAATGTAACTCCTTCCGGGTGTCATCTCGCATGAACAAAAATTCGCTACGAGACTATTTCTTACTCAGAAACAGGGTTATTATTATTGTTTGGTTTTTGCTGTGACATCTACTAAAAGCTCGAAGCTACTTAATTGCATGCATCCTTTTCTTTACGCTGACGACCGTCGTCGTTATAAAGTCTCTTCGCCAGGCCACAGACGATCGCCACAGGGTGTAGACAAATTTATGGCTGCCACCACCGTTGTGATTCACGCAGATGGCCTAGCGGCAGTAGCCACTTGGGAGCCCGAGATTCCAGGCACTGCGCTTTCCAGCAGCCTGGGCACTTGTTAATATCCGCCGTGTTTTGCGTGGTACAGGCTTTGACGATGATGACGCCTGCGCGCATATTTGGCAGATTACAAGAGGCAATACTGTAGCGTACGATGACCACTCTGTGTGCATCGCATTGGCGGTGTTCTTCAGAATAGTGTTCTCCACGAGAGCCTGCTGAGCTACTGCAGTATATGCGTTCAGAATGGGCGGAGTCTATGGCCTGGAGATATTTTGTTTTTTGCTCATCGCGCTCGAATGACTGCCGAATTTCAGTTATCTCGTGTCCGAGTGTATTAAAGCCGTCTTTGTTACTTATATTTCGGTGTTTAACAATTTAAAGCGTTGTTCCGTATCACTGCCTACCTTCGAGTAAAGAAATAAAGCCGTCTTTATTATTTATATTTCGCTGCTTAACAATTTAAAGCATTGTTCAGTATTGTTGCCTACCTTCAAGTAAAGTAAAATCTACTGACACCACACTTTTAGAGCAGTCGATTCTTTTCACGAGTGCCTTACTAACGAGTGCCAACGAGTGCCAGCGTTTGCGGGCGACGGTGTTCCTGACGCGTTCTTGGCCTTTTTTCGAAGATGGCCGCCAACAGCCGTCATTGCTAGGTGGCGCCGAGGTGGCTCTCGCCCTATTCGCGTGTCTGGCCACCTTTGAACACGTGTATTGACCCGAGTACGCGATGTCGCTTGAGCTCTAGCAACACACCTTTGCCAGATACGCAGTCACCGTCGCGTTGGTCATACCCTAAGGTGCCTGATAGCCTTCGAGGTGCTGTTTAAGCGGAGCAACAGCACAGGGCTGGCGTGCTTGCTATCGCTGCCATTGCTCCGCCCCTCGGGCGAAACTGTACTTTATGAAGACACGTGCAGATCCCACGCGCTACGGGAATCGTTTCAAGTGAAGCTTTCATTTGTTATCGAGGCAGAAAGCTGGGCTAGTTGGTGTGTCATCATTATTCAAGAGACTAGCGCGAAATAGCAGGGACAAAGACAGAGAAGACGACAGGACGAGCGCTTTCATTTGTGTTAGTGAAGAACGATTTTGCTGCTTTAGCGAACACTTGGAAGTGGAGACCACACGACCCAGACGGACATTAACACTGGAAACGGCGTCGCTCAACGTGACCTTGTCGCGCTCGATCAGGCACATCACCGGCATGGAGACAAATGAATGAAGACGATGGAACGACCACGATGGCATGAAAATGACCTATGATGGCTAATCAACGACGACGACGACGAAACGGCGACGACGGTATGTTGTACCGCCTTAATTCGCAATATATTTGGTGTTGTTTTTTTTTTTTCACTTTGCTCGGTACCGACCAATTGCAGCCAGTAGACACAATAATGACGGCGTGATGACGGCATTACTTTTCGTATGGCAAACGCATTCGCAACAGCAGGTACGCTTCGCTTTAACAGACTGCACATTTATGCGTTTGTAAAATTTTTGTTAAATGGTACTAGTCGTGTAAGTATTCTTTCAAACTTTTTTTAGGGTACAATGCGTTAATTTTAGTGTGATAGGCCTTCGAATTTGTAACATCTGCAAGTCGTTGAAACGTTCTTTTCCACGTTTAATGAAACAACAATCTTTTTCAAAAAATGTGTGCTAATTATCGCAAGCCGAAAGTTGACTCCTTTCTAACGATAGATTTTTGTACCTCATATAAGAATGTCGCTGAACGCTAAATAATAGCCGAGACCCCTCTTTGTCTTTCCACATATGAACTCACCCAGGCCCCATCGCACAGTTTCTCTTTTTTTTTTTTTTTGCTGCATCTGGAGCTATCGCTTTCTAAGATCTTTACCGCCGTCGACGTAACGACGAAAAACAACAAGTCACCAAATGCTACTACTACCAACTTTGGAACCGTTGTCACTATATTGCTCTATTTGTTATTTGCATGGAACTGTTGCATAGTTTTCTGCAGTTTCATGTGCAACAGTTTCAGTTTCAGGTGCAACTACCAATTAGGAGTAGTAGTAGGCTCCATCTACAAGGGCCGACAACCCCTTGATCACAGATAACAACACAATACTTTTTTTTAATTCGAGCAATACGCGTCCTTCTTGCTCAAAAGTAGGATTTTCTTTTTCAATTGATGAAAGGTGATTTTAGCATTACCAAATAAACAACTGCTTACTATTCTCTGGAAAATGAAGTGAGAGGGCGAATCATGCGCGACTGCTTCAGCCTTATTTCACTCGAACAAATGTGTTTCGGTATCCTTTTTTTTTTTCTTTTCCTGATACATTTGAGGCATGGAACGGCCTTCCGAAAGATGTGGTCAATACAAATTATGTTTCTGAATTCATGCGATTTTCGATGTGCTTTTGTGTCATTAATTCTGATGATTAGTTTGAGCTATAGTCTTCAGCTATGGTCTCGTTGCTTGGTTGTATTACTTATTTATAGATATATATATATAAGTGTGCGCGCATGTCTAAAGTTCTGTATGCAGAATGTTCTAACTCCCTGTAACGACCCTCAAGAGAGGGTTAACAGTAACTCTAAATAAATAAATAAATAAATAAATAAATAAATAAATAAATAAATAAATAAATAAACGCAAACTGCGCTTACATTCAGCGCCAGCAGCGCACTTCCCGGCACACTACGAGTCCCGCTCGTCGCGGCAAGCTGCAGCCGTTACGCCGGCTCGTTTTGCCGCCGCCGTAAGTCACGCGCCGAGTCAGAGGCTTCAACTACCGGAAGTGACAGCGCTGCGAGGGTTTTAGAAGCCCATTTAGAGCTCATAAGGAAGCGGGGTGGCAGAAGGCGCCCTAATTTAAAGGAGGCCGTCTGCGTCGAGAGGAGAGATGCGCGGGCCCTGAAATATGTTCGATATCGGTGAGGCGAGGAGCAAAAACAGATTGAAGAACGATACACAAAAAAAGGTACAGGGCGGGAGAGGTATCGGTGGACGCCAATCCCTGCCTATGCTTTCGTCTTTTTCTTTCTTTCTTTTGTTTCTTTCTTCGAGAAGCCTTCAATATCGATGTCTGAAAGTGGATGCCGCCGTCCCCGAGGTCGTTCTATACACCTCGTTGCACGATGAGTCGTAAGTCATGGAGGGCAAGGAAATGTGTCGGTAGCATCACAGCGCTGGGAGGATCGAGTTCTCGAACGTAAAAGTGGAGAGAGTACACGGGAGACGGACGGGTCGTGCAAGCGATGCGATCACACTTCGCCGTTCCTCCTCCCAGCGTGTTCGCCTCCCCCGTGAACAAAAGAAAAAACAAAAAAGCAAAGAAGACGCTGTAGGAGATGTTCCCGTACAAGACATAAAAGAGACCAGCAGATCTATAAACGGAATACCTTCGTGCTCCTCTTTCATGCGTCGTAAAACGAAGGGGCCTTTTGTCTTAGCACCGGCCGCGATCCGGCAGCTTTTTCTTGGCTTGGCTCGATGTGGCTCCACTCGTCCCCCGGGCCGATACGCGTCTTCCAGTCGAGCTTAGCGCATGCGCCTCTTGCGCCTGGGTTCGGTATACACAGCGCGAGATTCGCATGTTGTGCATCAAATCTCATTCCACGCACATGAGCGATAAGGCCGCCAGCGACCTCGTGAGCGCTTCCTGCGCGTGGGCGGTCGGATACGATTGCGAGAGCCGTTGTGTGCGTGTTCTGTTGCATTCCTTTTTTTTTGGTTTCTAAGGCTTCCGTACCTTACCATCCTACAGCCACTCTGCTCCGACCACGCACTCCTCCTCAAACATCGGCGCCAGTCACCATGGTGCACACCTGTACAGCCGCCTCTGTGATACATTTATAGCTGTTCGGTGGCATCAATAGAAATGGCGCAATAATACAGCGGTTCCTGCGCTACCATCGGTGCCTCCTCCAGCAGCACATGACATCGTCGAGACGGGGGTTAACCGCATCTGGGAAAGGCCGCTGCGCGAATTGCACAGCGAAGGATAGAAGAACAGAAATAACGAAGTAACACGGTACGAAAAAAAAAACATATAACGTACATCGTGTACAAATGTAACGTGCCGGTCACCCAAGCGAACGATCGTTCGGTTCCGTTCCCGCCAGCAGCAAGGCGTTGGTGGACGCACTTTGTGTGTGATACGAAAGTATCGTTAGCGACGCTGCTGCAGCTGAAGGAACCGATTCCCATGTGTTCTTTCTTCCTTCCTTCCTTTCTTTCTTTCTTTCTTTCTTCCTTTCTTTCTTTCTTTCTTTCTTTCTTTCTTTCTTTCTTTCTTTCTTTCTTTCTTTCTTTCCTTTTCATACCTCGCCGTCTGCAGCAGAATGTGGGCTCCGTCTCGCGGTCTGTGTTTTATGTGTGTGAGCATACGACAAGGTGTGTGTGGGGAAAGGCAACGTAACTCGAAGTGTTCCGTCGAATCTGGCAAATGGATGGCGCTGTCGAGCAGGGCGGAGCTGCAGCGAAACGGCCTTTTCCGTGACAAGACACAAAAAGCAATCGCGAGTCTGCACACGAGAATGGAGAAGAGATTGGATGGAATGTTGCATGCGTCTCTTGTCGGCGAGAATTCGCTGCGCCCGGGAGGCATCGTGTATCGACCCCCCCCCCCCTTCCCCCTCCCCACCATGTATTCCGAGAGAGTGTTGTGTTCCTTGGTCGGACGCTTTTCAGCAAACTCGTACAAGGGTCACGATAGAGGTAACCTCCTGTCTTCTTTAGAAAGGTGCAGCATGATAACAACGAGATTGTTTTACTGCGACAGCACTTATAAAAGGAAACGTATGTGTCCTTCTGTCCCTTGTTTCCGGTACACCGATGACGACATCATCATCGAGTGGTCTCGCCGGGATGCTTTCTCATCCGGAGCTTCACTCTCACCACAGCGAGTAGAAAAACTGGTAGCTCCCACAAAACGCTTTTTTTTTTTGCTGGAATAGTTCGTAAGAGCAGTTTTTAGCCAATCCTGTAATGCTGGCTATATTGTTAGCGAAGGCATCCAGCCAACAGCAAATCGTACTTATAAACAAACAAGTTTTCTGAATACGGCCCCTGCACTTTGCCTAGGGACCGTGTATGGTATTCCAGGATGCGACAATGCGCGGTCGGGGCTGGACAAGATATCCATTGTGTGATTGGGCAGCTTTGTTATCCAGTAATTTGTGTGGGTGCGTGAAGGGGGCGGGGGGTAATTTCATACCTCACACACACCCCGAGAATGGGGACGTCGGTGAAAGAGCTTCGGAGGTCACAACAGGCAATACTGAAATGAATGAGGACGACGTTATTTGCATTGCGAAGAAGCAGTTGGTCTTCGCAACAACACGATCTCTGCTTCGACAGCCTGCTTCTGTCGCAATGAATGACTTTTGATTCTGCAGAAATCGTTGAAATAAGCAGATTTTTCTTCTTTTAAATAATGGGTGCGTGTGTGCAGGTGCATTGCGAGCAAGCGAGCTCGCTCGCACGCTCACTTGCTCGCAACAGCTGCGCGCGATCATTCGTTACATGCTCTGACGTCAGCACAGGAGATGGCACGTAAGGTGCACTTCGTGCGCCGCTCACTAGGGGGCTACGTGTCGCCAGGTGGCTCACGCTGCGCTTCCTTCTCGCCCTCGCTCGCACCTCACTCGCATATCATGCCAGGGGAATGCCGTTCACTGGCTTAACCTCAAGAACAACAGCGCCAAGGTGCGAGTGGCACTAAGAGACACCTAAGTCGAAGATTAGGGTCGCCTACCATTTTTTTGTTTTGTTTTAGAAGATTGGTTAGCGCGATCAAGCGAACTTTTTTTTTTCGTGGGTACGAAGTGCAACTCTTGCAACCATACAGATGCAACTCATTGCCCAAGGTTATTTTCCATGGGCGCATCATCAGCACGGGGTCTAGTGTGTGTGCTGTTGGTGGCGTAAATGTGCCTATAGGTAATGTGTGGTGCTGGATGTAATTATTTGTATTCGATTTGAAAACACACTTACGCAATGGACGGAGAACAAAATAGGCAGTGAGCAAGCAGAGAACTGCCACCGAGAAAGGCTCAACATCTGCATACTCTTTAGGCCGGAGAGCATAGTAACGGAAGTTGAATATGGGAAGCAAATAGAAATGAAACAGCAACATTGCAGGCCGCAGTCACAAAAGTAAATGGATGACAAAAGATAGAGAGCGCCAGTCTGAACCTAACAGATAAACAAGAACAGAACAAATAAAAACACGTGCAGGTTGCACTCATCTCAAGATAACGTAATAAAAATACGAGAAAGAAAATCAACGATGTGCCGGGTATAACGGAAGGCAAAAATGCACTGCAGTATGTGTAGGTAAAGGTAGGAGTAATGCGGACGAGGTGAGACCATGACTGATGGCGGCCTCGCGCGGAAAACAAGCGCATATTAATCCGGAGAGCGGGATGGCCAAGAGGGGGCGCCCGTCACGCTAACGATGACGCCCTTAGCGATTTATGCGCCATCGTCGTTAGTGGTACACGACGTCCCGCCGACAAATGCGTCTGCTCTGCGAAGTACAGAATTCCGGCGCGTCTGTTTCGCCTCTACTGTTTGCTTTGTTTTGCTTTTGTGTCGTCTGCTTTGTGCTTTCGTTCGCCTCGTGAATCGTTGGGTTCCGTCTGCTTCCTTTCCGACGGAAAAAAGAAATAGGCTCCGAGATACGTGCGAGCGCTACGCCGAAAGCATATAACTGCCGGCCGTCCGGATTACATTACGCGAGGCACATTGCCTGCGTGTTTGACGCATGAGCTTCTTGTCGGCTAATATAAGATTCCGTCAAAGTTAACGACGTTTATACAGCACTTTTATATTTTATGAAATATAAAAAGGAAACCGCTGTGGTCAAGGCACTTGACCATTTGCCTAAAATGTCTCGCCCATTTGCGGACGTGCCAGGAGACGACATAATTACAGATATTGTGTGTATAAAAGCACACGCCATTTGTCGAGCGCACTTGAGGCACCTTCTACGAAAAACTTGCACGACGAAAGTTAATGTTGGACCGAAGCCCATGTGCTGAGAATAACTGTAGTGGAAGTGAGAAATGATCTTCAGAGTCGGATTTCTTCAAAAATGTTCCACAGAACTGAAACAGCATTGCTTTACCTGAAGAAATTAGGCAAGTTGTTGATTAAGGCTCAATTGCGGGATCTGTGCTTATTGATCTCACGAAAGCTTTCGATACCATAAGCGATCGACATACTTGTGGCAGCGGCTTGCCCAGAAAAAAAAAAAGAATGAAGTGGTGATAGAAAATGCTGTTTATTTCGCTTTGTTTATACTGCCTGTCGCCATATCATATTGTCGCTCCACTAAAATATGTAGTGATAATTGGACAAGAAAAAGCTTTGATCAGGATAAGAGAGAATAAGGATAACTGAAAGGCAGGTAGGTTAACCGCTACGGAGACAAGTTGAATACCGTACACTGCAGCAAGGGAATGAAAGAAATATGTGGAGCAGAGGGAAATCAAGGTTTGATGTCCGACGGAGTCACCGACGTATTGAAAATTCTCACCGCTGGGCCACAAGCGATCGCCAACGTCGCTGTGCATGAAGAGTAACGTTTTCTAATTCACCTCGTTGGCCACAAGTTGCACTGCAGTCAGTGGGACCCAACGCTTTTCACCAATCACGGAGTTGTCTGAGTTTTTAAACATGGCGTTGACCGCTCGCTAAAAGTCCGTGAATCTCCCTGCAAGACATATTTGCTCAATATGTCTTATTTTGCAAAACTACTCGGGATTCGAATAGATTCCGTTCTGACTACTTCAGTGTTCTGTCTGGTGACCGTTTGATTACGCTATTAGAGTGAGTACTCGTAGGCTCATGCTCTTATTCCGACTACGTTAAAGCCTATCTTTCGAGCAGTGTTGTTCTTGTAGCCCATGTTAATTAATTTGTTCGTTTGAACATTGCTTATGTGTATATTAACAGAAGTTCTACTAATATTGTTATTATGTTCTTCTTCCGCCCATGCCAATTTATTCCTGTTGTGGAACTTCGTTTATATATATCGCGTGAAAAATTCTTCTATAATTGTGATTGTTTGAAGGATTGTAGCCACCGCAACTCCCCCTCACTCTAATTCCTTTCTGGCGCTGTGGGCAAAGCATAAATAAACAAACTAATAAGTCCAATATGAGCAGTTTGGCAATAGGTATAATCGCAGGTCTCTGCCTCGTCCTCTTCTCTGCGATTGCTCGCAGGTGTCTATACTCCGGATGCTCCTAGAGTGTGCATTGCAAGAATTGGTCAGTTCAGCCTCTCACTGTACGCAAAACACTAGCGTACCATTTCGGTTCCTCGAAACGTAAAGCACTTGGGCAAGCAGATGTTGGTCCCGGACGCCCACTTCTCGCACGCAATAGTGTCTACCATTTGTATATAGAGCTCTCAGACAAACGTCTTTCGCAGCGATTAAGGAGGTTTCCCAACGTGCGAAATACGAGTTTCTTAATCTCCGCTCTCTCGCTTCAGCCGCGATGCATGCTTTCGATATGTCGTGCGAAATAACTTTGTCATTCGCCGGGGCGTTCACCCGCCCAAAACTCGTGCCGGCGCCCCTCGGACGCGACCCCCTCGGCCCCCCCCCCCCCCCCCTCGCACCTGGCGCACCGACGACGCAGAAATATTGTCGCGCGAAAGCTGCTCCTCGCATCGACGACGGCGGCCATATGCATCCATGGCACGCACGGGGACAGCTGGAGAATTCGAAATCGTTTTTCAGCGGCGTGCCGTTCACGGTGAGAAATAAGCGAATAGAAAACACTGAACGATAGCCTGGCTGAGACCGGAAGCGCCCTTGTGCGAGTGGGAGCATCTCAGGCATCGTTTCTTTCTTTACGTTTGTTTACTTACGTTTGTTTTGTTTACCTTTGTGCGTGTGCGTGTGTGTGTGTGTGTGCGCGTGTGTGTGTGTGTATGTGTGTGTGTGTGCGTGTGTGTGTGTGTGCGTGCGTGCGTGTGTGTGTCAACTACGGTTATTGGCTCGGAAGTAAACTCATCGTGTTGCTCGTTCCTGTTGTCAGACTTGATCTCAGGCACGATGGCCCACGTAAAGTAAAAGCAGGAGCAAGTATGTGAGCAGGCAAGCATGGGAGCGAACAAAAAGGTCGTTGGTTGTAAGCCGAGTGATATAACCACAATACCATGATTGCTCACAGAAAGCGGGCGAATGCCACTTGTGTACAGTTACGTAGCGTTCTTCTGCGAGGTACTACGAAGTACTTTGGTACTTCCACGGTGACCGAAGTCCGCGGAGACAACCATGGCCCAGCTGAAATCGTGCGCTGTGCACACGTCCTCTCCTTGCTCCCTCTCAGCTGACGGTCATTTTATTGCGATAGCAGTTATATAAACATTCCAAGCGAATTTTTGCCGTTGGCGTCGCCGAGATGTTCGCCACGCATTCCGAAGCGCGCAGTCCCTCTGCGTGACGTGCAGGCGTTACTGGACTAATTGAATTTCTCAAAAGAAGACGTTTCAGAAAAATCGTAAAGCAGAGCGTAAACACAACCTACAGACATTATAGCGTCGTATTGTAATTTGAATATACGAGAAAGCGTAATTCTGTTGCGCGGAAACTACAATACAAAACCATTGTGCAGCTGTCGTTGGAGATCTGTGCGGGCGCTAGGTGTACATATTAGGGGGACCGGAGTGAGTGTGTTGTAGTCTTTAACTTACGAAGTGTGTTACAGACTTGTGCTGATGCGTACATAAGTAATTATGATTATCCTTATTATGAATGACGTAACGCTATCGCGTTCCACTCTTAAACGCGAAGATTAAGCGTCCTCAAAGTTCTCGACGTACGCTATGTGATATGCGGATTATATTGCCACGCCATTCTATCCATAAAATTGCACATATCAGGTCTTACATTCTTTACAAAATTATACCTCGGAATTTTCAGACTGGCAGCCCAAAAACAAATGTCATCAAGCAAAACACCTACAGCGCATGCCTTTTACCGTGATTCTTGTCAGACATAAACATTAAAAGTGCGAAACATTAACAGAGCGGAAACCTGAAAATGATGTAGTTCTATTGGCGCGGCCCTGCCCTACCTCCGAGATCAACCAAGGAAAGAAGTATTAAACATACCCAATACTAAAATTTAGTGGTAGGGTCGTTGAGAAAGGCGTTGCTTTAATTATAAACATAAATTAGATTGCGTGATGCAAGGATTCGGATATAGAACGCCTAGCACAACAGCTCGTTTTTATATCGTCAGCTTACATTTACTTCAATTCATACTGTCACCACAGCTACGAGTCTTGCACTTCGTGTAATATTTTAACATGTTGCTATCGCATTCATTGCTTTCTCGTTGCTGCGAAACTGATGGTTCTGCTTAATTGAATTGAATTCTGGTGTCCAACGTCCCAGTTTTGCATAGGATGACGAAAGAAGACCGTAGTGGGGGAATCCGGATCAATTTTGAACACCTGGCGTTCTTTAACAGGCACCCAGTGCACGGCACAGGCGCGCTCTTGCATCCCGCCCCCGTCGTAACGATTGAACGACGAAGACGGCATGACGACCGGACTTGTACATATACCGAATAACACCTAATCAATTACTTGTTGTCAAGTACAATGTTTCGCAGTATCGTAGCGCGTAGAACAATGATGACGATGCCCGGATGACGTTTGTGAAATGATAACGATGCTGCGATGGCAGAGCGATGACGATGGCTTGACAATAGCATGAGGGCGGCTGAATGACGACAGTCAAATGAAGAAATGAAAAGAACGGATGGACGGAAGGACGCACGGACGATCGTAAAGGTTAATGCAATTAGCAAGCAAGGAATGTAGCAATACTCCATTTATACTGCCACCACCAGGACGCAGCCAGGGCGGAGGGGGGGAGCTGGAGGTGCTGACCGGGCTTCAGCCCCCAGCCCCCCCCCCCCCCCCTCTGAAATTTTCTTGGCTGGCGCCCTGCTCCATTTTATGTCTGGCACGTCGCCTATGGACAAAGGCGCGTATCCTTCGAACGCCAGCCCCGGACAAGGACAGGGTGGCGCACGCCTCCAGGCAAACCAAGAGCCTTCAGGCTCTAGGCAATAGTTGCGTTATTATGCACCAAGCATAAGAAACTTGACAGAGAATAACAGAACCTTAGCCCCCTCCCCACCCCCTTCCGAAATGCAACCTCAGCGCCCCCCCCCCCCCAAAGAAAATCCTGGCTGAGCGCCTAGCCACCACCAAAACATGTCATGTATTAGATACATGTACTGCAGCCGCGCTCATTTCTCACACTTTCCTCTGGACGCGCTGCGCCATCTAGCGGAGCCGCCGTGAATTCCGCGCGTGGCCAACGAGATGCGCGGTTCACCGGTGCGTGCGAACGCTCAGAAATGCCCCCGTATCGAGGTGATTCTCTAAAACGAATAGCTCTGCCGCAGCTGTCGTCATTCCAGCAAAAGGCCGCCGCTATCAACTTCAAAAAGACTACTCACTTGAAAACGTGGACGGCATCAGACCTCGCAGCTCTTCGAGTCGCACTACGCAATTAATTAGTGAGGAACCCCAGCACACAAATGGTCCATTTTTTTTATTTCTGCGACTCGAAGAGCGCACTGCAGTGTTTACTGTCCGCCTTACGGTGCGGTTCGCGTGAACAAATTGTCCTCCGAAATTACAGAGGCCATGCACCACGTGACTTGAGAAAAGGAGCACGAAATCATTTTTTTTTTTCAGTGGCTAACAAGTCACTGTGGTTTTATCGGCAGTAAACGTGCCGGTCAAGCTGCTCGCTTAGCTCGTGTAGAAGCCCAGCGCCTGTCACTCCCGCCGTCTATAGACAGATGCTGCAAAGATGTTCCCCCTACTCGCACGCCCATGCACGGAGTGAAATGGACGAGAACCAAATTAAAGCCTTCGACTTCCGCCAACACTTCCCCGAAGAGACGCGACCCTATTGTGTAGGCGGTGGTTGCAGCTCGCGTTTACCAATGCCTACGTGTTTCGCATAGGAATTACCGACGCTACAGCATGTGGCATTGAGGAAACAATTTGCTATGCCCTGTGCCAGTGCCCGCAGTACGGTGTGCAGAGACAATCGCTTTACGTCGTGCTCAACCAGTTAGATGACCAACCTCTTCACAACATTGTCGGGATTTAATTTCATAACATGAATAACACCCCAACAGATGGCCGTGCAAGCACTACTGCGCTTTTTGAGGTCGACCGGCCTGTGTGAACGCCTGTAATTTGAAAGCCTTTCCTGTCCGTGTTGGACCCGCCGTGGTTGCTCAGTGGCTATGGTGTTGGGCTGCTGAGCACGAGGTCGCGGGATCGAATCCCGGCCACGGCGGCCGCATTTCGATGGGGGCGAAATGCGAAAACACCCGTGTGCTTAGATTTAGGTGCACGTTAAAGAACCCCAGGTGGTCGAAATTTCCGGAGTCCTCCACTGCGGCGTGCCTCATAATCAGAAAGTGGTTTTGGCACGTAAAACCCCAATTATTATTATGTCCGTGTTGGCTAAGCCAACGAGAGGAGGAGGGTCGAGCATCTAGCTTTTTTTTTTCGCTCTCCGCCAACGGGTTGCAGAGAGCCACGCGTGCATGTCGGCGCTGAAGGACGGTACGATATTCGTCGGTCCGACGCACTCCGGTGGGCATGACGTCTCGGCCGCTGCCGGTAGCGGCGGCGTGCTTTTGCAATCAAGTTTCGCACGCTTGGGCGATCCTGTTTGTGTGCACGCATTCCGCTGACGCCTTGTTTGCTTGCGAAGCCGTCTGCTTATCGCGCTGTCGCATCTCACCCCGCTCGCAAAGTGGCTGCAAATGCACGCATTACTTGCGTGCAGTATTTGATGCTCTCTCCTTCCTGGCTATCCAGGCCACGAACCTCGAGAATGTTTGTGTTTCGCCACCGGAGTGAAAGTGTCTGTGTGTGTTGCTAGTTGGCGTCTCTCGTTGGCTTTTGTGAACCTACGCGTTCACCGGCGCCTCCTGCTCGACGCGGTGCTGTGGGTGCACACCTTGTCGTCGTTGTCAATGGTCGACTCGTCGTCGTCTGCTGCACTCCTGCTTCCGTGACTAGCGGTGCTTAGGCGCACACTGGTGGGGAACAATCGTCTGCTTCGGCCCACTATTCTTTTTTTTTTTCGTGGCGTGAACATATCTTGGTAACCAGCACACGCGTATTCGAAGGATATACTGATAGAAAACAGCGGGTAACGTGCTACTTACTACCCGAGGCGTTGTCAGTTGTATTGTGCAACGTGTGTAGTCTGCTACGTGAACAGAGTGGTGAGCGAATGGATACGTGACCACGAATGTCGGAAACTACATCCGGGTCGCCTGCCTTCGTTCACAGTCGAGCAACTATCTCGACGCTTCTCTCAAGAACACCCGACTGAGCGCTCATAACCCTCCGCCAGGAAACAAGGCACGTGACTCATGATGGCACGTTCTTGCGAGACGGAGTATCAAGGCAATCGATGGGGCGTCGGCCTATCGACTTCACAGAACACTGCTTCGAGGGATGTCTGGGAATTGTCTGACCGGGAGAGAAACCGGTCGCATCTGAAGTCTCGCCACGACTGGTCACGGCTGACCGTTGTTGCTGCTGTGGGTATCCGTCGCACGGCCTTTCAAGAGACACGACAACCCCTGCACAGCTAGCCAGTGCAACATTGTAAAAAGATTTCCCGCTGATCCCGGCGTCCTTTTTATTCTTCGACGACAACGCCAGAACTGCGGCCGGTATAAGAAGAAAGGGGTGCTATTTCAAATATTGGTGATTCCGCGAATGTTCAGGAACTTCACATAAACACACGCTTGAGAGTAGCGTGCCGCTATTCAATTGCCATCTGCTACATTCTCGCTTCTAAAGCAACCGAGCAACTAACTGTTCCTGGGATGAATATTTATTTCATTGCTGGCACTTTCAAAACTGTGCGCTAATAAAATATGTGCCATTCCATCTGCAGACGAGAAAAGCAGCGAGCAGCAGTTGTCCGTCCGCTCACTTCGAAGTTTCGCTAAGTACACACTTTTGAAAAGTATGCTACAAGTAACGTACTACATTGTTTACAACGGGGTCTCGTTTGTGTAAATCATCCTCCTAACGACGTGTGCAAACAAGAACTACTTTAATAGCACTCTGCGCCTTCTGGTGACAAGAACCGAAACAGAAACTCTTGTCCTACTCGTTGTCACCTTGCACTCCCGCCTAGCCACGCGCGTAAGGAGTATAGTGAGGCAGACGGAAAAGCAGGTGATGTCGTGACGTCAGCTGTCGGTGCATGCGGAATTCTAGCGAGCGTCACGCCCCTAATTGTGCGCAGTCCCGTAGCCAGTAGTTGTGCCGCATGATGACGAGGCACTAACGCGACTGCTACGTGTATCCGACCGTGTGTGGGAGGCAGCGAAGTTCCGCGCTCTACCTTAGGATACTGCTACTTCTGCTTCCAAATATGGCGCGTGGCGTAGAATCGGGCCGTCTGCACCGGTTGCGCCGAGGCCAGCAGCAGACGACGATGGCCGAGCAAGAAGGTAAGCGGGTCAACACGGCCCCTGCAGAATACATACAAAGATCAAAACACGGAAAATTGCGCCTTGACCGCTAGATGCAGGGAAAGGGGAGAATACCTAATTGGAAATATGCAGTTACGTATCTTTAATATACGCTCAACCAGACTGGCTCCTTGTTATTTCTTTCTTTGCGGTTCCTCCTGTCCTACTTTTTTTTTTGCTTTTACTGTGCTGGACCGTCTTCGAACCTGCGTACAAATAGACCGAATGAGGCGGCTCTCAATTTGTATTCTAAACGCGTCAGAGCGGCATCCTTTGATGTTAGCACCTTCGATTGCACTAAGTGGTCCTTCTCACAGATCTCTAAATCAAACGAGCCACGGTGCCATATGAGCATCGACGAATCGTGCGAGAAATGTTGTCGTCTTTATCTTTATGAGGACGCCTCCCCTTCTAGCCACTTTCCACCACGTTGATCAGGTAGCGCGTGCATTTTTACTGCACGCAATATAAGTAACGGCTGTAGCAGAAAAGCTTTTGCAACACGGTCCCGATTCGTTGTTTTCACTTCGCACAGACTCGTGTACAGCGTATACCTGCGGTGATCACTGGGGAAAAAGAAAGCGAAGCGAATAAACCGATGTTGAGTGATCGCTGCGTCGGATTGGCTCTTGCTCGTTGTGAAGTAGAAGCGCTATTTCGTCCGTGGCTTGATCAACGCGGGGCGAACACGAATATCCGACGTGACCGCGCGTGCGCTGAATGCATAACGTCAGCGTCTCCGCCCCTCCCCCTCCTCCTTCCTCTCCCACCGCCATTCCCGCATAATACGGACGACTTGGGGATCAACCGAGATACGAACGGCGAGGATTAAATCTTCCGCACACCGTATCGAGAAGCAGCGACTCGAACAACCGCAGACTCACCCCGTGTGCGCTGACTGATCGGATTTGCTGCGCGGCAGCATGTGTGGGAAGGAACGCGAGACAGACATCCTCGGGTGCCTAGGGGGCGCGCACTGTCGCCGGGTCAAAGTTCGAACCGCTTTTATTCGCCTTTCCGATCGCGGTGCCCCCGCGATACGTGGCGAGAATTTCGACCAGCCGCGTCGATTGGAGGCCGTCAGACGGGCTTGTTGCGACTATGTTAGCCTCGGCGTTTGACCTGCTTATCTGGGTGCGAGGAGGCGTACAGCTTTTCAAGTTGTATCCATTCGAAAGGGAAAAAAAAGCAAGAGTGGGAAGTAAGACACGCATCGCCAAAGTGTCAGCGATATGTATAGTAAATGTTTTTGTTGCCCTTCCGAGAGTCTGTAAAGCAGAAAAGGAAACCGGAGGTATCTTGATAATGCATCGTGCCTCTGGGGGAGAGATAAGAGAAAGGGTTATGGTGAATTATGAGAAGCGAGCAAGAGAGGAACAGCAGGAAGGTGAGAGATAAAAAGGTAAAATAGCGTCCCACGATGCGATTTCCGGTTGGGATTAATGTGGCTGAATTCGGAGATACTTAAACGGCTGAGGTCTTAAGTTGGTTGGGAGAGCGTCTGTGAGAACCAGTCCTTCCATTTGAAACTGGGGACGCACCCAAATGTCGTGTTCAGTTGTAGCAGATAACTGTCTATTGGAACATTTCACCCGATCTGCTAGATGCATGAAGGAAAGTGTCGTTTGGCAGGGGAAAGGTCAGTCAGAGCTATGAGTCGCCACACGCGGACTTGCTGCTTTAGTAAGTGTGATAGGGCTACAGCGGGAAGGTACGGCTTCATAGATTGAACGAGCCGTGTTTAATATGAATGCTCGCTCGCTTGAAGGGATATTACACCTCGTAGCAACGCAAGGTTCATGATAACACGTTGTAGTGGACGCCTCAGAACGCACAGGTGAGCCTAGCCTGTGGTAAAAGTACGTCTCTTAGCTCAAGATCCAAATCTAGTCCTTTACGTTCAAGCTTCCGAAAGCGCTGTTGCTTCACCGACGCAGTTTTTCGGGAACAAGATGGGTCAATACGTTTCACTGGCGTCGCCTTAAGAGATCGTCCGGTTTCACCGTAAGCATTCAGAGATTTGATGCGTTTCCCGTTTCTCGAAGTGCAAGAGGAAAGCGTTCGAAGGCCCCGCGAGAACCCAGGAGTGCGTACATGCGTAATTGAGTAAATCGACACGCGTCTGTCGTACAGTTATCGCAGCCCGTCTATGTATACGACGACAGCGACTGTAAAATAAACAGGGAAGCCCGGCTAACGCCCTTTTACTGTCTCACATTACGGCACAAAACGCGTACTACGCGTACGCCAACAATTCCCGCGCAGCTCTGCGAAGCGTTGCCGCGGACCACATCGTTTCGTCACGCGGCAGGCGTTCGAGAAGAAAACTGCCGCCTAGGAATTGACTGCCTGCGTGAGAAGGCAATTAAAGCAGCGAGCTCGAGGGTGTCCAGTAGCACGGGCTGGTGTAGGCGCCATGTAATATGTATGCGCAGTGCCAGGCCTGTCTCTATGTAAGTGAAAAGACGGGAGAGCGAATATGCCGCGTGGAGAAGCTCGAGAGGGGTGACACGTTGCCGTGAGCTCCTTGAGAGCAAAGCAAGCATCGAAACCTTACCTAGCCAGCAGGCCGTTTCCGCCCGAGCATGGTTTCCTTTTTTGTTGTTGTTGCCGCTGTTGTTGCCTTCGGCTTAACCCCGGCGCTCGGTTCACGGGCAGATTTACGACGTGTCGCCCTAACGTGGGGACATTCCCGGCGGCACGTCGTTTCGGGCCTGGCTCATGGAAAGCTAGCGCCATCTGTTTATTGTTTTCTTTTTTATTTGTGTTCCGTCGACCTGTAGGTCTTGAACGCTTATTTCGACGATGCTAATTTTCTGCTCTTACTTCAGTTCTTTTTCTGTGCGCCCAGAAAAGCGAGCAGTATTGCTGTACAGGAACAAGGCAACGTTGAAAAAAAAGAACGCCGACTAATAGAAATTTGCAGCAAGCAATAGAAAATCTGCGGTGCCACTGTGGCTCTATGCTGTGCTCTCGCGAGCTCTCGGAGCGGCCGTGCGTGCATGTGCTGCAATCTCGAATGCGTGCTCCGGGCATGCACATCAGAGAAAAAAAAAAGAAGTCATAAAAGACGGGAAAGGCGCGGGGGTAAATTAGGCTGAGCTCGGTTGGCTACCCTGCTGTGTGGAAAGGGAAACGGGAATGAATGATGAGAGAGAGAGAGAGTATCCAAATGCACAGATTCACAAGCTTATATCATTCAGTTTCTCACAGGCTCGTCTTATGAGCTGCGGGGGTATCCTGTAAGAGTCCACTCAGCGGACTGTCCATTTCGGCTGCTACTGACTGTCCATTTCGGCCACTGCTTACTGTCCATTTCGGCCGCTGCTGATTGGCTAGGGCCGATCGTCTCCTCTTCTCTCGTACAGCTGCATCCAATAAGCAGCAGCCGAAATAGACAGGCCACTAAGTGGACTCTTACAGAATACCCCCCCCCCCCCCCTGATTTTCCTCAAGAAGCGGAGAAGCGTTTTCGCGGCCCTGTATAAGCTGTACGCTTTAGACGCACGAGGCTTAGTGTAGCGGCTGCATGTCATGGGACTGAAGTGCGTTCAAACTGCCGCAGGGAGCAGGAATTGGAATACAGGAAGAGGGCGTCTCGCATGGACAGGCGCGTCAGCTTAATGGTGCGATACAGGATGGTATACTCGCGTGCGAACGAATTGCGCAGATTGAACGCACATGTTGGACACTGTGTGACTTTCACGTGGGCAACTGCTGTACTCCTAAGCGCGTGGCCCAACCTAAGCGTGAACATCGATGAACCTCAGCATGAGCGTGTGTACCAACGTAAGTGCGAATGCTGATAAACCGAAGCACAAACATTATGCGATGCTTTGTTTGACGTATATGTGAACGTCTGCGTTTGATCTTCTTAACTTATTGTTGTTCATATATCGCAGGCCTTTTAAGAAAGAGAGAGAGGGGGGATATAAGGAAGGCGGGTATGTGGACCAGTCAAGAGTCTGGTTGGCTACACCACACTGGGGGAAGGGAGAAGGGGAAGAGAGAGAAGGGAGCGAGATAGGGTATAGGAGACGTGCACGGACCGTACTAGAGTCAAAGCCGCTCGTGCAAACCAGACGATATCAGAAAGCACAAAAGAGCCTTCACTGCGTACTGAGCCGATTATTACATAAAATCTAAGAAGTTAGAAGCGTCTGAAGTGGATGTTTGCTGGAGCCCATTACAACTTTCTCATCGAAAGTTTTTTGCCCTAAAGTTAACACTCAGCAACTAGGATAATTAATATTGCCTAATTATGCAATCAAAGAAAATCTATAACATAGTGTGACTTAGTCCGTACAATGACCAACAACATGAATTTGGTCCCGTCTCATTAAATGGCTTCAACTCCTTTTTTTTTTAGACGTTGGCTACCGCTATAGCTGCAGCCACCACGAACGTATATGCAGAAACCGGTGACCACGAAAAAGTCGACGGTGAGGCGGAGGCCAATTCTTCGTTCTAATGTAGTGTCTAATTATTTTTCTACAAGTTCCAGCCTTTCTAGCACACATCGAGAAACAGCTAAGAAAGCAAAGCTAACCAGTGCGCTCTCGATTTGTTCCGGCGGGCTGGAGGAAAGGTGAAAGGGCACAGAGCCGAAGAAATAGGGAATGTGACAGAAGTTGAATCATTATTCGTCATGTTTGTCGTCCTCACAGGCTCTCCTTCATGTCCACTTCCGAGAACGCATCGAGGCGCTCTCTCCCAGTGGTCTCTAATCACCCTTGTCTCGCGTCAGCGTACTTTGACCCTGCGCCTACAAATTCCTCGCTTTCCCCAAGCCACCTCATTTTATTGCCGTCATCGACGCCATTCCCTTCCCTCGGTGCCATTTTCTTTTTTCGCTTGAAAACATCGCCGGTTGCCTAGTCTACGCTTGCCTGGCCCCATTTCTGTTATTTCGTTTATTGACTCGCTGTAAAGAGATGTTGGCGCTTAAATACGGCACTGGCAGCTCCCCGGCTATTCAATATGAGGCACATACGACATATGGTTACAACATATAAATGTATGCTACAGTTACAGCAATAAAGGGGAAAATCAGACGTCCACCCGTTCGTAGCAATTACTACAAAGGAAACCCATACAAATATAGGAAGTTATAGGAAGTATAGGAAGTATATATGAAGTATACAAATATAGCAATGTTGCCTCATCCCGTACAACTCAAATTAACTGCGTGACGTTAAAAAAGACACTCTTAAATACTTCCTCTAAATCGTAACTAGAATATACACCACCGTCGTTTGAATACAGGAACGAGTGAACGCTGGCCCAAAATAGGCTAACGTTCACTGTACATCCACAAGATTTTTTTTTCTTTTTTACACGCACATATTGATGATATGGCTTATTGCATAGCCACAAGAGGACGCGTTATGCGCCATTTTCTGCTCAGCATTACTACGTTTTCGCATTAATTCCACAATTTAGTTATTATTCCGTTGAAACATACGGCAAGCCCTATAGAGGTTGTCGAGGAAGTTCGTCGACAAATAACCATTACAATACCACCGCCTAAACAAACACGGTTTCATAAAGTGTCACTCGCCGGCAAAAGTCATTAAATGGCAATCTAACGCTACCAAGGAGCGCATTCAAACAACCAATATCGGGAGAAAAAAATCTATCAGTTACTCATGTAAATTTGATGCAGTATTCCTTCGGTTAAAACTTGGAACGTTGCCGCAGGTTCGTTCGCGAACAGCGAATTTCGCTAAACGGGAAGCTCCGCAGGATGCGCATTGCCACGCAGGTGCTACAACACCACAGGGTGATTGAGGGAAGCCGCAAAGATCAGCTCATCGCGAAAATTAGGCTCTCAAGAGTATAAGCTTGGTTGCTGTTTTTTCCTTGCGTATATTTTTCACACAAGCAAGGTTTCGCGCGCGCAAGCACGCATACTCTGTTCCCATCGATTAGCAGTTCGGGCGTATGCGCACGTATGTGCTCGATCCCATCATCACCACCCGGACTCTTATGCGGACCTGTCCGCGAGGTAGTAATTGTGCTATTACGATGCGCCGGCATCGCAGTGCGAGCGTGCAACCGTACACAGATCGTGGTAATTACTTCGTCTCTCTCTCTCTCCCCTCCCCCGAAGTACGCACGCGTCGTTCTACAAAGCTAACAACGCAGAAGCTATTAACGGGCGGCTACAGGCACGCGATTCTTTCGCTGCTCTTCCGTATGCCCATTAGTGTTCGGGGTCCGTTGTTTGTATGCACTGAAGCAGCGATGGTCTGTTTCGCTGAAGGCAGCCTTGATCTACCATGCAGGACAGTATCAGTTCGAAGTTTAACTGTATGCGTGGACCGCGATCACTCCTTCAGAAAGATTAACATGAAAAGTCTTTTTTTTTAAGCGAAGCTTTCTTGGCCCTTTCTCCCGACTTTCTGGGCGCTGCAGCTGTACCCTTGCTCGAGCGCGCCGCTGGGTTCCTTGCAACACCACCAGATGGCGCTCGCCTCCACGCCTCGAGGGTGGCGCCGCCGCGGCAGTGTTTTATAGTTAGTGAGTATGGCACCTGCTGTGGTTGCTTTCCTGTGCGACGAAAAAGCAGGTGCTGGGCTGTGGAGGTTGCGTGCTGGGCTGTGATACTGTAAACATCACAGTCGTCCATAGCCTGAAGAGAACGCTTGAAGCTGGCGTCCAACCAAAGGGCTGGCGACGTATGCAGAAGGAGCACGTGAACATGCGCCAGCAAAATGGCTCCAATGCGCGCTGTTGGATCTCTTTGGACGAAGGTTCATCCCAAGCGCTGCCACCAGCTGTTGCATTTGGAAACGATCCCACCGCTGTCAACCAGTTGTTGGATCTGGAGTACAATCTCAATTGCAGTACCCCAGAAATTTGGACCTTGCCGTTGGGTGCGGGAGTTGGCGGAGGTTGAGGAGGACTGAAAACTGGAGGTTTATTAACATTATTTACAGTGAGAGTACAAAGAAATTAACAGTCATAAAGTTATTACGGGCCGGCAGCAACTCGGACGCTGCGGCCTGTGGCAAGAAGCTCGAAAGAGATGAATGAAGGTATGCTCTTTGCTGCTCCCGGTCTCTGGCTTTTAACCCCTTCGGTGTCTATAAGTCACGTCACGTTCGGCCAATCGGCGAGCCCGCTCAGGTGGCGTCATTTTCGGGCAATCGGCGAGCCCGCTCAGGTGTCGTCATTTTCGGCCAATGGTAGGCGCCCGTGCGATTGTACGTCACATTCGGCTTAGAGGGTCACTCCTTGGGCTCCAATTGTCCGAGGGATTACTTGTCTGCGGTATTGCCTTCCCGGTCTGCAACTGCCTTTACAAAGGCGGATGGGGGGATTGCTGCCATGGCTTCACAGTGCATTACAGCCGTCTTGCCTCGGGAGCCACGTTACCTGGAACAGTGCCAGGCTCTCGCTACACTTTCGCGAGGAGTCAAGCGGTGAATAGCTCCTGATGTAGCGCACGAGGTGGGGGACGCCAACTTGTTTGGACGTACTGCGCCTCGGGAACGTGGTATATCTGCTTCTGCGTTCCTTACTTTGCTGTGGCGAGATTCGATGTGGTCTGGTGAACTCGAAGGGGACTCAGGAAGAGGTCCCGTATCTAACAGTGCGCTCAACGTCGAGGACACCCAGGCCCGAAAGAAGCGTCACGCGGAACAGGAGTGTCTTCGTTACGCGGTGAAACGTGATGCCAACCGCGAATGTATGGAAACAATGTATACATGTACCTATAATAACTTAATCGCATACAGCCCCATAATTCAAGTAAAGTTTAACACTTGATGCGATGTGCCATGTTAGAGAAGGATAAGGCTCAACGCTCTAGGAGGTTATGAACGATGACGCACAACAAAGCCTCAAGCAAACACCCCTCCCGGTGTGTTCCGTGGACTACGCGTACATAAGCAGCAGTGGTGCGCGCAAGGTAACGTTTAACGCCAACTCACCACTCTCGTATTAGACTAAACGCTGAAGAAATTACACATTCGTTGCCAACATCACCATTAGTTATGGTCAATCCAAGCAAACAGCGTACATCGCTTCGCTTACATCGAGTCGCACAGTACGTGAGATCCACCGTTTTTTTTTTCTCCTCTAAATTTTACAGCGAATATGCATATAGCCACCCTGCGTTGGTGGTCTATGTCCGTCCATCTACGCGTCCAGTCGACACGAAAAAATTTCGTCTCCAGTTTCTCGCGAATGCTCTGTAGCTGTCGATCTAATGCAGGTATCCTGAAAAAGAATATACTCAAAATGGCCGCTAAGAAGGCTCTATAGTTACGCCCAGCTTCATTTACTCGTCATTATTAGTTCACAGTGAAGTTGTAAACGTTACAGAATTGCCGTTTGCTGTTTGTATACATGGCCGTCTACGGAGAGAGTATGGTTACAGAAAACAGCTTATATTGCACAGATTATGAGACAATTATATGCTAAAACGACTGTAACATTACGCTGAATTCCGTCTGCTTTTCATATATACGTAGTTCACAATAAATTTGTCAATATTGTGAAATTCCCGTCTGCTGTCAGTACATGTGCTTCTATACGGGAGGGAAGCGGATATCCCCATGTTTTTACGTTATAGAATAAAACTCTAGTCCTACCAAGTTTCATTCAGCTAATTTACCACGAAGTATGCTCAATCGCAAATGACAAACAAACGTGTTTTGTTTCTTGCACTCCTTTGATTGCCCCCCGTTCAACGCATATCGTCACTCGCGTTGAAGCTCGGTTCAACGGCCACCTGCGTCCTAAATACATTGTTACCGCCAGTGGACGTGGTGTGTTGTGGTTACGTCATAGTCTCCTAGGCGACCTTCATAATAATAATAATAATAATAATAATAATAATAATAATAATAATAATAATAATAATAATAATAATAATAATAATAATAATAATAATAATAATAACAACGACGACGACGACGACGATGATGATGATGATGATGATGATGATGATGACGACGATGATGATGATGATGATGATAGAGGCGTCAATTGAGGTAAAACACGCCACAGGTTCACTGCGCGTCCTTCTTCACAGAGTGGAAGGGCTGGTGAATTTTTTCGTTTCTTTAGTTGTGGTTGCCGACTCCCGTTTGTATAGTCGCCTCTCACTCTTCCTGCCTCTTTATATGCCATTCCACTTTTCCCTCATGCAGGGTAGCAAACCACACCATTTCTGGTCGGCCTCTCTGCCTTTTCTTCGTTTTCCCACTCTCTCAAGAAATGTTAGCGCTTACGCACTACAATGACCAGTACTTTACAACGACTCTTTCCAATTCAAGCGAGCAACGCGAAATTCGCGACCGTAATAAAGATAACTTGAAATTATAAAAAGTGTCATTCCCACGGAGCTACATTGTTTCTATGTTCTTTGGGCCACATTCTAGGCGAAAGCTCGTTCACTGAGAGTGAGATCTTGGGGGGCCATAGCCCGAAACATGGCGCCAAAAGAAAACCGCAGGCCCTCCACATCTCGGATTCCCGCAGAAGTGATTTGCGTAACCAGAAAAAAAGAAAGTTTAATCTCAGCGCCAAACGGCCGCACTGAGCCTAAAAAGACAAGTTCCCGCAAATCTCACGCCGCGGCTTCTCTGCAGTTATTCTCGCCCAACTTTTAAAGATGCGTAACAAAGTTTTCCCTCGAAACGTACGTGAACATCCATGCGTGGCGTAATGCAAGCCAGGCCTCGCAGGGCAGGGTGACCGCAATATTCATACACAGAATGGGAGACGTCTCTGCATCAGTATTCACGAAGGCGACTGCGTCTCGGCAAAGGGAAGAGGACGCCTCCTGAAATATTAATGTCTCAGCAGCGCAGAGGCGCCGTGCATTCTTTCTGAATTCTGATGTACACGCTTGGCTTCGTGCACGGTCTCTCGCTATGTGTGATTGTTACTCGAAGAGAAAAAAAAAGAAAGAAATGCGCAATGGAATCTCGCCCTCTGTAGGCGGCATCGGGTTTGTCCGGACCTAACAAGACTTAACAATGGCGATGGCAATGCAGCTGTTGTATCTCGAAAGTCGCTGCGACAACCATCTCTGCGAGCACGGTTGTCAGCGCTCGGTCCTCCAGCCATGATTTCTTGTCTTTGTTTTAGTTTCTCGGCGAAAAAACGTGCTAATTTTGACTCACATTAGTCATTACTAAATAGGTTTTGAAGCTTGCGCAAAATTTTTCGTTCTTTAATAACTGTGTGCTAACGTGAATGTAGGCGGCATCAGAGAGGCGGCTGCTCGAAGATACGGGTAAAGAATAGACGCTACCCATTTCCTTATATAATAAGCACATTTGTATTAGACAAGCTCGAATAGCGTTATCTTAGAAACAACGATAAAAAAGTAAATACGAACTAAACAACCAATGAAGTTAACCAGTGAGCCGACCTATGTGCAACACAGAACAGAGAAAGGAGCACAGGGACAACGCACACGCACGTGCGCGCTGACACTTGTCCACGCATACACATGCACGAATAAACGCAGGTGTAGACATCAGGCACGTACCCAGGATTTTTTTTCGGGTGGGGGGGGGGGGCACCACCCCCATCATCATCATCATCACCATCATCATCATCATCATCGTGTTTTATGTCCACTGCAGGACGAAGGCCTCTCCCTGCGATCTCCAATTACCCCTGTCCTGCGCCAAGCGATTCCAACTAGCGCCCGCGAATTTCCTAATTTCATCGCTCCACCTAGTGTTTTGTCGTCCACGATTGCGTTTCCCTTCTCTTGGTACCCATTATGTAAACCTAATGGTCCAACGGTTATCTAACCGGCGCATTACATGGCCTGCTCAGCTACATTTTTTCCTCTTGATGTCAATATATATCGTCTATACCCGTTCGCTCTCTGATCCAAACCACTCTCTTTCTCTCTTAACGTTATGCCTAGCAATCTTCGTTCGATCGCTCTTTGCGTGGTCCTTAACTTGCTCTCAAGTCTCTGCCCCATATGCACTGACAAAATGCACTGGGAAATGCACTGGCAAATGCATTGGCACTGGACATATTGCACTGGCAAAACGTACTGATTGCACACCTTACTTTTCAATAATAATGGTAAGCTTCCAGTCAGGAGCTGGCAATGTCTGCAGTATGCGATCCAACCTATTTTTTTTTTCTTCTGTGAATTTCCTTCTCATGATCAGGGTTCCCTCTGATTAATTGACCTAGGTAAACGTACTCCTTCACAGTCTCTAGTGGCCGACTGGCCATCCAGATCTCTTGTTCCTTTGCCCGGTTATTTATCATTTTCTTCATCTTCTGCATAATAATATTCAACCCCACTCTTGCACTCTCTCTGTTAAGGTCTCCAATCATTTGTTGTAACATGTCTGCATTGTTGTTGAATAGAACAATGTCATCGGCAAACCGAAGGTTACTGAGATATTTGCCGTCGATCTCTACTCCTAAGCCTTCCCAGTTTAATAGCTTGAATTCTTCTAAGCACGCAGAAAATAGCTTTGGAGAAATTGTGTCTCCCTGTCTGACCCCTTTCTCTACAGGTATCTCCCTGCTTTTCTTGTGTAGAATTAGGGTAGCTGTAGAACCTCGGTACATATTCTAACGCGAAAGACGAGTCAGTAAGACAAGAAACTATTTTCAGATTGTACTTACAACAACGGTTGATGCGCTGACCGGTTAGATTCACAGCGCGAGCCCAGTTCGTTCTTCCTCCTCTTTTCTGGAGTGATGGCGCCTACGCGCCTCGTTCAAACAAACAAATACCTCACGCATGTAGCAATATTTTCCAAGGTTTTTACGTAAGCGTTCTGTACTCCTTGATTACGTAGTGCCTCTACGATTGCTGGTATCTCTACTGAATCAAATGCCTTTTCGTAATCTATATAAGCCATAGAGAGGCTTATTGTATTTTGCAGATTTCGCGATAACCTGATTGATGACATGGATGTGATCCATTGTAAGGTATCTCTTCCTGAAGCCAGCCTGTTCCCTTGGTTGACGAAATCCAGTGTTAACCTTATTCTATTGGAGATTATTTTGGTAAATATTTTATATAATACTGGAAGCAAGCTAATGGTCCCATAATTTTTCAATTCTTTATCGTCTCCTCTTTTGTGGATTAGTATAATGTCTGCATTCTTCCAGTTTTCTGGGACCCTTGCAGTCGATAGACACTTCATATAAACAGCCGCCAGTTTTCCAAGCATTATGTCTCCTCCATCTTTGATTAAATCGACTGTTATTCCACCTTATCCTTCCGCCCTTCATCGTTTCATGTCTTGCAGGGCCCTTCTGACCTCATCGCTAGTTATAGGAGAGTTTCTGTGTCCTGTTCATTACTGTTTCTAAGTGAACTATCGTGACTCTCTGGGTACTGTATACAGGTCAGCTTAGAATTTTTTTGCTGCTTTTACTATATCTTCGAGATTGCTGATTATATTATCCTTCTTATCTTTTAGTGCATGCATCATGGTTTGTCCTATGCCAGGTTTCTTTTTTACTGATTTCAGGCTGCGTTCATTTCTTGCGGCTTCTTCAGTCTTTCTCATGTTATAGTTTCGAATATCAGTTATTTTCGCCTTGTTGATCAGTTTTGACAGTTCCGCGAATTGCGTAACGCTGTGCGGCCGCCAGTCCCATACAACCGCGTAGAGCGCAGAACTCTGCGATTCTAGACGAACTGCGCTCACTGCGAAAGGTTAGAAAAACACCCACATAAGCACAGCAGAGAAGTGGCTACGAGAGGCGGTTCGACCGATAACTGTAGAAGCGTCATTCAAAACAAGTAATTGTTCTCCACTTCCGGCGGCGTTTTCTCTACTTCCTTTTTCAATAAAAAGATGTTGATCCATAAATATTCTCATAAACAATGCTTAACTTTTTTATTATTCGCTTTTGCTTGCAGTTTAGTTGTTGCCTTGGCTTTCTCCCTTAGTAGATCGCTTAATTTCTCAACTCCTTGCGATTTTTGTTTCCAGTTGCCAATTTTGCACGAAAAGTGCTATACAGTTAGGGAGAAACAGACGAGGTAACGGGCGACAGTCATCTTGCTTATGGGTCTAAGGGTTATTGCAGGGTTCCATGATGGACGCTCTTTCACATTATTTTATTTCCCACCTTATCTAACCCATATCACGTGTATATGGTTCCGGGCATCTGCCAGCGTCGCGGCGAGCCGCAACTCAAGGAAACAATGACGCAAAGGGACAAGTTAAACGCACTTGGCGTTTTCTCCAGCCGCAACTCGTTCCATGAGAGTACAGACCAGCTGAGTAACAGCCGCATCCCTCTGCTGGTCCCAGGATCAGCCTAAACAAAGAAGGTTGAACTAACAAAAGCAACAGCTATGCGCGTGACGGTTGAATAGATAGTGACAACTGAACGCATCTCGAGTTAATCGCGCGGGTGCGGAATCTACGAGAAAACTGTCCTTCACTAAACAAGAGATGGCGATAACTACCGCCATCTAAAAGGAGTGAAAAAGGCAGCATAATGCTGACCGATGAACAGCTGCGAAGTCTCAACATTGATCTGGCGGCGCTTTAGGAATGTGTGAGGAGTGGTGGCGTGGGTGGGGAGGGGGGGGGGGGGGGAGGTATGCCACTTGATTTCGGGGGGGGGGGGGCCCGGGCCCCCCCGGGCCCCCCCCCCCCCCTGGGTACGTGCCTGGTAGACATACACAGAGGAAACACACAGCAGAGGCGCATACGGTAACGAGACGCACTTGTACAAGCAGGCAATGCACTATCCTCAAGTCTGAGCACAGGGGAATGTATTTAAGCACCATATTGGACTGCAGATGGGAGTCGGGACAACGCCACGGCCCACGAACAAAAGCGTTGCGGCATCGTGCGAAAATCGGTGCTCGTAATGTTCAACTTTTCTTGAACATGGATTGGCCTAAAACGAGGGCGTAGCTCTCGAATATAAGTCTTTCTCGGAATTAGTTGTAGGCTATCTCGAAATATTGGCTTTCGTACCAAGTCTTCGTCCTCCGTTCTGGAATTCATTTTGGATCCAGTTAATAAATGAAGAAAACGAAACTTTACGATTCTTGTACCTGCATAACAGCTGCATACCCCTTTGTTCTTCTTCCTAATAGATACCCGCTCATATTCAGGAAAAGAGATATTGCGCTATACGGACGAATACAGAAAAGGCGACGGACACGGACTGGCGCAAACTTTCAGCTAACTTTATCTCAGTCAGAGCTCGTTGATTTCATCCAGTTACGACACGCGTGCAATGAGGCAGCACACAATCACCACCAAAAAAAACGAAATGTTGTGCAGAAGCTATTGACGATGACTGTCAATGTAAGCGAACAGCCCTAACGAACGACAGAGCGAACTTGCGTTTTCCTTGTCAAGTCCGACCACCGACCATCGATCGACCGTTGACCAGCCATGAAAACGGTCGAAAGCGGCAAAGAAATCTATTCGCTTTCAAACACGGTTAAAAAAGAGAGAGACAGAAGAAAGGGGAAAAGCAGGGAGGTTAACCAAATGGTAAGATCCGGTTTTCTACGCTACTCTGGAGCGAGAGGGGAGAGGGATGTAAAGTGATAGCAAAGTAGCGATAAAGAAAGAAAAGAGCACAGACGTACAATCATAATCGGTCACTCGCACCGCATACCGTCACCGCACGGCACTGTAGCACTTGCAGCACTATAAACATCTGTTCAGGTTACAGCCGCTTGTCCAAATAAAAAAACGGTCAAATGTGTACGAAATGATTGTATAACTACCACATTGCGGGAAAAAGCGTGCCCTCGCTACAAAGCAAAGAAATCGAAGACGAAATAAAATTTGTTGAATGTTCTCCAGTCCAATCTCGCTTTTTCCATCTTCGTCTATTTTTCGAGGTATCCTTTCAGAAGGGTTAGGAACCAATGAGCCCAACAAAGAAGATTGATTCAGCTCTTGCTGGCATTTCTCGCAGTCGATGCGATTATTCGCACAAATGTAAGTGCTCCAATTTGAATAGCAAATCTTAACACAATAATGGAGCCTGGTATCTCAAATTGCGCGCTGTTTTATTCAGTCATCTCTTAAATGTAAGAAGCCCTGGTCATGCAGAAGAAATGCGAAGCCTCTGCGTCTGAAAATTTCCATGCACACATATTAGCATCACTTTTCCGTATCAGGATTTTTTCCGGGAAACTCTGATATCAGTTGTTTTGTGTGGGTGTCTGGTTTTTGTTTTTTGCTTCTTAAAAACCATCTGGTTTCATGAGAGAAAATATTTTCATTCTTCAAAGTTTCTGAAGATACTCGAATTTTTTTTTTCCCTTGATATGGTAATAGAGCCTGCGGTTAGGCCAAAGCTCGTCTGGCCGGGGATGACCATGGCGCATTTGTGTAACAATACGAGCACCGATCTCATAGCACCACTAGAGATTAAAAAGAAAGTGCGAAATTTCGTTTTCAGCAAGGCTGCTGGGTGGAAGCCAGAACGGCCTTTGCTTTAAAAAAAAAATCCGTCGCCATTCTGTTCCGTGAAAGGAGATGTACAGCGCAGCTGGGGCTGACGTTAAACAAGTACCCTAACTGATGTTAGACCACGTTACACAAGAACCGCAAGCGACGCACGCAACTTGCACACGCACATGCGCGAAAGTGCAGCGCACATCCTCATTTTTCTAGGCCCTCCGCCTAGTGCAAGTGCCATATTGAACTAAATTGTTGCTTAAAAGTAAATTTCTTCAGGAAATGCGCAAAGTACGCCCTACACACAAGCTGCGGACATGATAGCATCAGATTGTTATTCTAATATACGAGAAAACGTCAATCTGTTACTCGGAAAGTGAAAAAAGACAAAGCCCTTTTCCAGCTGTTGTTTCAGGTCTGTCTGAGTGGCCGCCGCCGCTAGGTGGCGGTACCGTTAGCACAGCATGCATCGTCATTCATGTAGGCCCTCCGCTTAGCGCGAAAGCGTTATGGAAGTAGTTGAATTTGCCAGAATAAAATACGTCAGCAAATTAGCAAAGCACGACTTTCAGACAATTCACGGACACGATAGCATTCGATTGTCATTCGAACATGGGAGGAAACATAATTCTGTTATGTGAGAACTCAAACACAAACCCCTTTTCCCGCTACCGTTTTCGTAGTGAGCACGCCACCGCAAATCCCGGCCAACTAGAAGCTAACAGCTTCACTGTAAAAAAAAAACTATACCATTTGATTAGTGGTCGGTATCCGTGTTTTTACACAACTGTGCCTAGATTCCGGAACGTGCGCCTCTAAACACATTCATTTTCTTTCCGACACGAAGCGCCCAGCTTTCTTTCGCGCTTAAGCAAGTCCTGTCGATATGTTAACGTTTATTTCATGTGAGTATCTAGTTGTACTTTGCAAGTGACTTGGCTAGGTTAGGCTGTGATTACGCGTGTGATACCAGGACGTGTTCTGCAATGTTTCATCACCTTTTCTTTTTCGTACTTCTATGTATCCCACTGTATGGTTTTGCTGTATTCGTTGTTTTCCCTCTCTGGATATCTCGCTTTCAGCGTTTATTCGACGCCTTCGTTTCTGCTTCCCTTGCGATTTTTACTGTACAGTGTCGTTTCATTTCCGTGTCCTCCAACTTACGAGTACAACGCCTAAATTCCTCAAATCTTCTGCCCAGAGTGTGCTCATTGCTTTCTGTATACGTGTGCCGACCGACTCACGTACACCCTAACTAGACTATATTCGCCAGAAATATATACTGAAACAAGCTCTAGTTATTTTGCTGAATTAACCATCTCAGTAGTCAGTCCATGAGTTAAGTTGTTGAGTTGAGTGGTTGTAGGCTACTGGTGGGATTAGCCTTGCAGTTGCTGCCGGCAATTCCTCGCAGTTCTCTTCAGGACATTGTTTTCCCGCGCGGGAACCAGTTAGATAGGAAGGAGGTTTCTCGCCTTCTTTTAAATTACCTGCAGGACACGGATTTGGCCTCCACATGGTGACCTTAGGAGTGACTATGTGTAGTTGTGAGGTCTGTGTCTGATTTATATTGATTTATGTATTTAAGTCAGTCCATCTCATTCACATCCAGTGGCGATTTCAGAGCACATCCGCGCTGCTTTCGTTTCCTCCTTTACTTCCTTCTAAATCTCGCGTGCTCTCATCGGCAAAATTCAATTTGCGGAATGACTACCTAAAACAATTTTAAAGAAAACAAGCAATATTGTGCGGATCCGACGTACGGTGGGTCTATGTTACGCGAAGCTTGCCCGGCATTGGTTGGAGTTTCCGCAAAACCGATACCAGGTGGACCAACGTACTCCCGTAAATTGAGTAGGTATGTGTGGGTCGCGAGCATGCATGAAGGTGGCGACAGTGGCAGCGTGACGACAGCCACGTTCTAGATGATCGTGTCACGGCGATGGCGTAATTTGTACGCCAGCCGTTCGACGCCAACCAACGACATTGCGATTGTTGGGACCTGCATAGCGGACGAGTGCGAGCGATAGAAACGCGAATTGTGGCGTCATCAGCCATGTGCGTACATGTGGCTGTTTCATGCGGCGTACGTAAAACGACGATGGCATTTGTAGTTCGGCGAAGAAATGTTAACGCGCGATTGACTGGGGCGATCGCGAAGTCTGTGCAACGTCGCACAGTTAGTGTTTACGTAAACTGAGCTGCGTAGATAATGAGTAGGAAGAGTACTGGTGAAATAGGATCGGTCCCGGAGATGGTGCAGTCTAAAAAGACGCCTAAGAAGCGCGAGCCAACTGTCTTAAGGAAGGAAGACGAGGGAATGACACGCGGCTCATGCGCCAAGTGTTTTATTTTTTTTTTCCTCTACGTAGCATGACAATCTACTGAACCGTTTCGATTTTCCCTCGCCTAAATTCATGTAAGAAAATTTTAGATTTTTACCTCCATTTTCTGAACACATAAGCAAAGTCTGCCCGACTCTTGGCCAATCCCCGGGAGTGGGTAAGCACCACACTCATCAAGGACATCATCATCATCATCATCATCATCAAAAACCTGGCTGTCTCTCGAATGAGAAAAGTATGCGTGTGATCGCACCCAACCAATACAGCAAAAAAAAGAAAGAAATATGGTGGCCTATTGTTTAAAGCACCCGGCTACTAAGCTTGACTGCAAAAGCTCGATTCCCACATCTCGCACACAAAATTTCACTTTTTCTTAAATCGATGCGAGACAGGAACCTTACTACCTAACATAGAGCGCTAAGAATGAGGCAGAGTGCTTCGCATTGAAAAAGAACAAGCCCCGGTATACAACCAATAATATACACACAGGAACAGAATTCGTCATTCTGCTGTGCCGTTCCTTCGTGCGATACTGTCAGCCCTCCTGCTTTCCACATTTTAAAACAAAGCTAATGCACCCCCGCACAAGCTTTGAAGTACTAAAGTAGTATAAGCACGGATCAACGTGCGCAGTTCCTGTTCGTTTCTGAATGACTGCACGTTCGCCATCTCAAACTGTCCCCGTCCCGCTCAACGCCGTTTCCCCTAAGTCCACAGTTCTGGCACTCAGCAAACACACTCGGGGGGAATTCGGCACGCGAGGCGTCTTCAAACGTCGACTCAGCAGAAAGGCTAATAGAAATGAGCTCGGCAAGTTTGTCCGGTCCTAAATGCACGCTTTTTCCCTCGCCGTTCGAAGCCGTTTTAGCGATATTGCACTGTGAAAAAGTGTGTGTGTGTGTGTGTGTGTGTGTGTGTGTGTGTGTGTGTGTGTGTGTGTGTGTGTGTGTGTGTGTGTGTGTGTGTGTGTGTGTGTGTGTGTGTGTGTGTGTGTGTGTGTGTGTGTGTGTGTGTGTGTGTGTGTGTGTGTGTGTGTGTGTGTGTGTGTGTGTGTGTGTGTGTGTGTGTGTGTGTGCACGGGAGCGAGGTGCGGCCCCGCTTATTAGCCCCCCCCCCCCCCCGCCCCCGACATGGGGAAGAGCTCATTATACTGCTTTCGCGCTCGACCGCCTCGGACGTCGCGGCGCAATTCGGTAATTATTTTACGGTGGCCCGAACGCTGCGAACGCGAGACGTGCCCGCCCGTTGAAGTGAAAGCGAGCAAGAAAGAAAGCAAAACGAGAGAGAAACGAACGCAACGATGCGGTACCGGCGAGACAGGCTGCGAAAGGAAAAACCACGAGAAGCAGCAGGCGAGCTACGTAAAGCAAAGGAGAGCGACGGGGCCTGCTGCAGCGCCTGCTGAGGAACATCGAGAGAGAGAGGGTGCGGCGTGGAAATTGTATAGATGGATGCTGCCCACATCGGCTGTCTGGTCCCTTCATGCAAACTGTGTGGGGTATCTTTGCGTGACGACTGTTTTCTCCTTGATGAGTAGCAGGAGGGGGGGAGTGCTTTAAAAGAAACGCTTCTTAATAAACACGTCACCCAGCCAAACGATCCCGCATTACTGACTACGCGAGCGATGTGCCAGCATCTTATAACGTCTTCTTTGAACTGAGTTACGTGGCTCTATTTTTCTAACGGCGAGAGGCCATCATTCGAGATTTCAATCCAAATATGATACATATTTTTTTTTTCATTGCTTAAAGCAAAGTTGTTAGCGTCTTGTTGGTCGACATTTTTCGGGTCTGCCTACGTGGGCAAAAGAAAAAACAAAAAAAATGTGACCGATCTCCGAAGTGGTGTAATACCGGGCTGACTCGTTAGGTAATAGGTATACAGGTAGTATGTGTAGCCTGACTAGCCTATAATAAGCTCAAACGAAATTTCGTGATATGTTTGTTATATACGAATTTCTTACCTCGCGCGGAGAACACAAGCAAGAAGCGAATCTATTTATTCAGAGAGAGAAAGGAAAAACGATGCATAGAAAGGCAGGAAGGTTAACCAGAAGCAGTTCCTGTTGGCTACCCTGCACGGGGCGAAGGGTCAAGGGGGATAAAAAGAGAGAGTTGAAATCTATTTCAATAAAACAAAATTATCGAAAGCAACACTACGCGTATCGGGCATTCGTTATTGCCTGTTCTTTTACATCGCAGTAAATTTGCCTTGCATTCTGGACCCTTTCTGAGCATCTCTAATGAGGGCGTTTTGCGTGCTTCTGGAACTACGGGTCACGGGGAAAAAATGACTCCCCTGAGCGCACCACGTTCGCGGCGTGCAACCGTCTTCTCCGAATCCGATACACTCGCTGAACGTCCGGTTCGTGTTCGTTGCGAGGGTCGTAAATCCGTCGCTCGTCTTTTGCATCCCGGCCGGTTTCTCCCATTTCTATTTTTCTTTTTTTTTTTCTGTGACCGTGCACCCACATCGCACTGCGTGTCCACAGCGTCGGTTTTACGAGAAAAATCCGGCCGAGGTGCAGTGCAACTTCGACTCCCCTGTCCACCTGGCAGTCCTGCTTGCGGTGTAGAGTTGTGCCCAGATCCATCGATGACCGATCACCCACCGCGCAGCCGTCTGCTGTCGACTCCGACTGCATGAGTATTCATTGCCTGCGCAGCGGCTTATGCCGAGCAGTCTGTTGTTCGCGGAAGAGACGTGTTGACATAATTGCCTGTATCAACGCTGCATTTATCCATTCTCACGAAGCGCGATTGTCAGGCAGTTTTTGCGCAAAGAAGCGCGGTGGGCGTGGTTTCGCTTTCGCCGCCCTCTCGGGCCTGTTGCGCGCATGCAGAAGTCAGCAGTACACGAACTGCATAGGCAAGCAGGGTCGCCGTACTATCAGTGAACGGGCCTATACTGTTCTACTCGTGTGAAGTAGTCTTCACTGAACTGAAAGTGAGAGAGGCACAAAGGAGAGATGCCTCGACCTGCACCACTAGTGTATCGCAGGTGTGAAGAGAAAGCCGAATTTAATATAAAAAATGAGGGAAGATATCCAAAATGTTTTTTTAGAGAAATAAGAAAAGAAAGAAAGAGGAAAAGAAGAGAGTAGAAGATAGAAAGAAGTAATGTTCATCACCGTCGGCGAAACCACAGCAAGGGAGCGGGTTGGTGCGGGATTCATTGATCAATTATTTACGTATATGTTTCTTCATCTTGAATACAATGAATTCTTGAGGCTTGCTTGCCTCGAGCCTTGCATCTTGAGGCTTGTTGCTTGACTTGCCCTTGACTTCAGGGGTCTTGCGTCAAGTTGAGTCGAACCTTTTCTCCTACTCTTCTTGGTGGTAGTATGAGGTTCTCTATTTTTCCAGATGTAAAACGATTGATGTCCTGCTTCCATTCTACGGGGATTATTCTATAATAGCTTGGGAGTGGAGCAAGTGATCCCTCGACTTTTCCCAGGTGATTAAACTAGGTAAGAGTGAGTTGGTACCCGATGCCGGACGAAAGTACGTCTTACACCTAGCCCTTCCGGGGGTCGGTTCTCCTTCCGTGAGGCATCCGGTCTGTGTATAAAGTAAATTATATTTACGTGAGTTAAAATTTAAGTTTTGTTGCTATTAAATTTGTGGGATAGAGTCTGTAATTATCTTTACCATTTCTTCGATAATGTCCAGAGCTTGATTGTTTTTAATTATTTCTGGTTTTCTTTTTTTAGGGTTATTTCCAACAATTTTAATTAATTGTTTTCGTTGGATTTCTGTTATTCTACATGATTCCAGATAATGATCAAAATTTATGGCTGCTTGTTGACATTTGCATGTATTCGTGTTGGACAGGTGAAACCTAAAAAAGTAATGAGGAAATCTCCCATGACCTGAGATTGCCTGAGATGTATAATAGTTACCTATAAAATTATCTGGGATTGTTCTGACATTTTTTATCCATTCATAGGTAAAGCTATTTTTTCCCTCATTTTGCCATACCTTGTTCCATCTGTCCTTCACCAATATATTGAGTTGTTTTTTAATAAATGGTTTGGTAGCCGGTAAATCAACGAACTCCCCTACTATACTAGCCTCTTTGGCAAACAAGTCCGCCGTGTCATTCCCTTTGTTGTTGTTATGTCCTTTGACAAATGATAAGGTTATTCTTTCCCGTGGTAATCCTAAAAGTTTTTTCTTTATTTTAACTATAAGTGGGTTATTGTTTTTGGGATTTCGTAGTGCTTGTAAGCACGAAAGGCTGTCTGTGAGGATTTGGAATGTATAACTAGTTTCCTTTGATTCTATGTATTCTATTGCTTTTGATAGTGCTATCGCTTCAGCCTCATAATTCGATGAATATTCTGGTAATTTGAACAATTTTGTTGTTAATGTTTCCCCTCTTGAATTATATGCAACATATGCTGCTCCTACTTTCTCTTCCATTTTGGAGCCGTCTGTATATATTTTTATGTCCACGTCTTGTTCTTTGTCTGTGAATGGAAAGGATAAGTTTGTAGACGGGTGAAATTCCCACATATCGTATTTTGATACCACCTCATTTTCCGTAAACACTTTATCTTTCCATAAGAAGTTTTTACCTTTTGCGAATATTTGATATGTTTCTATTTCCTTTTCTATTGTTAATGCTATTGGAGGGATGTTGGCTAATATCCAAACCTTGCGAATTAGGCTGATATCACAGCAGTTTCACCACAGCTAAGACAGCTTCTTTTGGCAACACACACAACACTTCGCTGCGTAACGTAAGATTCACCAGGCGTCGTAGCAAACAACGCGGAGAAAACAGCGCTCGCAGTGCTTCTTGTATTTTGCGCCAGGGCAGTGCTCCTTCAGTTGGTTTCCGCAGCTTGTGAGGCTCTAAGCGGCTTGCCATGCCTAACCAAGAAACAACAGGGAAGCGCAACGTTCCCTACCCTAACCACCTCGTCCGTGGAGCAAACATTCAAGCATCTTCGACAAAGATAAATTGTCAGTTTCTTATTCTTCCATAAAGGCAAACAGAAGTGGCGGAGAGATAACAAAAACCGAAATTTCGTGCAGCGGGTGAGCTAGCATTCACTCGACTCTAGAGCTGCTGTCGATGTAGGTTCAACGTATCTACAGAACAGTGACAAATGTACCGCGTGATGAAGACCCTTCCTTTCATCTCATAGCCGTTCCGATAAGGTTAGCGACTATTCGCTACACAACGACTACATGATGAGCGTGCTTACCTTTCATTCTCTTCGAAGCGGAAAAAATGTGGCCGTGCGGTCCCTCCCCGTGTTGATCCACCACAGAGCCGCGTAGAATGCCTTGTAGCCTTAATTCTTCCATTATTCATACATTGTTGGTACACTGGCCGATAGAGAAACAAAATCTTGCAGCGCACAGCAGAAGGCAAAGGCTCGCAAGTGTGTAGAGAGCGCCAGGAACAGACGAACAAAAATGGCAGCCGAAGCACTATAACCACGACAGCGCCATCCGTTGGCGCAACGAATGAAACGGCAGAACGTAATAACGCGAGCGAAAAAGAGAAAATGCGAGGAACCATACTTTTTTTTCTACACATGATTCCGTAACTCTACCTTAATTATTCGTAGGTTTCGAAGAAGGAGCCAAATGTGCAAAGCGTATTTAATTTCTTGCCTGGCTGCCAGAAACATGGCGACGCTGTTTGCCAGATACTGAATAGATACCATAGATGCTATAGATACTGTATATATACTATATAGATACTATAGATACTATAGCCCAGCAGCTGTCCGCCCAGTGGCTTCACTTTTTAGGCCGCCTTTTAGGTACTGTGCGCACAGCGCGGCCCCACTTCCAAAGTATAAACCCGCTTCGGCGGCTTTATGACCATGGCGTTTCGCTCGCCAAGCACAAGGTCGCGGATTCGAAGCGGCGGTCACGGTGGCTGCATATCAGTGGGGCGAAATGCAAAGACGATCATTTACTTGAATTTAGCTGAGCGCCAAAGAACCCCGGCTGTGTCGAAATAATTGAGGGGCTCTCCACTGCGACGTCTCTAGTTCTCCCCGTGTTGCTCGGCACGTTGCACCCCATGAATCTACTTTTTAATATGTCTCTAAGCGTTCCGCCGCTGTTCTGAAGAGGAAGCGGAATCGCGCATGTAAATAACTTCTTCGGCTGCGAACCCGTGGGCAGTTAACCGCAGGGAACGGCGACTAGGATGGGCAACATAAAAAGCCACCACGCAAATATGTGATACACAGGTTTTAACAAAGCATAATACTTGCCTAACATACTTGCTTATCGTATTCGCAGTAATTCGGCAATGGTACGTGCACTAGAGTGTAAGTAAACGTTAACCGTGGCAGCACCTCTCTCCCCACCCTTCCGTAGCTCCCTCCTCTGCCGTTATCACAGGCACGCCTCTGAGCAGCAGACCGCGTATGCGCAGGATAACGTGAGTGGACACCGCTTCATTCGGCGCTTTCCGTTGCGCGGGTTATGTCGTAATGTTGGGAAATCGTTGAGAGTGCCCGCGGTAACGTTACAGCTGCAATCAGTGGCACTCGGACGCGCAGAATGGCGTTCGATTACTCTTGAGATTGGGCAGAGCCAAAATTCTCATCCCGTGCATTTCACAAAAAAAAGGAGTGTTTCGCAAGCTACAAGAAAGCGGGAGTGGCAGAAACAAGGAATGAAAACAATGAAGAGAAAGGAAGACGGCACTCTGGCTTTCAGACTTAACGCCTCAATTCGCTGTAGTAAAATATGCTCAATGCATAAAAAAAATTACTGACGATTACGTTACTTCCTAATGCGAAATTTGAGCGCAGCAAATGCGAGCCTTTGTTTGCGTTTGGCCTCGGCCTCGGCCGCGCGAACGGTAGAGTCTTCTCTGCGATGGCGATGAGCTTCTGCTTCAGCCTCGCTTACTGCTGGTTGCTCTCGACGGCGGCGATGAGCCTCCGCTTCGGCGGCGCGAACGGCAGGGTCTTCTCGGCGGCGGCGATGAGCTTCTGCTTCAGCCTCGCTTACTGCTGGTTGCTCTCGACGGCGGCGATGAGCCTCCGCTTCGGCGGCGCGAACGGCAGGGTCTTCTCGGCGGCGGCGATGAGCTTCTGCTTCAGCCTCGCTTACTGCTGGTTGCTCTCGACGGCGGCGATGAGCCTCCGCTTCGGCGGCGCGAACGGCAGGGTCTTTTCGGCGGCGGCGATGAGCTTCTGCTTCAGCCTCGCTTACTGCTGGTTGCTCTCGACGGCGGCGATGAGCCTCCGCTTCGGCGGCGCGAACTGCAGGGTCTTTTCGGCGGCGGCGATGAGCTTCTGCTTCAGCCTCGCTTACTGCTGGTTGCTCTCGACGGCGGCGATGAGCCTCCGCTTCGGCGGTGCGAACGGCAGGGTTTTCTCGGCGGCGGCGATGAGCTTCTGCTTCAGCCTCGCTTACTGCTGGTTGCTCTCGACGGCGGCGATGAGCCTCCGCTTCGGCGGCGCGAACGGCAGGGTCTTCTCGGCGGCGGCGATGAGCTTCTGCTTCAGCCTCGCTTACTGCTGGTTGCTCTCGACGGCGGCGATGAGCCTCCGCTTCGGCGGCGCGAACTGCAGGGTCTTTTCGGCGGCGGCGATGAGCTTCTGCTTCAGCCTCGCTTACTGCTGGTTGCTCTCGACGGCGGCGATGAGCCTCCGCTTCGGCGGTGCGAACGGCAGGGTCTTCTCGGCGGCGGCGATGAGCTTCTGCTTCAGCCTCGCTTACTGCTGGTTGCTCTCGACGGCGGCGATGAGCCTCCGCTTCGGCGGCGCGAACGGCAGGGTCTTCTCGGCGGCGGCGATGAGCTTCTGCTTCAGCCTCGCTTACTGCTGGTTGCTCTCGACGGCGGCGATGAGCCTCCGCTTCGGCGGTGCGAACGGCAGGGTCTTCTCGGCGGCGGCGATGAGCTTCTGCTTCAGCCTCGCTTACTGCTGGTTGCTCTCGACGGCGGCGATGAGCCTCCGCTTCGGCGGCGCGAACTGCAGGGTCTTTTCGGCGGCGGCGATGAGCTTCTGCTTCAGCCTCGCTTACTGCTGGTTGCTCTCGACGGCGGCGATGAGCCTCCGCTTCGGCGGTGCGAACGGCAGGGTCTTCTCGGCGGCGGCGATGAGCTTCTGCTTCAGCCTCGCTTACTGCTGGTTGCTCTCGACGGCGGCGATGAGCCTCCGCTTCGGCGGCGCGAACGGCAGGGTCTTCTCGGCGGCGGCGATGAGCTTCTGCTTCAGCCTCGCTTACTGCTGGTTGCTCTCGACGGCGGCGATGAGCCTCCGCTTCGGCGGCGCGAACGGCAGGGTCTTCTCGGCGGCGGCGATGAGCTTCTGCTTCAGCCTCGCTTACTGCTGGTTGCTCTCGACGGCGGCGATGAGCCTCCGCTTCGGCGGCGCGAACTGCAGGGTCTTTTCGGCGGCGGCGATGAGCTTCTGCTTCAGCCTCGCTTACTGCTGGTTGCTCTCGACGGCGGCGATGAGCCTCCGCTTCGGCGGTGCGAACGGCAGGGTCTTCTCGGCGGCGGCGATGAGCTTCTGCTTCAGCCTCGCTTACTGCTGGTTGCTCTCGACGGCGGCGATGAGCCTCCGCTTCGGCGGTGCGAACGGCAGGGTCTTCTCGGCGGCGGCGATGAGCTTCTGCTTCAGCCTCGCTTACTGCTGGTTGCTCTCGACGGCGGCGATGAGCCTCCGCTTCGGCGGCGCGAACGGCAGGGTCTTCTCGGCGGTGGCGATGAGCTTCTGCTTCAGCCTCGCTTACTGCTGGTTGCTCTCGACGGCGGCGATGAGCCTCCGCTTCGGCGGCGCGAACTGCAGGGTCTTTTCGGCGGCGGCGATGAGCTTCTGCTTCAGCCTCGCTTACTGCTGGTTGCTCTCGACGGCGGCGATGAGCCTCCGCTTCGGCGGCGCGAACGGCCGGGTCTTCTCGGCGGCGGCGATGAGCTTCTGCTTCAGCCTCGCTTACTGCTGGTTGCTCTCGACGGCGGCGATGAGCCTCCGCTTCGGCGGTGCGAACGGCAGGGTCTTCTCGGCGGCGGCGATGAGCTTCTGCTTCAGCCTCGCTTACTGCTGGTTGCTCTCGACGGCGGCGATGAGCCTCCGCTTCGGCGGCGCGAACTGCAGGGTCTTTTCGGCGGCGGCGATGAGCTTCTGCTTCAGCCTCGCTTACTGCTGGTTGCTCTCGACGGCGGCGATGAGCCTCCGCTTCGGCGGTGCGAACGGCAGGGTCTTCTCGGCGGCGGCGATGAGCTTCTGCTTCAGCCTCGCTTACTGCTGGTTGCTCTCGACGGCGGCGATGAGCCTCCGCTTCGGCGGCGCGAACGGCAGGGTCTTCTCGGCGGCGGCGATGAGCTTCTGCTTCAGCCTCGCTTACTGCTGGTTGCTCTCGACGGCGGCGATGAGCCTCCGCTTCGGCGGTGCGAACGGCAGGGTCTTCTCGGCGGCGGCGATGAGCTTCTGCTTCAGCCTCGCTTACTGCTGGTTGCTCTCGACGGCGGCGATGAGCCTCCGCTTCGGCGGCGCGAACGGCAGAGTCTTCTCGGCGGCGGCGATGAGCTTCTGCTTCAGCCTCGCTTACTGCTGGTTGCTCTCGACGGCGGCGATGAGCCTCCGCTTCGGCGGCGCGAACGGCAGGGTCTTCTCGGCGGCGGCGATGAGCTTCTGCTTCAGCCTCGCTTACTGCTGGTTGCTCTCGACGGCGGCGATGAGCCTCCGCTTCGGCGGCGCGAACTGCAGGGTCTTTTCGGCGGCGGCGATGAGCTTCTGCTTCAGCCTCGCTTACTGCTGGTTGCTCTCGACGGCGGCGATGAGCCTCCGCTTCGGCGGTGCGAACGGCAGGGTCTTCTCGGCGGCGGCGATGAGCTTCTGCTTCAGCCTCGCTTACTGCTGGTTGCTCTCGACGGCGGCGATGAGCCTCCGCTTCGGCGGCGCGAACGGCAGGGTCTTCTCGGCGGCGGCGATGAGCTTCTGCTTCAGCCTCGCTTACTGCTGGTTGCTCTCGACGGCGGCGATGAGCCTCCGCTTCGGCGGCGCGAACTGCAGGGTCTTTTCGGCGGCGGCGATGAGCTTCTGCTTCAGCCTCGCTTACTGCTGGTTGCTCTCGACGGCGGCGATGAGCCTCCGCTTCGGCGGCGCGAACGGCAGGGTCTTCTCGGCGGCGGCGATGAGCTTCTGCTTCAGCCTCGCTTACTGCTGGTTGCTCTCGACGGCGGCGATGAGCCTCCGCTTCGGCGGCGCGAACGGCAGGGTCTTCTCGGCGGCGGCGATGAGCTTCTGCTTCAGCCTCGCTTACTGCTGGTTGCTCTTGACGGCGGCGATGAGCCTCCGCTTCGGCGGCGCGAACTGCAGGGTCTTTTCGGCGGCGGCGATGAGCTTCTGCTTCAGCCTCGCTTACTGCTGGTTGCTCTCGACGGCGGCGATGAGCCTCCGCTTCGGCGGTGCGAACGGCAGGGCCTTCTCGGCGGCGGCGATGAGCTTCTGCTTCAGCCTCGCTTACTGCTGGTTGCTCTCGACGGCGGCGATGAGCCTCCGCTTCGGCGGCGCGAACTGCAGGGTCTTTTCGGCGGCGGCGATGAGCTTCTGCTTCAGCCTCGCTTACTGCTGGTTGCTCTCGACGGCGGCGATGAGCCTCCGCTTCGGCGGTGCGAACGGCAGGGTCTTCTCGGCGGCGGCGATGAGCTTCTGCTTCAGCCTCGCTTACTGCTGGTTGCTCTCGACGGCGGCGATGAGCCTCCGCTTCGGCGGCGCGAACGGCAGGGTCTTCTCGGCGGCGGCGATGAGCTTCTGCTTCAGCCTCGCTTACTGCTGGTTGCTCTCGACGGCGGCGATGAGCCTCCGCTTCGGCGGCGCGAACTGCAGGGTCTTTTCGGCGGCGGCGATGAGCTTCTGCTTCAGCCTCGCTTACTGCTGGTTGCTCTCGACGGCGGCGATGAGCCTCCGCTTCGGCGGCGCGAACGGCAGGGTCTTCTCGGCGGCGGCGATGAGCTTCTGCTTCAGCCTCGCTTACTGCTGGTTGCTCTCGACGGCGGCGATGAGCCTCCGCTTCGGCGGCGCGAACGGCAGGGTCTTCTCGGCGGCGGCGATGAGCTTCTGCTTCAGCCTCGCTTACTGCTGGTTGCTCTCGACGGCGGCGATGAGCCTCCGCTTCGGCGGCGCGAACTGCAGGGTCTTCTCGGCGGCGGCGATGAGCTTCTGCTTCAGCCTCGCTTACTGCTGGTTGCTCTCGACGGCGGCGATGAGCCTCCGCTTCGGCGGTGCGAACGGCAGGGTCTTCTCGGCGGCGGCGATGAGCTTCTGCTTCAGCCTCGCTTACTGCTGGTTGCTCTCGACGGCGGCGCGAACGGCAGGGTCTTCTCGGCGGCGGCGATGAGCTTCTGCTTCAGCCTCGCTTACTGCTGGTTGCTCTCGACGGCGGCGATGAGCCTCCGCTTCGGCGGCGCGAACGGCAGGGTCTTCTCGGCGGCGGCGATGAGCTTCTGCTTCAGCCTCGCTTACTGCTGGTTGCTCTCGACGGCGGCGATGAGCCTCCGCTTCGGCGGCGCGAACTGCAGGGTCTTTTCGGCGGCGGCGATGAGCTTCTGCTTCAGCCTCGCTTACTGCTGGTTGCTCTCGACGGCGGCGATGAGCCTCCGCTTCGGCGGTGCGAACGGCAGGGTCTTCTCGGCGGCGGCGATGAGCTTCTGCTTCAGCCTCGCTTACTGCTGGTTGCTCTCGACGGCGGCGATGAGCCTCCGCTTCGGCGGCGCGAACTGCAGAGTCTTCTCGGCGGCGGCGATGAGCTTCTGCTTCAGCCTCGCTTACTGCTGGTTGCTCTCGACGGCGGCGATGAGCCTCCGCTTCGGCGGCGCGAACTGCAGAGTCTTCTCGGCGGCGGCGATGAGCTTCTGCTTCAGCCTCGCTTACTGCTGGTTGCTCTCGACGGCGGCGATGAGCCTCCGCTTCGGCGGCGCGAACTGCAGAGTCTTCTCGGCGGCGGCGATGAGCTTCTGCTTCAGCCTCGCTTACTGCTGGTTGCTCTCGACGGCGGCGATGAGCCTCCGCTTCGGCGGCGCGAACTGCAGAGTCTTCTCGGCGGCGGCGATGAGCTTCTGCTTCAGCCTCGCTTACTGCTGGTTGCTCTCGACGGCGGCGATGAGCCTCCGCTTCGGCGGCGCGAACGGCAGGGTCTTCTCGGCGGCGGCGCTTAGCCTCTGCTTCGGCGACGCGTACTCCGGGATCATCTCGACGGCGGCGACGGTAAGCTTCTGCTTCGGCGGCACGCACCTCTGGATTCTGACGGCGACGGCGCTGGGCCTCTGCTCTGGCAGCTCGTTTAGCAGCAACAGCAGCAGCAGCAGACGGAGGACTTCCATCGGTCGTCTCGCTCATGGCTCAGAAAGAACTGGCAGATAAATTCGCAGTGGCGAACGGCAGCGGCAATTTCGGCTCGGGCGGTGCACATATACAGATCCGCCGCCACCGATCTGGCTCTCTGATTGCCACCGCACAGGGGTTGCATTGGAGGAGGAGCGAAGAAAGGAATTAAGTTCGAGCCGGCGCTTTGACAACCGGAGACTCGCAGGAAGAGGGGGGAGGGGGGCGGCGTGTACACCCAGCGGCAAACGATGGGGGCAGAAGCGCGCGCAGCAAGCGGACAACACGATAAAGGGAGGAGGGAAGAGATAGCAGCGACTGACTGATGCCGCTGACGCCGATAGTGAGTCAACCCCAGCTGCGGAGTTGGTTTCAGGGACAACGCCGCCGATGCCGACACAAACAATATGATACCCTCGCTTCCGCAGCGCTAAGAACCAGGTCTAGCCGTGGGAAGGTGGTCACGTATTCGTCGACGTGCCGGGGCCTACGTGAAATAACCGGCGCGTCGGCAACTGAAGAGCACCCTATCCGCCACACAAGAACAGGGGGGGGGGGGACCCTTTCCTCCTCTTTCTGCATGGCGGCGACGGTGTTCTATGCAGTCACGTTATCTTGACTCTCTAGCGGCGTCAGCGGCATCCAGCGGTATCAGTCGGTCGCTGCTAGCGCTGGGGGGATGAAAGGGGGGCGGAGCTGGTTACGAGGCCGACGACAACGCCGACGACGACGCGAAACCCAGGAACGGACGCCAAAGAGCTGCGCTCTAAAAACGCCGCTGCAGCGATCCGTGCTTCATGTATGCATGTACTGCTGATGGCAATCTCGAGATGTCCAAGTGCCATCCTCTGCAGAAATACGCCGGTGGATTTGACTACTCTCTAGCAATTGGACGAGGGTAATAACGCAGTAGCCTAGCGTCAGTGGCCTCAATGCCTCAAGAATTCCACTGCGTACCCTACGGAGGTGTCGATTTATTGAGCATCAAGGGGAAGGCATTCATCTTCCTACACCACTTGGAACAGTTACAACTCTCAACTCGCTTGGTAACGTGCGCGTAACGTGTTCCGGTAAAGTCCTAGTTGCTCAAGTGGATCCACGGGTTGGCTAGCATATCCGACTAAAGCATTGTTCGCCACTTCATCATTGTCATTTTAATCCTTATCATAGTCATTCATACTTTGCCACCGCCGGTCAATATCATGCCGGCTAATCGCGCACGTACCTCCTAGACTAGGCCATTCCTTTAAAAGTGCAGCATGTCTACGCGCGGACTAAGAATTTTTTTTTTACTTGCCGCTTCTTGTTGCTATCAGACATTGGCATGAGCACCCAGAAGATCGTGTATTTCTAATCAACGATGATATATTAGTTAGCTACTTATGAATATTCTCGTGATGTTATTGCTTTATCAACGATGATATATTTGTTAGCAACTTACGAATGTTCTCGTGATGTTAGTGCTATTGTATTTATTTATTTTCTGATTCTAATACTTTTTTTGATTCAGTGTAATTGCGACAGGTTATCTATTTCTCCTTCCTGCAGTTTTAAGAGTAACTAGCCCCTCTTTGCTTCAGTTTGTCTATTGCCTTTTACCTGCGAAGTGCTGTGCCTTTCAACACGTTATTTTGGTATTGTAAGTGTCGCTCTGCTGTTTTACATTAATTGCAACTTGTATGAGAGCCTACACTGGCTTTGCTTGCATGCTGTTACGAACGGCCGGCAAGGGTACCGACATACAAAATTTTCCCAGCCAGCCGCAGCTGCGAGGGTGGCGAGCTTCCCAGAAGCGACCATGGAAGCCTTCCCCACCTGCCCCGGCGACTCGTTTTGTAGGGACGACGGTGTGCTACATCAACTCGCCCTCGAATCCGCTATGACTAAACGCAGTCGGCGAGCCAAGTATTGTTTGTGGAATCGCCACCGCCTTAAACAGTTCTTAAAAAATTTTTAGAGATAAGCTGGCCTTAAGTTTACACCTCCGCAACTCAGTAGCGAAAAAAAACACGCTAATTCCGTAAACTGCGCATAATAACATATCTATAGTCGACAGACTTGCTGCATTTAAACCTCCCTGAACTGTATCGCTACTTTGAGGGTAGGACTTTTGCAAAACCACTGTAAACATCACTAATAATTTTATCTAAATTGCAAATACGTCCATCACATTTGTCCGCTTGAGATACTTTATCAGGTGCAGTTTACATAACTCCAAAGTCTGTTTTTCGTGCGGTTTCGTGCTCCTATAGTTTGGAAACATCCACTTTTGGCAGCCTTCGTGAAAACTTCCACAACGTGAATTAAAATTATGCTTACTAGAGCTGATAGAATTTAACTTTACCCAAACGCGACAACTGCTCTAGTGAAAACTAAATACACTATACTAATTGGCGACTTTAATGCCAAGGTAGGCGAGAAGCAGGCTGGAGACAAGGCAGTGGGGGAATATGGCATAGGCACTAGGAATAGCAGGGGAGAGTTATTAGTAGAGTTTGCGGAACAGAATACTATGAGGATAATGAATACCTTCTTCCGCAAGCGGGATAGCCGAAAGTGGACGTGGAAGAGCCTGAACGGCGAGACTGGAAATGAAATAGACTTCATACTCTGCGCTAACCCTGGCATCATACAAGATGTGGACGTGCTCAGCAAGGTGCGCTGCAGTGACCACAGGATGGCAAGAACTCGAATTAGCCTAGACCTGAGGAGGGAACGGAAGAAACTGGTACATAAGAAGCCGATCAATGAGTTAGCCGTAAGAGGGAAAATAGAGGAATTCCAGATCAAGCTACAGAACAGGTATTCGGCTTTAACTCAGGAAGAGGACCTTAATGTTGAAGCAATGAATGACAATCTTGTGGGCATTATTAAGGAGTGTGCAATGGAAGTCGGTGGTAACTTCGTTAGGCAGGACACCAGTAAACTATCGCAGGAGACGAAAGATCTGATCAAGAAACGCCAATGTATGAAAGCCTCTAACCCTACAGCTAGAATAGAACTGGCAGAACTTTCGAAGTTAATCAACAAGCGTAAGACAGCTGACATAAGGAAGTATAATATGGATAGAATTGAACATGCCCTCAGGAACGGAGGAAGCCTAAAAACAGTGAAGAAGAAACTAGGAATTGGCAAGAATCAGATGTATGCGTTAAGAGACAAAGCCGGCAATATCATTACTAATATGGATGAAATAGTTCAAGTGGCTGAGGAGTTCTATAGAGATTTATACAGTACCAGTGGCACCCACGACGATAATGGAAGAGAAAATAGTCTAGAGGAATTCGAAATTCCACAGGTAACGCCGGAAGAAGTAATGAAAGCCTTGGGAGATATGCAAAGGGGGAAGGCAGTTGGGGAGGATCAGGTAACAGCAGATCTGTTGAAGGATGGTGGACAAATTGTTCTAGAAGAACTAGCCACCCTGTATACGCAATGTCTCATAACGTCGAGCGTATCGGAATCTTGGAAAAACGCTTACATAATCCTAATCCATAAGAAAGGGGACGCCAAAGACTTGAAATTTATAGACCGATCAGCTTACTGTCCGTTGCCTGCAAACTATTTGCTAAGGTAATCGCAAATAGAATCAGGAACACCTTAGACTTCTGTCAAGCAAAGGACCAGGCAGGATTCCGTAAAAGCTACTCAACAATAGATCATATCCACACTATCAATCAGGTGATAGAGAAATGTGCGGAATATAACCAACCCTTATATATAGCTGTCATTGATTACGAGAAAGCGTTTGCTTCTGTCGAAACCTCAGCAGTCATGGAGGCATTGCGGAATCAGGGTGTAGACGAGCCGTATGTAAAAATACTGAAAGATATCTATAGCGTATCCACAGCCACCGTAGTCCTCCATAAAGAAAGCAACAAAATGCCAATAAAGAAAGGCGTCAGGCAGGGAGATAAGATCTCTCCAATGCTATTCACAGCCTGTTTACAGGAGGTATTCAGAGACCTGGATTGGGAAGAATTGGGGATAAAAGTTAATGGAGAATACCTTAGTAACTTGAGATTTGCTGATGATATTGCCTTGCTTAGTAACTCAGGGGACCAACTGCAATGCATGCTCACTGACCTGGAAAGGCAAAGCAGAAGAGTGGGTCTAAAAATTAATCTGCAGAAAACTTAAGTAATGCTTAACAGTCTCGGAAGAGAGCAGCAATTTACAATAGGCAGCGAGGCACTGGAAGTTGTAAGGGAATACATCTACTTAGGGCAGGTAGTGACTGCGGATCCGGATCATGAGACGGAAATAATCAGAAGAATAAGAATGGGCTGGGGTGCGTTTGGCAGGCATTCTCAGATCATGAACAGCAGGTTGCCATTATTCCTCAAGAGAAAAGTGTATAATAGCTGTGTCTTACCAGTGCTCACCTACGGGGCAGAAACCTGGAGGCTTACGAAAAGGGTTCTACTCAAATTGAGGACGACGCAACGAGCTATGGAAAGAAGAATGGTAGGTGTAACGTTAAGGGATAAGAAAAGAGCAGATTGGGTGAGGGAACAAACGCGAGTTAATGGCATCTTAGTTGAAATCAAGAAGAAGAAATGGGCATGGGCAGGACATGTAATGAGGAGGGAAGATAACCGATGGTCATTAAGGGTTACGGACTGGATTCCAAGGGAAGGGAAGCGCAGCAGTGGGCGGCAGAAAGTTAGGTGGAGGCATGGCCACAATTAGTACATGACCGGGCTTGTTGGAGAAATATGGGAGAGGCCTTTGCCCTGCAGTGGGCGTAACCAGGCTGATGATGATGATGATGAAACGCGACAAATCTCATGCAAATCAATTCAGTGTCTTTCTCGGAAGGCCTTTTTGCATTTGACATCAATGTGGATAGAAAAATTTGGGTTGGTCCTAGGCTAAACCTTCCTATTAAGGTTTAGTAATCTAATATCATCTCGAATCCTGAATAAGCCACGACTAGACGCCTCGTTGAGGCACGACGTGGTGTCGAAGACGACGGGAAAATGACGACTGTTTACTTACGGTGCACCACAAACAACTCACCGTATACACGTGCAAGCAGACGGCAGATCTGCTTATTACTCGCAAACCTTAAGCGACGAACGATCTTCTGTAAACGCGAAGGACATAGAAGACCGAATAAACGGCGAGCTGAGTTCGGCGGTTGGTGCTTAGCTATATCCATCGGTCGGCATGCCAAGAATAGGAGAGCGGCCGATTAACATCGGTGCGCATGGCGGTTGCAGAAGGACGGTTACGACGGGTCCCGACCACGACGAAGGATGCCAGACGTGCTCGGAATGAACACAATGCGAGTGGTCCGGAGCCATGCCGGTGCCCGGAGAAAGGCGGCCGTATTTGTTTTCACTACGACGGAGCTGCCCATACCTTTCGTCGAAGACGGTATTAGTGCGTATACAAGATTTGCCCTTTCTTTAGCGGTGATGTAGAAGGAAGAGGTTTAGTGACGTTTGAGCCTCGGCTGTATAGCGGCCGCGAGCGTAGCCTATGCGCTCGTCGACTCGGATAGATGTGGTGTGGTCGCGCGGCCGTTTTGTTAAGCAGTACTGTAAACAACAGGGAGCAGACCGTGGTACAGCATATAGCCAGAGACAAACATGAATTCTCCCTTCACTCAGAAAGTATTGGTTTACGCGGCCCGAGTTGGGGGATGTGCTAGGGGTGAGGGGGAGGGGTGATAATTAACGCAGAGTGAGCGAATAACGAAACAGAGGTAGGAGACTTCCACGAACACGGGTGGCTGGAGAAGGGCATGCATCCTTTCCGTGGTTCCTGGGGCGTTTCGCAAAGCCCTTCGATTAGATGAGCCGTTCCAGAAGGAGCCGGATTCCAGCTAGGCATAGCCAGAAGGAAGCTGTTGGATCTCTGTAAGCGTTTCCGAGGTGGCGGAGAATTTTACGTTTAGTCGACTTAACTTAAGCGCTTGTGCCTTCCGTTTTAGTGTGTCGCTTCCGTCAGCTTTTTTTATTTCGTAACCTTGCTTGCACGTTGAGCTAGTTCTGAGCGAGTCCTCACTCATGGCACTGTATGGATGTGGACACCGGGCTGAGCCTTTTACATTTAAACAACGGCTAAAAATCTGGCATATCGTCTCGTCACAGGGGGTTTGTGCTCATCGATTTGGCCACTGTTCCACGGCTCTAAACAACTTTGCGAGTGGTGCCAAATGCACTCGGCAGACGTAGACTTGTTTCAGTAGACCTTAAGGCCGGTCACCAAACCATTATCATGCATGGGTGAAGCACATGTATGGTCACGTGTACAATGTATGTAACACATACTCGTATGGAAACGTAAATGAAGCTAAGTATTAATGAGAATGTTATCGCAATCCCGAAATCAGCCAATATCTGCTGGTACGTCCAGCTGCTTGCGATGACGCTGCATGACAACATTGTGGAAGCGAGGGCGAGTGATTTCTCGCTGTTTTTGACACCAGATTGCAAATTTCCTACTGCGCGCAGTGCAGTAATACTTGGCTCCAATGCTCATAGGAGCCACTTTTACAGATCGCCAACATTTTCTTGCTATGTTCAAAAAGCGCTTCAGGGCCCCTTCAATGAACCAACCAACCAACGACCAACCTTGTTTCGAATTAGAGCGGCCCTGAAAACGATTATCGATTACTTCGCTTTAACAGCCACGTACCTGATAACGTGCCTAACATTTTAGCCGTGCGACTATCCGAGGCGGCGTAACTAAACGTGATCCCTCGTCAGCAAGTGAGTACTTCCCCCGCACCTCCGAAACGCCGGACGCCGCTCTGCTTCAATGCTTGGCGAGACGTGAGACGCTGTTCATTCTATCTCTATTGTCCTGCGTTCCAGCGTTGCTTAGCTGCCGAAAATGTTTACCTGATGCGCGACCTACCCCACCTCTTGCTTGACATTTCTAGGCAGAACTTAGACTAACGTCGCCATCGCCTTCGTCACGCGTATTTATATAACCGATGGCAAAAGGAGGCAGCGCGAAGCCTCTTTTGCGCAGCCTGTCGAGGACGTCTTCCGGCAGTGACGTCACGAAAGGCAAACATTCGTGCCTCCTCGCGTTCCCCCGGCTCAGCGACGCTCGCTTCGGCATTGTCGAAACGTTAACCTCCCTCGTGCGGGTTCCGCTCAGAGTGTACACAGACACCACTGCGTATACGAGTCCACGCCCTGCTATCCCGCCGCTTCTAATGCCGTCATTACGGCGCAGGCAGGAGGGGATTAGGCTAAGCGAGGCGATAATCCCGCAGCCGCAGCGGGATGTCGCCGGGAGCGTCTGCGGCGTGGCGGAAGCTCCCGCGTTGTTTAACGAACGGATTATCAGGAGCCGCCGTCGGCTGACAGGGACGCAGGCCCACGCGGCGAGATATCGCTGTCGAGACCACGTGAGCGACGAGGGAGCGAGAGAGAGAGAAAAAGAGAGAGAGAGAGATGGAGGGAGGGAGGGAGGGAGGGAGGAATAACAAAGGGGAGACCGTGTTGCCCGGGGGCCCAATACCCACTGCCGCGGTGGACAGGAAGGACAGCTGCGACGTTTCGGCTGTGGAGAGCGCGCGACGTGGTCGTGACACATGTCAAGCGAATACACGAGTTGCCTGCCGTGTCGTGGTCGGGAGACGTCAGATCTGCCCCGCTTTCCTTTTCTTTTTCTTTTCTGTTTGTCGTATGTTGAATGATCCGCAACGTTTTTCTGTACGTCACGATTTCACGTTAGAAGGGCACTCATCTACACCATAGAATAGTATCATACGATGATATGAGTTTATGCGGGAGCATACTGATTCTTATGCATGAGTTTGTATGAGACGGAGCAGTCGTGTAGCAAAAGTCAACAGGAAGAACAGTTTCTGCAGTCGTCGCAAGATATGTGTCATTAGGATCCACTGGCAGGAAGACGCGACATACAGTAACGTGCACTGTCTTCGATTGCGCTGTGTTATGCAAAAGAGGCAACTTGAAATGAACTTTGAAACTGAACGAGAACACGCGCACTGCACTAAACTAGAACTAGGCTCACACAATTGCTAGTCCGCACTCTGTGTGGCGTGTTCGCGTTCAGTTCAAATTTGTTCCTTTGCGTAACAGCGCGTAATTGAAAACAAGACTTGTAGACAGTAAACATGAAGTCCTGACATAAATAAATGAAGAGTCATGAAAGCGTAAACCCACTAAACTAAAGCAACAAGGATAGGAGGCTGGAAAGCAGACGATAAATTTCTACGACACCACTTCTGTTTCTATGATAATAAAATTGAATAATATACACGCACGGTAGTCAGTGAGCGTGTTTCACACATCGCGGTTTCGGTAGCGGAAAACGACGTTGCCTTTTCTGACGTCGTTCTTTTTTTTTTTTTTTGTAAATGCAAAGACCAAGAAACTGCGCATATTTCTCCGGTGTCGGCTTCTCATCTTATGGGTTCGTTACGATTGCAAATTTCTTGAGAGAATCCGCGTTTCTTGATTGATCATATTCCGCTCCGAACACCATGCCGCAATGCAGCGTTCGCCTTCTTTTCGTGCTCGTCCTGCTCAGGGCTGTTTAAATCAGAATATGCAAAATCGAGCGTTACAAGCTGGATCTAATCTGTATTAGAAGAGGTACCCGTGAAAGCGTTTCTTGCTTCTACTTAAGGAAGTAGTCATTGCTCTCAATCCAAATCAGTTGATATATTGAAGGCACAAAGCGCTAACTCATCTAAACCTTTTCCTAGAATGAGAGAAAAAGCTAACAATCCAGTCAAGAACGCAAAAGCTCCAGCTCAAAAAAAAACTTGTTCGCCAAAGAGGACAGACTGTACAGCATGCCGCGAATTTGTGTAGCATGCTGTGCACCAGTTAAAGGCGATTGAACTTTGCGTCGAAGCAGCTTTGCATGTATATTTTGAAATCTTTTTTGTGTTGATGTTGTGTGCGTTGTTGTGTAGAGGAATGTAGCTACCGAGAGAGAGAAAGAGAGAGAGATGGCTCTTTATTAGAAAAACAGAGAATTTTGCCGGCGCGTATATTGACACGTCTACTTGTCTTAATCGGGCGACAAGTTTTGCCACCTAACAAATGTTATCGCACAGCGCGGTACGCGCCTGCATGTATCCGAAGTTTCTGGAAAGTTATCGATGCTTCTATCCGCTGTCTGTTGTCGCCGAACCTTGTGTTATCTGATTTCATCGCTTGACACGAATGGTGTAGAACATTTTAGAAGGTATGCGGGTTCCAACGTTTAGTCTGGAACGTTCGATGATTGCTGTATAAAAGCCGACCCGCTTGACCCGCTGATCAGATTTTCGACGATCGCCGACTGTGTTCACCGCTATCGTTGTGCTTTAAGTGTAGCCTGTTTTGTGGGCACAGGTTCGCCCAATAAAAGCTAGTTTTGTGTTTCACAGTACTGCTACTGTGTTCTTTGACGTCACGACCACGTGACATCTGGTGGAGGTGCTTTACGTTCATGTACCGGACGCCCCCGACAAGCCGTAATTCAAGCCCACACCGCAAAGACAACACCAGCGCCGTCCTGGAACATCGAGCAAGCCGCCGTCTTCAACAGCTGCCCCCGGAGCACGGACTTTTACCTGATACCAAGAAGATTGTGTCCAAGGCAACTCCAATGGCAGCCCCAGCGCCCCCCATCGTGCTGCAGCAGCCCAGGGAACCACTGGCGTTCCGCAGTTGTACATTTGAGGACCCGGAAAGCTGGCTGGAAGCGTATGAGAGGGTCGCTAAGTTTAACAGCTGGGCAAACGAGGACAGGCTGCGACATGTTTATTTCGCATTGGAGGATGCCGCCAGGACGTGGTTCGAGAATCGCGAAGCCACCTTGACGACGTGGGACCTGTTCCGAAGCGCCTTTCTGCAAACATTTACAAGCGTCGTGCGAAAAGAGCGAGCCCAAGCTCTACTGGAGACTAGAGCGCAGCTGCCGAATGAGACGATGGCTATTTTCACTGAGGAAATGAACCGTCTGTTCCGCCACGCAGACCCGGAAATGTCCGAGGAGAAGAAAGTGCGCCTGCTGATGCGTGGTGTAAAGGAGGAACTTTTCGGCGCAATGATACGAAGCCCACCGACGACCGTAGAAGAGTTCCTTCGCGAGGCCACCAGCATTGAGAAGACACTCGAAATGCGGAACCGGCAATTCAACCACCGCACGAGCTCGACAAACTACGCCGGAGTTCACTCACTGGCCACCGACGACCTGCGCGAGACCATCAGGGCAGTAGTACGAGAGGAGCTTCAAAGGATCTTCCCTTCATCGCAACCTCAAGTGGCCACAGTCGCCGAAATTGTCAAAGATGAGGTTCAGCGGTCGCTTAGAGTTCCGGAGGTGCAACCTCAATTACAGCAACCCCAGCCCGAAGCAATGACTTACGCCGCCGTCGTGCGCCGTCAAGGTCCTCCTCCGCGACCGCGCCAGGGCCCTGCAACGCCGCAATTCCGTCGACCACCGCCGCCGCCGCCAGCACGCCCACCCGTCGCCCAGCGCAGCTACCCTAGAAAGACAGACATTTGGCGAGCCCCCGACCACCGCCCGCTCTGCTATCACTGCGGAGAAGCCGGCCATGTGTATCGCCGATGCCCTTACCGCGACTTGGGACTGAGAGGGTTCGCCGTCAACGCGCCGCGTCCACAGCTTAGAGAGCGCCCACGTGACATCGCCGACTACCTCGCCGCTACTCAATGCAGCCCTCGACGACCGTCCCGTTCGCCGTCACCAGGCCGCTACCTGTCGCCGCGGCGCCGACCATACAGCGGCCCAGCGCGGGGCCGCTCTGCGAGTCCATATCCGGAAAACTAAAAGCAGCAACCGATGGAGGTGCGGTTGCTCTTCGTCGAACTGACGAAGATCCTCCGCCGCCGACGAAGACGACGAAGAAACCTTCTCGATGACCTGATGACGACACGCCGCCGTTCCGAAGAAGTCGGGAAGCCAAGACTACACCGACGAAAGACGACTTGACGACGCGACGTTCCAGCTGCAGTTCAACACGACGCAGCCGTGATCCGACGCCAAGACCAAACTGCAACGCCAGACAAAGAACCACCGACCTCGACGTGCTTCTCGACGGCCACGCAGTCACTGCCTTAGTCGACACAGGGGCCGATTACTCCGTAATGAGGGGACACATCGCCGCCCAGTTGAAGAAGGTTAAGACTGCATGGGAGGGTCCCCAAATTCGGACTGCTGGAGGACACCTCATTACGCCAACTGGAATCTGCACGGCAAGAATTACCGTTCATGACCGGACTTACCCTGCCACCTTCCTTATCCTGCAAGAGTGTTCGCGAGACGTCATTCTCGGCATGGACTTTCTGAACCAACACGGCGCAATCATTGACCTGAAGTCGAAGTCCATAACGCTGTAGGAAGATCGAGCGATACCACTGCAGAACTCTAGCAGTCACCGTGCCTTAAGTGTGCTCGAAAGTCAAGTCAGCATCCCGCCTCGCTCAAGCATTGTCATTTCAGTAGGCACCAAAACGCCTGCCGACGTAGAAGGCGTCATCGAGGGTGACCAACGTCTACTGCTAGACCGTGAAATTTGCGTCGCAAGAGGGATCGCTCGACTGCATGGAGGGAAAAATGAAGTGTTGCTGACAAACTTCAGCCAGGAGTTCAAGCACATCAACAAGGGCACGACGATCGCGTACATCGAGGAAATTCTGGAAACCAGTAATGCAATTGTCCTCTCGGATTCCGCCGCATCTTCCCCGACGACCATGGTTCCCGAACCAGACTACGACATTAATCCAAGTCTTCCCATGATTAAGCAACAGCAGCTCAAAAGTCTGCTTCAACGATACAAAGGCTGCTTTTCGACGTCTTCGAGGATTCGACAAACACCAGTCGCCAAGCATCGCATAATAACCGAGGAAAGCGCTCGACCACTCCGCCAGAGCCCTTACCGAGTTTCGCCGCGAGAACGTGAAGCTATAAGACAACAAGTCGACGAAATGCTGCGCGACGACATCATCCAGCCGTCGAAAAGCCCGTGGGCATCCCCTGTTGTCTTGGTGAAGAAAAAGGACGGCACCTTACGTTTCTGCGTCGATTACCGTCGATTGAACAAAATCACAAAGAAGGATGTATACCCCCTACCACGGATAGATGACGCATTAGATCGGCTCTGCAACGGAAAATACTTCTCGTCGATAGATCTCAAGTCTGGCTACTGGCAAATAGAAGTCGACGAGAAAGATCGCGAAAAGACCGCCTTCATCACGCCAGACGGCCTCTACGAGTTCAAGGTCATGCCATTCGGACTCTGCTCGGCGCCTGCAACATTCCAGCGCGTCATGGACACGGTGTTAGCAGGATTGAAGTGGCAGACCTGTCTTGTTTACTTGGATGACGTCGTCGTCTTCGCCGAAAAATTCGACGATCACCTTAGGCGGCTTGCGAAAGTACTAGAGGCCATCAAGTCATCAGGGCTCACTCTGAAGCCAGAAAAGTGCCGCTTCGCTTACGATGAGCTTCTGTTCCTAGGCCATGTCATCAGCAAGTCTGGAGTTCACCTCGACCCGCAGAAGACAGCTGCCATTGCAAAGTTCCCGCAGCCCATCGACAAGAAGGCAGTACGTAGATTTCTTGGCATGCGTGCCTACTACAGGCGATTTGTCAAGGACTTTTCACGTATCGCTGAGCCGCTGACACAGCTAACTAAATGTGACGTCGAGTTCAAGTGGGAAACGCCGCAGGCCGACGCATTTCAAGAACTCAAACGACGCATGCAGTCGCCGCCCGTACTTGCGCACTTCGACGAGCACGCAGATACCGAAATCCACACTGACGCCAGTAGCCTAGGCCTCGGTGCCGTGCTAGTCCAGAGAAAAGATGGTCATGAACACGTGATAGCTTACGCTAGCCGGTCGTTGTCAAAAGCGGAAGGCAATTATTCTACAATCGAAAAGGAATGCCTCGCCATCGTTTGGGCTACAGCGAAATTTCGCCCGTACCTATATGGCAGGCCATTCAAAGTCGTCAGCGACCATCACGCTTTGTGTTGACTAGCGAATTTAAAGGATCCTTCAGGACGGCTGGCGCGGTGGAGCCTAAGACTGCAAGAGTATGATATCACTGTAACCTATAAGTCCGGACGAAAACACTCTGAGGCCGATTGCCTATCACGCGCCCCCATTCACTCGCCGCCGCAAGATGACGAAGATAACGACGCCTTCCTCGGCATTTTAAGCGCAGAAGACTTCGCTGAACAGCAGCGAGCAGACCCGGAGTTGAAAAACCTCATCGAGTATTTGGAAGGGCACACCGACGTTGTCCCTAGGGCATTTAAGCGAGGATTATGTTCGTTCTCGCTTCAAAAAAACCTACTCGTAAAGAAGAACTTCTCACCAGTGCGCGCCAACTACCTTCTTGTTGTCCCATCAGGACTGCGTCCGGAAGTATTGCATGCCCTACACGACGATCCAACCGCTGGGCACCTTGGATTCTCCCGGACGCTGTCGAGGATACAGAAAAGGTATTATTGGCCGCGCCTGACCGCCGACGTCGCCCGTTATGTCAGAACATGCCCAGACTGTCAGCGACGCAAGACGCCACCAACAAGACCAGCCGGATTACTACAGCCAAACGAGCCTCCTTGCCGCCCATTCCAGCAGATCGGAATGGACTTGTTGGGACCATTTCCGACGTCAACAGCCGGAAATAAGTGGATCGTTGTGGCGACGGACTACCTCACCCGCTTCGCTGAAACTAAAGCACTGCCGAAAGGTAGCGCCGCCGAAGTAGCGAAATTCTTTGTCGAAAACAACCTGCTGCGACATGGCGCCCCAGAAGTCCTCATCACCGACAGAGGAACGGCCTTTACAGCGGAGCTCACCCAGGCCATTCTGCAATACAGTCAGACAAGGCACAGGAGGACAACTGCCTACCACCCACAGACGAATGGTCTTACGGAGCGGCTGAATAAGACCCTCGCCGACATGCTAGCAATGTACGTCGACGTCGAACACAAGACCTGGGATGCCGTCCTGCCGTACGTAACATTCGCTTACAACACGGCGGTGCAAGAAACAACACAGATCACGCCGTTCAACTTGGTTTACGGCAGGAACCCGACGACGACGCTCGACGCCATGCTGCCGCACGTAACGGACGAAGAGAATCTTGACGTCGCTACCTATCTCCAGCGCGCCGAAGAAGCCCGACAGCTCGCCTGCCTGCGGATAAAGAACCAGCAGAGGACCGACAGCCGATACTACAACCTCCGACGACGCTTCGTCGAGTACCAGCCCGGCGACCGTGTTTGGGTATGGACCCCGATACGCCGACGAGGACTGAGTGAGAAACTATTGCGACGCTATTTCGGACCCTACAAGGTCATCCGACGTATTGGCGCACTGGACTATGAAGTTGTGCCAGACGGCATTTCGCATTCACAGCGACGTCGCGCACGACCTGAAGTGGTCCACGTGGTGCGTCTTAAACCATTTTACGGACGCTAACGAACTTTCCTTATTTTGTTTTTTTTTTTTGTCTTTGCTATGAGTGCTTATTTATTACTTTCGTTTGTTTGCAGCATCGGGTCGATGCTTTTTAAGAGGGGGGTATTGACACGTGTACTTGTCTTAATCGGGCGACAAGTTTTGCCGCCTAACAAATGTTATCGCACAGCGCGGTACGCGCCTGCATGTATCCGAAGTTTCTGGAAAGTTATCGATGCTTCTATCCACTGTCTGTTGTCGCCGAACCTTGTGTTATCTGATTTCATCGCTTGACACGAATGGTGTAGAACATTTTAGAAGGCATGCGGGTTCCAACGTTTAGTCTGGAACGTTTGATGATTGCTGTATAAAAGCCGATGCGCTTGACCCGCTGATCAGATTTTCGACGATCGCCGACTGTGTTCGCCGCTATCGTTGTGCTTTAAGTGTAGCCTGTTTTGTGGGCACAGGTTCGCCCAATAAAAGCTAGTTTTGTGTTTCACAGTACTGCTACTGTGTTCTTTGACGTCACGACCACGTGACAATATAACCGCTGGCATGCTACTCTGTATAGGGATGGGGAATGGGATTAAAAGATTCCAGAAAAGATAGCGACCGAGGCTTTCGCTGCATCAGTATGTAACGGAACACGTTTAAGCAAGTTACTTTAATCAGCACAAGGTTGCCTCGGGCCTCAAGGAGACAGACGCAAACATTAATATATACTAAAATAGAACGCCATTAACAACACCTCCATTCGCAGGACAGAGACAAGTCTTAATGAGAGCAAAGGTGGAGAGGCTGGCCGGAGGCGCCCAAATGGGAAGTGGCAGACAGAAGACAGTGGAGGAGGATGGATGATGAATGCCGATGCAATCTATACATTCAGTTAAGCACGTACTTTCCGGTGCCGTACACCCGTCGTCAGACTTGACCCGAACAATCACACGCAACCATGGCGCATTAACTGTAGTAGACACGGTGTTGTGCCATTACCACAAGCCCGGATTCCGAATCTGCAAGATGCGGAATCTATCCTGCGAGCGCCCTAATTCTCCCTTCACAAGTCAAGATGCTGAGCCGTCAGGCAGCGGTGTCCTGCTGCGGGAGAAGCCTCGGCGAGCCGCATGTTTGGACGTGTCAGCGTGTGCCAGACAGCCCGGCGCCGCACCTCCCTTTGCCTGTAGGTCACCGCGCGCGCGAACTTTGAACCGGGTGGCCAGCGCGGTCGCTGGTTGGACCCCTCGGACGACCGTCGTGTGCTGACTTTGTATTGGGCCGTTTGAGTGACAATGGTTCCTCGGGGATTATAAAAGCAGCAACGCGCCACCTGAAAAACAGGATCCGCCGACCCACCGGGAGAGAGTGTCGCTCCCGACTGGGGTGAGATGTGTCACGCGTTTTCGCCGGACGCCGTCGTGCGGGAACAGTCGCGTTTGTGTGAGCTCTCGGCCCCAGTGCCGATCCGATCTTGTCCTGTACAATGACCTGTATATAATGTATAAAATCCCTTTCGTTATTCTCATCGACGCCTGGCTCGGAGTCTTCGCTACCAACGCTCTGTCACGAAACGGGTGACGAGGGCTACGGGACCACAAAGTCGAAATAGTGGTGCAGCGGTGAAAGTTCGTAACACTGGTGGCACCGGTTGGGTGTCGTAACACTGGATGGCAGCTACGGGATTGACCGGCATCAGCTACCTCGGCGCGGTGAGTGCCTGAAGTTTACCTCAAACACCAGACTTTCTCTGACACAGGTTATAGTAGCTTAGGGAAGTATTTGGTGTTGCATTGTGATAACCTTGTGTGTTTCAAGCCTAGTAAGAGTGTTTTGAAAACCAGGGGATGCTGAGGGGGTAAAACAGGGCAGTGTGTGAAATACTTGCATATGTCTTACTAGTAGTGTTATAGTAGCGTACGGCAGGTATATTCAAAAAGGGTAAACAGCAGGAGGACAGTGTGAACGATGGAGAAGTACAAGGTGAAGGAACTTCTCGAAATTTGTGAGGAGTTGGGCATTGAGTTGGGCTCAACCAAAAGAAAGAATGCGATCCTTGAGGTCATGAGGACTGGGGACGTAACGGCTGAGGAAGCCGCTGAGGCCTGGGCGGATATCATGGAACGTCGGGAAAGGGAGGAAAGGGAGAAGGAACGTTGCGAGCAGGAAAGGAGAGAACAGGAACGTCGCGAGGAGGAAAAGAAGGAAAGGAGAGAGATTCGTGAGCACGAGCTTAAAATGAAAGAGTTGGAGACCCGAAATAGCTCGCCAGCGCCTAGTCTCACTTCTAATGTTCCAAGAATACGCGATCAACTTCCACCCTTTGTCGTCGGAGAGGATATGGCCAAATACCTCGTGAAATTTGAGCACGTGTGCGAACGGAATAGCATTGAGCGATCCCTTTGGGCACAGAATCTGTTAGCGTTGCTTCCTGGGGAGGCATCAGACGTAATAACTTGCTTATCGAAAGAGGCGTTTGAGAGCTACAGTGATGTGAAGGAAGCGCTACTGCGGAAGTACAAATTGTCGCCCGAAGCTTTCCGGCAGAGGTTCCGGTATGCAAAAAAGGGTAAGGAGTCGAATGTTGACTTCGCGTTTCGTCTAAAAGCCGACCTGGTGGAATGGCTGAAGGGCGAAGAGGTTTACGACGACCGCGACAAAATTGTCGAATGCATCGCGTTGGAGCAGTTCTACCGTTGCATTGATGAGGATGTCCGGCTCTGGCTGCAAGATAGGCTAAAGGAGGTTAAGCTAAACAAGGCAGCAGAGTTAGCGGAAGAGTATTACACCCGCCGCAGCTTACACAGCAAGGCAGTACGTGTAGAAAAAGCAGATAGAAGAGATGGGTTTTACGGGAAGCCCGACGAACGGAAGGAAATCACGCGTCGCGAGTTTCGGGACGACGAGTCCCTTCCCAAAGAAACTGTAAGGGAAGGACAGAATGCATCTCAGAAGGATGACGATGGTCCGAAACAGCGAAACGATACGACGCGTTCTTTTGAAAAACGGAAACCGTTAACCTGCTACAATTGCAAAAAGCAAGGGCACATCGCTGCAAGCTGCCCAGAGAGAATTGCTTTTGCAACGATACAGGAAACTCGCAAAAACATACGTCTATTGGAGCCCTATGTGCAGGAAATTAAGGTAAACGGCAAGAAGTGCCGAGCACTGCGGGACTCTGCAGCAACTATGGACGTTGTTCACCCGTCTTTCGTCTCCTCGAGTGATTTTACGGGAGAGTGCGTTAGGATACGGCAAGTGGCCGAGAAGGAGAGTGTCTGTTTACCGATCGCAACGGTTATCATTGAAGGAGAGTTTGGGAAACTTAACACGGAAGCCGCTGTGTCAGCCGCCCTCCCGGAGCAATTTTCCTACCTCTTATCAAATAGCTCGGAGCAGCTGCTGAGGGATCAGGGCAAATCATTCTTTGCCGGCGTGGCGTACATGGCCCCCACGCGATCCAAAGCGCGCCCGCTGTCGAGGGAACTTGACTTAGCGTCGGTGAGCGAAAGGCGGTGCGGCACACGGACTGATCAAGGTAACTTGAGTGGCGAGCAGTCACGGGAGAGGCAGAGCTCGGAGGCTGGCCTAGACGAGCGGGTCCTGGAAGTGAGTGGGAGTGACGCGTGCAGTGCTAGCCGCGATATAGACTCGACGCCGCAATTAGGCGACGCGGGCTCCACACTCGTTCCGGTTTCCGCCAGCCGGCAGGAGCAGGCTGCAGTTGAAAGAGAAAGTCTGATTCGCGAGCAACAGGAAGACTGTTCATTAGCCGATCTGAGGAAGAGCGTCAAACGGGGAGTGAAAAAAAAGAGGGTTTCATTTGGCAAAGAATCTGGCTTATTGTACCGCCGCTACACGGATAAGCAGGGTCGCAAATATAAGCAGCTTCGGATTCCGCGAAAATATCGCCGGGAAAAATGAATGACCTCATTTGCTTCCTCAGTAGTATGTTTTCGGTCCAAAGCGATTTCAAGGGGACCATTCTATTTGTCATTATTATTGCTGATTATTAATTGTTTCTATTTTGGTGTGTTGTTAATTTGAAAACTGATTGTTTGAGCCTTGTGTGCTAGATCGTACACCTGCCTCTTGTTGCAGCGGGAGCAAAAGGGGATAGCGATTTAGTTAGGTTGATTTGGATTATGGCCTTGTCTGGTGTTTGACGGGAGACAGAGGGCACTTGTTCGTGTTGGGTGTTGCCTTTTGCCGGTCGGTTTTGCAAGCTGCAGAACGACCAAGCGGGACCAGTGGCGAGAAGCAAGGTCTTAGGAACGACCCGAGCGGAGCTGGTCAAGGTGCCTTGGCGACGACGCGGTGAGCAGAGCTCCTGTCCTGGCGAGTCGGACCTGGGCACGTGAAGTTACCTGGAGTCCCGACACTGGACGTGAACTTGGACGAGCCTGACGAACGTGCGCGCCTGGCATCCGAGCCACGTGGAGGCAGCTCGTCTTCCCGGCGCTTTATCTGAGGGCGGGGATGCTGTTGTGCCATTACCACAAGCCCGGATTCCGAATCTGCAAGATGCGGAATCTATCCCGCGAGCGCCCTAATTCTCCCTTCACAAGTCAAGATGCTGAGCCGTCAGGCAGCGGTGTCCTGCTGCGGGAGAAGCCTCGGCGAGCCGCATGTTTGGACGTGTCAGCGTGTGCCAGACAGCCCGGCGCCGCACCTCCCTTTGCCTGTAGGTCACCGCGCGCGCGAACTTTGAACCGGGTGGCCAGCGCGGTCGCTGGTTGGACCCCTCGGACGACCGTCGTGTGCTGACTTTGTATTGGGCCGTTTGAGTGACAATGGTTCCTCGGGGATTATAAAAGCAGCAACGCGCCACCTGAAAAACAGGATCCGCCGACCCACCGGGAGAGAGTGTCGCTCCCGACTGGGGTGAGATGTGTCACGCGTTTTCGCCGGACGCCGTCGTGCGGGAACAGTCGCGTTTGTGTGAGCTCTCGGCCCCAGTGCCGATCCGATCTTGTCCTGTACAATGACCTGTATATAATGTATAAAATCCCTTTCGTTATTCTCATCGACGCCTGGCTCGGAGTCTTCGCTACCAACGCTCTGTCACGAAACGGGTGACGAGCGCTACGGGACCACAAAGTCGAAATAGTGGTGCAGCGGTGAAAGTTCGTAACACTGGTGGCACCGGTTGGGTGTCGTAACACTGGTGGCACCGGTTGGGTGTCGTAACAACGGGCTGCAAGGAGCAAGTATCAAATGCCTGGGAAAGCATAGGCATTAAGCTAGAGCATTTAAGTTACCCCAATTAGAAATCACCGGCACACTCTGCAGGGGAAGCGGGAAAAGATGCTCACGGCGTCCCTGGTTTAAGCGTAAAAGTGTCTGTACCCCTGCCTCTCGATAAATACGCTCAACTTTTGTGTTTTCGTAGAACAATGACAGTACAAGTTAAATGTAAAAGGATAGAAAGTTGTCTGTGTCCGTGTCCCTTCGCGGTACAATCCAAGATCATGTCAGGTTAAATGTCTCTGGCCAAATGCACAGACATACACTTCGTGGCACACACATTGACGACACACAGTCAAGAAATCTATAGCGGATTCACTTTAACAAACACGGGCTGCAAAAGAGAAAACGTCGAATCCTTTGTGTGGAGAACGCGTCGTAACTAGCATACTGAACGCACCTAGCCAGAAATCCCCGGCATCCTCTGCAGAAGCAAAAAAAAAGCTTCTTATGCAATGCTTGGGTTAAGTGTGACGGTGACAGCAAATGCGGATCGTCCCTGACGAGTGCCCGATAAAACATGCCATTTATAACACATACTTCGAAGACGGTGAAATAATGACACACAGCGACACAGCGGAAGCTGAAAGGAAGCCGGATGCGGTGAATCAAGTCCCTTTCTTTTTCTTTTTAACCGCAGTGACCTTTGCGGAGTCTCCGCGGCTTTCTGAAGGCGCTGTCGGCGCCGCGGTCGAATCGAGATTGATGGACGAGTGCGCGGGACTCGCATAAAGGAGGAGAACGTTCGCGTAGACTCTCGATATCGTCGGCCATCATAACTGGAAAAAAGTAAAAAAAAAAGAAAGCGCGCGAGCTGTGTACAATCGCCTCGAAGTGCCGGACAACAGCCGGTCGCCGAACGCTGACAGAGATGAATCACGGCGCAGCGATGACCGGGATGGCGACAATCTCGATGACCGTGGTAAAATTGGATGTGCGAGCTACGACGACAGAAAGCGTCTTCCCCGGCTGGGTGTGCCTTTGAATGTATGTGCAGTGGACGTCGAAAGGTCACGGAATGCACGAGAAAGCGAAGTTTCAGCACATTCCTATCTAGCAGCTGCTTAATTTTGTATGTACACAATCATCATCATCATAATCATCATCAACGACAACAACAACAGCAGCAGCTGCAGCAGCAGCAGCAGTAGCCGCCACCGCCTATTTTCATGTGCACTGCAGGACGAAGGCCTCTCCCAGCAATGTCCAATTACGCCTGTCTTGCGCTACCTGATTCTAAGTTTGGGTCTGCAAATTTTTGAACTTCATCACTACACCTAATTTTCTGCCGTGCTCTGCTGTACTTCCATCCCCTTGGCACCCGTTCCGTAAGTCTAATGGCCCGCCGGTTATCTACCCTACGCATCACATCACCTGCCCAGCTCCATTTGCTCTCTCTCTCTCTCTTACTGTCAACTGTAGAATATCGGGTATCCCCGTTTATGCTCTGATGCACATCGCTCTCTTCCGGTCTCAGTCTTGTGCCTATGTACGCAATAGTGTTACACTATTACAAGTAGAAAACGTCGCTTACAGGCAGCAGACCCCAGGCTGAGGATATGTACAACTTTTTCCTCAGATGCCATGGCGCGTAAACTTTCGGCGCTGACTATACTTCATATGTCGAAATGTTGACGCTAATTTTTGAATCACTCCAATGGTTTAATGAGCGAGAATTATGGCGAGAACAGAGTGACTCGATATTTAACAAGAACAATGTGAAGCCAGTAGAGGGTGCACAGGGAGGTTAACTGGTTCCCTTAAATTAAGAGTATAATTAGTAATGCATGCGGGTTAAACACGCAGTGATATTCATTTTCTTTTATTAAGAGTATATATATATATATATATATATATATATATATTCTGTATAACCTGTATAGCCTTACTTTATCACCCTTAGGGTAGCTGAGTACCTATGGCTCTAGTATACTCAGCTCGAAATTGCGGGCTAATCCCCGGCTCTAGAAATTGCTGTTTGAATGGAGGCAAACTGCGAAGACGCCCGGGTGCATCGCAGCGCACGTTAAAGATCCCCAGTTGGGCAAAATTCTCCGTAGACCTCCACTACGACGTCCGTGGGACGTAAAAAGATTATTGGCTACGAAATTATTGTTACTCTACCACACTTTTTCCTACAAATTTCTTTTCTGTACTTTTGGTTACAAAACAGCAAAACGTGTTTCCTTTCTACAGCTAACAGCGCATGTGGCTAACAATGATCTTGTGTACTAGTGAGAGCAGACGGAATGGTGAAATTGTCAAGGTTGCCTGAACGCCTTTCTTTTTTATGTAATAGACTACTTGACTGATTTACTTCCAATTTCACTACATTGAAGTGTGTCTTATGTCTAGCGGTACAAGTTGGGGTCAACAAGGTTTATTGAAGAGGAGCACATACCTCGTGGCCCATGTTCAGTGACCGACGACTAGAGGGAATAAGTGGATCGCCATCGCTACTGATTGCGCGACACGCTACGCGATCATAAAGACGTTGCCGACTAGTTGCGCGACAGACGTCGCCGATTTTCTCCTCCACGATGTCATTATCCACCACGGTGCGCCTCGACAGTTACTTACAGACGGCGGCCGCTCGTTCTTGTCTTGAGTTGTCGACGATCTCCTCCGCTCTTGTGCCACTGAGCAGAAGCTGTCCACCACCTAACACACAAACGAACGGTCTTACGGAACGTCTCAACCGAACAATCACAGACATGCCGTCGATGTACGTCTCCAACGATCACCGCGACTGGGAAGCCACGTCGGCCTACGTGACGTTCGCGTACAACTCGTCCCGTCATGATACCGCAGGATATTCACCTTTTTATGTTTTGTATGGTCGTGACCTCACATTGCCGTTTAACACCATCGTCCATTCTTTGCCACGTGTTGCAACTGAGTACGCTCGTGAAGTCATCGATCGCGCTCACATGGCACGTCAAGTCGCCCGATCTCGTTTATTAGCCTCGCAGCATATATAAAAAAGAGCGTTATGGCCGGTGTCATCGCGATGTTAAGTTCGCGCCTGGTGCTTGGGTGCTCCTTTGGTCACAATGTCGTCGGGTTGGCCTCTCCCAGAAGCTTCTCTCTCGCTGCACAGGGCCTTATGAAGTCATACGTCAAGTTAACGACGTCAATTACGAGATTTCGCAGCTACAGTTTGACGCATCCTCAAGTCCGACACCTGTTGACGTAGTGCACGTTTCGCGGCTGAAGCCATACTTTGCTCGCAATTCTTCCCCTACCATGCGCCGAGACGAGAGAGAGGAACAAGAAGATCGCGGGACGCTGGTTGCTGCGTGTTGTTATTGATCAGTCATCTTAACTGCTTTGACTCATTTTGTATATATATTGTACATACTCTTTCTATGCTCCCAACATCCCCGTCACATATGTATATATATGTATATTGTAAATATAAACCACTTTTCTAAGCATATATGCACTTCAACTTAAAAGAAACAATTTTTTTTTCTATGCCATACTCCAAGCTTCATTAACTGTTGGCTTGATCTCAGAACAGGCTTTTGGGCTGCTTCGTAAGGCAGGTCCGGATAGAATCAAGCATCACTTGCTTACTTGGTTCCCAGCCTACGTTGGGCACATGGCGGGTGTCCCAACGAACCTCAATGAGACGGCCCACGCTGCCGCGCGCGCACTGACTGACCGCGCTGGCGCTGTAACGGCCGAAGAGAGAGTTATGCATGGTAGGGACACGCCTGCCACTTATAATGAACTTCTTAAACACTTCTATCTCTCGCGGCGACAATACCCTCCTCCTCACTCCAAGCTCACTAGGCCTCAGGCACTGACATTCGGACTGCTGCAGACAGAAACCTATCCCAACCTGTTCACGTTACATGCAATATATCCGGAGATTTACACTGATGACGCGTGCCCTGCTTGCGGGGATAGATCAACACTTTCGCACACGCTCTGGGGATGTATCTCTATAGCAAGCCCTGACCTCAGCTCAGCTAGGTGGGAGGCGGCCCTCCGCAACCCACTCCTGGCTGAGCAACGTTGGGCTGTCCAGCAGGCCCACGATGCGGCTGGCAGGCTAGGCCTGTCGGTCCCGACGTGGGAGCGGCCCGCGACGTGCTAATACGCGTTCTGCAGGACTGTAAAATAAAAGTTACTCAATCAATCAATCAATTCATCGCGGTTGTGTGGAACGGTTTAGGAATTGTACTGGTCGTCTTTCTAGCCATGGTGATAATGAACGCACGTAGAAGGAAATCGAGCTGACCTCTTTTACTTTGTTCTTCATTGTATTTTTTTCTTTACAGGCGTAGCATTGACGTTCCCATGCACAGGAGCCAGTGTAGCAGCGCTAGCACACGAAGTGGCTTTTAAACGTTTGTCACGTGGGGACACACACGCTACCTGCATATATACAGTTGCACAGAGCACTAGTATTCATGTAATGATAATTCCGGACAAATTTCATTACGTTCCTTACCTTTCGTAGTCTTTTGCATAACACACATCGCACGTACGACGTAGGTCAAAGCTCGGTAAGGATTACGCCTCGAACACAAAAGGGTAAACAGAAGACGGGAATCCTTATGTCAAGTGCGGTCGCTGTCCTAATGCTTTTGAAACGCTGCGCTCGTGACCTCTGCTCTCGTTGAACAGCTTTTCCACCCCAGTCTCCCAGAGATCGAGGTCAGTGCTCACTGCAGATGCAGCGAAATTCGGGTCGCCAGGAGGCTTTACATTGTTGAGGAGGACACGCTCGTTTCCTGGTATTCCTTCTAGCGAAGAACCCTGATATTATACCGCCAATGCTTTGATATCCCTAGCAATGGCGCGAACTATATGCACCGTAAGCATCGACAAAGAGCAAGCAACTGAAAAAGAAAAGTCAATAAAAGCACTACCTGACGACTTGTTAGGATGAACTGGTATTAGGGAGTCTTGAAAATAAGGGAACCCAAAGCCGGGACACCCTACTGGCCAGACGTACGAAAATATGGCAAAGGCGTACGCATAGGGAGTTTTGGAAATAGCGTACCCAATGTCCCAACTAACAGATTTACTGTTGAGGCTCTAGGAGATTGTTTCGTGGACAGTGAATTCAGAAATTCCCCCTACCCACCGTGGTTGCTCAGTGGCTATGGTGTTGGGCTGCTGAGCACGAGGTCACGGGATCGAATCCTGGCCGCGGCGGCCGCATTTCGATGGGGGCGAAATCGCCCGCGTACTTAGATTTAGGTGCACGATAAAGAACCCCAGGTGGCCTAATTTCCGGAGTCCTCCACTACGGCGGGCCTCATAATCAGAAAGTGGTTTTCGCACGTTAAACCCCAAAATTTAATTTTAGAAATTCCCTGGGAAAGGAAGGTAATGTGGGATTTATATTTCTGTTTTCGCATTACATTTGCATGCTTGCGTTATACTGAAAGTCTAATAACCGTTTTTTTTTTCTGTATTTGTGTTGGTGACCTGCGGACTCTGTTTGTTAGTCTTTGGTCATTGTATTACACACCTTTGAAAGTGCTTTATGTTTTCATATTCTTGTCTTGCCTTCTTCTTCCTCATACCTGTGTTTTTGGGATAATCGACCCTACTTGTGGCTGAACTTCACTTTCGTTTAAGAAAGAAGAAGAAGCTTGTACGCAAGGACCAAAACTCCATCGTAGGCCCTTTGGGTTCCTTTGTACTCTATATTTCCGTTCTTTTGCACAGCCGCAGGATTGGCTCCCCTAACTGCCTGATCCCCTATTTCTAAAGCTGCGCAGTGTGTTGGGTTTTTTTTTTTTTTCGGTACGCAAGGCCGCCTGCGGACACTACTTCTAAAGCTCCCTCAATGTGCCTACTGCCTACACTTTGTCATCGGCTAGTGCCAGCTGCGTTCTCGAAATGAATCCCAACCGACAAGCTTGTCAACTCCAAGTGCATTTAGCGTCCCGTTATCTTTCCGCGCGCTCTCTCGCCCTTTGTTTTTCAACGCGCTGTTTTAGCTGTTTCGCCGTACAGCAGTCTTCCAACGGCACTCAATCTGTACGACTCTCTCATCCACGTATGCCACGAGCTCTCCACGAGGACGCCAGAACCGAGACCATGCGAGCAGCGATGGTTGAAGCCCGCGTACAGAGGAGTCCTGAGACATGACGCGCCGCGTCCACCACCCCGTGGGGAGACAAATTTTTCTCGGAACGCAGAAAGCGCGGAGACCTCGTGCTGCGTGTACAGGGGGGGAGGGGGGGGGGGGGGGAGGGCTCGAGAAGGCGAACTTATATGGTCTCCGTGACGGGGAAGTATGCCTGTATGTCGCAGCCGAGTGAGAGCAAGGCACAGACACGGGCACGTTCTCTCTCTGCCACCGCGAAGCTATCTTGTCGTTTCAGCGTCTTTGGATGAAGCTTCCTACTTTGTTATTCTCATTTATTCGCTGATTTGCTTCTACGTTGTGTGTGTTTCCCTGTTTGTTTCTTTTATTCCTTGCTTGTTGTGTCTCTGTCGCGGTAAGGCTCTCTCTCGCCTTGTGTCTTCGTGTCTCCCGCTGGTTTCTTTTTGCTCGCGGGAGCGCCGGCTCATTTTCGTTTCTTTCCTTTCTTTTAACTTTCTCTTATTTTTCTCTTTCTTTCTTTTCTTTCTGGTTCGCGTTCTCCTCGGGCCTTTTCGTGTACGCTTCCAGCAAAGCGCATCCCGTCGTTTATTTTTCCTTCGCGCCTGGCTCTCGTTTTTCTGGCCTCGTTCGTCCACCGAGATGACAGGACGCGCGGTGGCCTCCCCACCAGAGAGGGAAACATCACGACGCTCGCGGAGGCGTACATGTATGCGGACGGGGCGGAGGGAAGTGGGGGAGGCGGGCTACCCGCTGAGCACGGAGGCGAGGGCGGGAACACGCTTAAACAAATAACGTGGTTTTTCTCTCTTCTCTTTCCCTTTTTCGCCTTCGTATACGACTTTTGTGTCACTTTGATAACGAATTCGTTATTTTTTGTTCCTTCTTTTTTTTTTCATTTTTGCCACCCGCCTCGAGGCGGAGCGCGCTTTTCTGTTCTGGGAGTGTATCGAGTATGTATGCGGGGGGTGCCCCGCCGAAGATATACGACAAGCTGAGAAGATGACAGTCGCCAGCGGCCGAGAGGCGACTGGGATTCTGTTTTCTTCATTCTCGGATACGCAGCCACGTATCCTGGAAAGCACGCCACCTACGGCTTCTGTCTCAACGCCAGGATTGCGGCCGCGTCTGTAAGGCGTTTGGCTGCGTCGGTTTGAAGTTTACCCGCCTGCGAAGGAGCGAAAAAATTATAATACTAATGATAAAGGCATTAAAAAAATAAGTGGAAAGACTGTAGAGAAGCCTAGTTTGACCGCACGCTGTAATGGAGGCGGCGGGTGGGAGTTGTGGGGGTGAGAACGCGCCGGTTCCACGTTCGCAACTGCCTTATACACACCTGTACAGTCAACCACCGCGACGACGGCTTAGTTGCTGCGGCGTTGTGCTGCTCAGCTCGAGGTCGCTGGTTCAATCCCTTAAATGGGCTCAAAATGCAGTAACACCGGTGTGCATAAATTAAGGCACAAGTTTAAAAAATGGCTGTGGCTTAGCTAAGGTTAAGCCCAGGATGCGAAGCATACTAGCCTTTATTTTAACGCGACAGCGTTAAGGAGCTCGTGTCGCAGAAAAGCCGGTGTCGTCGGCGTCGGCTCAGGCGTGCGGCGCTTGCTCAGGCGCACATTTCGTTGTCGCGCCGAACGCTGCGTTGCTCGACGCGCCCCGCGTCCGATGCGGGGCGCGACGCCGCGAGCGACGGCGGGAGTTGGAGCGCCGGTTCTCCTCTGTCGTGACGTCACGGTGTCACGTGATTTCATGGTCACCGCCGCGCCTGAGGAGCTGGGTTGAGCCCTCGTAATATGCTTCGCATAAAACTCCCAGGTAGTCAATATGCAGAGTCACCCCACTAGGGCGTGCCTCATGATGCATTCGCACCTTTGGCACGGAAAACACTCAGAATTTCAATTCTTTTAACTTCTTCTTTTTCTTGCGCTTGGGTCGGCGTAGTGTGGTGCCGTATGAAAAAAGTTCGGCCGCATGTTTCACTCCTATAACACGTGACGAATAAAGCCTGCTGCGCACTTGCTAATGCGCCGTCTCGCATCGTCGTGTTGCTGCTTTCGCGCCAACGACGTTTCTCTGCGACTTTACATTGAATTCTGTGAGTTGTGGTGGATGATTTCAATGAATATATGTACTGTTCGCTTCACCTTGCTGAGCGCTTGTAGCTTCTGCCTTAAAGGGGCATGAGCCGCTTTTTGCTTGATAATAGAGGTATGAGCCATTCATTGGTAAGATGAAACTATCTACATCATCAACATCATCATCATGATAAACTATTATCATCAGCTGGCTCCGTTCGAGTAGATGTGGATTCGCATCATCGAACCTTTGTGCATCGTGTGGGGATATAGAATCACTGGACCATTTCCTTCTGTTTGGCCGAAAATACGATTAGCTCGGTGATTAGCATTCGTATCTTTTGGGGCAAGTGCGCTTGGCCGAGCCCGAAAGGAAGTGTGTCAGATTGTGCATGAGCAGGTCAATGCGACTGGGAGACTCATGATAAGCAGACTTTCCTCATTATTACCATGCTGAATCGCGTTATTTTCATAATGTAGCATCTTCGTCACAATCAGAGTGACCATTATTCAAGAAACAGAAACAGAAATTTCATATATATATATATATATATATATATATATATATATATATATATATATATATATATATATATATATATATATATATATATATATATATATTGCATATCGATGAGTTTAACAGGCAGCAGGAAATTCATATTATGTTTCCACAGAGAGCCATGGCCAATCCCCTCCTCATCGGTACGTGCCAAAATTTGAAGGAAGATGAAGAATGCCGCTCATCATTCATGTGCGTAGAATTTAATTTCTCTTCCCTCGTCGTAATCGGGAGGCCGCGTAAGATGTTTTTGTTGCCGACCCGCAACATACCTTCTCGCTGGCGTCTGTCAACGTCAGGTCGCTGCGTCTGCACGCGGCAGGCGTGGTCCACGACGCCCTACTTCGACGGGTGTGCCCTCTTGTGTCTCCCCGAGACCCGGGGCGGCTTGCGCGAATATTCAATAACGAAAATAACAATAAATTTGTGAACGCGTTCTCAAGTGTTCCCTAGACAGCTCTTAGCGCGCACTAGAACGCGTCCTCAAATTCGTCATTAGTTTCGCTATTAACTGTTCGTGCAGACAGCCCCCGGTCCGATTTCTTCGTTCAAGTCGATGGATACACCGGCGTCGCGTGAATCCGTAGAGTCGACTCGAGAGCTGGCGGATGTTGCTATGTTGCTATATGCTCGGAAATAAAGTTTCCGTGATATTTCCCATCATTGACTGTAACATTTCTTTTACATTGCGTGTTTGAATCCACCCTTTCCATAACTAAGAAAGCTTCGCTTAGATAGCACGGGACTCGCCTGCTCGGCCGAAAAATCCGAACTGCTGCTGTATAGACCAATCAGAAAGGGGCGCCAACCTAAATGCTACACCCCCCAGGAAAAGCAAAAGATCCAATTAACGGCATCAAATGGCCTACCCATCCCGATAGTAGAGAAAATCCGGGTACTAGGAATGATGATAGAGCATAAGGGTGGCAATGGCGAAGCACTTCGCAAGATAACGGCAAAGGCCACCAGCACGATGCAGCTCATTCGACGCATCACCAACAAACACGCGGACATGCGCGAAGGCAGCGTCATCCGACTCATCCAAGCCTTCGTCATTTCCCAGATAAGGTACACGGCAGCGTTTCACAACTGGACGGTTGCGGAAAAAAACAAGCTCAACGCGCTCATACGCAAGGCGTACAAATGTGCGTTGGGACTTGCGCCTGGAGTCAGCACCACCAAGCTCTTAGAACTAGGCCTACACAATACGCTCGAAGAACTCGTGGAGGCGCAACAAGTGTCCCAACTTGAACGCCTATCCAAGACCCGCCCGGGCAGACACGTGCTTGAAAATCTCGGCATCACATACCACTCGCAACATGGCGTCAAAGTAGACATTCCAAGACCCATACGCGAGCAACTATACGTACCCCCATTGCCTCGCAACATGCACCCCCAACGCCACACGGGGAGGCGTAAAGCCAGGGCACAACAAATGAACAAAAGTTACTCTAATGACAAGGATGCGGTCTTCACCGACGCAGCCCGCTATCGAGACAGGAAGAGTTTCGTGGCAGCAGTTACTAGCCACTGAGGCAATCACCTCACGAGCGTCACCGTGAACACGGCACATGCCGAAGCGGCAGAGGAAGCGGCCATAGCACTGGCCCTCACACAAACCAAAGCTACATACGTGATCTGTGACTCGCAAACGGCAATTCGCAATTTTGCAAATGGGCGCATCTCGCAAGAGGCGTATCAGATACTCCAGCGACATCCCATACACCAGGGAGAGGCCGACATTGATACCCGAAGGCATTTGCTGTGGATCCCGGCACACACTGGAATGAGCACCCCCAACGAAGCGGCTCACGGCGTTGCTCGAGGCCTGACTCACCGAGCAGCATCGGAGGAAGAGCCCCCGCGGGGTACTGCAAACGTCTGGGCATGGGAGGATCGTATGACCACTTTTCACGACATCACGGCACACTACCAATTACAAAGACGCATATACCCATTCCCTCACGCTATGTTAGACAGGACGCAAGCTGTACACTTCAGACAATTACAAACAGACTCTTACAGAAACCCCAGACTCATGCACGCCATGTATCCAGACATGTACACTACAAACAGATGCACATCGTGTGGCGAGGTTGCCACACTAAATCACATGTTATGGGAATGTCGGGACCTAACAAACAAGTCGGGCAGTGCCGACCCCTCCGTCTCTTCCACCGCCAGCCTCCAGTCACGCTGGATGACCGCACTGCTCAGCTCTGACCTGACAGAACAACTCTGGGCCGTCCAGCGAGCCGAGGAAGCCGCTTCGAGACAAGGTCTCGGAACCGCGTCCGCGGCGGGTGCCCAGACCCACTAAAAGACGCCGGACTCAAATCTTGCTGATTTGAAATTAAAGTTTACGCTCTCTCTCGCTTAGATGACCAGGCGTTAAGAATGTGCTCTGCGCGGTTTATTATTTTGCTGCCCCATTCGTACTCTTTCTTCCATCCTCTGTACTCGCACGGTGCTTGCGCCGCTGCTTCGCTTCACTCCGTTTGCTTGGTGCATGCGTTCAGAGACGCGAGGATCGCTTCCCCACAGATGGCTGCCAGCGAGCGGCGCACGCGAACTCGTCTACATCGCCTTGTTAGGCGATGTAGATCGGGTGTCGCGTCTCGGCCGCACGTCACAAACTCGCGTCCCGCGCCTCGTCGCGGTCACTATCACACGCACGCACGCACTCGCGTAGTCGTCGAGGAAAAACAGCAGCAAAAGGCGACATAGACGCCACAACCAACACACTCCCTCACCGCTTCGTCCATCCGTGAGAGAACAGCATCGGCAGATTCGGCGCGCACACGGCGAATGTTGTCCGGGGTGGGCAGTGAGGCGGGGGGGAGGGGGAGGCTGAGGTAGATCGCAGTTCCGTACTCGTCTTTCACGTTCGTTCGTTCGTTTCGTTATCTTTTCTTTGCTCACCTCGGCTATAGTGCCTAGAATATACCTCGGCGGTGGGCAGTGTAGATGCGCGTATGCAGTTTCTCTCTTCCGTGGGCTTCGGTCGCTTGCGCCTCGGCGACTTCCACTGCGGTCTCGCGCGATCGACCTCCCCCTCTCCTCGATTCACGGCGCCGATCCCAAACGCCATGTGGCGAGCACGCGTCACGCGAGCACCGCGTGGTCCGCCACGTCGCCGTCGTATACACCGCTGTCGGCTGGCTGTCCTGCTGCGCGTCCCAGCGCGGGTGATGCGAGAGACGATACGGACGGAGGGGGCCTCCCACGCTCCACTGTGCCTAACGAGCAGCTTTGCGGATGCTCGCTGCCGTGCGAGTCACCGTCCCTGGAGTTTCTCGAAGCTTCTAGGGAACAATCGAACCAGGAAGAAAGCCCACGCGGCTTTAGGGTTCCTCGAAGGTGGCGCAGAGGCGAAAGGAAAGGCGAGGGAAAAAAGCGGCGGGGTGAGCGCAGGACGTGGCCGCCGTTGAAGTATGTCCGGCCGCGCTCAAATAGCCTCTTCTTAACCGTTAGGAACCGGAATATGACAGCCTGCGTATCTGAGTGCTCATGATGCTACAGAAAGAGAGAGAGAGAGAGACCAAATAAAACGCAGACAATTTTATCTGACTGCTACAATTTGATCTCATGCTATTCCAAGTCAGTAACACAGTGTATTCGGTAGACTAGGGTACGGAGAGAAATGCCTTGGAACGCACTCAAGAGCAAGCTCGCCTCGCATTTTGTGTTCGACTTGTTAATCCATGCTCAACGTTGTTGTTTTTCTTCTTTCTTTTTTATTCATCTGCCATGATAACACCACCCGCTTTCCGAAATCCCCTTATTTATTACCTCTCGGATAAGCTTCCGCGCGCAATAATTAAGAGGCCGATTTGCACAGCGCGATACGTTCCGCGCATGCGCATTATACATCCACCATAATATTGATTAAGCGAGCATCTTGCATGCTATCATTGACGCTTGGGCAGTCATCGTAGAAGCTGGGAACAACTTTCTACGCGCCCTAGCTGGTGAGTACTTGGCACGCCCTTTGCGCATAATACTAGAAGATGAACCACATCAGGGAAGCCGACAAAGACCCCAAAGACGAGCGGCGCTGGCTAACACTCCCGCGGCTTATCTTATACAACGACACAAATTGCCGAGATAGTTGAAGAGAGGATGGACGCCGCAGTAGATTATTCAGCGAACGCGTAACATGCGGAAGATTCGGGTCCGGCTACCACCTGCGGCCAATTGTATTTTCGTCCACTCTCGTTTACCTTTCCTTATTCTTTGTGCATTCTTCGTTGAACATCGTTAATTCACCCTGTGCTATCTCTGGCTTCGTTGTCCGCTCGGTTCGTATGGTTGTGGCTGCAAATTGATGGTCACCTCATCTTCCTCACACGTGGGAGAGGAGGAGGAATAAACTTTTATTGCAGAACCAGCACTTTATGGTGGCCGGGCCTACGCCTCCCACGAAGGGACGTCGAGGGCTTGCCTCGCCGCCGCCTCGCGGGCGTGCTGGGTCGCCCAGGTTTGGTCGTCGAGGGTGGAGCTCCGCAGAGCCTCATGCAACCTCGACGAGAGAGTCGTGGTGTTAGTCTGTGCGTACTGTGCTGGGCACTCCCATAGCATATGCGAAAGCGTAGCCGGGTGAATTCCACAGCACCGGCAGTTGGGGGTAGTGTAGACGTCCGGAAATATAAGGTGGAGGCGGGCGGGTGAAGGGTACGTGTTTGTTTGTAGTAGACGCAGGGTGGTAGCCTGCGCCCGGCTGAACTTTGGGTGAGGCGGGGGGAAGATTCGGCGACTCAGGTAAAAGGCCTTAACAAGATCGTTATAAGTTGTCAGACTGTCCCTGGTGTCCAACTCATCTCCAGTGACTCCGGCGCGGTTGACTAGGCCTCGCGCAATGGAGTGGGTGACCTCGTTGAGATTGGGGAGGTGTGGGTGGACAGGGCCCGCATGGGCCGGGATCCATGTTAGGGAGATGATGCTGTCTTCAGAATGTGGTGCCTGGCAGAGGATGCGAAGAGCTTGGGGACAAATACGCCCTTTGCTGAAGTTAATAACGGCTGAGCGAGAGTCACACACTATGGTGTGACAGGTGGGATCTAAAGTGGCCAGGGCGATGGCCACTTCTTCAGCCGTCTCTGCAGTGGGGGTAGTGACGCTGCAGGCATGGTGTAGGGCTCCATCACGTGTGGCAACGGCCACAAATCGTGTGCCATGGGAGTATCGGGCTGCATCAACAAATGTGACGCCAGGTACGTTGGCAAGGGCTTTTATGATAGCTCCGGCCCGAGCTTGGCGCCGGGCCCTGTTATATTCAGGGTGCATATTCCTAGGGATAGGGTCTATGTAGATCCAGCTACGGATGTCGGTCGGGATCGGTTGTTTGGGGCCCTGTTGCTGATGGTAGGTGAAGCCAAGCGTGGACAGAATAAAGCGCCCCGTTTCAGTATGGGTGAGCCGTTCAAGCTGAGAGCGTTGTTGGGCTTCAATGAGTTCGGAAAGGTTGTTGTGAACTCCCAGTTGGTTGAAGAGTTCAGTGCTGGTGCAATGTGGGAGACCAAGTGCTTGCTTGTAGACCCCTCGTATGAGGGTGTCGAGCTTGTTCTGCTCAGCCCGATACCAGTTGAGGTAAGCAGCAACGTAGGTGATGTGGCATATGACAAAGGATTGGACGAGTCGGAGAAGGCTTTCTTCTTTGAGTCCTCCTCGACGGTTAGATATACGTTTAAGAAGTCGTAGGGTGTTTTGAGATTGGGCACAGATCTTGTTGAGAGCCAAGGCGTTGGAGCCGTTGGTAGAGATGGTGAGACCAAGAACCCGGATACTAGGGACGTTTGGGATAGGACTGCCATCTTGAAGGCGTAGGGTGATGGCGTCACAGGGTCGGTGATCAGATTGGTGTTTGGGAGGGCGACCCCGCTGAATGGGCTTGTATAGCAGAAGCTCCGATTTAGCCGGCGAACAGCGCAGTCCAGTCCCTTGGAGATAGGCTTCAACCGTGTCAATCGCCGTTTGGAGGGCCGATTCCACTTGACCATCACTGCCTCGGTACGACCAGATGGTGATGTCGTCGGCGTAGATGGTATGGTTGATATTGTCGACTTGCTGTAGCTGCTTGGCAAGGCCAATCATGACTAAGTTAAAGAGCATGGGAGAGATAACGGAACCTTGCGGGGTGCCTTTGCTGCCAAGGGGAAGCTGGTCTGATCGTAAATCCCCGGCCGAGAGGGTAGCCGTGCGATTGGAGAGAAAGTCACGGATGTAATTGTAGGCTCGCTCTCCCAGCTGGAGGTTGGAGACCTGATCAAGGATAGCTGCATGGGAAATGTTATCAAAGGCTTGAGTGAGGTCGAGTCCGAGAATGGCTTTCATGTTACGAGAACGATCGTTGAGCACTTGATGTTTGAGCTGCAACATAGCGTCTTGAGTAGAAAGGTGAGGGCGAAATCCAATGATGGTGTGGGGATAGAGAGAGTTGTCCTCGAGGTGACTGTTGATGCGTGCTAAGAAGGCGTGTTCCATCACCTTGCCTACGCATGAAGTGAGGGAGATGGGCCTTAAGTTATTGAGGCTAGATGGTTTGCCAGGCTTTGGGATTAAGATAACGTTGGCAGTCTTCCAGGCGGCTGGAAGGGCACCACTGCGCCAGCAATCGTTGATGTAGTCAGTCAGATGGGACACGGACTCGTCATCGAGATTGCGAAGGCTTTTGTTAGTGACCCCGTCTGGCCCTGGAGCAGAACGACCGTTAAGCTTGCGTAGAGCGGCGTGTATTTCAGATACGCTGAAATCGGCGTCTAGTGTTGGGTTGGGTCTACCGATGTAATTGCTGTGTGGACTGACTTGTCCCCTGGAGATATATCTGGTGCAGAGGTAGTCAAGCACCTGTTGTGGACCTTGTTTAAGGGTCTCCGTATAAAGGAGCTTCTGCAGCCGATCCTGTTGGGTGGTGCGGGTGGTGGTATTATCAAGCAGATGTTTGAGGAGTTGCCACGAGGAAGGGCGATGAAGTTGTCCATCCACCGTGTTACACAGCTCAGTCCATTGTTGCCGGCTGAGGATTTGACAATGCTCCTCGATGGCTGTGTTCAGTTTCGAGATCTTGCTTCTGAGGCGACGGTTTAGGCGCTGCCCCTTCCATCGAGCTAGGATGGAGGCTTTAGCCTCCAGAAGATGGGCGAGGCGGCTATCCATGCGTTCAACTGAGGCATCTGTAGTTACCACCCGAGTGGCCGTTTGAACATCAGTGCGTAGAGCTTGCATCCAGGTGTTAATGTCGGTAATGCCTTCTGCTGAGGTAGAACCTATGCGTATTTTTCGAAAAACATCCCAGTCGGTAATGGTGAATTCTTTAGTGGGGGCAGGGGCGGCAGCGAGTTGGGGTAAAGAGAGAGCAAGGATATAATGGTCGCTGCCCAGGTCTTGCTGGGTATTGGTCCAGTGTGCATTGGTGATATGTTTGATGAAGGTGAGGTCGGGGGTAGAGTCCCGGGTAGTGGAAGTACCGAGGCGTGTAGGAAAGGAGGGATCCGTGATGAGCGTAAGGCCTAAGTCGTGGTAATCTTGCCAGAGGTTGCGAGCTGCAGCTTCCGTGCGAACGTAGCCCCAGCCTGTATGGGCGAGGTTGAAATCACCGCCGATGAGTAGGGGGTGCGCTCCAGCTACGTGAAGAGCCTTCTTAAAGAGGGTGAGGAAGCGACACCTTGCTTTATCCTTGGGGCTATTGTATATGTTCAGAAGGAAGATGCATTCTTTCCGTTTACGATTGGGAATTAATTCGAGGAATAGATGTTCGATGTGAGGACTATTGAGATCATGTTCAATAACAGGAATACGACGCCGTACTACGGTGGAGACCCGGCGAAGAGGGTGGGTGGTATGGAAGGTTTGATAACCGGGGAGCGTGGTCGGGGCGTTGTTGGTTTCTTGAAGTAGGATAGCATCCGGGCGGCGGGTATGTTGGCGTAGGTATTGATTGAGCACTGGTTGTTTTTGATGAAAGCCTCGGCAGTTCCACTGCCAAATGAGGGCGTCTTGATTAGTGTGAGCCATGGTGGGAGATGGTGGATGTCGCCATCGGCGTACCGGAAGGGTCGCAGACGGGGGCGGCATGGCTAGGAGGCGTGAGAATATGAGTTTCCAGGTTGGTCACGCGTTGGACAATACCAATGAAGGCTTGCTGGATGGAGTCCAGAGCATGTTGGAAAGTGCTAATAGTTGTTTGAAGTGAGATGAGCATGTCTTTAACTTCAGAGCGGACCTGTCCCGTGGCTCCATCTTGCAGGGCTCTCTTCTTGGGGGCAGGAGTCGAGGGGGCCTCCTGACTAGCGGCAGGGACGTTCTGTGCGATAGGTGTAGGGGCTGGTGTTTGGGACTGTTTGAGGTCTCTAACCTCCTGCGAGAGTTTAGTTAGGAGATCACGTAGGATGGCGTTCTCGCGCTTAAGCTGAGCTATTTCTGGGTTTTCTGGTGAAAGAGGAGGGTAGGTGATTTGTGTGTTGTCGATCTTACGACCCTCTCGCGAGGTGCCCATGAGAGCGTCTGCGAAGCTCACCTTGCTGTTGTTGGTAGATGTGATGCGTGAAGCCGATGCAGACCGGGATCTTGAGCGTTGTTGCCTGGATCGAGATGGAGTTCTGGAGCGGGAACGGCTCCCCCTTGACGGTGTGCGGGAGCGTGGCCTGGTTCTGGTGCTGAGGGTGGAGGGGCCGGCTTGTTTATAGGTGGCTTGGCTGGTTGTTCGTCGTTCTCCGATACGCTTGCGGATGACGTACGGGGTTTTATATCGAGCGGCACAGCTTTTGTCCGCGGTGAGATGGGGACCACCACAGAGCGAGCACTTAGGGTTACAGTTATGGTCGGCGGGGGGGTTGCGGACACCGCAGCCCCGGCATATCTTGTTATTTGGGTAGGGACAAACGTCCATACGGTGTCCGAGGCGGCCACACTGGTAACAAATGTCAATTTGCTTCCGATATAGCGAACATGGGAGTAACGTGGAACCGTAGCAGACCTGATAAGGCACATCCAGTCCGTCAAAAGCGACGATCACTGTTGTAGTTGAAGCGATGCGCTTGGCTGCCAAGGCTGTCGGGTTTCGGGCAGTGACAATTTTGTTGTGGATCTGCTGGGGAGTCTCCGTGAGTGGGATCCCACGGATGACCCCCTTCGTCGTGTGCTCAGCTGCGGTTTCGTATGCATTGACCTCGTGGTTGACGCCGTTCACATGGATAGAGCGGATGCGAGCGTACCGGTCTGCATGGTCCGGGCGAGGTGTACTGACGACAACGATGTTTTGTTGCGTATTCGGGCAGACAGTGTCTTCTGAGCTTTCTTCGTCCGTGAGGTTCGCTGCTCGGAGAATTGCGGTGGTTACCACGGGACTGCCGATCTTGGCTATATGAAGGGCGCCCTTGGGGCGGATGACAATCTTGATGTCCTCCGTCGGAAGCGGCGGCATGCGGCCCGCCTTCAAAACTTGAGCTTTAACGGGCTGCCTCGCCCGAGAGCGGGGCCGGCTACTTGGGGCTTGAGATGATCCATTGGCCTGGGTCAAGTTGTCGGTGCCGCGTTTTGAGCGGCGGGATCGTGCAGTGACCCAGCCAGACTGGGCGGTCACTTCATCTGGCGAAATATCCTGGCCGGCGACCTGGATCTCCATAGCGAAGACAGAGGTGCGGGATCACTCTGGTAGGAGTTGTAAACGCCGCGCGCCGAGGCGCGACACGCCGCCGAGACCCAATCGGTGCAGTCGGAGGCTGAACGACCGGCCAGCTAGGCTTAGCGCGGCGGCGACGTGGCGGGTGGAGAAAAGGTGCGGTTCCCAGGAAAATGGAATGTCCCACCTGAAAGCGAGGTGTCCACAGAGTCCGGAGAACTTCAAGAATTGTTTGGTGAAAACTTTAGGTCGCTAAGCACAGAGAAATCCGCGATAACATTTGAGAAAGCCGGAGCCGACATGAAAACATCCGCACTCCTCGGCCTCTTCTTCTTCCTTCTCCACGTGGGAGAAGAGCAAAATATTATTAAATTATGCTTTCAGCCCAGGTACAACGAAGTTGTGCAGGACCCGCCGCCGCAGCCGCGCCATGCCATAGCTGAGTGGCTATGGCATGGCGCGGCTGAGCACGAGGTCTCGGGTTCGGACTCGGGCGCGGCGCCCGCATTTTAATGAGAGCCTAATGTAGAAACCCTCCTTGAAGAGCCCCTGTGGGTCAAACTTGATCCGGAGTCCGCCACTGTACGGTGTGTATCATGTCGTGGCTCTGGTATGTAAAACTTACAAAATGTTTTTCTTTTCTTTTTCTTTTTTTGCATGCGTGGCGCAGGGTGATTGTAGAGGAGACGATACGAGAGTCGCGGTAGAGGGCCAGCGGCGCGGTGTATCCGTCACCCGCCGGCCCCAAGTTTCTTCACCATTCGTAAAAGCTGTTTCTCGACCTATCTGGGGGTGTATTCCGAAAGACATATTTGTCGCTGAAGCGTCACACACGAGAAGGCCGTCGGTTTTTCTGCCACTTTACCCAAGTACTTTCGTTATCGGCACATATGTCTCTCGGCTTGCTGACCACGGCAAGCCGACAACTTGTCGGCGAAGGCTGCGGTTTCTCGGAATCAATATTCGACGTCCGACGCTAGCCAGTGCAAGAGCTAGATCAATGCTGTATTCATGCAGTGTAGGTTGGCTCGCTAGCGGGCCTTGGGATGTGGCAACTTCTGCAACTTATTTCTAAGGGGCAATGCTAAGTGTAGACGCGTCAAATTAATGCAGGAAACGTATATATGCGTCGGGGGTGTGCTTAATGATGTTTCGAGGGAAAGAGTGCGCATTTGTTTTGCGCGTCTGGACAGCGCCATATAGCGTGCGTATTATCCGAGTGCGAGCCATAATTAGCTTAGTGTGCGGTGTATGTGTGCAGTTCCCTAATAGAAATATCAGCAGAATCTTAAACATATTTTATAGGGAAAATACTTGAAACTCGGAGAACGTGAAGAGAAAGGAGGAAGGCAGGAAAGACAGGGATGTTAGACTGTCAAGCTTGCTGCCCTAAACGCGGAGAAAGGGAGGGGGAAGTGAGAGTAAGCGCGAGGGCTGCATAAAGAGATCAGTAGTTTGGGTTTTCAGGGGGGGGGGGGGGGGGGGTTGGCTAACCTGCAGGGCGGGAAAGGTTAATATATATATATATATATATATATATATATATATATATATATATATATATATATATATTTGCATGCAATGGTAAGACAGAGGTTAACCAGAAAGCGAAAGAGGTATACACAATCCAGCATCAGCAGTGGTAGCAGGCGAAGTCCTCGAAATGTGCTACGCGGGCCAGTGGACCTCAGGAACTTCAGCAATACAGATTTACCTGTCAGCTCGGAATTCATTGGGGAGTCATGGCCTTGCGCGTTGTCTTGTGATAGTGGACGATTGTTCTGTATATGAAGGATTCGACTACCAAGTGTCAATTACATCGTGCTATAACGCCCGGAACCAAGTTATGCGCTTTAATAGAGGTGCGCAAGGTGGAATACACGGTTTAACGGCGGCAAATAATCATGGGTATGGTGGCAATAGCTGTGTCTTACCAGTGCTCACCTACGGGGCAGAAACCTGGAGGCTTACGAAAAGGGTTCCACTCAAATTGAGGACGACGCAACGAGCTATGGAAAGAATGATAGGTGTAACGTTAAGCGATAAGAAAAGAGCAGATTGGGTGAGGGAACAAACGCGAGTTAATGACATCTTAGTTGAAATCAAGAAAAAGAAATGGGCATGGGCAGGACATGTAATGAGGAGGGAAGATAACCGATGGTCATTAAGGGTTACGGACTGGATCCCAAGGGAAGGGAAGCGTAGCAGGGGGCGGCAGAAAGTTAGGTGGGCGGATGAGATTAAGAAGTTTGCAGGCATGGCATGGCCACAATTAGTACATGACCGGGGTTGTTGGAGAAGTATGGGAGCGGCCTTTGCACTGCAGTGGGCGTAACTAAGCTGATGATGATGATGATGATGATGATGATGATGATGATGATGATGATGGTGGTGGCATAGGTATACATGTTCAGTGTATCGGGAGTCGGCAGGTGGCTGACGCTTGCTAGGTTGTGCTGGTCATGCTAGGAACAAATGGTTGCGTTAGTTTATGGTGGGTCACGAAGTGAATACTGTTGCTGGTGAGCCATTGAGGCGCATAGCGTTGGCTGTGGTGTTTTTAACAATACACTCTAAGAACAGTTTACACCCTTTGGCTTGCCCCTTCTGCCACACAAGAATTATCGTCATCTGCCTTGATGCGTTTCCTTTTTTTATCGCTGCAAGCCCGGAACTTTCCAGTGACGAACGGCACGCGCGTTATCAGAAGAGGCACTCCAAAGGGTGTAAACTGTTCTATGCTGATAACGCGTGTGCCGTTCGTTACTGGAAAGTTCCGGGCTCGCAACGATAAAGAAAGCAAACGCATCAAGGCAGATGACGATTATTTTTGTGTGGCAGAAGGGGCATGCCAAAGGGTGTAAACTGTTCTTAGACTGTACGAGGTCGTGGGTTGCTTTCCCGAAGCCGGCTGCCGCATTTGCATGGGGGCAAAATGCAATAACGGTCATGCACATAGAATAAGGTACAGTTTTAAAAAAAACGTGAGCCAAAGTTAATCCAAAGCCCTCCACTAAACAAAGTAGCAATTTTAACACCTTTATAGGAGTTCAAAGGGTGCTTAACTGTCGTATGTCGGACATCCTCCCGCTTGATGGGCAAGGTCGAACCATGGGTGGAGTGAAATGAAGGTTTCTTGTTAGCTGACATATTGCGATAAGTAAAAATGATGATAGCCGCGCCAGGCGACACCAGAAGTATGTTAAGTATACTTTAATATCTATCTGTGCGCACCCAGGTGGTCAGAATTATGTTTTCACTACGCCTTTTCTCATCGCATGGGTAGTTAGAGCTTGCTGTCGTGTGCAACGCAAAAATGTAAAGCCCTAAGGATGAGGGTGTTACCCACAAGGACAGCACCACAGCCTTAATTGCTGAGGAGGAATAAACTTTATTGAATGACCAGGCCTTTGTCTTTATAGCCTTAGATAGCTCGTTTCCTTATTCCCGGAAACCATTCCATTCCATTCCATTCCTTTATTTCAGCATTCAACTTTAGATGTACAAATGCTAGGACAGGAGCAAAAAGCCGCTATTTTAAGCGGCTTGACAAAGGCCCCTGCCCCTACAGTATTTGGCAGCAGACAGTTGGGGAACTTTTCACGCAACAATACACGGGTACATAAAATATATCTTCAGAAACATGTCTAAGGGAATGATAACATGCGTTTTTGAAAACACACTATAACCAACATTTCTTTTTTAACCAGCAATACATGCCTTCTCTTAACAGAAAAATACAGATTTATGTAACGTGGTGAAACAATACATTTTTCCAGTTACATAACAATATATAAAAGCACTTTCACATACAAGACAAATACAAAAATAATTCTATACTTAGGTTACAACCAACAAAAGGAAATGCAAATACAACACACTCTAATCACATGCCCCCTATGAAAATGGTCATTACCTTTATGTTTCCTTTATGTTTCCTTCTTGTGCCCTATGTGACCTTTATGATTCCTTGTCCTTTGTGTGACCTCCGGGACGCCAACTTTGTGTGTACCACATGTTTACTCATCCTAACGTATACCTCGAGGAAGTGACCTTTATTATGCCTCTAGGATGTGTCCTTTATGTTTACGGCAGGATGTTAACTGGGTGTGTACTATGTGTTACCTGAGTGTACACTTGAGTGCACATGTAGGTGACATAGAGTGCACATAACAACTGTCTGTACATATAATACAGGCAGATATATCTGTACTTTGTGACAGCCGTTGATACACTCTGCAGAGTCATTGTAAGTACTAAATCTTGACTTATCCTTTCCTTTGCACCAAGAAAACAACCCTTATTATAATTATTGTAGTATGTGCCCTTTGTGTTTACGGCGGGATGTTACCTAGGTGTGCACTTCAGTGCACACGTAGGTAACATAGAGCATTAATCTATATATGGTGCCTGCACTCTTTATATGTTACCTACATGTGCACTTGAATGCACATGTAGGTAACATAGAGCATTAATCTATATATGGTGCATGTACTCTTTATATGTTACCTACATGTGCACTTGAGTGCACATGTAGGTAACAGAATGGGCGCAGTAAGCATCTTTTGCGAATAGTACAGTTAGAGCTATCTGTACTGTATATATATGTTAGTCACTGGCAGATTCAAGGAAAAGGCACTGCTTGCACCCCTCGCACTAGACATGCCGACCGGCACTAATTGTGGCTATATTGTGCGGAAAATCGAGCATGCCATGAAATAGGATGGTGTATATAATGATTTATGCCATGCATTCTCTTAATATATGAAGTATTTCTTACTTTTTCAACCTGCTATTCTCCAGTAGCAAGCCATATGTAGAAATCTGCAGTATTTAACCTGATATGCAAGAATTTCATGAAAGTTGTGCGCCAGCTAGGCTATCAAATATAGTTGATTGAGTGTTTAAGACGGTTCTCATAGCAGGCGTCTTTCAGATGCTCCGCTTCGCCTCCAGTTTGGGAAGTAATCTACTTAATTTATATATCTGGCTTATATATATATATATATATATATATATATATATATATATATATATATATATATATATATATATATATATATATATATATATATATATATATATATATATATATATATATATACCAGAAAAAAAGCAGTTCTGGGTCCGGGTAAATATTCACAGTGAAGTAGACGCGCGTATGAAGCGGTTTATTGACGTTTCGGCCGGGGTCCGGCCTTCATCAGAACGGCCTTCATCAGGCTTCTGATGAAGGCCGGACCCCGGCCGAAACGTCAATAAACCGCTTCATACGCGCGTCTACTTCACTGTATATATATATATATATATATATATATATATATATATATATATATATATATATATATATGAGCACTGTGTTACCTGTGTAGGCACTCTATGTTACCTGGCTGTGTACTCCCTCGAGTGCACATCCAGGTAAGATAAAGTGCGCTTATATGTAGTGATTATCTTTTTACAGATGCTACAGATAGATCGTCTACCTGAATGATGTATTAACTTAACTACTGGCGTATCAAAGTAAAAAAAAATGGGGGGGGTGCACCTGTCTCCCCCTCCCTATCTATCTTGGCCGTATTGATCAACACGCGCCATCAACACTAAATACGTACATCAAAGCCTCATGCAGCGAATAATCCCTCACGACAAATAACAATTGCGCGGCAGCTGGAGACGCTGGCATGACGCGCAGTGTTCGATGGCTTGCGCTACATGAACCGCAATAGAGGCGGACGCCTCCGCGGCCAATCTGCCGCTTTGCTAGTGAGCGTATATGATTATACAACCATTTAAGTAGCTGTACTCGTCGCTTTCGCGCTGACCACAAGTACGAGTAACTGCTGTGTCGATATTAGCACGCGTAGAAGAAGGGCAGCGCGGATCCCGTAAATGCTTGCTTGGGCGTACAACTGAATAATTTATAATTGTGAGTTGGCTGAGTATGAAAGTTGTGTGCGGGGTATGGCCGTATTTGATTACGCGAGCATGCAAGCAGTACGCCTGCTTCGCTTTGGCCGAAGTTCCGCTGCCGCTGCAAGCCAGCCATCGCAACATTTTGTTGCCTTTATTCCTTACGCTACGGGAAATATGGTTCTACCTATTCAAGATAAGGCCTGACATTCTCAAAAACACGCCACTGTGCGCCATAAGAAGCGTGTATATGTGTGGCGATTCCGAATTTCTGATCGGTGGGTGTCCCAGCTATCGCGGCTGCCCGCACACCGTGCGCCATGGCAAGCAGACGAAGCTGCACAGGGTCCGCGCTGATTGGCTCGTGTCCGCCGGCAAAAGTTCGTGCATAGTTCGTCTAAAATCTCTGTATATACTTCAAAAAACAAGGCAGCGCACCAAGACACTTTAAACTCAATAATTTGTGTTTAAATACCAGCCTTCCTTCCAGCTACGATTTTTTTTAAATCTCGAAGGCCGTGCTTTTTCAACATGTACGCCCTAAATGGAAATGCAGATCTCGGAGGCTAAATTCACTTGTTAACCGCAGTGCGGCGCTGCTGCAGTGTAACGGTTGACGGTGAGCTGGGCCACGTTGTGTTGCTGTGGGTGGTGAGAGTGCTCGTTGCAGTTACACGGAAATTTAATCATATTTTCGAAGTGTCTTAACAAACTGTGATCCGTACCGTGTGCATTAACCATCAAGAAACCTCTGGACTCGTGTAACGCCATTAGTTCGCCTTATGTTTCCTGTGATACGCCAGTGTCTTATGTGTACTACAGCGCCCGTCCGAGCTGCCTTTGTTCTCGCCTGTCCGCATTCGCTCGTGGAATACCTGATACTGTGGCTTCGAATTATGGTGCGTGGAAGAATTTGTTGAAAGTTGTGCTTTCGTGCGTGGGTGTTCATCGGCAATTCGACAGTGTTCGCGCCGGAAAGAGCGTCGTCGCGTGGTGCTTGCGAGACAAAGGAGCCGTTTGCCGACCACATTGAAGGTAAGCAGGTCTGACGCTTGCGCGCATTCTCGCAGCTTCTGGTTCATGTAGTAAGCTTTGTGGAACGACAACAGAACACGTTCTGAGCGTATGTTGACCATGTTGCTCTGCACATTTAGCAAAGCGTTTCACGAGGGGAGTTTCCGTGAAATGTATTATTTCTTACCGCTTATACTTGCTTTATGGAGTGATGTGCTACCACCGCTGATCGTTTGGACTTAATGGGCAAATGTTTACGTAAACGCTGAAAGTTACTGTTTTCTCGGTAGTTTCCCGGCAAGAAATCCTTCCGTAGATATGAATTTCCGCAAGTTACGTCTGTAATACATGTCGATGTGTCACGGGCATCGCGAGTTGGCACGCGACTGCGATGTTTGACACTTGAACAGATATTAGCTTGTGTGAAGATTACTTTATTGATAGTGTTCAGTTTGAAGTCCAGCTTCGCGAGAACTTGTCTGCAATGTTTGTGTTCGACGTGCTCGCGTATTTGTCTTTTATATTGTAGGGCAAATATAGACCGACATAACAGCGAAATTTCTTTTTAATCGAGGCATGTTAATCAGACGCTCGTTTTAATTAATATTTTCATCCGAAGAACAGGATATCAGTGCCTGCGATTGTTAAAGACAGTGACTTGTAGCACTGCCTAATAAGGGATGCGATTTTCTTGCGATGCTTTCCGCTCGATGTTTGCCACTCTTATAACCCACCTTCCTTGGCTGGCTGTTCTAGTTAATAACGATAGCCGAATGTCGGTCAGATCAATGAGCAAAAGGAGTAGCATCGTAAAAGGGATCGCTACAAAATCGCGGCCTAGGTTTTAGACCCTTCGTAATCGATTGTTCGTTTGATTTACTAGATATTTGAGTTTTGGTGATAATTTCCCAAGTAGTCTGATGTTTGCTGCTGGGTTTATTCCCGCCTGAATTTTACCATATAGCCGTGTAACCACTTGAGATATAACTACGAGACATCTGTACAAGCAGGCACACAAAGATTTGTTAATTGGCCGGTTGCCTACTCCTAAATGTCATGTACTACTTAGCAGCTACTGCAGAAGTGTTTAAAAGAATTTGTAAGCAGTTTAGTACCTGAGTGGACTGGCAGCTCAGTCTGTTTCAACCAACAATTAGTTAAAAGCTTCTGTGTTGCCCTGATGTTTTTATGAGCTGTTTTTGACTGCTCCACGTTTCTTAGCTGTGTGCATACAGGCCAGGCTGTTCTTGCTTACATGAATATTTTTGAATGAGTGAAAAATATTGGCTTTTGTTTTGTTTTTCAGGTCCCAAGCACCACATTCCAGAGGTCTGCTGTGAGCAGACGTGGCAAATTGCAGTAACATCCAGATAGTCCAATAAACTGTTCGTAGTTTCAGACAAACCTTTGCAAAATATAGTCAATACTTTCTTTTAAAAGTGCGAGCACTGATCCAACCTGATCTTTCTATCCAAACATTACATTTTATATTAGTAACAAAGACATAACTAGAACAGCAGCACTGCAGTGAGGAACGTACACATGGCACTCCAAGTGTTATACTGAAATAATCTATGAAGTCTAATTACTTTGTAATTTTAGAACAAATTGGCATGAATTTCTGTGCCATAGCAGAGTTCCAATCCGTGCGCTGCATCATGTAGGGAACAGTAGCCTTACAATGAAAACAAATGCAAAACTTTTTAACTCAGGAAATGTTTATAAAAATAAAATGTGCACACGGAACTCTTCATCTATGCATGTCTACGTAAAATACAGGATTTCATCACTGCGGCCACATAAAGGATGCATAAAGGTAGGACACACGAAGGAAACATAAAAGCAGTGGCCAAATTTCAACATGGAGGAAACAAAGTACGGTAACATAAGGGATACATAAAGGGAGGACACACGAAGGAAACATAAAAGCAGTGGCCAAATTTCAACATGGAGGAAACATAAAGTACGATAACATAAGGGATACATAAAGGGAGGACACACGAAGGAAACATAAAAGCAGTGGCCAAATTTCAACATGGAGGAAACATAAAGGACATTTCCTCATGTGAACTGCGGGAAACATACAGTAAACATAAAGGGCATAACCATTTTCATAAGGGGCAGTCGCACGGCTAATGAAATATTCCTTCAAAATTCTACGTGAAACAGTCCTAAGATCCATGTTTTCTTTTTCAAGACTGTTCAGTAATACCGATATGCGGTACGGTAGTCTGTCCTTACCATGATTAGTTCGTGAAAAAGGCACGGCCCAAGTTTCTCGCTCCCGAATGTCGTAGTTGAGTTGATGAGGTTTGCTTAGATTGCAAAGACCAGTAAATCCCGAGTGGCCTCGTTTTACGCTTTCTTTATATTTCATAGCAAGATTAAACTGATAATTGTAATGAAATGGAAGAACATGAAACTTAGAAAAGAATGTACTTGTATGACTGCCGTAAGAAATACAAGCAACGTGGCGCAATGCTTTTTTTTGTAAAACAGAAATGTCTGAATATTTTTTTTGTGACGTTGTCCCCTATACAAGAATACAATAATTTGCATGAGAAATAAATATGGTGTTATACAGCAATAGCCGTAGTTTTAACGGAAGAACATCTCGAAGCCTACAAAGCGCACCGCACGCTTTTGCCATACTTGTTGCCACGCGTTCCACGTGTTTGTCCCAACTTAAATGCTGATCAAAAATCACTCCCAGTGTTTTCACGTCCGCGGTGACGTCAATTCGTTCTGATCGATAGAATATGTTTAGATTACGATTTACGTTTTTTTGGGCGGGTGCAAAAAGAACAGCTTTGGTTTTTTTAGAGTTAATTTGTAAAGAATTTGCCTTGCTCCACCAATATAGTTTATCAAGGACGGTGCTTGCTAGTTGTGATAAGTTATCAGCATTGCATGATTGGAAGAAAAGACTGGTGTCATCTGCGTATATTATATAGTGTGGTAGGTTACTGATGTTTGTTAAATCATTTATATATATGTTAAACAATATAGGTCCTAATATGCTCCCTTGGGGAACACCAGCTTCTAAATTCAAGGGGTCTGAGTATTCTTCTGAGATGTAAACGCATTGTTTCCTATGGGTTAAGTATGACTTTAGAATGTCCAGGGGTAATCCATGGAATCCGTAATGCTCGAGTTTTTTTAGTAGAGTAATATGATTGAACCTGTTAAAGGCTTTAGAAAAATCGATAAATACGCCTAATGTTAATTTTTTTTCTTCATAGCCGTTCAAGATTAAATCCTTCTGTGTTAACAGAGCTAGTTCAGTCGATCGGCCCTTACGAAATCCAAATTGATGCGGAGATAATAACTGATATTTTTCACAAAACGACATAACCCTTTTACAGATAACCTTCTCTAAGCCTTTTGATATGACAGGGAGCACTGACACTGGCCGATAATTTGACATGTCATTTCTATCCCCTGATTTGAACAGAGCAGTAACCTTTGCCTGTTGCATTTTTCTAGGGAAAACACCAGTAGACAAGCAAACATTGAATACGTGGGTGAAAGCGGGCACTAACAAGTCTATTGCAAATTTAATTGGTTTAATCTGGAGACCATCGATGTCACGTGCCTTACTGTTCTTTAAGGATATAAAAACAGAGTAAACCTCGTCCGGTGTCGTAGGCTCAAAAAACGCTGTATTTACACTAGGCGCACCCAAGTAATTGAGAGCATCTGTACTGTAAGCGCTAATAACTAAATTTGTAAAGTGTTCATTGAGACGATTTGCTAATTCTTTACCCTTTAGCTGCTTCCCATTCTCTGTAATCTCGAGCTCTTCATAACGACTTCTGTCGCGATTTAGGAGCTTATTAAGCGCACGCTAAACTAGGTCGCCTTTGGTATCAGCATTACTGAATAGCTCTTCCAGATACTCTTTTTTTGTATCTCGAAGAAACTTAGTTACGTAGTTTCTGTATTTCTTAAATGCAAAAAGATCATCAGGGCTTCTAGACTGCACAAAGTGAGAGTACAATTGGTTTTTTTACGAATTAGCTTTAAACACTCATTTGTTAACCAAGGTTTCCGTATCTTCCTAGATGTTCTTACCTTTTTTAATTTAAAACAACTAGTGTATGCATTTTTAATGATATGCATGAGCGTCTCATAGGCCGTATCAGCATCGTTACACTCGAATACTGGTGCCCAGTTTGCACTTCGAAGTTCGTTTCGAAAGTCAGTCATTGTTCTTGGATTTATTTCCTGCATGACGAAAGATTTACATTGGTTTCGGCTCGCTTTAAGTGAGCTATTTCGTTTAGAAAACATGTATATCGGCAAGTGATCGCCTAGATCGGCGGCAATGATACCAGCATTGATATCTAGCATTTGGCTGTTCGTAATAAATAAGTCGATAAGGGATTCAGACAGGCACGTGACTCGAGTGGGTGTTTTTATCACGTTCGCACAACCAAAAGAATCAAGGAGTAAGATCAGATTGCGGGAAACTGCATTTGATTGCAGTAAGTTTATGTTAAAGTCACCGCCTATGTTTATGCACAGTCTATTCTGGTAAGCATAACACAGTAATTGTTCTAAAAAGACAAGAAATCTTTCACTATTACCATCAGGTGGTCGATACAAAACAGCGAAGATATAGGATCCACATTGTACCGTAAGCGCTTCGTAGTCTGGTGTGGTTTTTGAGAGATCTGCAATCAAGTCGCATGAAAGCCTTTCTGATACCATCTGCATCACACCTCCGCCTCGGCGGTTTGGTCTATTCAGAAGGAAGCTTTGGTATCCGGGCAAGGAAATGACATCATCTTCCGAGTTGTACCATGTCTCACTTATCATTATTATGTCAAACCTGAACGTGAATTCATTAAGAAATGCTTCTATCTGATCGTGTTTATTACGGGCAGACTGAACATTAAAATGCAAAAAGGTAAGAGGGTCGGCGTAACCTGGACGAACAAGGTTGCGTGGCACGATCATAGCAAAATAAGGTACAAAAAGTGTTCGTTGCCAATCGCCACTAGCAAATTTTAGCTAGGTCTGCCTCGCATGTAACTTTAACAACACTACACTCTTCCGTTTTTCGCGCTAATACTTTTCCGTCCCTCACCCATACAAATCGCCATTTCATTTCCTTTTTCTTTGCCACAGTCATGCCAAGAAGTTGCTTTAGTTGAGGGCACAAATGCTTGTTCACGAAGACAGACTGCTTGGAAGAAAAACCGATGTCTTCTGCGGTGATCCTTGCTTTTCGCGATTTTCTGATCACAGCATCACGTTTCGACCGACGATTGAAAGACACTACTATGTTCTTATCAGTATCAGAATTTCGCACAGAACGCGATGGCAAGCATCAATATCTTGCTCAGATATCGGCACGCCAAGCACTTCCCCGACCTTCTGCAGAACGTTCCCAAGGTTCTCATTCTGCAAGCAAGGAACACCTTCCACCTCAATGTTCCTATTTCTCGAATATTGATCATGTGTTACTATCTTTAGCGAGTTCTGACACACTTGCTTTCTCAGCTTCTCAACTTCTTGCAGAAGAGGCTCTTGTGCTGCTTTTAGGTTGATATTTTCCTTTCTAAGTGCTTCACATTCTAGTTTCAGAGACTCATACTGTCCACTAGTAAATTCTACACTTTGCCTGAGCTCTCGAAGTTCCTTACGGAACTCACGTTTGAGATCCGCAATTTCTCGTTTAAGCTCGTCATTTCCCATTTTGAGCAACAGCAGAAACACACGGCAAACAGGCAAAAAGTGCGAGCACCTCAGACAAAAGTTGGCAGCAGGGCAGCAGAGCAGAAAAGCAGACTATAAGCAATACGAAAAAAATGATTTCCAACCTGCAGAATAGATGAAACGTAAGTGCCGGCTCCTGCTGCTGTCCCTGCTGCCAAATGACGGCGAAGGGCTAGCAATGCTCCTTATAAAGGGCTTGCAGAGCAACCGATGTGACGTAGATCCACGTGGCTCCCACAATCAGTCGTTGGCGATCCAGGCAGTCCAGGCAGGCAGCGATGCAGCCGCTGGGTGCAGTTGCACTCAAGGTTACGATGCAACCGCCCACCGTCTGCAGAAATCTGCAGAATAGATGAAACGTAAGTGTCGGCTCCTGCTGCTGTCCCTGCTGCCAAAATCACTGCGCTGCTTCTCTTGCCCAAGTTACCGGCGTAAGCTGGTCCTTGGGGGCCCTGACTCGTCAGTGGGGCCTCCCGTCGGTCTTTGGTTGGTGGTGGTGGTGGATCTTGAGGAGTCCTTGGGTGGTTCTTTCACCCCCATACCTGTATAGGGAGCCCGGACGTTGCTGACACAATTATTCGTCTGAAAAATCGTTAGTATGCACGGCGTTCCTCATACTCCATTGCACAGTTTAGGGACGTCAGATCCCCACAATATACGTGTTAGGGAATCCAGTGAACATTCCGCGTAGAACGAGAGCTATGCTACTGAGGGCGGCAGTCAGACGCACGTAGTGGCAGCGAACAAAGAGAGGTCCTGACATGTGAGAGTATAGAACACGGTGGCAGAAGTCCATTAATGGAAGGGCCCCTCGAATTAGGAGCTTACGCGACGCTAATCCCCGGACCGTAGGTGGCCGCCACGAATGAAAACGTCAAGTGCAGGAGGGTGAGGAGGCAGGCGCGGAGCTTTGCGCCGGCTCCGGCCCACCAGATGCGGACGCGCCGCATTGGATGCGTGCGGACGGCCCTCGTCGGGTTTGCAGGAAGCGGAGCGAAAGTACGCGTGAGGAAACGGGAGGCGGTCGAACTTTTATGTCAAAATGCGGGAAGGAGAGCGCAAACAAAGTCGTTAATGGCTAGGCGAAAAGAAATCGCGATTGCTCGAGCCGCAACAACGATAACAATGACGACGACGGCAAGATGAAGACTACAGCGAAACCCGAGTGCGCTATGAGGGGCAGGTCGCGGGATGGGGATGTCCGTGTAACAGAAGCTTATGTGGGCGAGTTGGTTTTGCATACTTGAAGAAAAGAGCGCTTTGTCCGTCGTACATGTTCTTCTTTTAGTCCGCGTCTTCGTAGCGCTTGTTTCTTCAAGTATGTCCGCGTAACTTCTTTCACCGCATTACAGTGTCATGGGATTGAAGCAATGAGATGTGAGCGAGTCGGTATGAGTCCATTATGGCTTCACTGCACAAGCGTGGGGGAAAGAAATGTAAGGATGACGAGACGCTATGTCCGGTCCTGGTTTCTCCTGTGCAGTGTGCCCTTGCGCTGTGCAGCCATTGCGATGCTGATACTTCACTTTTCTTTGACTTTACGAACAATTCGTAAACATTTATAACTATGTCATGGCCTAAATAAGGAAACGTTCCCCAAAATGTGAAATTCCGTTTTTTTTTTTTTGCGCAACGCGTTCAATTGAAGTGAGGCGGTTGTCCAATGAGAGCCTCCCTCGTTTTCTGTCTATCTTAATTAGGAATGCCTGAGAGAGGATGGAAATGAAACGAAATTACGTCATTCGCGCACATGTCCGGTTTGCTACCCTGAAAAAGAGTATTGTATCAAAAGAGAGATGTGCGAGAGTGAGAGGGTCAATACTGTGCGCTAACATATAGCTCTGTAGTGCACGTTACAGGTGCGTGGGATTCACGCTTCAACGGCGCTATCACACTACACGCTTCAACGGCACGTATGGCAATGAAGTGATGGACGCCCCCAGGGTCCCTTGCGGCCCTACGTCGAAATGCATACCACGTGGTATCCGTTTAAAGAGGGAGAACTTGGAGGCTCGCTATCCTGAGGCAGTGTGCACACCGGGTTTCTTTCGTGTAAACAGACACTTTCAAAACTGGAGCGATGCTTCGTTTTGGTTCACTGTAAACAAGTTGCTGTAGAAGGATCGGGGTAGAAAGAAAAAAACACGTCTGCTACGATCCCATTCTCTTCGTTTTGATTATCTTCGCCGTCACTTTGTTCAATGAATAAAAGATTCGTTGCAGATTTGTTTTGGTATAACAGCAATAATTATCATAACTGCTGACAAGGCAAATACTAGCTTAAAGCGCACTCGCTTCAGTTCGAACGGCTGAATGAATAAATGAAACCACGTTTATTCCACATAAAAATGCGTCGAAGACGCTGCGGGGGAAAGAGGAGGGGCGTTATGGGACAAGGGGAAGGGTAAGGCTGCCTCCGTTTTATTAATGAACGTCCTGGAGGCAGCGAAGTGGGGGCGGCATGACGCTTGTGGCTGTCGCGGAGCCGATCGCCGACGGGTGGTGCTGCAGGGTCCTGGAGGAACAGCAGCAGTGCTCGCCAGAGCTCGATGGCACGGTCCGGAGACGTGGTATCCGGGCAAGCCCAAGTCCGGAGAGAAGGAGGCCAGTGTCCCCGCTGTATGGTGGCCAGGGCACGAAGCCTTGGTGGGTTGTAGAGGGGGCACTCCCAACAAAGGTGGCTGAGATCAGCACGACATGTGCACATGGAACAGAAGCCACTTACGGGTAGTGGTGTGCCACCCTTGTGGAAACGGTTCAACAAGTGAGGAGTAAGGAGGGTGTTTGTCTGGATTCTCCGAAGCAAGACTGACTCTCGCCGTGTGAATACCTTCGGTGGAAGCGACGGTATAGAGACTGGATTGCCCAACGCTGCGAGGTAGGCGGCACGTCGTTGTTTGGTCGCATGCTTGTCCGCCATTGGGTCTGCTGCCTCAGGTGTGGTAGATAGGAGAGGATAAGGATTATCGGAGGCTCTGGCTAGCACGGTAGAGAGATGAGCGCGCGCCAGTCTATGAGCCTTCTCGTTTCCAGGGATACCGCAGTGCTCAGAGACCCAGTGAATAGTAAAATCGTGACCGCATTCGCGGAGCAGGCGTGAACGGCTGAAGAATAGTAGCGAATAAGGAAATGTTCATGCACGATGCTTAGTGCGAACTGTCATCACCTTCGACATTACGACGCATGCGAAGCACTTCGATATGGTTGTTATCGTTGACAACAAAGACCCATTACGACCGTAGTTTTCTGACGTCTTAATGATGCTGTGTTCTGCAGGTAACCCATGCATCAGTACCTAGTAGGCTTATATTACTGCGCACACAGCGCTTCGAGCGTTATCTAAAAACCATGCGCAATAAATCTAGATGGTGGTGTTAACTATGCACTTAGAGTGAGAATTGTGAATGAAAGCTCTCGTACATACTGACAACGAGACAACGTGAAACATACATACATACATACATACATACATACATACATACATACATACATACATACATACATACATACATACATACATACATACATACATACATACATACATACATACATACATACATACATACATACATACATACATACATACATACATACATACATACATACATACATACATACATACATACATACATACATACATACATACATACATACATACATACATACATACATACATACCGTGCATTCGATTCCTTCCGCATTGAAATAATGCATAATTTTACACCGAATTGCTATTTAGGTGTGTGTGCGTGTGTGCGTGTGTGCGTGTGTGTGTGTGTGTGTGTGTGTGTGTGTGTGTGTGTGTGTGTGTGTGTGTGTGTGTGTGTGTGGTGGGTGGGCGTGTGTTTAAAGCGAGGACCAAGATTGGGACAGTAGAGAGAGAGAGAGAGTAGGGGTAATCCAGAAGGCTTGGTCCTTAATTGGTCGCAAGACGCGGTGCGATGCGCGCACTAGAACTTTATTCGAATCTGCGCGCGCAGAATAGCCGACCACACATCGCGATCCCACCGAACGCCGCTTCTATGCGTCAGGGTAGGTAAAACAGGGCACGCACACGAAAAAAAAGAAAGGAAGGAAGGAAGTGAGAAGGGCGGGGGAGCACGATGAAGGCGGGGGGGGGGGGGGGGGAGGGGGCGTGTTGCTGCATACTCTGTAGAGTCACGGCTGCCAGCGGACTACGATGACGTTGGCTTCTTGCGCTCGTTGGTTCGTGAGCGTGGCAGGGAAGGACACGGCTCGCTGCCCCCACGGGGGCCTCACGACGTCTACGAAGAGGACCGTCCCCTTGACCTCCTCTCGGGGTCTTCCATCTCCCCCTTTCCCTGCCTGTCATGCACAGAGGGTGGCTAAACAAACAAGACGGCGCGTACTTGTGTGTATACAGTACGTGCCCTTAAGCGGCCAATACGAGGTCCCCCGGCGCCATATATAGCCGGCCATGTTTGTCTAAGTAGACCCCAGAGGACGCTGCTACCGGAGTGCTGCAAGTGCTGCATGCGTCGAAATGCGCGATCCGGTTGCCAGTGTTTGTATATAAAGAACCCCTGCCGGAAGCGTGGGCAGCTGCGAGGAAGGCACGCGCCGCGAGTGCCGGTAATTAGCGACCGCGAGACTCTCAGTGGCGACCCCTGGCGGAAGCAGAGAGGACTCGAGCTTCCGGCCGTGGTCCTCGTCCCAGCGGCGAGATCGTCCCCTCGCATACGCCTCGTTTGGTTCGGTGACCACACTTTCAGCGAGACACGTCCTACGCATTTCTTAATCGCCTCTCTCTCTCTCTCTCTCTCTCTCTCTCTCTCTCTCTGGATCGATAGCTTTCACCAGACTACGTCACTCGACGAAGATCGAGATCATGGAGAGGTGCAAGACGCCTGCGAGATCGCGTGACCGGTGCGACCATGGCTTACCGCCGAGAACGGCAGACAGGCGCGAGTCACGGCCTCAAAGATCTGTCGCGAACGTGGCCTCCGATGTTGTGCCGAGTTGAGAGCGATCACAGAGGCAATGTTCATGTAGAATGTGCGATGCGATTCGCTTACGTTCTGCCGCTCTCAGAAAGAAGTCGTCCCTAAACGAAATGGTTGATTGGAGCGGCGGATCAGTTTGTGTTTTGTCGCCGAGCACGACATGGCTGGTTCGATATCCGGGCCGTGCGCCTATGGAGGTGGAACGCAATTATTCTCCCGTACCGCAATTTGCTTTGCACGTTAATCAACTCCAGATGGTCGAAGTTAAACCGTCAACTTTTATTATGGCAGAGCTACGAGTGAGCATTATGGTACAACGTTCAACGTGAAACACTGAAACGCTTTCATGATACCTGAACAGTGCAGCGTAACGCCTGACCATTTGCCCGGCTCCGGCGTAGTTCTGGGAAATCAAAGCATAAGTGCGACCCAAGGTGAGGCACACGAACTTGGAAGAACCCATGCATATGCCTACGTCGAATAATACGCATGTGAGAGGGCATAGGAGTTTAGCGGAAGACACTTTAACTGGATATGGCCAGGTGGGACTTCAACATCTAAACTCAGTATGTGCAAATTGTAGCCAAAGTATGCGGGCTGGCTGGTTGATAAATAAACAAGGACAACGCTTCATGTCGTTGACGTTCTTCTCCTGTAAATGTGAATTTGCATCATGCGCGAATCGGCCAGTTGGCAGTTAGCTTAAACAAATAGGCGCAATAAACGATGACAAATGGAGTATCCATTATGTACAGACTTTGACTTGGGAAACTCGTGGGACTCCTGTGCAGTCATTAGTTTCGGACGCGCCCAGTTGTTACTTTTCTAGCGCATCGTACGTTCATGTTATGGTTGATGTTTCGAGACGTGACACGGGACCACCCCGCGCGTTTAATTTGCTAGTACTGTGAAATCCTTCCTTGTACGGCTAGCCTGTGTGTTCTTGGTACTCGCCTTGCGACGTAAAAGAATAAAGTAGCACCCGCCTCACAGTAGCCAACACGATAGAGGTTGAGAAGCGAGTTTGTTTGAGGACGCGGAGGGAAGTCGGCCTAAAGTAATTGTCCGCTAGCCTGTTGCAGCTTCATAGGAAACGCAGACGGGTGTCCCCGAGAGAAGCCTCGCATTTGAGGAAAAACGTTATCCTTGTCCGTAAGTCGAACCCAGGACCAACGCCTTTCTGTAGTTATCGCCTTGGCATCTGGGCTAAACTGGAAGCTGGTGGCGTGCAGGGCGAGGATTAATTCGTTTTCTTATAGCTCCATGGCCGAGCCTCTTGGTTGCCTCAGGTGGTATAACGACCATCAGGGAAAAGCGTTGGTCGCGAGGTCGATACCCGTAGCAGGACGCTAAGCCCTCATAGGTAGCCTACACAGGTTCAGAAGTACTGTCAGGTGGATGCCACATTTTCATGCGATAGCAATATAGGCGGTGCTGCCCCCTGCTTGGAGACGTCATTGTCTGGCCTAAACACATGGGCAAATACCTAAGGCAGTGCAGTCTAATACAGCGTCTCAAAGCGTGGCTGAACCAAACGTTAAGAGCGACTTTGGCATGAAAGGAACATGCATGCGATCGGGGACTATAATGGTTAGAGCAGTGGCCTGCTGCGCTGGAAAAGGTATGATCGAATGCCGTCGGTTCGCAGATTTCTCTGTAGCATTATAGACGGACTTCATCCACTTTGGAGCCATCTGACAGAAAACTCGTTGTGTGTTCACCGTACGAGATCGCGTCACAATGTGCAACAAACCAAAATTTTGTAAGAAAAAAAAATCGAGATATACAAACGTCACTTCCATAAATGAGCGTATGCGAGGTCGCGCGGGACGAACGCACACGCAGCTAGCCGCAAGCCGCATAATTATGGCTGCTAAGTTCCTGCTTGGTTTTCCTCCTCGTAATGTAATTTCCTTCAACTGATTTGTCATGACCTTGCCGCTGTATAGCAACAAATACGAGGACACTTTCGACAAAAATGCAGATGTCCAACGTACGTGATCTGCCTACTGTTCTCCTCACCCATCACGTGCTACTGCCTTCTCGACTACGTTGCCCTTGCACCTCACCGTATACCAGACTGCCTCTTCCCCTCAGCATCTGAACTGCCCTCCTCACCCGGCCAGCTAACGGTTCTCGTCATCGGCGTCCCCGTATCTGTTTACTTTTCCGCGGCAACCTCTCGCTCCTGGCATGCCGGCCCGTTCCCTAACAGCGAACCTGTCATAAAAGTCCTGCGTGCAGTAGCTCGTTTCACGCACTCTCGACCCCCTGTCTATCGTCTTCTGCGTGCGTCTATCGCTCCCCTCGCCCTCCCCCGCCCCCACCACACCATGCGAAAAGCTTAGCACTCGCCATCACCTCACCCCCTCCTCCTCCCCGACTCTCCCCCCTCCCCTTTCCCGCTTACTCCCTGTCTCACGAGCCCACGCCGCCGAAAGAGAAAAAAAAAGATGCTGCCCCGCGAACGTTTACTTCTCTGCGACTGCCGAGTTTACGCAGCTGCAGCAGGAACCCTAACGCAACCGTCGAGTCGAGAGTCGATGCCGACGAGAGATCCCTCCAACCCAGCCTTGGGGGCCTTGTTTGTTATGCGCGCGTGTATCGGCTTCCTCTCCGCGTTCCGCCACTGCCGACACCGCAATTGCTTATGCGGGGCATCTCGTGCGTACTGTACGCAGACTGGAAGATAAGCACAGAACTGTCTCCCTGCGCGCATTTTTTTTTTTTTTCAGCGTGTACAGAACTCGCGGAGCGAGCTGCCACGCTACGAGATTGTGGCCGCTCGCTAAAATGACTTTGTGAGGTTTCTTGTTTCTTACTAAACTGCTGTCGAATGTTCGTTGCCTTTTTGAAAAATTCACTGTGTTGGTAAAAAAATAACGCGCTGCTTTTTGAACGGAATCGTGGCGCAACGATGCGAACGCAGACGACAGAAGCGAGACGGAGTGACGCACTCAATAGCTGCAGCAGACGAAGGCATTCGTGTGCGCCTGTCCATCACGTTCCTGTCGTCGGAGTTTATTACTGCGCCACAATGAGGGGTGGGGGGTTCAGTAAACGCGCACCAACAAGTAAGCCCAACAACATGTTTTATCAGTGAAATAGTGTGCTATGCCATTTGAAGTGACTCAAGTGAGTTAACTGTTTTCCTGTTTTTTATAGGCTTGTTTCCTACGAACTTACGCCTATTTGAAAACTTCTGCTGATGTTAGCATTTGATGTGTGTTGTTTTATTTACCTGATTGTTGTAACATGCTGCATATGCTGTCTGGCCGACGGACAAGCACTACGTGCTTAAGTTGGAAGTAAATTCTATTTCTTCATAAATGTGTTTTGGTTGACTAGAAAAAATATATTTAATTTTATTATTCGAAACTGCAGGCTGCGATAAGGACGAGGAGGAGACAAAGGGGAGGAAAGACAGGGAGGTTTGCCAGTGTAAGTACCGGCTGGCTACCCTGTGCTGGGGAAAGGGGTAAAGGGAATAAAAGGAGAAAGAAGAAGAAGATGCAAAAAATGGAAACCAGAAAAATCACACAGTAACGCGATACTACGCGCTACAACATTCCAAGGCGGTCGCACAATTCGCATGTCCTTAAAAACTTCTACAAAGCCCTTAAGGCCTTGAGTGCTGAAGCCCGTCTGGACCAGTGTCCTAGAGTTTTTTCCTCTGTAAAGGGGCGATTGTGCAGTTTTTCAAGCGTGGTCCCGAGCACTTTTCTTGGCACTTTGTAACGGGGACAGTCACAAAGGAGGTGCTCAATCGTCTCCTCACAGTCGCAGGTGTCACAAGTAGGCCTGTCGGCCATTCCAATGCGGAATGAATAGGAGTTCGTGAATGCCACGCCGAGCCACATGCGGCGCAGAAGTGTTGCTTCCGCTCGTGGTAACCCTGCGACAAAACTTTCGCCTTCACCGTGTGGTGGAAGGCACCCATGAATCGAAAGCATCAAATCACCGTGGATGTTCCTTGTTAATTTTACGATCTCCTGGCACGTTTTCTTTTTCTTTTTTGTCTTCAGAACACTACCGTCCTTTTTTTCTTTTCTGCCAACGGTGCTATTGCAAAGGTCACATTATCTCTGGGGACGGCGACGCTGTTACCCGGAAAGCGCATGCACTCGCTATACATGACGTGCGGAGGGGAGCCACTGAAAGAGAGAGTACGCGAAAAAGCCACGAAAATTCGAGTTAATGTAAATGAAGCGCTCTCGGAGTCAGAGGACTGCAAAGAAGAGAGAGACAAGCAAAACAGCTAGGAGCGTCTGCTGCATTCGTGGCTGCACCGAACAAGCATCCGTCGTCTGCATCGCCCACGAAGCGTGTCGTTGGTTTCGTCTGTTCCTGCTACGGTTGCTTCTGCTATACTTACACGGCGTTCGAGATCCCAGGGGCGACAAGGCGCCGTCTGCCCGGAAAGCCGGGCAGGTGCGTCGATTACGCGGACGATAAGTAGGTTGCCCTGCCCTTGTGCGTGCGTACATCTACTCGGCAGTTGGGGTGGTGCACCGGAGATCGTAGGTCGGGTGTGCATTTCCATGAACAGCGAATATGGGCGCTCCTTATTACCTTCTTGAAGTCCACGCCCCTTGGGAACATAGTAGACACGCTGTTTGTAGCGATAAACGTTGCCGTGATTCCCATCTGGACGCCTAACTCATGACAGCAGATGGGGAGAGACGCCCTGGAAGCTTTTGCTTTTTATTTCATTTCATTTTTTTGCTTCGTGTTCAACTGTAGCGCAAAAAAAAAGACGTAACACTAATAGGAGGCACACAGGATCGCTACTTTTGCTTCTTTTTCTCAGTCACGCTTTTTTGCTAAAGCGGACGTCTCTATCTTGTTCCAAATAACGGCGCGCTGAGGCGTGTTTCTTAACATGATTGCTGTTTACACAGCACATGTATCGGAGACGTGCGCCTATAGTGGGCATCTTAATTCTCTTATGTCTGTCTATTGTCTGCTCCTCTAGTGTTTGTGCTCGTTGAATACTCGTTATGATTCCCATCGTGCGTGCACATGGCTTGCCGGGCACATATCGTCTTACACAAAATTATTTTCCCCAAGAAGTCTGTGCAAAGCGCTCACGATCTCTCGCTGTTCGTGAACTGGAAGCGTGGAGGCAGGTTCTTCCTCGACACTCTGTCTGTGGCTTCTGCGTTTCAGTGCGTCAGATACGCCGGAACTTCGTTCTCTATTGAAGTTTTGTGAAATGTCGATCTCAGCTCTTGCCTAGCGTTTTTGGGGTGCCATTTATATAGTTTAGTTATCGTATGATTCTTTTTATACCCGTGGGATAAGACAAGTAGCTTGCTCCACTTACAGACGCCAGCGTTTTAGAAAGAGCTGCCTAAATATATGGAATTTTGGGGGGGTGGGGGACATGTTATAGTCAAGTTAAATTGAAAAAATAAAAGCGTGCTTCCAACAAAAACAGCAAGAAATAAACATAAACATGGCACGCGGTTGACACAAGCCAACAGCACCGCTAAAGCACGGGCTGCTAGCGAACTTGGCACACTCCAAGGCTGTCAGCGATGCATCTTCCACGAAGACCAGCTTCCAGGACAATGGACCGGTTGCAGAGTTCCGAACGTAGATAAACGTAAAATCAGCGATTGCGTTATATTTTCGCAATCATTGTCTCGCATTAGTGTCATTAGCCTTAGAATTGCAATATTTGTTGAGAGCACGGCTTAGCGGTGGTAAGGAATACACGTTTTGACAGCTTGAGAAAGGAGAGTCGACTGACTTTATTCCAAAGTAAAAGCAGGTTTGCCTAGTGGTTGTGGTGGCGCCACATTCGGGCGACTGCCTTCCTTCCAAGTAAGAGAAGGGGGCAATGACCCCCGCGGCGAAGCACGGCGAGGTAAACTGGATTTCCGGAGCAAGGGGCAATGACCCCCACGGCGAGGCGACGGACGATCACTGCATACTTTCCAGTGCATTTTTGTGAATTTACACAAACATTCGCAATATTAACGTCCCGTTTGGAAAAGCCCTCCCTTACGTAACTAAAAAATGTTCATCCGCTCAAATGTATATCGAGAACATAGGCGTATCTCACACAGAAAGCGCCGCACTTGAAGAAAAGCTTGTCCTCCTTCGGGAATTGAGCCCGCGGCCACCGCCTTTTCGGAGCGTTCGCTCTGCCGCATGAGCCAACCTGCAGGTTAACAGATTTCCGAGCGACGTCGAATTTATCGGAAGGTCGAAGCCCAGGGACGGGTAATAACGGCATACGAGTTTCGCGGACATCCGGTGAATGGGCGAATTTTCTTCCAAGAAAACGTTGCACTGGAGATCTGGCGGTAAGTGCGAGATGCATGCTTTAGCGTTACGTCGCCCCTCTTTGAGGACATGGATGTATGATTTAAAGCGCAATCGCCAGAATGCAAAGAGTTGTTCAGGAACTCACTCGACACACAGGCTGCCTCTTCAAGGAGCGAAGCGCAACTGACGGTGGTTCGGACCAGATCACCGTCAGTTGCACTATGTATATATAAACTTCATCACATCACCTACCACTAACTCTACCACCTGCGTGACCGGTTTTCCCTTCACATACTTTTTATGCGTTGCATATTGCAATCACTCAGTTCAGTCCTTGGGCGCGGCCGCGCAGCCACCATTGAGGGTATGAGCCATTGTTCATTGCTGCGCGTCTCATATGTGGGTCTATTCTCTTTTAAGCTTGCCATGTTTGTTATTAAGTTGCTTCTATTTTTATGCGTTGCATATTGCAATCACTCAGTTCAGCCCTTGGGCGCGGCCGGGCAGCCACAATTGACCTTTAGCGCAACCACGTGACGTGACGTCACGACAGCCGGAGGAAAAGCTGGGCGCCAACTCGCGCAATATGCAACGCATTCTTGGCTTAACCAAGCTAAGCCTGGCCATTTTTTCAACTTTGACGCTTTTAGTGCGGACTCATTCAGAAGTTCATGCACCGCTTTCTTACATGGAACTTTCCTCACACTGTGAATTCCCACAGAGCTCATTCGCCGTAACATTTGCTGTAATATTTTCACGCGTACATCGTTCCACCTTTTGCTGAGGACGCTTCTTCACCGGACGGTCACTGTTATCGATTTGTTATGAAAAATGTTCAAAGTTGTCGCAGGTTTTGAAGCAACAGTCTTTTCCAATCGAATTTTAATCAACGTACCGCTCCCCTCGGTAATGCGTCTGCGCTCGAGGGTAATAGAATGAAGTGAAATGACACCGCGATCGTTGTCCCTGCTAGCTAGGTTATAAGAGAGCACGAGCAATTGTATAATGGGTACGGTGGTACGTAAAAAAAAATTGCGGATGGACTTGACTCGTGAGATGAGACGTCGACAACCGACGAATGTGCTCGCCGTTGTCGTGGTGCTTAGCGTTTTTTTTTTTTCTTACGTTCTTTGGCAGTGTTCACTTGCTCTCGCGTCACTACAACGTGACGATATCCGCTTCAGACACAGTGTACGCGTTTTACTGCACGACTTCATTCTTTCCACTTCTGTCCAGTGGTGCCCAGCCAAAAGCAGAGGATGTTGAGTTGCAGGTTCACTTGACCCCCTGCTTATCCAATGTGACTTGATTTCACTGCAGGCTGCCGAGTTTCGCTACACACTTCTGAAAGCTCCGCCATGTTCGGCAGGATGACCGACGTGACGCGTCTCTTCATTAATGGCGAAATAACTTTCTTTTTCTTTTCCTTTCTCGTAACGCTTGACGTCAATAATCGTCTAGTGCGCTTGTATGAGTAAGTTATTGAATTCATTTCTTGAAGAAAACGCATCATGTCTGACCGTACCCAAGACCGAGATCTAGGTAATCTGTAATTACGAGGTCTCACTGAAAAAAAAATGGCTGAGGCTTAGGTAAGGTTAAGCCCAGGATGCGAAGCATACTAGCCTTTATTTTAGTTGTTGAACCACTGTTTAGCCTGGTGAACTGCTGTTGCTTGGCTATATTTGGTTCGGCTAGACGAAGAAACAACTCATGCATTACTGCTTCGCCTTCAAGAGTGGAACGCGACAGCGTTCCCGTCGACCCGCCAAGGGGTGTAAGACAATGGGCTACAGGGCAGCGACTACGCGCCCCGCATTGGACGCGGTGAGCGTCGAGCAAAGCAGCGTTCGGCGCGGCAACGAAATGTGCGCCTGAGCAAGAGACGCACGCCTTAGAAACAGCTCGTTTCTAAGGCAACACCGCATTCACTAGAGGCGCTTTTGTACCGCTTTAAAGCATCGTACTCGTGGCTCAGTGGTAGCGTCTCCGTCCCACACTCCGGAGACCCTGGTTCGATTCCCACCCAGCCCGTCTTGCAAGAGTTGAGCCAAAGCCACTTCTCCTCTGTCGTGACGTCACGGTGTCACGTGGTTTCAAGGCGACACCGCCGCGCCTGAGGAGCTGGGTTGAGCTCTCGTAATATGCTTCGCATAAAACTCACAAAGCATTCTGTAGTATCTCAGTGTAGTCTAGGGCACTTTCGAATAAGATTATGTACCGCTGACACACTCATCGACAGTCCTTCATGAACCATAATTCACGGAGATATTTGCACAAACGTCAAAGAATGCTTCGCTCAACACCGATTATGGCATGTGAATGTGCATTTCTTTCTTCAGTATAACCAGAGTCCTTCGTATGACATGGTCAGAGATCTAGAAAACGCTTCATGCATGTTAGCTCTTTCGTTTGAGTTATCTTTTTTGGGGGGCTTTCTGCTTGCTAATTCTTCAGTGGAATCTTACGCATCCTAGGGCTTTAGGGCGTGCACGTTTCTGTGGTGAGGGTGTCCGCACTGATACAACGCCCTTTTGTTTGTCGTCTTGTTGTTCCTTCTCGAGGACTATGGCAGCCAGCTGTGCGCGACCATGCTTTTTCTCTTCTTTCCCCATCTGCCCCTTCCCGGGACGTCAGAACGGTCCAGAGAGACGTTTCCTGAAAGTTCATGGCTAAGCTAAACCACACAAGGCAATATTTACTGCATCAATGCAGTTTCCTACATTTGCCACACCACAATCTAACCTATCCAAACTTAACCCAACCTAACGAACGAAAGAACGAAAACTAGAACAGACTTCAGTGATTCTTGGGCTCTGAACTCACTCACTGCGGCGGCAGCATTCTCGCAGTGTGAAGACCACCGTCTTGTTTTTTCTACTGTTGTTGTTGTTGTTGTTGTCGTTGTTTGCCTGCTTTTTCCTCAAATAACTGCGCTTATGCACCGCAGGGGAGTGACCAAGAAGCCAGTGGGTGTAGGTTTCTTGGTAGGTGGGGGGACATCGGACTTATCCCTACAGTTAGCACGACAAGAATAGCAAATTTGAACAGTGGTGGCGACAATCAAACTAATGAAAATATATACTTGGTTTGCAAAACTCCACGCATGACACAAAATATGAGACAAGGTTTGTGTTTATAGAAGAAAAACTCACTCACTAAATTCAAAGGAGAGAGGAGGAGGAGTAGGAGGAGGAGGAAGAAAGAAAGAGAGAGAGAAGACTGATGGCGGAAATGAGTCTAAAACCACGTGGATGGACAGATGGATGGACGCCAAATGGATGGAAGCTTTTTTGTCGTGAGAGAGAGAGAGAATCTCGTAACTGAGAGCACCTGTGGAGACGGCACGTGACAATTTTACTGTGGGTAAGCACAGGGTGAATAAAGTGAGCTCTGTTTCCGTGCATACTTTCTAAACTTCAGTTTTCATGTGGTCGGTGGTCCGTGTTCTTACAGAACCGCGTGACAAATTCTCATCTTCGGGTGGACAATTTGCATTCGTTTGGTTCATTTCGGCATTATCACTCGCCCCCCCCCCCCCCCCAGCTCACCTTACCCTACCTGAAGTTGCTAATGACAAATATGCCAAAACTCTAAGACAGTTGACAAGCGCATATGAATGCATAAGTGAAGACATAGTTTATTAGGAGAATGAAAAGGAAAGAAAATATGTCTCGGAAGTCCTCAGTTCTCAATCGGAAAACTCGGAACGAGGTGATTTGGAGCAGCGATTCCGCAGGGTCTTTATTCTTGATCGGCAACCAGTCAACCAGTTTCAGTTTCCGCTTCAGCTTCAGTTTACTTCTTCAAGATGTAGATATACATGCTTACACAAGTATACAGAAGGAAGTCCCAGAGCATGTGGCTGAAAGGGGACCTCCTGTCAGTAAAATATACACAGAGCAAATACACAGCTTAAAACAGCAATATTGCAGTCACTAAGTGGAAGATTATGCAAAGTAAGTTTAGTACAAACTGCAAAATAATACAAAGTCAATAACTAGTCGTAGAATTAAAATAGTAGTTTAAGGCATTCGCAACAGAACAAACCAAAAATATTTATAAAGGCTATAAATGAAAAAGGAACTAAAGAACTAGGAAAAACGAGAAGGAAGTGAGCAGGAGTGAAGTGAATAGCTTAGATATGTCGATGATTTTGGCTATTAGTAGAAAAGTGAATAATGTTTTCCTGAAGAAGCCTAAAGACGAAGATCGCTTGACATCTTGTGGGAGGCTGTTCGATTAGAAGAAGTAGATGCTGCGAAATATCCAGGTTGTTTTCCGTAATTAGTATGTATGAGTGGCAATAAGAAATATAAGAAATTATTATATATATATATAAGCCTACGTTTCGGAGCTAGGATTAGGCCAAAGCTACCAGTGCACCTGAAGCTGTAAACGCAACAACGCATCGTATACTGAGATCAGTTCTGCGAAAACCGCAAGAGATAGAGGAAGGCTTATGAATGAACACAAGAAATGTGATCCACTCCCATTGTAGCTCGAGGATACAAGGGAAGTCCGTACCACCCGGATCTCGCGAGCAAAGCTTCACAGTTGAAGAAAAATTCGTCCTCGCGTGGCTTCCACGAACATTTACTAAAGAAAATCATAACTAATTTTCAGAACGCGTTCTTAAACGTTCCATAGACAACGCCTAGTCTGCACAAGAACGCTTTCCTAAATTCGTTATTATTTCGTTATTACATGTTCGGGCAAGCTGCCCCTGGTCGAGCTCTGTCGCGGGACAAACGCTAGAAGAAACCATATTGGGTCGCGTTTGGTTTTCATTATAGCTTCGCGCTACACTCTGGTTGATAATAATTGCAGCTCCCTTTCTTGTAAGTTCCTCCTCCATGCTGGTTTCCGCAAAGCTGGTTTAAAATAGACTGAGCGCTTACACGCGCAGTTGTCGATTGATTCAGCCTCACTCTTCGGCCGGCTAGCTTCCGTGCTAGCTTTAGGCCATTGTGCTTTTTTTTTCTTTGTAGTTTCGTGCCACAGCCGGGTAGATAAAGATTTTGCTTTTCACGAACGCATTCTAATTGGTTTGGGCACGTTGTACGTAATTCATCTGGTCAGTCCTACGGAAGTGGGACGCAAGAAATGAGGTAATGCGCATGCGTCATTGAAAAGACACACAAACAGCCCGAATGGAGATGACACTGGTGGAAAATACGAGAGCGCAGAGCAGGAGGATTCTCTCCTATCTAGGATCAGTGCGCTGATCCTTAGTCACAGAGGGTTATGTGTACCTGTGCCTTATCGGACACGTCCCGCCTTGGATTGTGAACCTGGCAACGTTCAAGACGTGCGTGACCCCCGTAATCACAAATGCATCTTAATTTGAAGCCCGCGCTTGAGTTGATTTAAATGACGCCTGTCGTGAACGCGTCAAAGGAACCGCAATGGTGTCAAAGGCACGTTCACACGAGGCGTCATTTATATGAAGTCAAGCATGGGCTTCAAGTTGAGATGCATTTCTAAATACGGGGATAAAAGAGAGGCGCCCAAGGAATAAGTAAAACAGAGGGGCTTCATTTTTTTTCGTTATTTGCAACCACACGAAGTCAGCAGGCAAGGAAGTTAGGGAAACACAAGAGAAATTACCGGTTCTTTTTACGGAAATGTACTGGCAATAAGGAAAAAACGAAATGAAATTGGACACACAGGCAGCTTGCCGCAGGTCGCAGCCGAAGCCGCATCTTATAGATTACACGGGGTAATTCTAGATCGCTAGTGCAGGCACTCTTCCTGCTAGTGGACACCAAATAGGATAATGACAGTGATAGGGTTGATGATGGCGAAAACAGCTCTCTTCCGCACTGCTAGGTTCCAATTGTTAAGAATGGCGAGCTGCAAGGCAAGATTGCCACCCAGTTACGACAGGGCGAGACGACGCGCATCTCCCCCTCTCCGTCACTGCAGCTAGGAGGCGTTCGAAGAAGCGGCCTTTGTGCTAAAAACCGCCTCCTTCCACCAGCCCCATCGACATTGTGGCGGAACGAGTTCGGTGTGTGAACAATGGTTCCGGAGTTCCCCAACGCGGACTTGATCTGACACGCATGGACAAGCTGCCGCGGGAAAGCCGTATTTTGGTGCTTCTCATGCCTCGGCGTCACGCAAGACAACGAGCTACCCACGATTGGCACCGATACTTCCCGGAACGGCACCCCTCCAACGCCGTCGTTTGGGCATCGGAATGTGTGTGCCTTTGTGTACGTAAACTGTTCCGCGGAGCGGCAGCAAGTTGGCGATGAGTAAACGAACAGTCGCCGCCGCGTATGGCCGGCGGACCGAGTGTATAAAAACTGTTGTGCGAATGCTGGACACACTTCTCTTGAGCAGTCATGTTAGACTGATACACTTCTCTCATTTAGTCATGTTGGACTGACACTCTTCTTTTTCAAGCAGTCATGTTAGACTGATTTAATTCCTGTAAATAAACCCATATTCCTCGTTCTCGATGAGAAGCAGTTCTTCACTTCATCGACGTCCTCAGCGTAAATAAGTTGGACGACGGCATGGGCCAGCTACCTTCGAATTCATGTCGTACTCCAATCTTGGCAAAGGACCACGAGCGATGGGATTGAGCCCCCAATCCTGACAACTGGCTGACAGCGGTGAGATGGACTTTGCGACATGGTGCTGTATCTGCGGTGAGTGCTTTGTTTTTGATTTGACTCTCTAGGCTTCATTTTGTGGTTGTTCTGTTTAGAACAGTAGGGAAGCTAGATTGTTGTGTGTTAGCTAGGTTGTGTTTTCCTAGCTAGATTTAGAGAGCAGAATCAAGGCAGTAAAGCAGCAGTCATGGAGTTAAGGACACTGCTGAGAGACGAGTTGTTGATTGTTGGTGAGGAACTGGGCCTAGATGTACGCAAGGAAATGCTCAAATCGGAATTATTGGAGCTAATTTCCAATCAGGCCAGTGAGGAAGATATTGAAATGGGAATGTAACTTCTCAAAAAGAGAGAGAAACGGGAAAGAGAAAGATGAGAACAGGAAAGGGAAAAACGAGAGAGAGAGGAACGCGATAAAGATCGCGAGTTTCAGTTAAGGAAAATGCAACTTGAACTTGAAAGCAAACGTTTGGAGTTGTCTCAAGGAAGTGAAGGCGCTCTGGGACGATCAAGTGAGGCAGAATCGTACCGCATGGAGAGGCTATTAAAGCCATTTGAGGTCGGGACCGACATAGGCTTGTTCCTAAGCAATTTTGAAAGGACTTGCGAGAAGATGAACTTCGGTCCGAGTACATGGCCACAGCGGTTGCTGTCTATGTTGCCCTGTGAGGCGGCGGAAGTAATCGCCAGATTGAGTGCGCAGGATGCATATGATTATGCAAAAGTTAAAGCTAGTCTCCTGAAGAAATACCGCCTTTCAGCCGAAGCTTTTCGGCAAAGGTTTAGGAGCACAGGCAAGAAAGATAGCGAGGGCTATCCGGAGTTTGCATATAGCTTAAAGGCCAACCTAGTCGAGTGGCTTAAAAGCGCGGAAGCGTACGACAGCAGAGACATGATCATTGAATGCATGTGTCTAGAGCAGTTTTACAAAACCGTCCCCCAAGCTGTGAAACTGTGGGTGCAAGACAGAGGTAATGTAAACGCTGTGGAAAGGGCGGCTCAATTAGCCGAAGAGTACGCAACCCGTAGAAGGTTGAACGCCGAGGAGGGAAACTGGGACGGTCGAAATGGACCGCGGAAACCATTTCCGTTCAAAAAGGGTGCGCAAACTAGACGATCAGAGCCTGTAGACATGGCGGAAAAGCCCGCCGAAAAGAGCGAGGAGAAACTTAACGGAGGAACCGCACAAAAAGAACAGAAAAGAAAATTCAAATCTGTTAGACCAATTCGCTGTTACAAATGCCACAAACTGGGACATATAGCTGTAAACTGCGAGAAGTCTAGCGTAGTTTTTTCCTACGTGGAGGAAAAGGATGAGAATATGGAACTTTTAAGTCCATATCTCCACGACCTGCAAGTTAATGGAAAACCATGCCGAGTGCTAAGAGACAGTGCCGCCACGCTGGACATTGTCCATCCGTCTTACGTGACGGTAGATGACTTCACCGGAGAAGTAGCATGGATAAAACAGGTTGTAGAAGTACACAGCATGTGTCTGCCCATGGCCAAAGTCAAAATCAGTGGACCATTCGGGGAGCTAGAGACTGAGGCTGCAGTTTCCAAATTTTTGTCACTGCAGTATCCCTACATCTTTTCGAATCGTTCGAATCAGTTACTGCGTGACAGAGGGCTCAAACTGGGAGAGGGAATAGTACAGGCATTGACCCGAGGCCAAGCTCGTAAGATCGCGGCGCTTTCGGCTGAAAATGCTCAAGCTCCTCCAGCGGAAGCAGAAAAGGGGATAACTTCAATACCCGAATCCGAGCTAGGCCCGAGGGACAAAAGAACAGTTGAGGAGAGCCTGCCAGCTGACCAGCTCAATGAGAGCGTAGCACTAGAGTGTCAGAGTTCTAGCCTGCAGGAAGAGCAAGTAGACGCGCTCACAAGCGAGACAGGGTCGTTATTATCACCGGCCTCGAAGAACTTTGATCAACTCTTACGCGTGGATAGAGAGTCACTGGCAGCTGAGCAAAAGAATGATGAGAGCTTAGCTAAATTACATGACACAGCTAAAGAAGGCATTGCTAGGCGCAACGTAACGATACATGAGAGAGGAGGATTGTTGTATCGGCATTACAGAGATCGAAAGGGTAGGATTTTAGATCAGTTAGTCATACCTACTAAGTATAGGGAGGACCTTTTGAGTCTTTGTCATGGAAATGGGTGGTCCGGCCACCTAGGCATAAACAAATCAAAGGAAAGATTGCTTATGGAATACTACTGGCCTGGCTGTTTCATATGTAGAAAACTTTGTAAGATCATGCGACGCCTGCCAGCGTTCTGGTAAACCAGGAGAGACATGGAAAGCTCCACTGAAGGTAGTGCCCTTAATAACAGAGCCTTTCAGACGACTTGTAATAGACACGGTAGGGCCTCTTCCAAAAACAAAATCAGGCTACAGGTACTTGTTTACCATGCTGTGTCCGGCTACCAAGTTTCCAGAAGCAATCCCTTTGAAAGAGCTCAGCTCCACCGAAGTAGTAGACGCGCTTTTGACAGTGTTTGCACGAGTTGGGATTCCAGCCGAAATTCAGGCAGATCAAGGGTCAGTATTCACGAGCGCACTGACTTCCACATCCTTGCAAAAGTGCGGGGTAAAGTTAATACACAGTTCTGTCTATCACCCATAGTCAAACAGTGTAGAGAGGTGGCATTCGGTGCTTAAGCGAGTTTTGCGTGCGCTCTGTTACGAGCACAAGGAGGACTGGGAGAACTGTCTGCGGCAACTTTGTTTGCTTTGCGAACGGTTCCACATGAGGCGACAGGGTTCTCACCAGCAGAACTAGTGTATGGGAGGGCACTCCGGTCTCCACTGAGAATGTTAAGAGAGATGTGGGAGGAAAGAGGGGAGAGTCCAACCGTGGTTGAATACGTGCTAAATTTACTGGAACGGCTAAGCGCAAACCAAGAACTAGTCGGAAAGAACATGGCACTAGCTCAAAAGAACGCCAAATTCTATTACGACAAGAATGCGAGGCTTCGTACGTTTAACGCCGGAGACCAGGTAATGATCCTCAAACCTTCAAGAAAGAACAAGCTTGAAGTTCACTGGGACGGGCCCGTTAAAGTGTTGCACAGACTTTCAGATACTAACTATGCTTTGAGAATGCCCGGTCGCAGGAAGGAAGTGAGGATATATCACTGTAATTTGATGAAGCCGTATGTAGAGCGGAGCGGAGTCGTTAACTATACCGTCAAAGAGCCGGATGGCACTAGTACCAAGTTTAACGAGTATAGGGCGACCTCCAACTCTGAAATCGGCCTAGAAGAAGTAGTAGAACACTCGGTAAGCTCGCATGCTCTAAGACCCGAGCAGCTAGATGAGCTAGAAGGGGTGTTAGGGGAATATCTCGACAGATTCAGCGATCGGCCGGGTAGAACCGAACTGATAACGCATGAAATTGAGCTGACCTCTACCGAACCAGTAAGATCAAAACCTTACAGGGTGTCTCCAAGACAGAGAGAGATTATGGAGGCAGAGATACAGCGCATGCTAGAGTTGGGAGTTCTTGAGCCCGCTGAGAGTGACTACACGTCACCGCTAATACTCGTAGAAACCCCTAACAAGGACCCTCGTCCGTGTGTTGACTACAGGAAGTTAAATGCCATCACTAGGGATCAGCTGTACCCGATACCCAACATTGAGGAACGAATTGAAAGAGTTAGCGCTGCTAAATACATTTCAACTATAGATCTCGTGCGGGGGTACTGGCAAGTTCCCCTTTCAGAAAGTGCCAGCCGCTATGCCGCATTCATCTCGCCTGTAGGCACTTTTCGCCCTCTCGCACTCAGCTTCGGGCTGAAGAACGCGCCGTTTAGCTTTTCTAAATTAATGGATATTGTCCTAAAAGACTTGCAGGAGTTCGCCTTGCCTTATCTTGATGATGTGGCCATTTTTTCGCACAGCTGGGAACAACACGTATCGCACCTCAAACAGGTGTTCTCACGGTTGAGGGAAGCCGGCTTAACGATGAAAGCGGAAAAGTGTAGGTTTGGTTGTTCGCAGGTTACTTATCTGGGCCCTGTTGTCGGTCAGGGCATGAGACGGCCGGCTGAGCTGAAAATAGCTACGATTGGAGAATTTTCTCAGCCGCGCACGAAAACGGACCTTCGTTCATTTTTGGGTCTTGTGGGGTACTATCAACGGTATATTCCAAATTACTCGCAATTGGCAAGTCCATTAACAGACGCCCTCCGAAAGGGAGCACCGAGTAACGTACACTGGGATAAGGACAAAGAGAATGCATTCCAAAGTTTGAAAACGCTATTGGTTTCTCGCCCTGTGCTTCGCGCGCCAGACTACACAAAGGAATTCATAGTTCAATGCGACGCAAGCGACAGAGGTATGGGCGTGGTACTCAGTCAGGTCGGCGACGATAACGAGGAGCATCCTATCCTCTACGCCAGCCGTAAACTAAATGTAAGAGAGGAAGCCTACAGCGCTTCAGAGAAGGAATGCGCTTGTTTGGTTTGGGCCGGCCAGAAGTTGTCGTGTTACTTGTACGGAGCGAAGTTCATCTTCGAGACCGACCACTGTCCTCTGACGTGGCTCAATCAAATGTCACACAAAAATGGCCGCTTGCTCCGATGGAGCCTCACTCTCCAAGAGTACAACTTCTCCGTTAGATATAAGAAGGGAAAGTTGCATAGCAATGCGGATGGTTTGAGCAGGCTAATTTGAATTCTGCGTTTGGGGGTCCCGCCTAAATTTTAGGGTTACTAGTGTTAATTTTATTAAGCGAAGAAGATCCCCTCTCATTTAGCAGGATTCCCTCCATGATTGCTGAATGTGTCAGCAGGAATTTGCTTCAGAAATTGGCATAGCGAAATGCAGCATTTTTTTTGTTTCTGCACTTATGTTGTTGGTTTTTTTTTGAAGCCTAGTGAGTCTAAATTGAGAGCCAATGCACGTCATCTCGGCGCAGAGCCGTGTTGTGGGGTTCATTTTGCAGTTGCCTGTCCTTGTTGGATGTTTTGGGGCGGTGACATCAATGCACAAGTGGTCGCTGCGAGCCAAGACATCAATCCCCCCCTGACCGCCAGCCGTTCTCTACCTGCCTAGCGGTTGTCAGCGCTAGACAGTCGAGCTTTTTCGGGCCATGGAGGCGCTGTTAAGAATGGCGAGCTGCAAGGCAAAATTGCCACCCAATTACGACAAGGGGGAAAGACGCACATTCCGCACCCTCACCGTCGCTGAAGCTAGGAGGCTTTCGAAGAAGCGGCCTTTGCGCTGTTAAGAATGGCGAGCTGCAAGGCAAAATTGCCACCCAATTACGACAAGGGGGCAAGACGCGCATTCCGCACCCTCTCCATCGCTGCAGCTAGGAGGCGTTCGAAGAAGCGGCCTTTGTGCTGAAAACCGCCTCTTTACACCAGCCCCATCGACATTGTGACGGAACGAGTGCGGTGTGTGAACAATGGTTCCGGAGTTCCCCAACGCGGACCTGATCTGACACGCATGGACAAGCTGCCGCGGGAAAGCCGTATTTTGGTGCTTCTCATGCCTCGGCGTGACGCAAGACAACGAGCTACCCACGATTGGCACCGATACTTCCCGGAACGGCACCCCTCCAACGCCGTCGTTTGGGCATCGGAATGTGTATGCCTTTGTGTACGTAAACTGTTCCGCGGAGCGGCAGCAAGTTGGCGATGAGTAAACGAACAGTCGCCGCCTCGTATGGCCGGCGGACCGAGTGTATAAAAACTGTTGTTGTGCGAATGCTGGACACACTTGTCTTGAGCAGTCATGTTAGACTGATACACTTCTCTCATGCAGTCATGTTGGACTGACACTCTTCTTTTTCAAGCAGTCATGTTAGACTGATTTAATTCCTGTAAATAAACCCATATTCCTCGTTCTCGATGAGAAGCAGTTCTTCACTTCATCGACGTCCTCAGCGTAAATAAGGTGGACGACGGCATGGGCCAGCTACCTTCGAATTCATGTCGTACTCCAATCTTGGCAAAGGACCACGAGCGATGGGATTGAGCCCCCAATCCTGACACAATGAAGACTTTTAGTGACGGGGTTGATGATGGTGATCCCCTTCACTACAGGTTCGGAAACACGAGGTAGAAGAAGAAGAAGAAGAAGGTGACGACGACGACGACGACGATGATGATGATGGTGATGATGATGATCTTTTCGACCTAAAGTTTGGCTCGACAGGCTTCGACCAGGGAGCCGATCTCGTGCTTCCAGGGGACACGCGTTCTTCCGCATATAGCAGCTTGCTCGCATCCGCACTCCGCTTTCGGGTTCTACGGCTAGGGTCGAGGAGGCAGCGGATAGGCCCAGGGTATGTCTGTGTGTAGGGGGGGGGTGGGGAGGCATAAATTACGCGCTCCTCTCACGGGTTCCTTGAGCTCGGCGGCGCGGAGAAGACGGCGAGTCCTTCGGAGGGCTAAAGTTGGGAACGCGAAGACAGGAAGCTGTCGGCAGAGGCCAGCAGCTGCGCGCGCGCGCTCGGCGAGAGAAATGCTCCGCTCCCGTTCCGTGGAAGGGCAGATCGCGCGAGGCAGATTTCGACGGTGAGTGTCGAAACTGAGGACGACGCAACGAGCTATGGAAAGAAGAATGACGGGTGTAACGTTAAGGAATAAGAAGAGAGCAGATTGGGTGAGGGAACAAACGCGAGTTAATGACATTTTAGTTGAAATCAAGAAAAAGAAATGGGGGGGCATGGGCAGGGCACGTGATGAGGAGGGAAGTTAACTGATGGTCATTAAGGGTTAGCGTTTGATCGGGGTAGTTGAAGTATGGGAGAGGCATTTGTTCTGCAGTGGGCGTAACCAGGCTAATGATGATGATGATGATGATGATGATGATTGTGGTGGTGGTGGTTGATGATGATGATGATGATGATGGTGATGATGACGGTTGATGTCGAGCTAGTGCGCTGGACGTAACGATATTAGGGCTGCGACAATTGACGGAAGGGCTGCGTTTAACGCGAGTCTACTGCACTCAAGCAACTGGGAGTGGTCGCTCCGACGCGCCGAGGTGACTCACTCATTTAACAAAGTGTGAAGAGCAATGTCGTTGCAAAGTGACCTGCGACGACCGACAGGAAGAAGAACACGTCTGTGTGAAGAATGTAAAAGAGCAGAGGGTAAGAAGGAGGTTTTCGTGACGCATACGTGCGGTTCGAGAGTACGTAAGCTGGGAGGAACTGATGGTTACGGTTCTCCGTACCTGTCGTTAAGAGCTCTCATTAGAAATATACAGTCAGCAAGAGCACTTCACCAGATTGAGCAAAGCCACGCCAACTTGCCGCCAGCACTTAAGCCTTCCTGGAGTCGTCCCAAGAAATTAGCCGTTTGAGACAGTGTCGAGTTGAATTCGGCATACGTCCCAGGTCTTGGGGTCGTTGACAACCGGGACGTCCAAAAAGTTCTGTGACCGTTTCTCCAGGGTGTCTTTCACTCCACTTCATACGCAAGATGTCAGCCCACCCGACTAGACTTATACATTCATGCAGCATGTGGGGGCTTACTGACCGGTTGCCGTCGCCTAAATAGATCACGTACTCGTGACGCCTGCGGCAGAAGGGATGTTCCACGTCCGCCTCCGACGTTTGTGAGCAGTGGCGCTGGCTAACACTCCCAGGGTTAGTTCTAGTAGCAAAACATAACTTGCCCAGAAAGTCAATGGGAAACCGGCACCGCGGTAGCCCAATTTGTAGAAGTATCGCACGCATATTGCGAAGACGTGGCTTCGTATCCCATCTGCAGCCTGTTTTTTTATCCATTTTGATTTCCATTAATTTATCATTTCTTTTAGTAAATTAGTAAGTACAAGTATTGTCCCCTATATACTATTTGGCGTCATTGTTTGTCGGCTTCCTAATATACACGAATTATGCATGTGTGTACCTGTAACACGTGACAGGCTTCCCAAACTCCACACGCATACATGTTTTTTCCCCTTTGGCACTCTAACGCTAACAAATAAAATAAAAATATAACTGGAGTCGAGTTGGCAACATTCAACTCACTTCGGAATGAAACTCTAGCGCGTGCGCAAGCGCGACCCGGGGCAAGAAAATAGAAATAAAAATAGAAAGATGAAGAATACAGAAAACGAAAGAAACTAGACAGACTTGCCTTCTTACTTTTTTTTTATTATATTTAATATTCCAGTCGAAGCGTCAGCTCTCACTCTTTCGAATAGACGAGGCGTGCGGGGGTCGTCATCCGAACGTCCACGGACATCTCGCCGACTCGGGGAAACCAGCGCCGTATATACAGCTTTCTTTGCACATTGCTTCGAAGACCCGAGTTCAAAGCCACCGAACGCTTTCTTCAAACCGCGCTGGAAGTATAGCTGACGCCTGACGCGACTCCCCAAGTCCTGCATGAAACGCGACCGCGAGTTTGCAGTCAGCCGCGCTATCTCCCACGCGCTTGGCCGCAACGCGGAGTCGGCAATTTCCGGCCCCCCTTCTTTCACTCCAGCCCCAGCACTAGGAGGGCTCGTCCCGTCCGCAGCGCTGCATTCTTGCGGATAGACATATAAAGTTCCAGGGACAGCGCCCCCTCAATACACAATTCAGGGAGCAAGTAAACTCGTCTGTTGACCGAAAAGCACTGTCCGTGAATTGCGATGAAGTTGGACTTTTCTTTTTTCTCGATTGTGGCGCTTGTTTGTTCCTCTGTAGCTCTGAAATGGCATGAACATGACAAAGCTAGGAAGCGCAAACCCGCATACAGACCGCTGGAGAAAACAGACTTACGAGGGACGAACGTTTTTCTTTCTGTGCTCTTTGCAGACGCCATCCCTCTGCTTATTTTGGAGAACTGCTTTGGAATGTTGAGCCGAAGCATAACTGAAGCTATAGACCGTTTCATCGGGCGAGGAGGATTGTGCGCGCGGAGAGCCTTTCCTCCTCCCTGGCTTGGGCGAACCGGCGCGGCGCTGCTTCAAAGTATTGCTGTCGCGTGCTGCGGAACGATTTCGAGATGTTTTAGATCGTACTTTGTGAAATCTACGCCATGTTCGTTCATATAAGGTCGTCAGGGAAGCCTTTCGGTGCATCGGTAGCTACCGTAGGCGTAAATATGTCTTGGGGGCGCAAAAATGTGACGCCCATAATCAGCCGCGGTGTACGCGCATTATCAGTCGCGGTGCGTGTATGTGTTGTTTACTGTTTTGCTTATATTGATTTTAATTCAACAAAGAAAACCGGCGTCTCTGTATTACTAGCATTAAATGGTAAATCAGCTCACTGTCTGATCGATTAGCGTAGGGAGTAAAGCATAAAACATAAGAGCGCATGCTCGTGCACGGCCAACCTAAGACAACCACGAAACAGCTGAGCTGCAGGCGCTATTAAATATGTGTGATACAGCGGCATCGTTCTCACGCATTTCAAGTCTAGTATGCTTGAAATTATGTCTACGCTAGCCTTGCTGCATGAGGCCCATGGCGCTGCTCAACATAGCGATCACTGCGGTTGGTGAGCCAGCACGATACATATATAAGCTGTGTGCTTCGGCATTGCCTTTTTGGCCTGTATACAGCCGTAATGTATGAGAGGGCTAGCATAAAAAGAATGCGATGGCTATTTTTGAGCGCAAAATTTCCGTAATAAGTGTCAGTGCGTCGTAGAGAAATGAACGAACACAACCGAAAAAAAAAATCGGTTATCATCCTCTTTCTCTAAAAAGCAAGAGAAGACGGGCTAACGCCGCACAAGGTTTATAAATATATACCCGCTGATGCCGTATGCTTGGACCATGCGCTATATAGAACAGAGATATCTGTAATCCAGCACCTACTCTACTGCTTAGGACGCTCGCGCAGTTCGTAAACGGTCGCTTTGCTGGACAATCTTAATTCAGACTGTAAGGTATGTTGCTATTACTAGCCGAAACTATTTTATTCATGGGTGGAAGCCTCATCCATCCAACCAAGTAGTCGCGCAATGTAACCTGCAGCGAACAGTTTGAACGCTTGTCAAAGTATAACAGCACAGCTCCTATGGTAGCAGAACGATCGTCGTGTATGTTTCATGGCTCCTAAACCACAACTTAGAAATAGAGGATAATACTGCAATAAGGTCACATTAGTGATTGGAACATTTAGAAACACACAATTGATCTCCGAGGCTGATTGTAGGCTCATGAATATATGTGCGCACACATCGCGCTGCGTGTTCCGTTCACCTCAACGCCAGCAGAAATTCCGGCCATGACGCCTTAAACCACTTCAGCACGTCTCACAGAACCGTTTACCACGTAGAAGACGCACGTCATACTAAACAGAACACACGGCCGCGAAAACAAACGCGAAAACCTACAGCCGAGCGTATACCTGCCATGCAAAAGACCGCTTTCACCCAAGCCAGTATGGCGCTGCTCATAGGCGGCGCCACTGCGTTCACAATATGGCGGCGCCTACGAAAAAACGGTCTATAGTGCACACTGTCCATTCGTCACCATTGACAGGTGTGCCCCACCTGTCAATGGCTTTTCCTCTGGATCTGCCAGTGCTAATCACTGAACAAAAAAAAAAGAAATTTGCAGAAATCGACAATTATTTCATTGCGAGCGAGTAGCTTGAATGAATGAGCGATCGAGCGAACGAAGGAGCGAACGAGTGACAGTCCCCTCTCCACTCCCGCCCCTCCGCCCGCAACTCAGTTGTGCGAAAGCTGACACGCGACATTTACCCTCCCTCAGTCCCTTCCCGGAACTAAGCGCCCTTTCCCTCAACGCTACACATCGCAAGGCCTACCACCTGGAACCCCTTAAACTTCGTAAAGCAGCGGCACTCTCTTCCTACGCCTTCCCTCCTCCTCGTTTCTCCTTTCTTTCATGCTCCCTCCTCGACCGTGGCGACGCCTAGACTGCTCGAGCGTAGCAACGGCGCCAACATGCGCTCCTCGCAACTCCGCAGACGCTTCTCGAGCAAAAATGGCGCTGATGCACAGCGCGAGGGCCCACGTGATGCTATTAGGCCAATAGCGACGCGGCGTCAGCCTCGGCCAGAGCGCGCGAGGAGGAGGCGGCATTCTTCAAAGCGTGCCGCTACTTTACGAAGTTAAAGGGGATGCACTACCACCGACTATCGACCATCGCTGACCACCAGCCGGCGACAAACACGAAAACGGACGCCACGCAGAGCGTTGTTCCTGGTCGTCCTTCCCTACGCGGAATGCTATGAAATGTCGTTCCAGACATTTCTTTTTCAGACATGTTTCAAATATGTCTTTTCAGACTCCGTTTGATTGATATACCAGGAAGCGCAGGAACCAGCCATGGGGTTGAGATAATTTATGGCGCCTGTGATTGCAGATGTTGAGTAAAGCGACACGGTGCTGCTACAATTCCCTCCACGCTGCGTGTTCAACGTCCGCGCACCGTAGACGTAGTGGAAGGGATATGGCAGCGAGAGGCCACGTGACACAAGCCACCCAATCACGGCGGTGATGATGCGCAGAAAACAAATGCCATACTCTGAAATCGTTTCCAGTAACTCCATTATTTCACGCCCGCCTGTAGTAGTATCACTTTTATTAGTGCGTTAGAACTGTTCTCACATGCTCTGAGCCGCTGCCGACAATGAACAAAAAAGAAATAAATTAACGTTATTATATTGTTTAAAATATGGGTTACATTAAAGGTATAAGCTACTGTCGCTTTGACTATCGACGACTGTTAACATGCTGCACTGCACTAAATCCTTGGAAAATCTGATGATATTGTTCAGGCTAAAAGCCAGGGTTCCTACGAAGGTCATGTACCGTTGCAAAAGTCTTGCACCATTGCATAAACGATCTTGCCGTAAAATATCTCCTTAATGAATTCTTCGGTTGTTATTTCATTAAACGCATAGGGGTTCCGAAGTCATATAAAACAACCCGTAATTATCAACCTTGCCCGCGCTAGGAATTGTGACATCCTGTGTCTGTAAGAAACGTTTCTTTTTTTCACCATTGGACAAGTTCTTGCTTTCAAACGCACTTTCAACCCAGATTGTTTCTCCCCTTTCGCAACATGACGCTCTAGCGGTGTCGGTATCATCATTCTCAAAAGAGCTTTATTGCAAGGTCATATTTCTTATGATGTGACAGGGCGCATATTGGCATTTCATCGTGTGCCATCTTCATTTAGGTTACGTATTTTGTGCATCCATGAACCCGCGCAGGCCACTAAGTCCAATGATTTCTTTTCGTGACCTGGACGTGTATTTCCTGGACGGTCGTCACGTGGTGCTTGTTGGTGATTTTAATTGCGTTTTAGACACGCGAACAGATGTGCAAGACCCGGACTGAGGTCGCCCTGATTGGAACGCATGGGAGTTGCGTCGTCTCGTTCAGCGATTTTCGTTGCTGGATGCATATCGGCTTTTTCACGATTCTTAATTTGTCTGGACGGGGTGACGCGGCGCGTCCTCAAGCAGGTTACACCATGCCGGTCTGCCAAGCAATTTAGCTCAGTATGTCACCCGATCTGGTGTGATAACTTTGCCGTCATCGCCTGCCTATGTTTCCGATCACAGACAAGTTATCCTTCAAGTTTGCTCCCCTTTTTCTTGATCAGTAAAACCTCGGCGCCTCGTCATCCGCGTTCAACACGACGCGCACTCGCACTCTTGTTTGTCAAGAGACTTGCGCGCTTCTCTTTCTAGATCTTACCCAGAGTCATGGGACGCGCTCAAGGTGCAGTGGCGTCTGCGTTGTTCAGTTGAAGGACGTGCACTTAGACGACTTATGTCAGAAGAACTGGCGGATAGTGCCACGAAGCTCCACAGGCCCTTCGGGTCAATCCACTGACTCCGCTGATGCGGTCATGACAGCGTGAGTTACGGAGGCGTTTCTAGCGCCTCGTCGCAGTGTCGTCTTTGCCAGCTGCTGCTTGGCGATGCAGACGTAATCCGTTTGCTGAAGTTCTGCGCTTTGCTAGAAACTCACTTTTTATACAGCCGAATGCATTCGGTTCTGCGGCACCAAGAGCACTTCTGGTTAGGTCGCCTCCCACGGGTAATTATTCGCTCTCTGTATTGCACTTTGAAAACATGGCGTGTAGTACTGTGCGAATGGATCATGGTAACCTAGAAATGCTTAGCGTGCTGCCTCAGGTTCCACCTGACGTCCCTGAACGTCTTTGTGCACGACCGTCAGCTGACGAGGTGAAGGCAGCTTTATCTTCCATGAAGCGTCGCTCAGCCCCAGGGCCGGACGGGTTACCCGTTGAGTTTTATCAAACATTTTCGGAAGATATTGGTGCCACTTTCGTACCTGTTATCAACCGCTGCTTTTGATAACATTTAATTCCCGTCTAGTTTTCGCGATGGTTGTATTGTGCTGATACCTGAGCACGATCCATCATCTGTTCGTCCAGAGGAATGGAGGCCAATAACGCTTCTGAACGTTGACTACAAAACTTTCACAGCTGTTCTAACCCGATGCTTGAGAAGTTGATGCCTTCCTTAAGAGGACACCATCAGGCATGCTTAGTCCCTGGCAGAGAGATACATAGTCTCTCGTTCGTCACGCGTGACGTAATGAAATACACGCTGACCAGGCCCGCGCGTGGTCGCGTAGTTTCCCTAGATCAAAAAAAGGCATTCGATCGCATTGAACATAGCTACATATTTAATGTACTGACCTCATTCGGCTTTTTTTTAAATTTTTGTTGAACTTATTAGGACTGCCTATTCAAATATCCGAAATACATTGTTCCTTGATGGTCGGGAAAGTTGCACAATTTCCCGTTACTCGTTGTCTTCGTCAGGGGTGCTCTCTATCCCCAGTACCCTTTGTGCTCAGCCTTGAGCCATTTCTGCGCTCCGTACTGAGGGACCCTTGCGTTTGCGGTCTCCCACTGCCTGGTAACGGTGTTGTAAAGGTAACAGCCTTCGCCGATAACATCACATTGTATCTCATGAAAGAAGACAGCTTATCCCGTCGCCTTCTAATTTTCACTGGGTGCAGGAATATTTCAGGTGCTGCGATAAATTTTTCAGAATGTCGTTATTTGTGCATTCGTTCACTACAGACACGACTACGACCCCTTTTCTGTCTTCAATAGAGCTATTCTCTTCTTATTTTAGGCCTTGATTACACCTATGATGACATACCAGACTCTGTGTGGCCTCTCAATTCTTGAAGATCTAAGGTGAAATACTCAGGACGTTCAAGGGTATGATTTACCCCTGTTATGAGGTACTTAGCACAGTCTGTATTTTGCGGCCGAGTGTAGTAAGTTTGTCACGTTGTACAGCCACCATTACGTGTTACTACGTCATTGCAGTCCCTTCTTGGTTCCTCCTTCTGGTCGGGCAGTACATAATTCGTCTGTCGCGCGGCGCTTGGCCGACCACGCTGTCGAGGTGGGTTCGCGTTCCCATGCGTGTCAGTCCACTGCCGGCTGCTTGCTCTACGATTTCTGCTCCGTCTGTTACAACGTGATAAGTATACCGCGCGTGAACTCACCTGCAATTTGCTTGGCACAAAAATTTGTTACAAATTTGTTACAACCCTGAACTGTTAAGTGCGACCTGCACGAGACGACGTAGAAGAGGCGAGTAGAAGCAGTGTTCAGTCGTGTTATAGAGAGACCGCAGTGGACGTGGACGTGGGTTGAAATGCCGAGGGCGACGTAGGAAATGAAGGAAATGTATGCCGCTTTTCTTGGAAATCGGTATCGGACGTCCTCGGCACGACGTCGTTCCTCTTGTTCGTTGCCTTCGGTAGCGTGTTGCTGTAGTTCCCCGCTCTGCGCAGCAGCGTTCATTTGTTTCTGGCGTAATCTGTACTCAGGCTGATGCTCTGTGTTCCTGCGTTTCCGTTCTCCTTCATTGAGCGGCTGCGGTCGACTTGGCGCCATTACGGTAAATGCGTCAGCGCTGCGGCGACACGAACCGCTGCGGAAGGCGGCGCAACGTGAACTGATGGGGCAAGCAAACTACTGCAGGTGGCGGTGCCAGGTGCGCTGATGACGTTCCGGTCCCGAAACCACGGCTGCTGCACAGTTCTGGTGCGTGCACGATTGTACGCGTCACGTGGTCACAGAGTCGGGCTCGTGCCACTGCTCGCGCGATCGTCGTCCTCGTCTTCCACGGCTGGCTGGCTCTATCTTGAAAGCGATAGTCCTACGCGAAGGAGACAGCGGATGGTTTTCTCGCTGGGTAGCCATATAAATGCTTGCGCATAAAAAAACACAATTCATAATGCTAACAGCACGATCAAAACAAGAACGGACACAGGACGAGTGCTGTGTCGTCGTCTTGTTCGCGCTGTTACCATTATGAGTGTAGACCAACTCGCCCAGCTTTTCACCTTAATAAACAAAACAAGATGCGGCCTGCCGTGTCAGGCAGGCTTCAATGGGAGCGAACGTCACAACCATGGTTGCATTCTCGGCAGCTTGGCTGCAGCCGGTGGCGGTGGTGTGCGACTCCAATCCAGCGCTCCAGGCCCTCGTCAACTCACAGCGGGCAGGACTTACAGTGGTGCTGCTGCTTGCCAAGTTAACGGCTCTAGCCACCGCCGGAATCCCAATATCTTTCCGCTGGCTGCCCTCATATGTCGGGGTAGCCGGTAACGAGAAGGCGGATACCTACGCCAAAGCTGGCCATCATGATGTAGTCCTGGTTACCAGAGCGGTAGCAGCTTCGGACTACATGAGACATCGGCTACGGTGCCTGCACACCTCCATTCACCAGGACCCCCGAGTGGCTAGTGGCAGGGCCCCCAAGCCGCTTCCAGAGAACGGCCTCTCCAGAAGAGGCCGTTGCACACTCCTGCGCTTGCGGACTGGCTGCACCTGGACTGCGGCCCGGCTGTACGCCAAGGGCCGCGCCACGTCACCTGCCTGCAAGAGATGCGGGGACCCCGAGACTCTGGAGCACCTTCTCTGTACCTGCCCTTCCTTGGCGCAAGAACGCTCCAGAGTGATCAACACCTACAGACGCCACGGCCTTCCAGCGGCCACAGAGACTGACCTGCTGTTCACGGTGTATCCACAGCTCCCTGCACTGCGAAGCCTGCTGGAGTTTATAAGTTCCACGGGAATAGACACATTATAAGCGCCCGCTACAACGCTGGCAACTTCACTGAGGACTGCCACCTGTCGCGCATAGTGGAGTTTATTAGGCCCCATCCTCCCTCTTTCTCTACCATCTTTCACTTCCCACTCCCTCTCCCCTGACGACGCTTCGCCGTACTCCCTCACGGGTTGCAGAATCAAGCGTCCTTCCTTTCCTTAGATCACTATCATCATCATCCGAACGGCGCTTCCTGACAGGGATGGGATGCGACGGCGTTCCAACCGCGTTCCTGAGGCATTTTCTATGCCGATACCACCCTTCTTTCTTTTTTTTATCCAGCAGCTGTAACGTATAGTAGTTCGAGTATTGAGACTGATTACGGCCGATTCTGTTGGGAACACACACACATTTATTTCAACGAAACTGCAGCCATCTTGGAAGCTCCCTTGAACCCCAGGGTTGCCTTCCTTCATTCCAAAGAGTGCCATACATGGACACTACATCATCCCCTCAGGGAAGGAAAAATCAGTTTTGCTTAAACACGAAGTCTTTCAGGTGCCTAGGTCGTTGCCTGGATCGTTGGGGTACCGCTGTGAGATGGTCTTGGGAGCTGCTGATATGGCTTGGCTAGGAGTAGCTATGCTGGGGGTTGGAAGGTCACTGTTACTCGGCACAGCTTCATCATCCAGATATGGCATGTCGGTCGGGTGCTGATGTCATTCCACTTGAACTGTGCTTGCATCTTTGAAGAAACTTGAGTTGCGACAAATCGACACTCCATCTCTGGATGCTGTGATTCTGGAGCCATTGACTTTGGTGATTGTGTATGGGTGTGGGTCATAGTAAGGCGAAAACTTGTTTGACCTGTCCTGTTTACAGAGGACTTGTTGTCCCACAAACAGCTGGTTGTTACTCGTATGCCTCCGAGTGTCGATGTACCACTTGTTGTATGCTTTTCTTTTAGTGTCATTCTGTCTGGCCTCATACTGAGCCGAGTTGTGAGTACCAGCGACAAGTGTCGGTAGAAGATTCTTCATGGGTCTCCCAAACAGAAGTTCAAACGGAGACTTTCCTGTGGAAATATGGGGTGTGGACCTATAAGCCAGGAGGAACGACTGAAGCTCATTAGTCCAATCCAAGTGGCTGACACGACTTGCGAGTATAGACTTCTTGAGGGTGCGCATGAATCTTTCTGCTTCCCCATTAGCCTCTGGCCACCGTGGAGTGATGCGGTGATGCTTGAACCCGAGCTCACTGGCGAACTCTGCAAAACTCTCACTCTGAAATGGTGAGCCATTGTCTGACTTTACAACTTCTGGACAGCCGAACTGAGCGAAAACAGTGCGCAGTTGCTTGACGACTGTAGGTGCTGCAAGAGTGTGTAGGATGCTAACAACTGGGTACTTGGAGAAATCATCCACCACTGCTATGACATACTTGCCATCAGGGAAAGGGCCAGCAAAATCTAACGACAGTTCAGTCCACGGGCCTCGAGGCAGCTCCTGGATTGGCAAGGGATCTCGATGGTGTACTGGTGTGTTTGCTTGGCATGCCAGGCAACTCTTAACTGCCTGGTCCACCAAAGAGTCTATCCCTGGAAACCACACTTTCTCACGCAACAGCTGTTTTGTCTTGACAATGCCTTGGTGTCCTCGATGTGCAAGATGCACTGCCTTAGTGTGAAGTTGTGCTGGCAGTACTATCCGCGTGCCTCTTAACACAAGGCCTTCTTTTGAAACTGACAGTTCTGTCGCAACGCAAGAGAAGGGCATCAGAGTTGTGGTCTTCCAATCTTTGCTTTGCTGGGGTTGCTTTAGGGCTTTCTTGAGCGAGTTCATCACCGGGTCAGCGAGCGTTGCTTCGGTTACCTCCTCTCTGGTCATGGCACGAGGCAGGCTATGAGACACAATGAAGTTCACATACTGTTCGGCGACAGACTCCATGCACCGATATGGTGACGTGGAGTTTACTGGGTGTCGGGACAAGTAGTCAGATGGGTTACTTGGACCACTAGTGTGTTGCACTTCATAGGTGTATTGTTGAATTCGAAGTGCCAAACGCTCCAGTCGTGCTGAAGGCAGGGAGCGAGGGTTGCTGAGAATGCTGACCAATGGCTTGTGGTCTGTCAGTAGGCGGAATGCTGTCCCATACAAGTAGATTTGAAAATGCTCAATTCCCCACACCACGGCCAGCATTTCCCGTTCAATTTGAGAGTAGCGTGCCTCCACAGGAGAAAGAGCACGACTCCCATATGCTACCACTCTGGTTTCGCTTCCGGATGTCTGCGTGAGAATGGCACCAAGGCCATGAGGAGCAGCATCTACATTGAGTGTGATGTTCTTTCCTGGATCGAAGTAGGCAAGAGTTGTGGCCTCGGAAAGCTTTCTCTTCAGTTCGTCCAGGGCGTCTTGCTGTATGTCTGTCCAACACCAGTCCTCTCCTTTGGCCGTGAGTTTCCTGAGTGGTTCGGTGAGGTGGGCCAAGTTGGGTATGAACCGACCACAGTAGTTAACGAGCCCGAGGAGGCTCTTCACTTCAGTGGCGCTGGAAGGTGGTGATGCACCTAAGATCGCAGACACCTTAGTGGGGTCCGGTTGCACACCGTTGCTGGAGAACACATTCCCGAAAAATGTAAGTTCCCGTTGGTAGAACTTGCATTTCTTGACGTTCAGTGTGAGACCACTTGCAAGTAGGCATTCCAATGAGGCCTTCAAAGCCTTATCATGTTCTTTCTCAGTCTTTCCATACACCAATATGTCATCGCTTACGTTGGGCACGTTGGGGATGTTAGTTAGAACCTGACAGATGGTGTCCTGAAACACTTCGGCTGCCGAGTTGATTCCGAAGTTGAGTCTCTTGTATCGGAAGAGCCCAGCATGTGTGGTGAAAGTGGTGATCACACGGTATGATGCGTCAAGTTCTAGTTGGTGGTACCCATCTTTCAGATCGAGTTTAGAGAATAAGATGGAGCCGTTCAAAGCAACAAAGATGCCGTCCACTGTGGGTGTGACGTGTCTCTCACGCTGGATAGCTTGGTTGGCACAGCGCATGTCAACACACATTCGAATGTGCTCGGGGTCATGTGGCTTCGGTACTGCGACAATTGGCGATACCCAGGGGGCTGGTCCTTCAGCCTTTCGATTATGCCAAGGGACTGTAGCCTTTCGAGCTCTTTTTCCAGTGGCATTCACATAGAGAAGGGAATGCGTCTGTGAGGTTGGGCTACTGGTTGGACACTGGGGTCAACATGGAGGTGCACCTGGAAGTCCTTTAGACAGCCCACTCCCTTGAAGAGGTCTGGGTAGGCCATCCTCGGATCCAGTCTGTTGGTAACGTCTCCCACACTATACGTGATCTGGACTAGTCCTAGACGGGAAGCTGCAGAGAAACTGAGCAGTGGTGCACAGTCTCCAGACACAACGTAGAGAGTTTCATGGCTGCTGCTCTCCTTGTAGGTCATGACAACATCAAGCTTTCCAAGTAGCGGTAAAGGAGAACTTGCCCCATAAGTAAATACTTTCTTAGATGTCTTGGACAGCGTTTCCTTGCTTAGATGATTTTTTAAGCTGTTCGAACCGACGACAGACACGGTAGCGCCAGTATCAATTGTAAAACGGACGACCTCGCCATCAAGTTTGACATCCACCTGTGGAGATCCCGTGACTGCGTGACAGTGAGAGGAGGTCATGAAAACGTGTTCATCACTGTCAGGGCTGCTGTCGCGCACGACTGCGTGTACGGCTTTGTGTGCTGAACGACACACACTGGCAAAGTGTCCAGTTTTGTGACACGCAGTACACCGTTTGCCGAGAGCGGGGCAACTAGAGCGTCCCTTACTGTGAGGCCATGGTTTTCCGCAGTTGTAGCATGTCGCGTTTGCCTGTTGATGGCGTGGAGGCTCACGAGTCCATGACGGCTCTTTCCCATGGTGCTTCGGCTGATGAGGTCGCGAGGTGCGCTCGGAGTTTACTGCAAGTGTAGACGCTGACGCCGAGTTTTCCTTACACTGCCGGCTTTCTTGCTCGATCACGGAGATGTCGTGCTCGACCTCTTCAAATAACCTGCCTTGTTTGAGAATTCCTTGCAAGTCGAGGTCATGCTGCATGGCATACCGGCGTAGACGTGTCGACGTTGTAGACAGCAATATTTGATTCTTGATTTCGGTGTCGTCATCGGCGAAAGCACAGTGCCTAACAAGCTGTCGTAGCCTGGCGTAACATGCGTCGAGCGATTCGTTTTCCATTTGCTTGGCTTGACAGAAGCGGTAAACCTCGAAGGTAGTGTTTACTCGGTGTGCGAAATAGTCATCGAGCTTCCTACGTGCTGCGGTGTAGAGAGGGGTTGTGTTACTGGAGCCACCGGTGCTTGAAATGGTAGACGCAGCTGCGGCTGCGGGAGGATCGGGTAGTGCACAGTATATGTCATACACTTCTTCCCCCACGTAGTGTAGTAGTATGGCCGTCTTCCGGGCATCGGCTGTGATACCGCAGGCTACGATGAAGTTTTCGAAGCGTTTCACCCACTTCAACCACTCGGTGCCGACGTTGTTGGCGTCAGTGGCACGCGCGTCGAAGAAAGGGAACGATGGAAGCATGTTGTGCGCCATACCGCAAAGTAGAAGCTTCGACAATGTGTGTTGGTATCTTCGTTCTGCTTAGAATCGTTGCTTGGCAGCCTTCGCGAAGTTCAGACGCATCCTTAATTCCAAAGAGTGCCATACATGGACACTACAGCAGCCGTGCCTGTACATGTACCTGTATACTGTTCAAGCGGGCCTCATGCGTCACGACCATTGGCACGCCAGGTTCCTGGAGCCTGCTAAAGAAATGATGCTGATCGAACGCACATGTTGGAATATTTATGGTGCAAAGCTTTCCTGAAGCGTTAAATTAGACGCACTAGAACTAAATGCGATGCGAACGTGTATTAAGTTTCGTTTTACATAACGTCTAGTCCTGTGCGATGCTTATGTTTATCCACTACACCACCGAGAAACTATGCCGGAATGCAAACCCGAAATCGCAAGAATACATTCCGTGAAACGTCGGCACGGCTATCTACGAGGTCTGTCACAAAAGATATTTCGCTATCTTTTAGACACACCCCACTGCGGTGACCTTCAATATACTTCTCATTAGACACAATACATTGGCTGCGCCTCGTCTTCCATTTCTGGAAACACTCTTGAAAGTCCTCCTTTGCTGCAACTGCGACGCTGTTTTCCTTTTGAATTGTCGTCGAATAACCGGGAATGCCGCACCCGGCTATGGTTGGGGAGGAAGACGGGTGAAGAGATTTGCGCGGAGATGTACGGCACATATCTAAATGTATTTAGAGTGATGATGCAGTCACACATTCTCAAGTTGTGGCACACTTCTCTCGTGTTTTTGTTTTTTTTCTTTCGGTGCGGAGGGAGATTTCCAGCGAGCGCACATCAATGTCCACCCGGCGACCGCAAATACAGCAGGCGCTCCGGTATTTTAGCGGCGGAGCCATCGCGAGAACGACGTTGGTCTTGCGAACCATCGGATGCTACTTGTAGCAGGAAGCCTGAGGGTGATGTCACATTGAGGAAGTTGAATTTCTACGATAGAGACCCAACAAACTACCTCGAATGCGCCGTCAGCTGCCAGGTAGCGAGCTTCATTTTTCTCCGTTTCGACGATTGACTGTATCTTGAAAAAAAAATTATTACTTCTTTTGCTCACCTGAAATATCAGCACCAAAACGAGAATCTCTTTAATTAAACACCCAGTATGTAAAACGACGATCATCATTTGAAGAGCGGACGGATTTATTTATGTCGGAGCCGCAAGGGTCAAAAAAGACGTCGTCCGTCTTGTTTTGTCTAGAATGTTGCATTAAAGAACCTCATTCCAACGCTGTACCACTCAGAGGGGAAAAATGAGTGGATAAGGCAGAGTAACGTTTTCTAAGTTACGCTGCAGCGTAGTTGGCGAGATGCTGAGCTATGGATAGTGCTACAGCAAAATTTGTAATATGAGGAGTCATACATGGTGTTATAAACAATATCAGATAGTGCAGTCGATTTGCCATTTTCGGGAAGTTCAGATGCCTGTAGCTGCCCCGTAATTGCGACTTGATGTTTAGCTGCATCTTTATGATTGATTGATTGATTGATTGATTGATTGATTGATTGATTGATTGATTGATTGATTGATTGATTGATTGATTGATTGATTGATTGATTGATTGATTGATTGATTGATTGATTGATTGATTTTGAGGTCCGGAGGTAACACTTGGACCACCGGAGACGCCACAGTGCATCTAAAGTAATGTCAAACTAACATTTGCAATAATTTCTTTTCTTTTGCGGGTGAGTGCCGTTTTCAAACCAATGCTACACGATGCATGCATATCTCGGTTCGTCAATCACGGTGCAACAAACCGGCGCTGCTGGTGCGATCAGGAGTGACACATGCGCCGTCTATTTCAGTTGTCACCTTCTTTGGTAACGTATGTTCTTAATCTCAGTCCAATGGGCCAACAAAAATCGATTAGATCTATTTGTTTGTGCTACAGTGGCATTGTCTACGCAATTGTGCCTTCCTGTCTGTATGAGCCACAGTAGAGGGTGATAATTTTTCAAGTTTCTCGGCATTCTTACATATCGCCTGTGGCAGATAGCATAATTCTTGTCCTTGAGCTGGATTAGTCGAAGAGATGAACGTTACTAGCTCGAGAAATCGAAACGCACATCCACCTAATTAACACAATAATGTGCTAAAAGACTGCTTAAATATTTATTTTGCGGAACATATTGCACTATGCGAATTATAGCCGGTGAGCTTGAAAGATGTGTCTGCTTGAAATAAATGTCCAGGACTGCACCAGTTTCGAGATATTGTTTCCAAAGCGTAGAACTAAATACATGGGGCTCCATTTACTTTTGTGCTCCAATGCATAAAAGAGCTTTATTTTAAAGAAGTGGAACAACAATGCATGTTTACGAAGAGTTTGATGGCGCATATCTCCTAACTGGAGTCATTCTTGAAATTCATTTCAAGCGGATACGCTTTGCAAGCTCATCGGCTATAATTCGTGAACTGCAACAGGTGCCGTAAAGTAATTAAGGTGTTAAATAACTGATTTTAAATAAACTCAGTATATGTTTAGATTTCCCGTGCGAGTAATATCTGTTTGTCCATAAACAATCCAGTTCAATGAATAGAATTAGGTGATATGCAACAGGTGATTTTTAAAAATTCCCTAAAACATAAAAATGATCTGCCCGTGTATTTTGTTGCTTCGAGTGCTACCCAGCTGATTGTCGACTAGCCTGTAATCTTCTCAACACCGGAAGAACGAACCGCAAATGGTGAGAATTGCAACGACCGTGTGAATAACACTCTAAACAACGCAGAAGACTGGACAAGGTAGAAAGACAGAACATACGTCATTTTTATCGGCAGCACAATAAGTACGCTATTTTCCATGTTAAAGTTGAAGTTTGACGTTTGTTGACATCTCGTAATTTCACAATACATTTACACAAGATGAGTGTGCAGTCGAAGGTGAAACTTTGAAGGGACCTCCTAACAAAAGCTAGACAGGGGAACAGTATATTGGTCAGCAGACAACGGCGGATTAGCGTGATGAAAATACAATAACAAAGATATACATGACAATTATGGCAACGAATAAGAGTAATTATAGGTTGTTTAAAACAAAGAATTCAAAAGAAGGAAAACAGATATCAAACCAATAGCTTATCTGATAAATGAGTTTTAAGCCATCGACAAAATGAGTACATTGCACATGATTCTAAATCAGAAGGTAATATGTTCCAAAGTGATGCACATGGAAATCTTGGTGTCATTCGGCTGTAATTAGTTCGTACTGTAGGTAAAAACAGATTATGGGCTGTGGAAAACCTGGTGTTGTTGGTGTTCATAAGACTAAGATCAGTAAAACTGGGAGTACATTATTTATGATTTATAAGACAAGACACGGTGATCAGTAATTGATGACTAACAAGCCTGCGTAGCGGTAAAATATTCAGGCTATAAAAGATAGGAACTGGCGGAGATGAAAATGGGTCGAAAATGACGAGTCTTACGGCTTGCTTTTGCGAACGTCAAAGGCGTCCAAGATGCGACAAGTATGTATTTCCGCGCGAGAATCAGCAGAACGACAGATGACTATGAATGAATGCATGATGAAAGGGCAGAATGTGGACTTTTCTTTTTCTGCCACCCACCTTGGTCTTTCTTATCGTTCGTCCCATTCCCTACAAAGTAACAAATTACTCGGCATCTAAATAAAGAGCTCTCTCTTTCTCTCTTGGAACATATTGTTACACACGAGGTGTTTTAATGCAGAACCAGATGAATCTGGTTGATAGGCGCGGTTGTTGAAGAGCGGTCTCGCGGCAGCTTGGCTCACGTCGTTCTCTTCTTTCTTTCATCTGGTTGTTTGCGCGGCAGGCGTGGTTCATGACAGCTTGTGACAATATATTGTAAGTTTCAATGCACGTTTTATTTCCCTCCCCGGCCAGCCTTGCAGCTCCATTTCTGATACTACCTGTCACTCAGGTCGTCAAGATTATTTGACGGGTTAAATCGTCCGGTTAGATGCCGCAGGAATTATCTCAGTGCACGTGGTGAAAATAACTGTCTCCGTGTGATCTTTATTATAAAAAAGATGTTTTCATTTCTCTAAATAAAGATGATTTAACATCGCGTGGTGCGATGGCACGTTGGTGATGCGTTCACAATTTTCGTGTCTCCTCGTGGTAGGCCAAAGGCACTTTACGGGTGTTTTTTCGTCTTCTGTGAGGATCGTGGTGGTCTAAACCAAATTTGTTGGAACTTTCACGAAAGCTCACGCGTCAGCCTGAGCTAAAACCAATTCTTTACAGTAGCGCATGCATTTGACTTCATGTGGTGTGTGAATACTCTACGCGATCACTTCCGGTAGCGTTGTGCATTTTGGCCATCGTTTCCCCCCTTGTAACTTACTCAACTCTCGTGTGCCACGTTCTTTCTTAACAACCACATACTTTATTCGAAATAAAACCGCACTTCTGATTGAAACCGTCAGTTGACAGTCAGTGCATGCATTCAATCTTTGTTTTATCGACAACTGATACCGAGCGTGAAGTGTCAATAAATAAATACATAGCCTAAAGCCTGTAATGGTATTGCACACAAGCCTAATTAGTTCAGGTGAGCACACCGGATATTTACGAGGGGGGTGTTTCGGCTTCTCCTGAAGTTCATCCACGACGTGGAGCTTAAATGGGAACGGTTGGCAGGAGCGGCCAGCAAGGCGAGATTGGATCGATGTGCATTCCTCCGTGCTCTTCTTTCTCTAATTTTTATTGCGATTGCAATTACGTCGACACTCCAGGCAGATTTTTGCCGAGACCGTGGGATTTCATATATGTATATGTATGCTGTATGGTTATATGTGCCGTATATGCGGGTTATGTTTCTACACTATTCAACTAGCAAAGTTGGCCATACCAGGTCTTACGTTCTCGAGACCAAATTATTCCTCAGAACTTCGAGAGCGACAGCCCGCAAACAGAGAGAGAGAGAGGAAAGGGGAAATGGAGGTTAACCAGAGGGGAAGATCTGGTTTGCTACCCTACGCTGGGGAAAGAGGCGAGGGGGAGGTAAAGTGATAACAAAGTAAAGATAAAGAAAGAAAGGCGCACAGTCATACAATCACAGTTGGTCACTGTCGCCGCACACTGTCACCGCACAGCACAGTAGCACTTGCAGCACTATGAACATCTGCTCATGCTACAGCCGCAAACAGATTGCACGAAACAACATTCACCGTGGCATGCCTGTTATTCTAACTTTTCTCAGGCAATTAAATTTTAAAAAGTGCAAAACAATAGCATTGCTCACTCATGACAGTGATGCAATTTTACTGGCGATCGAGGCTCTTTGCGGGCAGCGTGTTGGCGCCTGCGCTCTGTCACTACAGCACCAGCACGCCGTGTCAAAGCTGTCTTTAAGGGTGCCCGAAATTGAGGTGCCCCCGCGTATGTCACGTCCGGGTAAGACGGACCCGCGTATAGTTAGAACACCGTCAGAGAAGTTTAAACCTTGCTATCGCAGTCAGTGCTTGACCCTCCGGGCGAAACTGCGATCTTTCTTTTTCTTTCTTTTTTTTTCTTTTGAACAGCATTCTTAGGATACTTCTAGCACTTTCCGGTATCTATAGATCTAACTGCTTCCGTTTGATCCCAAGCTTTAATTCCTAGGTATGTGCCACTTGGCATATGCTGTTATGTGCTACAGGTAGGTTCTGCCATTCTGCGAGTCTCTTAAACGCCAGCTTGTGTCAGTGAAATGCCGTGACGACGGTGCCTGCTGAGGTGGGTTGTCTAGACATTCTTTCCGAACAGACAACCTAAGAAATTTTTCAGTCAGTATAGAACTAGCGCTTTATTACTCTCTATCATGTGATAGATAGACACGGAATTAAACATAAGACGTTGGTCTTTTTTATGCCCCTACCTAAGCAGCCGCATTGTCCAATAACCCGCTGATATCAAACAACTTTGTTGTTTGAGATTTGTTGAAGGATGGTGGACAGATTGTTCTAGAGAAACTGGCCAGCCTGTATACGCAATGCCTCATGACCTCGAGCGTACCGGAATCTTGGAAGAACGCTAACATAATCCTAATCCATAAGAAAGGGGACGCCAAAGACTTGAAAAATTATAGACCGATCAGCTTACTGTCAGTTGCCTACAAACTATTTACTAAGGTTATCGCAAATAGAATCAGGAACACTTTAGACTTCTGTCAAGCAAAGGACCAGGCAGGATTCCGTAAAGGCTACTCAACAATAGATCATATTCACACTATCAATCAGGTAATAGAGAAATGTGCGGAATATAACCAACCCTTATATATAGCTTTCATTGATTACGAGAAAGCGTTTGATTCTGTCGAAACCTCAGCAGTCATGGAGGCATTACGGAATCAGGGTGTAGACGAGCCGTATGTAAAAATACTGAAATATATCTGTAGCGGCTCCACAGCCACCGTACTCCTCCATAAAGCAAGCAACAAAATCCCAATAAAGAAAGGCGTCAGGCAGGGAGATACGATATCTCCAATGCTATTCACAGCGTGTTTACAGGAGGTATTCAGAGACCTGGATTGGGAAGAATTGGGGATAAAAGTTAATGGAGAATACCTTAGTAACTTGCGATTCGCTGATGATATTGCCTTGCTTAGTAACTCAGGGGACCAATTGCAATGCATGCTCACTGACCTGGAGAGGCAAAGCAGAAGAGTGGGTCTAAAAATTAATCTGCAGAAAACTAAAGTAATGCTTAACGGTCTCGGAAGAGAACAGCAATTTACAATAGGCAGCGAGGCACTGGAAGTCGTAAGGGAATACATCTACTTAGGGCAGGTAGTGACGGCGGATCCGGATCATGAGACGGAAATAATCAGAAGAATAAGAATGGGCTGGGGTGCGTTTGGCAGGCATTCTCAGATCATGAACAGCAGGTTGCCATTATCCCTCAAGAGCAAAGTATATAATAGCTGTGTCTTACCAGTACTCACCTACGGGGCAGAAACCTGGAGGCTTACGAAAAGGGTTCTACTCAAATTGAGGACGACGCAACGAGCTATGGAAAGAAGAATGATAGGTGTAACGTTAAGGGATAACAAAAGAGCAGATTGGGTGAGGGAACAAACGCGAGTTAATGACATCTTAGTTGAAATCAAGAAAAATAAATGGGCATGGGCAGGACATGTAATGAGGAGGGAAGATAACCGATAGTCATTAAGAGGATGCTTTAGCTCGGGCCCAACTCCGACGCGGCCTATTCAAATACATGTAAAACGCAAAAACGTTTTTATGAAATAATCCCTAGAACGATTTTGATGAAATTTGTTGCATTTGAAAGAGAAAGTTAAATTCTAGTGACTATTGGAAGCGGAATTTCGATTTAGGGCTTGAGTTTTCTTAAAACGATTTTCAAATATTTGACCGTTTGAAAAAAAATAGAAGCACGAAGTTTACAAAGTCATAACTCTGCCTCAAGAACTGATATGGCGGTTCTGTAAACGTCATCCATTAGATCATTCAAAGCGGACAAATTCAATATGTCATTTTACATCTTACGTGAATTTGTTAAGTTGGTTACAACAGTTTTGCAAAAGTTGTATTTCTCTATGATTAATTTTTTTTATATTAATGTGTAACATATCAATTTTGTCCGCTTTAGATGTGCTATTAGATGCAATTCACAGAATTGTATTATCATTTTTAGTGGTTGAGTTACAGAGTTGTAAACTCGATAGTTTCGTTTTTCGAAAATGTTCGATTTTTGCCAATTTTTAATAAAACATTGATGACCTAACTCAAAAATTTGAAACCAGCAGACACTAGATTTTAAGTTTGTCTTTTAAATGCAACAAACCTCGTCAAATTCGGTACAGTGGTAGCCGAGAAAAACGAAATATCCTTTTAGATGTATTTAGATAGGAGCACTCGAGCTAAAGCTTCCTCTTAAGGGTTACGGAATGGATTCCAAGGGAAGGGAAGCGTAGCAGGGGGCGGCAGAAAGTTAGGTGGGCGGATGAGATTAAGAAGTTTGCAGGCACGGCATGGCCACAATTAGTACATGGCCGGGGTTGTTGGAGAAGTATGGGAGAGGCCTTTGCCCTGCAGTGGGCGTAACCAGGCTGATGATGATGATGATGATGATGATGATGATGATGATGATGATGATGATGATGATGATGATGATGATCAAACAACTTTTCTTTTCTGTGTGTTTCTGGTACTGGGGGGGGGCGCATATTCAGAGTTTTGAAAGCGAATACGAGTTCTTAGCGTGAAGTATTCAATGTGTGTTCGAAAGAAAAAACTATTTTGGTATTTTCGCACAGCTGTAACCAACCACATATTTCGCAACAACCGACTGTACAAGTCTGGTTACTCTTCTTCATCTGCTGAACGAACTATCGCTCACTATCAGAAGTGAAACGACGAAATAAGTTTTCGAAGCAATGCGGAAACGCAATGGCTGATGCATGCTTTGTTTTTTTCCCTGTGGTATTTGCTTGTAGTCTGTCATTTAGTGTTTTTGGTAACCAATATATTTAGCAGTTTCATCTATTTGTGGCAGAGCCACAACCGTGCAATGAACCCTTTGACATGTGTCTACGGCATACAAGTCCTTCAGTAGCTTCTGCTGCGTTTTTCATTCTTTTCATTTTCTTTTTTTTGTTTTTCTTTCATGATTTCTAACTTTTTTTAGCAACCATTCATCGAGCAGTGTTGGAAAGCTATAGTCAAAAGGCTGCCAATGATTCTTGGAAAGCTCTTCTTTCTGTTCCCCCCTTCCCTCACCTCCAGTGTAGGGTAGCAAACCGGACGCTCGTCTGGTTGACCTCCCTGCCTTTCCTGTCTTTGCTATATTATATATATCTCTTGCTGGCAACTATGCTGTAATGTTGTTCAGATGCTTTTCACGCAGGTCTCATAATGACAACTGGTGATCCTTTGTTTAGAAATGATCATTTGTTTATGACAGCTAGCTTTATTTCTTACGCTAGTCAGTACAGGCGTGGTACTTAGTTGTACTGAAGTAAATACTGCCGTTGTAAATATATGCGTCTGCGTTTGGCTGCTTCATATTCGATTCCATATTTCGTTGCTTGCTGTACGTATTCGACTCGTATTCGGGAAAGTTTATACTTTTCCCCCTCTAGTTTCTGGCATTGGCTGGCCGCCTGCATTGGTATCAGAGTCTGCTTGCATCAGGTCTTGAGAGCAGTTCCAGCGAAGAAATATTTTATTAGTATATAATAATGTTTTTCTACAACCACGACTACTAGTACGTGCCCTGGTTTTCAGCAGTCAGCGTAAATGCGAAAACATATTCTTCCAAGCCAGCAGGCAAAGAGTTTCGAGTATCGACCTGAAAGCCCTGCGCACCTACAGCAATGGCGTGGGACTTCGCAATACGGCCTCTAGTTCCCATCTTCACAACCGCAAAGGTACCGTTTCTGTTCCACGCGAAGGCTTATGACACTTTTATGGGTACTTCGCCTGGAGCACCACCGAATCGCATGAAATGCAACGCCGACTTTACCGCGTCATTTTTCTTCGTTCCTTCTTGTTTTATCTATTCCTGTATTCTTCCTTTTCTTCCTTTCCTTGTCTTACTCCTATCGGTTTCTCTTGCTGGTGTTTTTTTTTTTTTTTACACGCTCTGTGTCTCCTCCTGCTCTGTCTGTGGAAGAACCGTCCTGATCGCGTGTTGAAAGGATTGCCCATACACGGAACGCTTTTTACGGCCGTCGTTACGGGGGGCCGTTTCCGCACTTTCGTAGAACAGAGGGGGAACCACAGCGCGAGCGACGTTTCGCGCGCACACAGGCCTAATATTGTGTTCTATATGCGCGTCGGGCGCAAACAGGAAGCACGTGCGGTGGTCGTCTGCTCGCGAATTCGCCGCTTGCGGCGAGCAGCTGCGTTGTTTCGTACGATGGGCCGCCTCGGCCGCGCATATACGGTTCGGGCCCCGAAGATAAAGGAAAGAACCGCGGACGTGGAGTTGGCGCGGTTGCCTTGCCTTCTGCTACGTCTTTGGTCCGTTGTTCGTCGACTCCGACAGGGGGCGCCTTGTTCGACTGCTCGGCTCGGTTTGCGTCTGTTTGCACTCCTCTTCGAGGGAACGAATACCGAGTGGCGCGTTGGGCGGCCAAGGGACGCAGAGGGCGAGAGGTCCGTTTGGTGGCACGTATGGCCGACCGCAAGGACCGAAGCCAGGTTATCGGCCGGTCGTGCGTGTTGTCTTTATTTGGCGCTGTTTTCGGTCGCCCCAAATGCCAGAACAGCCTGGCGAAAGACCATGGGGTTAGCGGACGCGATCGCCACATCGGAGGCGTTTCGTTTAGTGTCTTTTCTTATTCTCATTATATTATTATTTATTCGGTCAACCAGTATATAGTTGCGTAGAGGATTGGCGTGAAGGCAGAGAAAGTATGGAGTAGCGCGGGTCCTCTAAGCCCCGTTTTCCCGGTTTACGCGCCGCATTCTAGATTGACTGAAGCGAAAAAACATTGTACAATGTCAGAAAGAAAAAAAAAACACATGCCGATTAGATTTTAGCATTGCCATTTGTTGGGCGTGTTGGTAAACTGAAAGCCTATTTAGCGCCAGCAAACAAGGGCGGAAGGGAGACGACACCACAATGCGCTATTGGTGTTGAATTTGTGGGGATGCCTACGTAGGGGAAAAAAATTCGATAAAATGGCGGCATCAAATTAACGCGCGCTCCCTTGCATGAGCTAGGCAGTTATACTGCAGCAGTGGGCCAGCACGTTTGGTATCGGTTATCCAAAGAGCATAGGGCTCTGGAAGATTACTGCTTATATTGGCCTACCTGACTACGATACACACCAAAAACAAACAGTGTAGAGGTAAAAAAAAAACGATACAAATTCTGCGCATGGGAAACATGTCCGAAATGAAATGTAGTACTGTACAAAACTTCAGAATGCACAGAAAACAAAAACTGTGATGCAGACGCGAAAAAGGTTGGAATGAGAATCAAGATAAGAAAGAGATTTTTCTGTGCATTTGGTTGGTTGTTTCTGCACGAAGACGGTGCTGTTCGGTGACTGCGGCCTGAGAGGGTACTTTGATAAAAAGCCACCTTGGCGATAACCCACGATAACTGCTTACTTTCTTCAGTAGTTCGTTGGTTTAAGCGGCTTCACCCCGCCGAAACTTCCGCGTCGGCAGACATACGAACAATAGACACGCTGCTTCAATGTCTTCGCTCTCGTTGGGGCATCGTGCAAAAGATGCTAAACTTTCGAAAAGATTGATGTCACGTGGAAAAGAAAGGTATTTTTCATCAGTTTTATTGGAGAAATATTTTACTAGCAATTGAAAACATTGCAAGAACTACTGCATTCTTGTCCGCACACCTTCTCCGAAGTGTGTATGTTTCCCTGTGCACTATATACAACGAGTACGTCACCAAATTGCAAACTGATAGCTGCAACACTATCTGCCTTCTGAATGCGTACTGTCACCACAAAACTGACTTAAACTGAAAACAGAGCATTGGCACTTTCTGTTTCGCTCTTTCTCTCTCTCTCTCTCTCTCTCTCTCTCTCTCTCTATATATATATATATATATATATATATATATATATATATATATATATATATATATATATATGTGGTAGCGCACACGATGTATGGAAAGCATTCGTATAGTTATTCCTCATGGAGCTCACTACCGCAATGCCTGTGTTCGATAAGGATTTCTTTAATTTTAAGTCAAACGAAGAAAGCCGGCAAATACGCGCACCAGATTTTTTAATGGGCGACGCCAACAAGGTAGTAGATTACGAGGGTGTTATCTGCGCACCGTATGGTTTCACTCTGTAAGCCCCCTGTAAGCACAATAAAAAATAACGTACAGCGCGAGGAACAAGGACTGCGAGAGACGACATACACATGCATATATAGATGTATATATGTATATAGATGGCATGTATATATATACATACACATGACGTCTCCCGCAGTCCTTGTCCTTCGCGCTGTACGTTATTTTTGATCGTGAAAAACCAACTAGCCCAAGCAACCACCCTTGTCCTGTAAGCACCTTGTAATCTTAAAATACAATATGCCCTGCGTAGTACGGGGTTCCCCCAAGCAGCCTTTAACAGCATATTCAGCCTCTTCCGTATATTTAATGGCAATAATACCGTCTTTTTTTTCTTTTCTGTTACTGTACACAATCTTTTCTTGCCCGTGATAGATAAATGAATGAATTAGCGAATCCTTAAATCTAGTAATCTTTCAATGGACAAATGAAGTTAGGCGACGTATTCGCAAATCACATTGCCACACATTGCCATCACATTCGCAAATCACATTGCCGCCAAGCAAAGAGTGACAGGTGCAGACTGCGGCCCTTTCGCTAACAGGCCGATAGCAAGGCGCCGACGCTCTTTGCGCTTCCCGAGAATTTTCTCGGCGCGGTACATTCATTAGCCAGTGTTCCTTTTTTTTTCCTTTCTCTCTCTCTCTCGTCCAGAGAGGGCGCGCGCGGCAGCCCTAATTGGCCTGCCGCTGCCGCACTAATTGGCGCTTTCTACGGGACCTCTTCCTGCCCCGAATCGCGCGGACGGTGCGAGCGACTATTATTGGAAGCGGAGCCCAAATCGGGGGCTTCGCCCAACTGCCGCCGGTGGGCGCAGGGCCCGGTCCGACGCCAATTGTGTTTGCAGCGCCGCGTCGGGATTTACCGCTCGCGCTAGAAACGCGCTGCTCACACTGCTTCGCTTACTTCATTGCTTTTTTTTCTCTCTCTTTTTTTTTCTTTTTTTTCTGTGTCGTTGGAATTGGCTACAAAGCTGAGTCCCGTCTTGTGTGCGGGCGGAGAAAGGTCTTCGAGGGAGACAAGTGCGTGGCGCACCGCTTCCTCGAAAGCGAAGAACGTAGCCGTACCGTCTCGTTACGAGAGCCTTTCTTCAAAACACTTAACGTGATTACGGTGGCATACGTGTTTATGCAAACGCAGTCGGGAAATTGTGGATGCGTTCATTGTGGAGGGGCGGAAAAGTTGGTGTACGGAAGCGTGCGTCGCTCTTGGTGGAACGAATGAAGCTGGCGGTGCTCTATGAACTGTCCTGTAGACATGTGTGAGGGGAAAACACGTATGCCGCTGAAACAAGGGCTACAAGTGGAGTCTCGAGTGGCGGTAAAAGCAACCTTACGTCACGTAGCAGTAGCGGAAGTGGTGTAGTATTAGTATTGGTTGTGTAGGAGCAGTGCTTTAGTTTTTCAGATTAGGCTGATAAGCATGCAGGATATGATTCACCTGGGTAAAAAATTCATGGACACAGAAAGGCGCACGAGTCCAAATCAGTGAACATCTTTGAGTTCGACCGAAACATTCGTTCAGCTCTTGCGCATAATATAGTTTGCATAACCGTTGATTGTACTACGGCCGAATGGAGATATTGTCATTCGTGTACTTACAGAATGGATTCACTGACACATGTAATCCATAGACTTGATGCGGAGATGATCGAAACCACGTTGTCTCGTTATACATTTGCCATCTTTGTAAATTGTTGAACTACGTTGGCGAACACAGGAGCGTGTGTCAGATATTCTCAAAGCCAACTTCGAGAGATACGCGGCGGTCAAGATCGAAAACGAAGGGGATAGGGAGTGGCTGTTACGTTAGCCGGTGACACCCCTACTTCACCGCCGTTTCTAGAATACAAAGAGTAGCTCATCATCAGTTGGCTGTGGGAACGCCTGCAGTTATAAAAGAAAAGATAGACAGAAGTGAGGGTGGATTCATCGGGTCTGTCAGCGATCTACATATGCGGCCCGCACTCTGGAAACAAAGTACGGAGGGAGTGCCACAGGCGAACCTAACGGCGCCCACGCTTATTTGTTTTCGACGATGGCCACAGCGTAGCACCCTTAGCTGAGTTTGAGACTATCTGACACGCGGTCCCGTGTTCCGTTTCCTACTGCTCACGATAGTAGAGCTATTCGTTTAAAGTTCGGGTCTACGGTTATGCAGTCGATCTGTAGATTACAACGTACCGAAAGTAAGGCCGTACTTTGATGTGGTCGCGCAGACCCCGCACACATTCAGTTTTCTTTTTAATACGAAAACTGCAGGTCGCACTACTGATGAAAAACCTATAGCTTTGTGAAGTGTCAGCCATGTTGTTCGGCCGAGCAATGCCGCTCACTGGAGAAAATAAGGTGAGAGAATGAAGCGAGAGTTTATTTAAAGAAACCCGGCGGTGACGCTTTCCCAAGAAGCTGCGAAATGAAACAAAGAAAAAAAGACGGAACATTTTTTTTTAGATATAGTAAGCAGCGACGTTCGCGTCGTGCACATATGCGTTTGTAATAAAAGGTATAAAAATGTTTCAATATATTGAAACACTCTTATATAGCAACGTTGGGAGCGTACGTGCTGCATTGATTTAATTTTTTCGTGAGAACTCAATGAGCGACACATCCGCATTCGTGCAGGTGTAGTGACTTGGCGTAATAAATAAATATGTAAAATGCGGTGCCAGGCGCCCTTCTGAGAAGCAAGGTGGGCAAACATATAAAACTACGAGGGGAAGTAATGGGGGCGTGTGAAGGAGCGCTGATTACGGATACGTAATTAAAACTTTGCAAGACGCACCCCAGATTCAGACCACGGCTCAACCGTGTGCAGAGGTGTCAAAGGCACGTGGCGGCACAACAACTGTAGAAGCGTAGTGGCGGCGTTGCCATTGGGTTTATTTTTCCCTCTGCATCGTTATTCTCTTGGCTTTCTGATTGGTTTCAATTGCTCTTACGCATGCGCACACAGTAAAATGAGGCCTCATAAAGACATTCATTCATTCATTCATTCATTCATTCATATAACCTTCATTTATTCACTCGATGTATGAAACATTGCGTTCTATCGATATTTCACTCGGGAGAATTGTAATCTGGGATAATTAGTTGTCGCTCATAATTAACAACAGCGCAATGGACAGACTGAGATAAAAACGCAAGAACGACGGGAACACGGCGCTGTCTATGAACACGTGAGGCATCATTAACCAGCGTAAAAAGAGAAACTAAACAAACAAAAAGAAATCAGACAGGCAGCGAGAAGCCCACAGGACACCACGACGACAGTTTTCTGTGTGCTTGTCACTGGCGTACGATGTCTCTCTATCTCTCTTTTTCTTTTTTTTTTGCGCACGCTTAGTAATAATGTCTTAAGTCTGGAATAAGCACCAATTAGCCCAACTGTCTTCTCTGGCCGTCTATCAACCTTCGTGTTGTTCCTATCGTTTTTGCACCTTCCCCACTCCGTGTTTATTGAGATATCGTTAATTATGCATCAATTACTCATGCATCCTCCTACTGCAGAAACATAGGGAGACGACACTGACATTTCGAACATCTGCCTGGCTTGTTCGAACTTCGTGATCTCAATGTTAATTTGCTTTATTAGTTTAAGTAGTCCACGCAACGGTCTGCATTGGATCGGACTGAGGCGTTTACCGTAAATTCATCAGGGTCTACTTCACTGAACTAAATGCTACACGCAGAGAAAGAGAGAGAGAGAGAAGAAAAGGGAAAGGCTTAGAAGTCGACCACACGCACGTGTGGTTTCCTACCCTACAAAGGAGAAAGGGGCGGCTTAAGAGATAAATAGAGGGAAAGGAGAGAAACGGGAAGCTGAGGCGGTGTTATTTCTTTTGCAGTCTGTCGTAAAATGTAAGGGTATGCGAATAGTTACTTTCGAGACCCAATCGTGTACGAATCGAAGAGCGCCAGAATTGCATCGAATAGCGAAGGATTATCCAATGGCTTTCGAATAATGAATAGCCGTTGTCGCAGTTAATATAAAGCGATTTTCGCACTCTCCATTGCGTATTCACTGCTTTAGCAAGCTTCTGCCATTACATTGCAAATTATGAAGCGTTGTTAATTCAAAGCGCAAGGAAAGCTTTAAGAACGTGTAAGCATTCTGTTTGCATAGTAGTCTTCAGTAACTCAATTATAGCGGTTTAGTCAGAAAAGTCTGGCTGCCTGAGCGGCGCACGCCGTGCTACACTATACGTAACTTTTCGCCTGCTACTGTTGCCGCCCGGACGAAATGTATCGTACGTTTCTCCGATATTACGTTTGATCGCCCCCGGTTTACTTTTGATGAAAACATTCCGGCACGATTCGAACAGTATTCGTGCTTACCAATAGTGTGTCGATTCGATTCGATTGCCGCATCGAATCCGAAAATAATCGATTCTAAAGTTTCGAAACGTCGGGCAGCCTTAGTAAAATCTCAATTTCACGTCTTTTTGCGTGAAGTGGCAGTACTGACGCGTTTCCCTTGAAGAAGCGAGTGAAACCATAGTTATTGCATGTTTTTTTTTTAAAGAATAGAAGTCAGTTTCAAGAAAGCAACTCTACAATGTAGAGAGGTTGTACGCAAGTTCTCCATCAGACATCTTGTTTTCTAGTTCAATAGACGGTGCTCGTAAATGGCGAGTCTCCAAAGTGGTCCGCGGGGTCTCCCTTCATCTTTCTGTCAGGGAGCGCCCAACGGAAGTTTCATGCACACTTATTTGAGGCGTCAGTCGCGGAATGGCCTAAACTTGTAATCTTTGTAACGTTTGTCTATCGCCGTCAGCCTGCGAACTGGTGACGCTGATAGAGCCGCGCCTTGGCTGCCTTATCGCCTTATTCGTCCTTGTTATCTTGTCTTTTATTTTTATTCCTTATTATTCCTTATTCCAGTGTTTCTTATTATAGCTCATTTCGACTGGTATTCTAATGGATAGAGGCTGCATTTACCAGCAGTGAAGAAGAGCCAACAACAAGGTGAATTAAGCGCAATTTAACCCTTTCCTCAATATTGGTTGCTGTTGCCCTTTGACCGCTTCGGCAAACGCACGTTTTTGTTTTCGGTGTTTGTTTCTTTTCTACCCGAACGCCAAATCATCACGAAACACCAGACAGGTCCGGCTACGAGTGTATAGGGTGTCCTAGCTGACTAACAAAAACATACGTTTAAAAAACGTGGTGCAAGATACGATTTCAAGACCCTCGGTATTCGATCGCCAGACCTCTGACGACCGAACACCATCAATCTCATAACCTTATCTTACTCCGTGAAGTTTTCATCTCTATGTTTCTTTCAACAGCTCGGCTAACGTTAGCTGGGACACACGGTATACTGTATGTACAACATTCGCATGGTTCTACGGAACAGCTGCTTTCCCTTTCGTATTTTAGTGCCTGAACCACTGTGGCGCCTCTATTCCATCGACACCGAGACCCCCCGCAGACCACGCACACCTGACAGTGACGTTCAGACATTTTCATAATTGAACGTGTGCTTTCGAGAAGCAAGCAAAACACGAGGGGGGGGGGGGGGGGATCGTGGACGACTACCTAAGGACCGCGCGACGTGCGAAGCAGCTGGTGTTGAAGCGCGTCACCGTTTTCGTTTTCTTTTGCCGTTCCCGTTTCATCCTATAGCTCGTATTTCGGGCGTCTAGGCTGCGGCGTATATTCCCGAAAATTTTCGGGGTGCAGTTTTGACAGCGTGGTTCTCGCGGGGGGGGGGGAGAGAGAGAGAGAGAAAGAGAGAGATGCTGTCGGCTGTAGGACGGTGGTGCAAGTTTAAACGAAGCTGTCATTTCTTGCTGGCTGGCGGCTCATCGGCGTCGACTGGATGGATGTCGGGCGCTGCCTTGAGGTGTTGCTGAGGCAGCAGTCACTCACCCGCTATTGTCTTCGTTTGAAGAAGCCGTGTCTCTATGCCACCCTCGGCTAAGGCGCCAAAATAAAAAAAATAAAAAAATGAAATCGTTATTTGGCTTCGCGTCAGGCAGAAGGACCATTGCGACAGAACGTGTTTCAGTATTATAACGTCCCATCATCGTAAAAAAAAAAACACTGAAAGAAAAGCAAAACGTAGTGCCATATTTCTGTCTTGTGGGGCACCCCAAGGTGATGAAGAAATTATTTGCTGTAATATAAGATGTTTGTACTGTAGTGTATTATAGGTTTCAGTTTAAGAGGAAATGGTAGGCGCCTGTGAAGGCACCGTAATTCCCTCTCTTTATCAATGGTAGAGTGAATAGTCTATATATTGCAACACAAAAAAAGTGCTGCGTGAAAGAGACGTTGGTTCAGCTATTTATGTACGCGCAAAACATCTCAAGAAGCACCCCAAAGCGATTTATGTGCAGTTATAGCACCGTAAGAAATTACCAATCGTCGTAATTAAAGAGCGGAAATTGGCGTCTGTCGACCCTGCACTCCGATAACGGCTCACGGACGTTGAAGCAGTGTCCTTGACAGCGGCAGCTGCCGTTGACATTTTTCCTGTCGTTCTGTTCAGGAGGCGTTGGGGGCCTGCACTGAGTTCAGCTCTAGCGCGTGGAGAGGGCAGCAAATGGGAACGAGAACGGAATAAAAGCAAGACTCTCGCACTGCCACTTCAACGTCTCTCACTGCGAATTCTTTCTTGCTGTGGTGCGTTCTGTGCATGGCAGTGAACGTATAACGTTGCATACCGTCCTAGGCATAGCGGCATAGCGTCCAGAGGCTCCCGCCAATGCACGTGTAAGAGTAGCCTTGCGCTAAGACAATGCGTACTTTTATTGCGATAATAATAATAATATTTGGGGTTTTACGTGCCAAAACCACTTTCTGATTATGAGGCACGCCGTAGTGGAGGACTCCGGAAATTTCGACCACCTGGGGTTCTTTAACGTGCACCTAAATCTAAGCACACGGGTGTTTTCGCATTTCGCCCCCATCGAAATGCGGCCGCCGTGGCCGGGATTCGATCCCGCGACCTCGTGCTCTGCAGCCGAACACCATAGCCACTGAGCAACCACGGCGGTTTATATTGCGATAGCAAATACATGGACACTCCAGGCGCATTTCTGCCATCGCCGTCGGCGTTGTCGTGATGTTCCGTATAAAGTCCACAGGCGATATCACCGTCGCCGTGCTCCCTACGCTGTATGTGCGAGTGAAAGGGTGCGAGGGGAGCCAACAATCGCGGCTCAAACTCACCCGCGTGAAAGGGAGCGAAGCGGGGAGGAAGCGCGCCGTCTTCCGTCGCTGGGGAAGCCCCCAGCGTTGCGAGGCGCCGAGGGGAGGGGAGCGAAGGATGGCGGCGTTCTACTGCGGCTGCAACTGCGCATGTGGCGAATGCGCGCGTTCGCGCGCGCCCGTTTCTTGATGACGATTTGTGTTGGGGGCCGAGTCTAGGTGCGCCGGCCGCTCGTACCTTCGTGCGTGCTGTGTTATCGGCGCTCGGTTTTGTTGAATGAATCACGGCGGCCGCATTTCGATGGGGGCGAAATGCGAAAACACCCGTGTGCTTAGATTTAGGTGCACGTTAAAGAACCCCAGGTGGCCGAAATTTCCGGAGTCCTCCAATACGGCGTGCCTCATAATCAGAAAGTGGTTTTGGCACGTAAAACCCCAAATATTATTATATTTCTTGAAGCGATAGGCAGCACGAAGGTCACTTCGGTCGCTGCTGCTGCCGCGTTTCCTCACGCCAGCGTTTTTACAGGGCGTGTCCGCAGTGATCGAGTTAGATGTGTTCATGTTTGCTTCTGTGCGCGCTGACATACGGCTAGTTAATTTAGTCAGTCTGTATATGCTTACAAGTTTATACGGCCGATGAAGCTCCTATCGTTACTTCGTGTAGATGTCCACGTTAATTGCTACCCCAATCGATGCTTCGCTTTGGGCCGAAACAGCGATTTCATACGATGTTCATGCTTCACTGCACAAAAATAACGCGGTTACCTTGGCAAACTCGTTTCACTGCATGTCTTAGCAGTGTAACTGCGTCACACACTATGCTGTAACAACCTGCGGGGGAAATAACGAGCTTTTAATGCGTTTTCACGCGCGGGCTCCACTCCACGCGCGCTTATTCAAATCTACCTGGTTCCGCATGAACCGCACTGTATTGACGCTACAGTACAAACTCAAGCACGCCTGCAGCGACGCTTTGTATGTCCACACGGTTGCAATTACATGGTAAACACAATTTCGTGCCTTGTACACGGCTGTATATGCAATAATCCCTGCCACAATCGCGTGACCGCAGCTTTCGCCGTGCGCACGGACAACCACCGAGAAAGCGTCACGACACAGTGCCTGCAAGAGGACCAGCCACGCATGGTGGTCGGTTTGTGAGCCGTTAGTGTGTCGTTACGTAATCCTCATATGCGCATGGGAATACCTCAAAGCGCGTGGTTGAGCGTTAGACGGCTGCAGCAGTCCTACCTTTGTGTGCGCCATCTTCTCCCGCACAGTATAGTCAAGGCTATCTCACGTGATCATTTTCCCACGCACGGCAGATATGCAGTGCTGGCCGAATCGGCAACGCAGAACGCATAGCCCTTCGCAACTGCACGTGCTGCCAACGGGAGCCACTTCGCAACGCCACCATTTCACACGCGCCTTCGTCGTGGTCATCCAGTCCCTCTCTTCATGCCGGTCTGGCTACGCCGGGGCACACCTGCTTATTTAGCACGCTCATGTTTACTACAATTGATATTGCTCCTAAAGCTGCTATGGCCTTACTTCGTATAACATTCCAGTGTGTTGCTATCGCATTCATTGCTTCGCCCTTGCGGTGAAACTGTGACTCTTCTTCCACATGAAGAAATAGACGGTGGAAAAAGAGTGCGACTCAACAGCGGTTGGCACCGAAGAAAGAAAAGGTCTTCTTGGGCGCACTAGTGTACCTTGTGGTTAGTTTGTGGTGCCTCTTTACAACACCTTTACTTTCCTTATATTTTTCTAGCTTCGGGATCGGCCCACATGTTAATTGCGTATCAGTTATATGGGCACTCCAGGTTGCATTTTTGCCGTCGCCGTGATGTCCCGTATAAAGTGCAAGGGCGAGAACACCGTCACCGCCCGCCGTATGTGTTAGTGAAAGTACGCGAGGGAAGCCGACGATCGGCGGATCTATCGCGCACGCGAGAGGAAAGCGGAGAGCAAACGCGCCGTCTTCGGTCCCACGAAAATCCGTGTTGATACGGAGGGGAGGAAGGCCTTGTGATCGGGCACCAACTGCGTATTTCGAACAATGGGAACTGGCCGATCGCGGCTCACTCTAGAGCACGGAAGGGAGGAAAGCGGGGAGTCAGCGCGGGATTGCGTACTTCGTCAGTCAGCGATTGCGTACTTCGCGCGCCGCGCGGGCCTTGAAGGCGATTTGCGGACGGTTCAAACTTCTGTGCGCGCTGAGTTCTCGCCGCTGAGAAAGAAAATTAAATTATGGGGTTTTGCGTGCCAAAACCACGATCTGATTGTGAGGCACGCCGTTGTGGGGAAACTCCGGAGATTTGGACCACCTGAGGTTCCTTAACGTGCACCTAAATCTAAGTACACAGGTGTTTTCGCATTTCGCCCCCATCGAAATGCGGCCTCTGTGGCCGGTAGTCGATCCCGCGACCTCGTGCTTAGCAGCCCGACACTCCGGAGATTTGGACCACCTGGGGTTCCTTTAACGTGCACTTCAATCGAAGTACACAGGCGTTCCCGCATTTCGCCCCCATCGAAATCCGGCCCCTGTGGCCGGTATTCGATCCCGCGACCTCTTGCTTAGCAGCCCGACACCCTAGCCACTAAGCAACCACGGCAGGTTTGTCGCCATTCAGTTTACGTTGAATAGGTAGTCAGCACGCAGGTCACTTCGCTCGCTGCTGCTGCCGCACTTGCTCACGCCAGCGTTTTGACAGCCAGCGTCCGCGGTCATCGAGTGTGAAGTGTTCATGTTTGCTTGTGCGCGTTGACACCTTGCTTGTTAATTCAGTTAGTAACTAAATGTTTCCAACTCGCACTCTTTCGGGGAGAATTGCGGCTTTCTTAGAATACTCTGTGTCCGGGACCGGCCCATATTTTTTGTTGGCTAAAGCCACGCTTCTGCTTCCAGTTATATGGGCGCGCGATTTGAACGAACCAATCTGGGCTTCATTCTGGCCTTCTTGCGTTAACTGCGCATTGTTACTGCTCCTCTTGCGTTAACTGCGCACTGTTAATTCGTACCTCTTTCTTGTTACAAACTTCATTTTGATCCCTTTCTGTTGTCATACGCACACTACAAAGCCTCAGGTTCTTTAATTGGGCGAGACGAAAGTGGGCAGATATCCATATACCACGAACCACAATTACATCAGAAGTGGCCAAAGAAATCTTGTCTTAACGAAAGAACATAAAAATCAATAAAAAAATTACAGAACAATAAAGATGTACAGATAGCGAAATTTTACCATCGAAATGACTCGTGCCACTTACATGACGCCATCAGATTAGAGGAATCGTTGCAGTTAATGTTTTATAAATGATGCTGCCTGAGTTCGCGCAGTTTGCGATCGAAAGTTTTCAAGCGGAGTAGCCGCGTTTTGATTAATGATCTGGGGGCACAATTTGTTCTTCCAGGACAAGCTCGCAAGGCCCAGCACTGAAAGTAAGCCCCACTTTCACTTATCTGTAGAGTGGGATTCGACACGCCTTCCGCGCGTCTTTTGTTTGCAGCGCAGTTTGTTTACCGTACGCAGGGGACATAAAACTGCACCTGGGCGTCTGCAGCGTTTGTGAATTTAATTCCCGCTGGTTCAAGGGAGCTAAAAGCCTCCGTTTCTTACGCGCATCGAAAGGAAATCGATAAACACGCTTTGCAATGTAGTCGATAATTACCCGTGCCTGTTCCTTCCAAGTTCGGTCCAGGTTTAGTACGCGCCTGCCGCACAAAAGTTCGTTGCACATTGATATGTACACAGGACGAGAGTGCGTCTGCTATCGTATCATCTGCCGCTCGCGTCGTCTGCACATACGATGGTAGACGGCAGGGGCGACGTCAGCATTCGAGAACGGGTGCTGCTCTTCACTTACCCTTTCTCTTGCCACCACCCCCCCTCGACAGATCTGGAGGGAGTGCGCTGTTTTGTTAACACTGGCACTAGCTGCGCAATTATGGGGGTAGGCGGCAGGAGATGGGGGGCGGTTGGTGGGAGGGGAGGAGGAGAGAGGCAGGAAAGAGCTCTTCCCTAATGTTCTCCTAATGCCCGCCTTCTTGTTAAACTTTCAAGAGGTCACTCCCCATGATGACGCCGAGGAAGCGTGGTCCCTTGCTGATAGCGAGCGATGGAGCGATGCCCGCATGGCTGCGCGAGGCTGTGGGCTGAGACCGCGGCTAACGAAAGCAGAAGACTCAACAGCAAAACGCCGTCTGCGCGCATGTCGTCGTCTGCAATCGTTCGGCTCGAGCAGACGGCACTTCGTCTTTGTCCGATCGACGAACTCCGTTGGGATTCGAATCACGGTGGCGTGCGGTGTATCGACCGTGCATTAGTCTTAGCTCTACCGCTGCTTCTGCACTTTGTGAGTGTGCTGTCTCCTCAAAGTAAGCGAAAGCAAAAGGACTGTAGGCGTCCTCTCTCGGTTTTCAAAAGTATCACAGATAGCCGGAAAGCCGAAACCGCAAAGCGGTACAAATGCGTTCGGTGTCAACAAAAGTCAGGTGCTGCTTCTACAAAGAGCTTGCTCCTATTGCCTTTTCGATCGTGCAGCCGTTTTCCATTAATACGAAAGCTGCGGTCGCCGGGACATTATGGGATCCTCATTACAGTCGTTGCTGCTTTTGCTGCCTACATTAAAGCGGCTATCGCTTTCTAAAACAAAATCCCTGCGGGACTTCGACAAGCTTTCTCGGATTTTGCTGAAAAGGTGGTCAAATGCTCAGGGACAAAAAACGTCAATGTTTCAGAACGGAAAGCTTGAGAGTTGAAATTCAAATGGCCGTACTGCCCTTTCGCGATATGTAGAGAAACACTCCAATCTCCATAATGCATTGTGGCGATCCCACTGCAGCTAAATGAAGCGATGTATCTTGGTACTCTCCAAGAAGCCCTTTCGTGGCCGGCAGGCATTACAGAGACACAGCAATACAGCTTTCGTAACGTCGTAAACCTCGGGTACTCACAAATAATATGCGCATGAATAATTCACGATGCTGCGAGCACTGGGATATGAGGGCTGCAGGATATGCATGAAAGCTTTGACAATTGTTATACGGGAAAATGAACATACAAACAATAATTCCGGCGTTTTCTGTCTTTTTATCATGGCTTGCGACAAAGAGCGTTGTTAAAATATCCCAGCGTTCTTTTTTTATTATTCGCGCTTCCACAGAACACCCTAGTTGCCTGTTTCCCTTTTTATTTTGCCTTTAAGAAAAAGGTCACAAATGAGATATTCAAGTCTATTTCAGAGTCCACTGCAGCCACCGCAATCATAATATGCCATTTTCTTCTCCTGAATTTTGTCTTTCATTCTTTCGATCGCCTTATATATTTTGTGCGTTTGCCTGGCCTCCCTTCTGCAGCATCTGAACTGCGGAATGCTTCCTGAATAATTAATGGCAGTATGACGAGTGGGGACGGTAGTGATAACATATTTAATATTCACGATGTGTTACGGGTTGAAGAGGTAACCTTGCAATATTTTGACAGCTTCGTGTGTTCTGTTCAACGTATCTACATTTTATTTGTACATGTATTTTTTTAATGGTTCTTTAATGGTTTTTTAATGGTTAATATTCCTGCTGCATATAGTTCGCGTGAGACACCACGAAATACACAAAGATGAAGCACGTGAACCATTTAAACTGATAAACAGGCTTACTCGTTCAAGAAAGACGATGAAAATTAGGTTACTTATATTCACAGCATAACGCTCTGGATGTGTTGACATTTGTGGTGTGTTAAATTGTGGGTTTTACGTGCCAAAACCACTTTCTGATTATTAGGCACGCCGTAGTGGAGGACTCCGGAAATTTCGACCAACTGGGGTTCCTTAACGTGCACCTAAATTTAAGTAAACGGGTGTTTTCGCATTTCGGCCCCATCGAAATGCGGCCGCCGTGGCCGGGATTCAATCCCGCGACCTCGTGTTCAGCAGCCCGAAACCATAGCCACTGAGCAACCACGGCGGGTTTTTGTGGTGCGTATAGATATACAGGATAAGCGCAGGCAAAGTGACCAATCACATCCTTCCGATAAAATAATCATTAGCGTACTTCACGTCTCGGGATTCGAAATTAAATGTAAAGCTGTTCTTGGGTTGTTTATTTGTTTAGCGTAAAACATTAAGGGACGGGTGTCAAGTCAGCGAAGTTCCCACAGATATATTTTTGCAAGAATTTACGGCCGTTGGACATCACTGTAACACACAGTATTCTCCTTTATGAAAATTGTACGCTCTCTAAACGTTACGCTAGCATAAGCAAAAACGAACGAGTAATAAGTAAATGCCAAAGGTGGAAACAACAACAACAACAAGATAAAGCGCGGCGTCGTCGCAAATTAGGAATATTTGCATTTCGATCGCCCTTTTGCGTTTTGCTTGGCGTTTTTATATCGCTGGTATGGATCTTCCAGCTTAAGAACTCAGACACAAGAAAAACAATGCATTTCTTTCACCGCAGATGACTCGGGTAATACAGCATTTTCATTTTGTTTTGTATGTGCTATTATATATATATATATATATATATACACACATACCAGTTTTTCCATGCCGTCTGATCCAATGTTTAGCTCTTTTTTATTCGGTATCCATATTTGTTTGCGTTTTTTTTCGAAACAAACTCCATTTTCAAAAGATCAGTCGCAGCGCTTAGGTGAAAGCGTCCGTTTCTCAATGCCGGCAGAGGACAACAAACAATTCAAACAGAGGCGGGCGTTCGGGAATCGATGGCCCATATAGGTACAGTGAGTGACCGCTCGCCTGTACTGGCCACTTCCGTATTCCGTCCTTTTTTCTTTTCCTCTTTTTTTTTCGTACGCTTTGAGATTTTCACGTTGCGCTGTCTTTGGTTTGTTTATTTTTTTACCCAATGCTTTTGTTATCGCTTTTCGTCCTTCGGGTTGCTTCTGCCCACTTAATGTTTACGGTCTGCTTCCTTTGATCCTCAAGTTTCGAAGCGATTCCGATTCGGATATTGCACTTGGGGCCGTCGTTCTCTGCGTCGTCATTGCGTGCTGGGAGGGGAGGGGGCCAGGGGGTAAGATTTCAGGGACGCCAAAGCGAATCGAGAGTCAGTTCTCGAAAATCTGCTGAATAAATCTTGATATCGAAGATTCAGTCGAAAATGCAATCCACGCTCTGAAGAAGAAGAAAAAAAGACACTGGTGCAGTCAATGGCAAATTTTATATGTTCTTTTTTTAAAAGACCGAAAAATGAAGTTATTGAGTGGGGGCGCAGGAAGACTCTAGGAAGTGCTCTCGATTCGCCATATATTGAAGCGTTACATAACAATGAGATCGAGAACTTTTCTAATTTTTTTATGATAAGGGCGCGGGGTGTGGGATAGAGAGAGAGAGAGAGAGACTTCAAACCTAGTAGCATTCATGTACGAAGAACCGAGTTTGTTCGTTCGTGTAGTTGAAGCTCTGTGGCGGCAGTTGTCGTTTTGTTTTGGGTGCAACAGTTCGCCAGTTTTTCGCAAGAGAGAGGCATCCATTCTGATTGAGTACTTGAGATGACATCGCGGTTCTTAGAACTGCGCTGCGCTTTCACTTGACTGCGACACTTTATTTTTTAAGGGTGATTTGTGTAACTGCTTGAACTTGATTTGCTCGCTACGGACGCGGTGAATAGCCGTAAAAAGGCAATTTTCGTTTCTTGTTATTTGAAAAATTCGTGAGAGAGATTAAGAGAATCTGGCAGGACGCGTAATGCACAGAGACAGTAACCGGTGGCTCATTACAGCAACAAACAGGGCACCAAGTAACTTAAGGTAATTATAGTAACAGTTCGGAGAAGAGTGGTTGAGTTGGCAGATGCTTAGTTACTCAGATGAGAGCAGGAATTTGGCAGGCATAAAATGCAGCCAGCTTAAGCAAGAGCAGATGTCATAGGGGTAGCTTGAAGAGACATTTATTTTCCACTGAACATGATATAGCCTTCCGGTAAAGAGAGCCTTACAATCGTTCTTTGTTTTGTAGGTTATCATGTTGTGGGTTATCATGTTGGTTATCACGTTGGCTGCCGCGTTTGATAAGATCGGTGCATTTTGTTTGCGACAATTATGTGTTTCGCGTTAAACCTGGTGAACGCCGATTTTGTGTTCTCGCGATCGTTGTCGCTTTCGAGCTTACACACACATCTGACATCGGTCTCGGGCCACCGGGAGCCCTCGATACGCTGATATTTGCAAAGCATGTAACTTTGCTGATTTATGCATGATAATCGCGTCGATTGTGACGTTTTGCTTATAACTTTACAGGCGTTGAGAAAACGGAATAAGTTAAGACTTACCAAGGTAGATTACTAGCGTTCGCTTCCGTAAACTTCGGTCGATCCCGCCTCAGCAGCTGACGAAGCGTAACCAAAAGCGTGCCAACGAGCGTGGCTGTTGTATCTAGAGGTAAACGCACGCACGCCTTCTGAAACGTTTCCCGTCTTAAGACCACAGATTCTACATATCGAAAAGCGAAGTAACATATCTTGAGAAATGGAAAGGACAACGGTCATGTAGCGCACACGACAAGGCGTGTGGTCAGAACGAAGCGCCGCGTTTACAGGGCCCACTTGCTTTCAACTTGGGCTGATCCTAGTCACATCACTCGACCACCTGCACAGACTGGAAGAGGGGTTTTCCTATTGCAGCTGCCCATTAAGACTCGGCAAGACCAGGACGCACTGCCACGTCGAATGAGACTTGGTGTGGCATGTACGCTCTAAAACATGACAAGAAAATTGCACATGGGCATACTCCTGACCGTTGCGTGTGACCCCCCCACCCCTTGACCTCCTGAGACTATTCATCGTGAGCTCTGTGTGCGCTCACAGTGTGAGACTGAGTGGTGCAGACTTCTGACTACTGTGTCTTCTCTAGATTCCCAGCCTCTTTCGGACGAAACTCTTCTAGGAGCCCGGAAAGACGCCGAGAATCTTCTACGAGTAGCAACAGTAGTGTAGGAGTTTCTGAGCGAAGCTGCGTCTTGACACGCGTCTGTGAAATAATGCGGCCTGTACACACTGGTTGTTATGAAACTGTGCGATTTGTAGCTACGATGCATGTAAACAGCCTATGTATGTACGCACTTTTAAGCAGTGGCGTGTGGACATTTAGAGTCGCATGTATAGGTAATGTGTGTTCGGTGCATTCTCGCGCACTTGCCAGGAACACTAATCAAGCTGCGTGGATTGGACAGCAGGCTAATAACGCGAAGTAGTTTTTCCGCACCGCTTCTCATTCCCTTCTACTTTCCTGTGGTTTTCCCTTCACCTCTGTCCCACTGTAGTGTAGCTGGCTAGAGACACACTCCTCCGGCCAACAACTCCGCTTTTGCTCTCAACAAACTTCCATCACTCTCTCTCTGTTCTAACTTGTTCAGTAGCACTTACCGAGGGCTGCTGAATGTTGAAAGCATTCAAATGTTTCGCAGTGCTATGCGCAATATAAAAAGCTGTTCGAAGCAGCTTGACCAGACCCACAACCACAACAGAACAGCCAGCCACACCATTCAGTGGCCCGCCAGAGGGCTAAAATCACGGATTTCAGATTTTCGTCAGTTTGTGTACACAAATTTGTTTCCACTCATCGTCATTTGTGAGCCCAACTTCTCGAAACCAATCAGACTGTCAGGGTACGAATTTATCAGGTCATCAGCAAATGGCGCATGCAGCAAAGTCATCGTTTTTGTTCGTCGTGAGCTCACCTACGTTTTGCAACCAATTGCGTCCCACGACGACAATCACTATATATGCATCACAGTTAAAAAGAACAAACTTTTGTTTACTCTCATAGGCGTGTATATATCGCCTTCCAGCAATTTCGATACTGAAAGATTAGCGGATATCTTGAGTGTTTGTCCCGCCCCATGGGTAACCATAGGTGATTTCAGTGCGCACAATCCAGCATGGGGAAGTACAAGGACAAATGCAAGAGGACGAAGAATAGCAAGCATCGCCTGCAACTATGGCCTTACTCTCCTGAACGATGGTAGCCCCACCTTTCTTCGAGGCATGACATACGGCAGCTGCCTTGACCTTGCTTTCGTCTCCAACTCTCTCGCCAGATGTGTGAAGTGGTTTCCAGATATTGAGACACATGGGAGTTATTACATTCCCACCTATCTGAATATCAAAGGCTTGTCGTCTAGATCAGGCCCACGGAATACCATTCGGATGATTCAATGGGCCAACTTCAAATCTGATATGAAAGATGCCTGCCGCGAGGGCCTTCCCTCAGGGTTAGAGCAAACGATTAAAATGACGATGCAAAACGCCACTCGCATGATCACGATCTCTTAGACGCGAAACGACTTCGACATGAAATTAGAGTGACTTCGAGCACTTCGTGGCCGGGCGGAACGTCGATATCGACGTACAATATCAATCCATTACGTTAGGGCAGCCAGGAGGATGCAAAAGAAGATTCGGCGTCGAATGGATAGCAACGTTTTGCCAGACACTCGACCCCCGCAAGCCACTGTCTCACATTTGGAAAGCGGTGCAAGGTCTGCGTTGCCTTCCGGAACAGCGTTTTCCATTAAAGGTGCTCGCGCTTTTCCAAGGGCGGCAAGACATCGATGTCGCAGAAGACTTTTGTGCACGGATGGCTGACCAAGTGACTCGTCCAGATCCTCCAGCCCGAGCTCACGTCCCCCATTCTCGTGATTGCCGCATGGACCTTCCTTTTACAATGGAGGAGCTCTAGGCGGCACTAGCTCTCTGCAGGCGCTCATGATCTCCGGTTCCAGATGGTATATCATACCGGGCCTTGTGCTATCTCGGAGAATCCACACGGATTGCATTGTTTAGTCTTTACAACACCTCATGGCAGGAGGGAAATGTTCCTGACAAATGGAAAGTAAGTCGCCTGGTGCCACTCTTGAAGCAGGGCAAATCCCCGCTAGAGCTCACCTCTTACCACCCAATAGCACTGGCCAGCTGTGTAGGAAAGACAATGGAACGGATGATGCTTGGCCGCCTGGAATGGTGCCTTGAACACTACAAGATTTAGCCGAATTCCATGGCTGGTTTCCGACGTGACCGCTCTTCCATCGAAAATGTAGTTGATCTCGTTTCTTATGTCCAGCACGAAAGGTCCCGTAAGCGTTTATCTGCAGCTTTATTCTTAGTTGTAAAAGGGGCATACGATAACGTATTACATGAGGTTATTCTCGACGCTCCTGTGACGGTTGGCCTAGGTGATCGAGTCTTTTTGGGGATGGCAAGTTACCTATCTGCAAGATCACTCTATGTGTTAACTGACGATGGCCCAACTACGCGACGCTATACCAGCAGGGGCGTTCCTCAAGGCGGTGCTCTCAGCCCGACGCTATTCAACCTCGCTCTTATTGGGCTTGCTGAAAAATTGCCAACTACAACCAAAATTTCAATATACGCAGACGACACCTGTGTCTGGACTTCAGCAGTCACACGTCCTCAGATACGGGCACGGCTTCGTTAAAGCGGCTGCTTTAACACCCAGCTCCTTGTCTAAACAAGGTCTCAGCATATCACCAGAAAAGTGCGCACTAGGTGCATTTACTCGCAAACCAATGATGCCTTATGTCATCTCAATCAATCGGCGGACCACTTCCTATACCGTAACCGACAGATTTCTTGGTGTAATTATCGACCGAGACCTCTGTTGGAGCCCGCACGTGGCCTACATGAAACGGCGCCTGACAGCAACTTTCCAGCTGTTTAAACACTTGACAGGAAAGACGTGGGGGATGTCAGTAGACGCAATGCTTAAACTATACAGAGCTCTCTCTCTCAGTTTTTTAAAGATATAGTCTACCTGTACTGAACAACACCTGCAAGACAAATATTCGTGTTCTGCAGGCCGCACAAGCTCAAGCACTTAGAGTTTGCCTTGGCTTGCCCACATGCACGTCAACAGAGGCAACTATTGCAGTTGTTCGGGACCATCCAATGCAAACTCACATTACGGTGGAGCCATGAGAATGGTCATCAGACATTTTGCACCTGCCCCCTATTACCACCTTGCAACACTACCTTCAGACAGGCACCAAGCGTCATTCTCTCAAACTATCTTTAAGTACAACGACAAACTTCCCTCGGGCTTCACCTCTGCATCTAAACCATCGAGGTCTCCATGGTGTCTTGTCAGCCCCACAGCCCATTTCAGCGTACCAGGAATCGGGAAAGAGCCTGAGCTGTCGTCGCCTGTGCTGAAACAACTCTCTCTGCTTCTACTACACGAGAGGTACGCGGACAGTGCACATATTTATACTGATAGTTCCACAAACATTCACTGTTCGTGCGGTGCTGTGGTCGTCCGAGCAAGAGCTATTACCCAACCACCCAACGACATCGACATCTGCGGAACTAACTGCTCTTCGCGCAACACTTTGTTTCGTCAATCGGGAACCACCTCGATAATGGTCAATCTTCAGTGACTGAAAGGCAGCCCTACAATCTGTGCTATCAGCTCTGCGTCGCGAGCCATTCGAACAGCTCGTGTTCGATATTAGATGCCTACTCCATACGTCACATGAGAAAGGACATCGCATGACGTTTCAGTGGCTGCCAAGTCACTGCGGCGTCATAAGAAATGAAGACGCCGATGAAGCCGCTCGGGCAGCTCTTGAAGACACACAGGAAGACGCCATACCACTTTCACGGTCCGACGCAGCCAGCATACTTCGAGTGCTTCCAGGGGAGATCCCGCTCTCTCTATGGTGCACACCAAACAGCCAGACCAACCGGAGCAATCGTCAATACGACCTGCCCTCTTTAATGCATCTCTGTATGCCAACTGGACTCCGCCGAAGAGAGGGCACCCTGCTTTATCGCTTATGGCTAGGGGTGGCCTTCACGAAATCTTACTCATTTCGCATTGGAATGGCCGGCAACGCTTTCTGCAATGCCTGTCTTTGCGAGGAGTCGCTGGAACACATTCTGTGCGACACTCCTGAATATAATGTTCAGAGACAGTCCCTGGCGTCCGTTCTCGCACCTATTTTCACATTTTCACATATTGCCGACAGAAGACATCGCACCTGAAGGCGACGAAGGGACTACTTCGGTTTATAAAGGAGACGGACTTGGACAAGCGGCTGTGAGAGTGATGTCACGTACCGCGCAAGAGTGACCGACTGTAACTAACGATGTGTGTGCTGTGTTATGTGCTCTCTCTATCTCTTCTCCCCATCTTTCACCCCCCCCCCATCCCGCTCCCATGCGTAGGGTAACAAACCGGTTAAGCTAAACTGGTTAACCTCCCTGCCTTTCCTTCTCCTTCCAACCACACCAAGCAGGCCCCGCACCGGGTACACCGCTTTTCATAACAAAAAGCTAGTTCAGAGCTGCACCGCTGCAGCACATGACGGGTTTATGTGACTGCGAGCGTGTTAGAGGGGGAGGGGGGGGTTCACAAGCAGCGGTTTACCGTCAAATATGGACCAAGTATACAGCCCATTAAAACTAATTAGCATCTGCCTTGAAGACGTTGTAATGTCGGCGTTAACGCGCAATCACTACCAGAAGGCCGAGAAGAGAAAAAAAAAGCGAGACATAAACCCATGTGGCAGCGATGCCGGCAACGAAATGGTGGAGCCAGAACTGTGCGCTCTGCAGTTCTGACTCCGCCACGTCGTTCTACTCCCAGGGGACAGCAAAAGTAAAAAAAAAACGAATGAAGAAAGGAAAGGTCAGCGCGTTTACAGGGTAAGGCAACAACACGGAATCGGCGAGGGGAAACGAGAATGGAACACGGGTGGCAACGACAGATCGACGCCTCCGAAGCGTTTCGACGAGGCGCAAACAACAGAGCGAGGACAGAACGACCGTTTGCGCTGCTTTCAGAGATGGGGTCTCCGTCGAGGGTGACACGAGCCAGAAGCTACTCTCAAGGGGACCCGGACGCGCGGCCCGGTGGGTGGGAGTGGTGCCGAGTGAATGAGCACACTGTCCTCGGCCGGAATAAGTCAAGAGAAGTCTTGCACGAAGGCAGAAACAATATCTGGCAGGGATGCGCTCTTCTGAACGGACGCTAAAGAGGAAAACTGGGTCGAGTTTTATTCTCAAATCGCGCTTTTACGACACCAAAGGAAAAAAAATTGGCTGAGGCTTAGCTTGGTTAAGCCTAGTAAGATGCGAAGCAAATTGGTGGCTAAACTTGGTAAGTAACTTGTCGCCGAGCCGCATACTGAGCACGTTGCTTGGCCAGACGTTCTTCCCGCTCTTCATCAGTCTCTGTAGCACGCCGCAACCTTCGCTTCTCATTCCAACGAGCAGCTCTGTCTCCAGGAGGCATCTCACCTCGTGAGTGTCTAGCAGAGGCAAGCGCAGCTGCTTATATACCGCCGCGACACCGCGAGCGACGGCGCGAGTTGGAGCCCCGTTTCTCCTCTGTCGTGACGTCATGGTGTCACGTGGTCAGCCTTGAAGGCGACGCCGCGAGCGACGGCGCGAGTTGGAGCCCCGTTTCTCCTCTGTCGTGACGTCATGGTGTCACGTGGTATGGCATGAGTACTCAAGGTCATTGAAGGCGACACCGCCGCGCCTGAGGAGCTGGGTAGAGCTCTAGTAATATGCTTCGCATAAAAGGCAATGTTACAGCGAGGAGGAGTATATTGAGCCAGAAGGGAGTGAACAGAAAGGACCGGTGGCGAATTCTTGAATTCTCCGCACTAAGTAAGGGTTATGTCGTCGAATTTGACATCGTCTGCTCGGGACCAGGCCGTTGTTTACTGCTAAAGAGGAACTACGTTGTACTTTAAAGGAGCCAAACACTCGGCAGTTTGAAGCACATTTACAGCCACTACACCGGAACATATAGGAGAAGTATACTTCAAAAACCGTGACGTCACATTGACGCGCGTGCGCAGGGGTCTAGGCGCTAAATTTCGAAAATTTAAGTATGGCTTTCATATTTCTGTTTGGTAATGAAACTTTGCCAGCGAGTCCTTATTAGGAGGTTGAAGTGATATCTTGGAGGGAAAAGCCGCTCTTTGGGCGCTATCTATATATATATATACATATATATGACATGGAACGACCACAATGAGAGCTTAATACGACAAGAAACGATCGCAAAGACACGCAGGAATTGTGTTTATCTCGTTCTTCAGTGTAAAAATTCATTTTGTTCAATATGTGAACGTCTCCCGTCAAATCCTACTTTAAAGGAAAGAATGGGCTGAATAAGGCTCCTATATATATATATATATATATATATATATATATATATATATATATATATATATATATATATATATATATATATATATATATATATAGGGTGATTCCACGAGAGATCAACACGGGTCAAAAAATTCATATTTTAGATTTCATTGAATATTTTACATTTTATGCGCATATCACTCGGTAGCACTAAAGTGAACGTGGCTCCTTTTTTAAATGAATATTTTAGCAGGAAAAAAATAAGCAGATGCGTCAGTGCGGAGGTGCCTATTTTATGCCCAAGGCATTTTCACAAATTCACAACGATGTGAAATGCAATATGTTACAGCTATGAAGAATACATTCTTGTGTGTAAAACGTAGACGTAAAGAAGGGTCAGCTAGCACTGTTTGAGGCTTTCGTGCAAAACGGAAGTGTTTTAGAAAAATTCGTTAATTTGGTACAATCTTCAAAAGTTGCTATATTTACGATTTTTTATCAACTAAACCAATCCACGTAGCCTTTTGAAATTCGCTGGACTGTGACACCTTAACTTACTCAATAAGTGTGCTGAATATTCTTGCTGTATCACAAATTATCATTTCTAGAATTCGCCTCAAACTTGAAGTTTTGACAAAAATGAACGCTATTGAAAAATCAAAATAAAAAAACCCCATCGTAAATTTTTCTCAAAATCTCGTAAACAACTGTTCACAGGCACGTAGAAACGAATATTGAAAAACATGTTGCATTATTTTGTTTGTAATCACAATACAGCTGGTCGAAATGAGAGCTTTGCCAGAATGCAGCAAGGTGCTAAGAAAAAGGGACATCGGGGTAAAAAGAGCGTGCCTAAGGCTTTGACTTGCCTAAACTTGACCGTGATTGCGACGTAAAGGCAGTGTGGGTAAACTATAATTATTATTTTAACCACGCTGTTCTAAAATGTCTGAATTTCCAACATAAATTCGTGGAGTTATGCTTCTCCTCGGCCATCATTGGCGCCTATACTTAGTTCATGCTTTTAGATGCGGCGGCTGTAAAAATCGTCTCTTTTGATCGTGTTGGCAGAGTGTAGCAGAATAGGTAGTGAATCCACGGGAGGCGGTGGCAGGAGGATCAAGTGAAGTAAATACGTTGAAATTTTTTGGCAGCGCGGCCGCTGCCTTAACCAGGATAAGCTATGAACACTCCCGTTGTTTCGGATGCGCTTCCGTCTGCCGTCTACTGAATAGCTGCCTTCTGCTCGACAACTCCGATATTAGACACCGTGTTCCCTGTTTCGGAAGCAATGATTTAGTTTATGGTTTTTCAGGTATAGTTGGCGTCCAAATTATTGCCCCAGCGATGGCGGTCTTTGGGCAACACAAGCTAATCTCGAACGTCATGCTCTTGCTGATTGCAACCGCTGGAAGCAATCGGGGAGCCAGTAATATGTCGTAGGTACCATGCCTAAAACACCACCTATAGGTGATGGCACAGTTATCTTACATATTATAATAAAAAAGGATTTGGATTAGCTACGGAATCAATCTAGTACACCTTAATTTTCACCTCCACTTCGTTCATGTAGGAGCTCTTATTTTTACGTCTGCTTGTATCAGGCGTGAACGACCTCGAAACAGACGACAGGCCAGTTTTGTGCTGAGGGTTCTGAGCATATCCCACAGTCGTCATTCATCATAGACAAGCGCTAACAGTGTTCGCAGTAGTTTTCAGGTGTGAGTAGAGGTGCGATGGCTCACTGTTACAGCGGTGATAGGGTATTTTGTGCAGATTACTTGAAGGTGCACAAAAAGAAAATACCGCTTCAAAGAAATTTCCGCAAGGTTGGAGACATTGGTGTATCTGCACTGCAGAAACTCTTGCCGCGAGCTGCCCGCCATGCACAGGATGACGACCAGGTATGCCAAAATTGCTTCCGGCGACTAAAAGAAATGCTCTGTTTTTCCGATGCTTCCCCTGCTGAAACAGCTGATGAATACTTACCGGAAGAAGACGAACTGGGAGGTAGAAAGGAGTGCCTACATCCACTTGAAACTTTGCCTCACGTTCATCAGCAGAAGTCGGATTCGCGACTAAGGAACTTTCGCCCGGTGCTAAACCCAATTCAACTCGGTGGCACTGCAAGGTCGAAATCTCACTTCGTAGAGTGCAAGCGCCATTTGGACCCCTCAGGTACGAAATGCGGCGTGTGCACCGAATGGTTCACCAACTTTAAAAAAGCCTATGACATGTGCTCTTCGTATCAAGAGCGAATGCGCTTGTTGACTCTTCTGCCAAGCCAACTTGAGCGCCGAAAAGTTCAAGCTCTCATTCCAAATTTGTCAGCCTACATGATATACAAATCCCGACGTTGGCGCGAGAAGCGTGGAATATGGTCAGCACCAGACGCACCTGAGAGATCACGGTTGAACCCAACAGACGTCCAGACCGCTGTGGAATATTATACCAAAGACGAGCATGGATGTTCTCGGCAGAGTCCCAACAAAAAGGATGTAGTATCTGTTTCGATTGATGGGAACAAACAGTATGCTGCCAAGAGGTTCATGACCCGCTCTGTGCGGGAGACATATCGTCTCTTTAAGGAAGCCAATCCAGATACATCTATTGGGCTCTCAAAGTTTTATTTGCTCCGGCCAAAATGGGTTCTTGCTCCACAACAAGACGTGTGCCTTTGCATATATTGCGCCAATGCCACACAGTGTGTTTCCGCGCTAGAAGAGCTCACTGAAGGTGCCTACACAATTACCCACCTCAAAGAGCTATGTCTTTGCACCTCGCCCACGACTGATTGTTTCCTGGGCGATTGTGATTATTGTGCAAATGAGGATGCTTTCACTACTACAACTTTGGGAATCCCTGAAGAGACAGAGGTAAACTACGCAGTATGGTAAAATGGCGACCTCGTCAAAAAGACAGCACAGGCTACTACCTTTCTGCAGGAGCTTGGAGTATGGCTTGTCAAGTGGATCACCCATGATTACATAAGGAGAATTCAAGCATCAGCAATATACGACGCCAAACGGAATCAACAGCACGGATCGCGTGTCTTTCACTTCGACTTTGCAGAGAATTGGACAGCTGTTGTACCGAACGAGGTACAATCATACCATTGGCACAAAAAACAGGTCTCGCTATTTACGTGTGTCGCCACGAGTAGAGGATCCAATCAATGTTTTGCTGTCATCAGTGATGACGTATGTCATGATGCTGCACACGCTTGCTTTGCACTGGAAAAAATCTATGAGTGCATGAAGGAAGAACTTCAGCTTGACGAACATGTTACATACGTGTCTGACGGCGCCAGTAGCCATTTCAAAAACAAGTATCCGCTTTACGAGCTGTCACAGAAGGAGCACGCGTCAACGAAGTGGCTTTTTTCGGCCACAGGACATGGCAAGAACGCTTGCGATGGTGTTGCTGGCTTAGTAAAGCACCAAGCCTCGCTCTACAATCTCAGAGCAGACAGCACTACAGTCATTAGGTCAGCCTCTGAAATGGTGGCGCAGATGACTACAACGCTGAAAAACGTTAAACTGCTCTATGCAGATGCGGACGAAGTAGAGAACTTTCGCCGCCTCAAAAAGAACCAGTGGAAATCTTTGCCACGTGTTCCAGGCATACGGTCTTGGCACATTTGGTTAAGCGAGCCTGACGCCAGCAATTTCGATCGCGTTGTATTAGTGTCTCGCACTGCTGCAGGTAGTTGGAAAAGGATCAAGCCTTGCTGAGCGTATACATCGGCTATGCTCGAAGTTCCTTGTGCCCTCTACCTGCCTCCATGTTAGAGCACTTCAATGAGGCATATGCGGATCACCAACAAGTGTACACTGACGGGTCAGTAAGTCAACAAGCAAGCAACTGTGCCACTGCGTATTGGATTCGCTTCATTAGAACTGCGTGATTTGGCCCTCTGGATCAGTTGGTCCTATAGAAAAATGTGGAAATAGCTGCCAGTACTGCAGCGTTTCGTAAACTGAGGCCGTGTTCTCAGCACGCTATCATCGTTTAGCATTGCCTCATTCGTCATTGGTGCTTCTGCAACTATCCCACGCATTATACCAGCAAGTTTGGCCGAGAGTTCATCTGGTCCTGCCAATACTTCAATGAAGAAATAAATGCTCTACTTGAGGTTTTGCACAGAAGGCAATTTCCTTATGAGTGCGCGGAACAGGTAAGGTTTCCCAAAAGACCCAAGTATGTGAAAGAGGAAGTGTCGTGCTTCTTTCCAGCTTTTCTAAGAAACTGTGAACTTTCCGACAAGTGGTGATCCTTAGGGACTGTGAACTTTTCATTATATAGCAGTCTAACAGTTCCTTTTTTTTCTTTTTCTTCAGAGGCGGTAAAATAAACAATCGCTGGCACTGTCTGCCAGCTAAGCCTGCCTTAACCAACGCCATCGCTGCTCCCACCACCACCTCTTAGGTTGTAAAACGACGTTCTTGTAATGACCAGTACGACATTTTCAGAGGCATTCACCTGCTGTACATTCTGTTACCTGTGTACATTGATACCGAGTTAACAGTTAATTCTGTAGCACACAAATAAATGCAAACCTACATTAACAGAAGGTACAAATTATCTACGCTGCAAGGAGAAGGCACTTGCTGTTAAATAAAATAGGCCACGTAATACTTATGTTGACGCTTCTTTATTCCCATTCAAGCAAGTATCTAGTGTACTAAACGCACTTTTATGCAGAAATATTAATTATGAGGTCACAACTGCCTTTACGTCGCAATCACAGTCAAGTTTAGGCAAGTCAAAGCCTTAGGCACGTTCTTTTTACCCCGATGTCCCTTTTTCTTAGCACCTTGCTGCATTCTGGCAAAGCTCTCATTTCGACCAGCTGTATTGTGATTACAAACAAAATAATGCAACATGTTTTTCAATATTCTTTTCTACGTGCCTGTGAACAGTTGTTTACGAGATTTTGAGAAAAATTTACGATGGGGTTTTTTTTATTTTGATTTTTCAATAGCGTTCATTTTTGTCAAAACTTCAAGTTTGAGGCGAATTCTAGAAATGATAATTTGTGATACAGCAAGAATATTCAGCACACTTATTGAGTAAGTTAAGGTGTCACAGTCCAGCGAATTTCAAAAGGCTACGTGGATTGGTTTAGTTGATAAAAAATCGTAAATATAGCAACTTTTGAAGATTGTACCAAATTAACGAATTTTTCTAAAACACTTCCGTTTTGCACGAAAGCCTCAAACAGTGCTAGCTGACCCTTCTTTACGTCTACGTTTTACACACAAGAATGTATTCTTCATAGCTGTAACATATTGCATTTCACATCGTTGTGAATTTGTGAAAATGCCTTGGGCATAAAATAGGCACCTCCGCACTGACGCATCTGCTTATTTTTTTCCTGCTAAAATATTCATTTAAAAAAGGAGCCACGTTCACTTTAGTGCTACCGAGTGATATGCGCATAAAATATAAAATATTCAATGAAATCTAAAATATGAATTTTTTGACCCGTGTTGATCTCTCGTGGAATCACCCTACATATATATATATATATATATATATATATATATATATATATATATAGTAAATGAGGCGTTCTTTGATTGGTCGCTTGCGCATGAGGTCATTCGGAGCATTCATTAGAGATGTCGTAGCGATTTATAACGTCCGGCTCATAGAAGGTGCTTGTCCTGCCCTAATTAAAGCAGGAATCGATAGACAAAAGGAATTTGATTTCTCTTTCTTCTTTTTTTTCTTACTACTGCTCAAGCTAGTAGGGCGATGTTATCCACCTGAAAGACAAAGTCGCAAAACTACCTGAACTGTGGTAAGAGACAGGACGAAAGGCCTCGTGGATCACGGTGGTCTTGTCCAACCTATATTGAGGCGATAAATCTGTGCGCGCGTTGGGCTTCACTCGGAAGTAACACGCGAAATGAGGCGCCACGCCAGGGTCACACCGACCGTTGTGCCTCTGGTGGCACTGACGAGATGAAGAGGAAGGTGTTGGGGGAGGGGAAGGAAGGAGGGGGAGAATGCGTGTATAGGTGCAAAGAAATGCGAAGAGAAGTCGGAAGAGCAAGGACAGTTTTTTCCCGCGGTCATTTACACGCCCTGGCGGGCGACAACCCCGTCTTCCCTAAGCCACCCCTTCTTTCTTTTATTGGACATGTTTGCCAAGGAGTTTGTGGTTGTATATGACGTCTGCTGCTCACTTTTCGTGACGCGGTAACTATGCAAGGATCACCGAAATGCTGCGAGCATAGTGGGAAAAGAAAGAGACAATGATATCGGTCCCCCAGTTGACTCATTCGAAACATCAAGTATTTACGAGTGGTACAGAATTGACCAATCCCTTAAACACGAAAAACAAGGTGCTCTCGAGTGACACAGTGCCAACGGACCACTCGCGGGACGCGAGAACATTCGCACTGGTTCATCTTCTCAGACGCGTCACTGTGAAAAAAAAAGAAAAAAGAAACACTTTTCGCAGGAAACGAATCTCCGAAGCTATGTTTTCGTGAATGTGACAGCGTCAATACATGAGATGTCCATCCAAGAAGGTTCAATATGAGATGCATTCATAAATACAGTGTATTACAGAGACGAAATGTAAAGCGATTAGATTTCCAATGTGAACAGATTTACTATCCCCGAATACGCTTCCCCGCTCTCATTGACTGCGTGTGCGGCTGTATCGTCATGCACTGATGATGATCATTTATTGGCACACCTCTTGAAACGGGGCGGCAACAAAAGATCATCTAGCCTCCTTGTGTTAATCAAGTATACTATAGATGGTGTTCATTCTAGCATGTTTGTATACATCTCCTTTATCTTTCTTCTCTCTCTCAAAACTCCTCAATCATGTACCGCTACGCATGCCTGTTCGTGCCTATGTCCAGCTGCAAGAACTATGCCCGAGGGAACCCACGAGCATGGATGGATGGATGGATGTTATGAGCGTCCCCTTTGGAACGGGGCGGTGGCTTGCGCCACCAAGCTCTTGCTACCATGCTGCCTAATATCCTACCTAGGTTAACCCATGAGAAAAAAAAAAACACACTATGAACTACCACGTCCAAATTTTCTGATACCCTGTTGCGAACTGTGCTTTTGTACGCCTCCGTCCTTTGTCGTTTCCCTACTTTTCTTCCACCAATCCTCCAATCGCCTCTTACTGATGTCTATTGCGGACCTGTTTGCTTTACCACTGCTCCCGCTGAACCCAAGGGCTTCAAGGAGGCCAGTGGTGCCCAAATCGACCGCTGGATAGATGTCTTCACATTCTAATAAAATATGCTCCGTCGTTTCCCTAGCTTTACCGCAGCAAGCACATGCTTCTTCTTCCTTCTTATATCTCGCTTTATACGTGCGTGTTCTAAGGCATCCCGATCTCGCTTCGAAAAGTAATGAGCTTCCCTTTGAGTTATCATAAATGGTTTCTTTCCTAATTTCGTTTTTTCCCCTTAAGTAGTTACTCATGGCAGGTTTCTTTTCCATTGCCGCCACCCATGAGATTAATTCAGCCTCTCTGACTTTCCGCTTGACCTTCTTTGTTGCTGTGTTGCCCACCCCACAGGCCGCATACTTGCTGGTAAGCTTCCTAGTTCTTTTCCTCCACTGTGAATCAATGTTTTGCCTGTACAGATACCTGAACACTCTCCCAGCCCATTTACTTTCCTCCATATTCCTCAGCCGTTCTTCATACTCAATTTTACTGCGAGCTTCCCTCACTTCAAAACTAGTCCAGCCCATATCCCCTTGCACAGCTTCATTTGTAGTCTTCCCGTGGGCGCCCAATGCGAGGCGACCCACTGACCTTTGGTTCCCGTCGAGTCCTGATTGTACCCCTGATTTAAAGCAAACAACCGCATTTGCAAAAGTAAGTCCTGGAACCATTACCCCTTTCCACATACCTCGGAGGACCTCGTACCTATTGTATCCCCATAGCGCTCTGTGCTTCATTATGGCTGCATTTCTCTTCCCCTTGACTGTTATGGTTTTTTCCTGTGTTTCCATATATCCGTTGCCTTCGTTTATCCATATACCAAGGTATTTATATTCTGTTACCCGAGGTATTTCTTGGCCCTGTATCTCCACTGTCTGTTCACTGTTTTCATTGAATACAATAACACCTGATTTTCTAACACTAAATTTCAAACCTAAATTGTTGCCTTCCTGTCCACAGATATTAGCCAGACGTTGCAAATCACTTTGCTTGTTTGCGAGCAACACAATGTCGTCCGCATAAAATAAACCTGGGAGTTGCTGCTCTATTACTGTACCTGCCTGTTTGTATGAGAGATTAAACCCGATATTACTTCCTTCTAGCGCCCTCTCCATCCTCACCATGTACATCATAAACAGCAGCGGGGATAAAGGGCACCCCTGCCTCAGTCCCTTGTTGATATGAACTTTCTCCGCGCTCCTCATCCCTTCCCATTCAACGCAAACAGTATTTTCTAGGTAAATCTCTCTCAAAAGCTGTATACAATCGTTACCTAAGCCTTCCCCTTCCAGAATATCCCACAAAATGCTGCGGTCTACGTTGTCGTATGCTCCTGTAATGTCCAAAAAGGCCACATACAACGGTCTGCTTTCTGCTTTTGATATTTCAATACACTGAGTAAGAACAAACAAGTTATCATCCAAACGCCTACCTATTCTAAAGCCATTCTGAAGCTCTCCCAAAATGTCATTATTTTCTGCCCATGCTTGAAGCTTTAATTTGATTGCCTGCATTGCTAGCCTGTATATTACCGATGTAATGGTCAACGGTCTATACGAGTGAATTCTGTCTTTCTCCCCCTTACCTTTATAAATTAAATTCATTCTACTTTGTCGCCAACTGTCTGGTATTCGTCTATCTTTTAAAGTTTTTTCAACTGCTTTCACGAGAGCTTCCTTACTTTTTGGTCCCAGTTCATTTATCAGCCTAGCGGGAACCTCGTCTAGCCCTGTGGCTGTGCGCTTAGGAATTTTCTCTTCCGCTTTCTTCCAGTTTAAATTTGTAAGCACTAGCTCCTTTCCCCCTTGGGTCTCTTTCATGCTCTTTTTTTCTTCAAATACAACCTCGTCCTTGCCTTGGAAAGATTCGGCTGTTACTTTTTGGATGTAATTTATTGCTGCTTCTCCTTCCAGTCTGTTTTCATCTTCGTCTAGGATATGTTGTTGTATTGTTGTTGACTTCCTGCCTAATAATTTTATGTGATTCCAAAATATTCTAGGTGCGGCCTTCTTTTTCTCACGTATTTCTGACAACCAATTTTCACTTTCACCTTTTAATTTTGCTTGCACCAGTATTTGAACCATAGACTTTTTCTCCCGGTATATTTCCCATTTACCGGTTACTTCATCCTGTGGCAACTGCGCCTTCTTTGCCTGCCTGTGCTCTCAAGATGCTTTCTGTCTTTCGGCGATCGCTTCTCGTATCTCCTTGTTCCACCAGCTTTTCGGTTTCTTTTTTCCTTTCCAATGAACGTGTTGTTTCTCTTTCCGTATTTCTGTCGTTACTACACTTAGAAGCTCACCATATTCCCACCCCTTACTTGGCGACTTGCCAATTTCTTCCTCCACTCTAGTGACTATATTTGCTATTTGTTCAGCGTTCAAATTTGGGCTGGTCATTTTGCTTTCGTTGCTCTCTTTCCCAACTACATATCCCATTTTCAAAATGATGCGTTTATGGTCACTGCCTATGCTGCTAAACCCTTCCTCATCGATGACCATTTCTCTCAACTTATCATGAATTCCTTCTGTCATCAGACAGTAATCAATGGTCGATTGCCGGTTTCCCACTTCCCACGTGATCTGTCCTTCACACTTAGGCCCTGTATTCACGATCACGAGGTTATGTTGCTCGCAAAGGTCTAGCATTGACTTCCCGTTATTGTCGGTATAGCCATCTAAATCCTGTATGTGGGCATTCATGTCACCTAATAGGACTATCTCAGCACCATTCCCGAAACCCCTAATATCAGCGCTTATGCATTCCACTAACTCTTTATTCTTCTCTGTGCAATTTATTCCGGTCCACAAATACGTAACTCCAAGCCAAGTTTCTTTCCCACTCATTGTACCTGATAACCAAAGATGCTCTTGACATTGTGAATTTACTCTTTTCCATTTGGCTCCCTGATGGATGAGCATTCCGACTCCCCCTCCCTTTCTTTCCGACTTAGTTCTGTTGCACCCTTCCCATACATAATTCTCAATAACTGGCGGCTCTTCTGAGTCTCTAAGGTGCGTTTCTGTAACCGCATACACCCCTATTTGTTCTCTATGTAACTGCTCCTCAATCTCTGCCCACTTTTCCTTTCTTCTGCCGCCCTGCATCTTTATGTAGCCTATTGCATGGCGAGCTCTTGTTCTTGCTTTCCTCCTTTTTCTCTTATCGACGGCGATGCTCTTCTGCTGTTCCCCTAGGGGACCTTCTTTATTACTACCTACTCTGACCTCCCGAGCGCCCGCGAGCCCCCTAAAAAAGCAACAGCGCGACCCCCAAGTCGCCAGCCCACTTCTCGTGCTAGCCTGTAATTGAAGTGGATCCCATCTCGTTTAAAACCACCACAACTTCTCACTTCCCTGTTTACTTCGACAACCTCGAAGCCTTTCTCTCGGCTCATTTTCCATATTGCCTCATTGGCAGCCATTACGGCTCTTTGTACGTGACTGTCACGCACAGGCACCTCCGGCACCGTGCACACCACGATCTGCACCTGAGGGGATAGCTCGCGCAAGTCGTCCACCCCCTTCGCCAAGCGCTGGGCTAGTCCTGGCCCTTTCCTGTTCAGGACGTCATTTAGCCCACCTGCTACTACGACAAGGTTGCGCACGTGGGCATTTTCCGTGAGCTTTTCTTTTGCTCGCTCCATGACAGAACCCAGTGTCTGCCCTGGAAATGTCCCTACCGCCACTCTTTTGTCGCCTTTCACCCTCTCCACAATTGCTTTTGAGCACCCAGCCATGTTTGAGTCGCCAGCGATAATCACCCTTTCACTCTCTCCTACCTCTCCCTGCTTCCCGGCTTCCTGTGGCTGCAGCGTCGCCTCCCGCGGGGCGTGTTGCGCTGCTTCGCTATAACTACGCCGATTCACCGGCGGCGAGCTGACTACCGCTTGCCCTGCCACCCTGCCCCCGACTTCGCATGTAGGGTCTACCTTACTTTCTGTGCTTTTGCCACCGGCTTGGTGTCCCGACCCATCATTCTCCGCTGCGCGCGTCTCAAGCGCATCGAGACGCCTATGCAGTTCTGCTCTCCTTTCCTTCTCTTCTCCAAGCTCGGCCACGGTTCTTACTAATTGCGCGGCCTGCACCGCTTCCACCTTGACCAACTCGGCGACTTTCGCCTGCAAAGCTAACCGCCTCTCCCGCTCCTCCTTCAGGTCTGCTTTCAGCTCCTCGAACTTGGCTGTCCAATTTCCTTCCAATTTTTGGACTGCTTCCCTGACCTTTTCGCACAGCCTGCACGTAAAGCTAGACTCTTCCGCGTCTGCTAAGCTCTGGAAACTGGTCTCGTCGAGGGAGCACGAGCGCAGGCACTCGTCGCACTGCACTTGCTCCGCATCCCCCGCGGCCTTCCCTTTGTTTGGTTTCATCGCTAGGCCTACTTCCTCAGGCTCAACGAGCACGTCCGCCAAATCACTTCGAAGAGCTAGCTGAGATAGTTACATAGGCCTATCAAACAGGTCCCGCCTAGCACCCAGGCCCAACGACGGAAACCGCCAGACCCAGACAAAGCCGGCACGTTTACCACGCTTACCACGAATTCAAAATTTGCGCCCCCGCTCCATGCAAAACAAAACTCTTCAAAAACATCAGCCAACAAGAAGAAAAAAAGACCACCTAGCCACGAACGAAGTCGCTGAAGCCTCGACACAGGAGCGTCCGCACGCCCAATTACTATTTAAAAACAAAAAAACAGCTAATAAAAACAGAAGCAAGCTCAAAGCATGCACAAAAACTTATGATTTCGTCGTCGCCACGGAGCCCCGAAAAGCACGTCCATCCGCCACAGAATCCAAGACGAATCCAAGTCGCACATACAAGCAAAGCTTGTATGTGCGACTCCCTCTGGCGGCAGATGGTCGTTTCCTCCCCTTTAATCTCTCTCTTTCCTTTATTAAGTGCGAGAACGCTATTACGTATTTAATAATCGTCGGTGCTTAATTCTGGGTTTGAATGTCCCGAAGTAATGGGCGAATTCTCTGGAGCGTGGAAATCCGTTGACGATCCCTTTCGTCACACTCCAAATACCGAGGCGCAGGTGTATTCGCTCCGCAGGTATAACTGCATGCACGAGTGAGCATGCTGAGAAGTATCAGCCGTGATGCTCGATGTTTAACCCGTCTATGCTCTTGCGAGGGTGCAATCTGGTGCACTGCCCCATCGGGGCTCTGGGCAACGTCCTGCAGATTCGAATGGAACCAATAAATAACAACAAAATATGATTGTACTGAAGGCACTGGGCAGCGGGAGTAGTGCTGGTGAAAGAGAAGATGACGAGAATTGCCGGCTTCCCCGTTTCGATATAGCACCGACATGTTTAAGCTCACCGCTACTACCTAGAAATTGTGCTGCTAGGCGAACACCCCCGTTGTATAATAAATAATAATAATTATAATAACTATAATTATGATAATAACACCGGCTGCCGTGTAGCGCGTGAGGCGTTGCGTTGGTGGTGAGCGTTGCGTTGGTTCGCCGCGTTGCCATGACACCCACGCTGTCACTCACGTAAGCCTGCGTTACGCAGGCGTTCCTTGTGCACGCAAGCTCTCCCCTGCGTTCTGAACGCGCCTCGGCAAGTCCCGACGAAAACCCCGCGAAGCGTCTCAACGCACTCACTTGCCCGCGAGGTGTTTGTTCTCAACTCGAAGGACGCTCAAGCAGCGGGCCACCCCGAAATTTCAAGTAGGGCCACACTCAAACTTCAAGTTGGCCCACCCACGAACTTAGGATGGGCCCACGCGCAAATTTCAGCTGGTCCCGCCTCAAATTTAAATTTGGCCCGGCGCCGAATATAAGTTGGCCCGTCCCCAAATTTCAAGTTGGCTCATCCCCAAATATGAGTTGGCCCATCCCCAGATGGAAGTTGGTCCACCCTGAAATTTTAGTTGGTCCAGCCCAGGATTTCAACTTGGCCCACCCCAAATTTAGGTTAGCTCGCCCCAATCTTCAAGTTGGCACACACCCAAACGTACTTTGGCCTACCCCCAGATTTCAAATTGGCCCAGCCCCAAATTTTCGTACCACTGCTCGCGCGTTCTTCGTCGTCATCTTCCGCTGCTGGCTGGCCTCATTGAAAGCGATCGTCTTACGCGAAGAAATGACTGGACAGTTTTCTCGTTGGGCGACCATAGAAATGATTACGCACTTAAAATGGAGCTTGGTGGTGCAAGCCACTACCCGGTTTCAAAGGGGATGCTCATTGCACTCATTCGTCCATCCATCCAAGCAAGAGGAGCCCGGCTGCATATGCGCTTCATACATGACGCGTTTGAGCGGTGGATGCATCGCTAAAATGCTTCAGTGCCAATCGTGTTCACGACGGCATTCATCGCTACATGAGTTCAGCCGCAATTTCTTGTGTCTGTGTCTCTTTTTTCCTTGAATAAAACTACGGGGACACCTAAGCACTTTTTATGAGTTGTAAATGAGAAAGCATTAATGTCCAGTTGAACGCCGCAGAGCTGTAGTGCGAGTTATGAACTCCTCATGGGCAAGCGAGCACGTTGAGTCGCTTGGCGCCACTTGATTTGGCCTTAACGAGGCGCAGTTAGAACGCATTTGAGAGCTTGCGCTGACTAGGAACGCACGGATGACACAGACTTCCGACAGACTTCCGCATTCCAAGATTTCAACAGGCCAGCCCCACTGCCAAGCAAGACGCTCTCTCCACGCGCCCCGTCTAGCCTACGCAAGCGAAATTCCGTCCTTGTGTTCTCCCGTACCGGACCTCGAGGATCGCTTGACGCATACGTCACAGGCCCCGCCTTGATTTTTTTTCTCGTCGCTTTTTTTTTTCGGCGCTGCGCACTTCCGCCGACGGCGTCGCGCGCGAGCTGTTGTCTCGTTCGCGCAGCGCACGATTTTGATCGCTGTGCACAAGGAAACATGACTAGCTGTATAATTCAGGGCTACATGAATACTGCGACAGAACAAGCGGATCGTAGAGCATGAGTCACGCGCCGGAACACTGTAGAAAATGGCATAGTTTCGGTACCTACGCACGTGACCGCACGACCGTGGGAACAAGCAGACGAAGCGGAAGTACATCTCACTTGCTTGGGTGCGAAGTAAAACAAGAACACGCAGACATTCCATTTGTGTATTTTATTATTTCTCTAAATTTCAAGTAACAGATCGCGCAGATAACAGATAATATCTTGAATAATTCTCAAAGTCACGTGTCACCACGAGCGACGTCACACTGCGCACACGAGTACGTCACCGTGTGGCATGGAGCGTGGCGGCCGCGAGGAGAAGGAAAAACGGCGTTCGGCTTGAAATTTCATATTTTATGCGCGGCGCGTAGCGATGTAATACTTTGCAGACACGATCGTTATCGCGCGATGTATGCTCTGCGCTTGCCAGCTCAAAATGGCCTGACCTGGTGAGGGGACCTTTAAGCATACGGTTTCCGTGCTTCCCCATAAGCCTTAAAATTGTTTGTATAGTTAGTCTTCACTATTTAAGCACATGGTTTATTGCTTCGGCATATGCCTTAGTATTATTGTATTATATTTGGTCTTCATTATTTAAGCACGCGGTTTCAGTGCTTCGACATAGGCCTCAAAATTGTTTTATAATTAGTCTTCATCATTCAAGCACGCGTTTCCAGCATACGTTGAGAATCAAGACATTTTTTGCCATCACCGCCTACGGGAAGCTGGTCTCTGTATTATTGCACCAGAGTGTACTTTCTCACTATATGTGGGTGCGTAACTTTCTTCAAAATATGTCTTTCAGTATTGCCCATATTCCAGCGCACAAATCAGACGAGAAATCGATTTGTGCTTAGCGTAGAACCTTTAACCTAGTATATCAATTGCAAAGGGAAAAAAACAGACTGCGTTAGATTTAGTAGCTGTCAAAATTCCAATCTCTCTTCGCCGTATCTGTTTACCTGCGGCAAGTTGTTTTGTCAACCACTTTCAATTTCATTACCGTATAATTTCTTCATTTCAATTAATACGTACGAGTAATTTCCCCTGTGTTGTCCTTGGTGTCTTTCTTTGTTGGTTTCTCATGATTAATAAAAATGGGACCCCTCAGTTAACCCCCTTTCATCTCGTTTATTGCATAACGAGGGTCTCGAATCCGGCAAGATGGCTACCTTCAGGTAGCACGTGTCGGCTTATTGACCAGTTGCCTTCGCCCAAAAAGATCACGCACTCGTGACGCCTGCGGCAGAAAGGATGTTCCACACCCGCCGCCAAGGTTTGTGAGTGGTGGAGCTGGCTAACACTCCCAAGGTTAGTTCTAGCAGTAACTCATAAATACCCCCAAAAGTGTATGGAAAGACGGCTCCGCGGTAGCTCAATTGGTAGAGCGTCATCGCACGCGTAATGCGAAGACGTGGGTTCGTTCCCCACCTGCGAAAAATTGTTTTAAAGTGACAACTTTACTGGCCGCGAACTTGCGATTTCGCCGTGGCGGTGCTCCGAGGAGGCACATGACGTCACAACGCGCGCCTCGCCGCGCATATTTCTCTCTCTGTATCTCTCTCTATCTCGCTCACAAGTCACTACTGCGCATACGCCACTAGTAGCACCGAACAACAGATGTTTGGCTGCTGCGCAGCGCCGCGCCTTTTCGCATCCGCCGTTTGGTATGACGTCACACCGCATTCCTCGTCGTTGCGCTCGCCTCCTCTCGCTTCGCCAGCTGCGTCGCATGCCTGATGACATGTCGAAGGATTGAAAAGGAGAGCTCGCGTGCGCCGCAGCCACAGTTGAGGCGGCAATATGGACGGCGACAATTCTGATATGCAGGAGGATGCCTGGAATCGACATCGGAACGAGAGGAAGAGGAAACAAATCGCCCAGGAAACAGACGAACAGCGCGCTGAACAGCTGGCTAAACGCCGCAACATAGCTAGACAACCAGACTAACCTGGACTTGCAATCAAGATTAACCTTGGCTAACCATGCTATGCCTTAGCTTTCGCTGCGTATATCCTGGCATAGCCGAGCTAAGCCACAACCAATTTTTTTCTCATCCGCTTTCAATTCCATTAATTTATAATTACCTTATTTTAATTAACAAGTGCAAGTAATTTCCCTCGTGTTGTCCTTGATGTTCTTGTTTGTTGGCTTGTTATGACACAGAGATAATGGCTTTCCTGTTACTTATACTCCATATTGTAACTCGTCTACAGCGCTGTGGAAGCTGCAGGGCTCCAAGACCAATTTCCCCTCGACATGTGTTCATCCGCGCAGCGTCGTCTGCTCACGGACACAGTAATTCGCGATAGGCGACGTACATACGCAAAGGTTCTAACATGCCAGGCGTTGCTGTAATGCATCACTTACCGAGCAAGAACGTTCACCGATGATTACGATACTCCCGGTTGCAAAACTTGTTCGGAGCCCTTTAGGTGTTTCGCGTTCTACCGGCGCGTCGCTCATTGTACAGCAAGAAAGGCCGAACACGGGAACGCGTGGCTCACGCGAAGCGCCTTCTCCAGCGGCGGCGGCGGTGGAGGAGGCGAAGCAGCACATGCACAGTGGGTCCAAAACCCATAGAGTTTCTCGCTATAACACCGAGAGGGAAATCTGGCGCTGCGCTGTGGGGATGGGGATGGTGATGGGGATGGGGATGCATGGGGATGGCGGTATACTGTGACTTCGGATTGGCATCGTTCTCGGAGAGCCCGGCAAGCACCGTTCCGTCTGTCTGAATGATTAATTTTCTACTAAAACAGCACGTAAAAAACTGTGTCAGCTTTATTATTACACAAAAACATGTTTTGTTTAAGTATGAGAACTTGTTATTCCGTGTACAGTTATATGATACGTAAAAAGTATCAGCGGGCCGCTAAAGCTGGAGGACAGACAAGATTCGCGCTCACTTTGAAACAGTTTATCGTTTGTTCTTGCTTTTCTTCCCTTCGTCAGGCATTGTAGGTGAGTAAAGATGTAATATGCGTGAATAGAAACATTTCACGAAGATTTTACTTTAAGAACGCGTTATTTGTGTGGCCATATCCACGTTTTAGACGAAGCCTCTTACGAAACCAGCCAACGCAAGCCTCGCAGACACATATACCGTCATTCCCATGACGGCTGTAAGATTTGTCGGACGATCCCACCGCTGGCATACAGTTGTAGGAGTTGTCGGACAATCTCGCCGCTGCCACCATTTGTAAGTGTTGAAGGTCGTAGAGAGGAACTTGGGAGGAACTAGGTGAAGAGAATTTATTTACAGTATTTACATTTTAAACAAGTTATACATTTACACAGTCTAGCGTGACTCCCAAATGGAGCCCGAAAAACGAAGCATACAGCAAACGAGCACACATCTCACGAGTACGTTCACAGAGCACGACGAGGAGCACACCCTAGCAATCGACAACAGCTGCTTATAACCACTTTGTGTTCCCTAGATCCCTAGGTGAAGCAAAAAGGTTCGACGTCATCGCAGCCGGCACCCTTTTGGGGGAAGGGGGGAGAGGGTTTACACACGCACGTACGCACAGCTTTCACCACCGATTCGTAGCGTCAAACGTCAACGCAGTCAACCCACCGCTTGCCCATTGTCTTGAGTCTTGAAAGGCGCGTTAGTTACTTGAGCTGACCCCCGCAGCGTGGTAGCCGGTTGTCCCTTGTCCGGATCCTCTAAATTCCAGAGCTGCCTTTCTCCTGTAGTCACACGAGTGTCAGCAGACTGTGACGAATCCTGGGGTCCACGTACCGCAAAGAACCCTTGTGCTAGGGATGCTCTTCTTGCTGCAGAGACACCATGAAGATCCGGCGAATCAACCAACAATACACGGGGCGCCAAACGTGGCCAGCCCTGCTGCCGTAGTCTCCAGTTCTCCGAAGGGAGTTCATGGTCGGTTAGAGCTGACGTCCTCGCTGATTCTCTGAAGGGCGCCACCACCGCGGATCGATCGGAGCACCTGCAGCGGGTTGAGATAGCTTTGCAGAGCAGTACCCCTGCAGGCCGATCCTAACACGGCACAGCGCCCCTTAAGAAACTCCCATAGACGCTGGCACCAGATTTCCCTCTAGGTGTTATAGTGAGAAAGTCTATGCCGCAACCCACACAATCGGTAGACGCGATCGCCGTATGCCTTAGTAATGACGTCATCGCCGAACGGGTGACGGGGCCCGGTACTATGGCGCCATCTCGTAGTGGGTCACCGCCGTGGAGCACGTTTCATGCGACACTCCGCTTTCATCATCGCCCCTTTGTCATACTCTCCTCCTCCGCTTTCCTCCTCGCGTTCTCTTCACTGCCTTCCTCTCATCCTCCGCTCCGCTCCACTCGTTCGTTCTGCCTGTTACACTGAGGCCGAGGTCTACGCTCAACGCAGGAACGGGCGCCTAAGAGCTGCGCTCTAAAATTGTCAATTACGCCAAGAAGTGTATTGCGCTGCGCTCCTCGCACCCTTGACAGTGCTGTAAAAAACTTGTGAGATGTAGTATATGCAACTTCAGCTTTACGTGGTAGGTGATATGCAACCGTCATGCGCCGGCGTGAGATTGTCTGTGCACGTCTACGAAACTACTTTCACAAAGTGTACTGACATGGTATATCCAGAAGAGGGTTATAGCGAGACGGGACAGGCACATCCCGTCTCGCTTTCCGTGTGTTGGGTTTTTTTGGCGCTATAACCCTCTTCTGGAAACATGCACCGACTAGCCCCCCAACAAGTATTACTCACTGACATGGCAGTTTGGTGCTCTTTGGCCATGTCTGTCCCTTGTGTTATTAAACACCACATATCATCATCAACAAAATTACAGCGCTCAGGCCACCCACTTAGAACCGAAATCACACTTGCTACTTGCACTGCCTCGTGATAAGGCAAAATAAATTTTAAAGAAGCTTTGGAGGACGCTTAAGCTTCGCCTTTAGGAGGAACGCCAATAGCATTCAAAGATCCCCGACTATTTTTCACGCTTCCCGGCAACTGCAGCTCATGTAACCGTAACATTTTCCTGGAAACGCTGGCGGCGAGCGTCATGCGCGAAGGCGAGCTTTCTGGTTCTTCCTTTTGCGCCCCCGTCCCACCGGGGGCGCCACCACTGCCGCCGCTGAGCGGAACCAAGGAAGGAACCGAGCTGGGGGTGGCGCTCCTACGGAGGCACTTCAAACTGCAGCTTGAAAAGACGTTTTGTTGGCGTTTGCGCGTAACAGAATTATGAATGAATGAATGCGTGTTCTTTTGTCACGCAAAGGCCGGGTATGGCCAAAGAGTGCCGTGCCAATGTTAGTCAGTTCGCGGTGGAGGGATGAATCCTATGAGATGAATGTGACGTGGCTGTAAAGGGGCCTAAAAATGGTCGCTGTAACGTGTGTAAAATCTACATGTAATAAGATTATGGCAATGACTAAAAACGTGTACTATGAATATAAAGATGCAGTGCAAAATAATGATATCGTATATACAAGATACGTCAAAAGCGAAAATTCATCCCCGACGAAATTCATCTCTCTCCAGAGGATGCCGTAGCGGCATCCTCTGGAGAGAGGATGCCGCTACGAATTAATTGGGCTTGTAACGTGTAGGAAACACTCGTTCAAGAAACCTAGGGCTGCCTTGGTGTTAAAAAGCGGTTCTTCTCCAATAAACATAACGGGTTGGAGAGGGACGTGATAGCGCTATGCTAGAGGAAAATATATATCTCTATTTCGGCTTCCCGAAACTCCACGAGGACGTGGAGAACGCCCAGCCTCTCACCACATCTACCGCAAGTTGTAGGTCCACCACCGGTCATCAAAAAACCTGTGGGTGCCATTTGTGTACCCTATTCTAAAACGACAGAATAGGGCATCAGTTCGTCGTGTTTTCGCTGCGGTGGGCCAGAAACCCAACTGTGGCTTAATCAAGTGAAGCTTAATATTTGTTTCAGCGTCCCGCAAATGTCGCCAGTTGGTTCGTAGTCTATTTTGCAAGAAATTTTTCAAACCCGTGGCAGGAACAGCACCTGTAGTATTAATAACGTGACGATGTCAATGACGTGGCCTTTTCGACTGCTAGCACATTACCTTAGACACCTCTATGACTACACGCGGATTGCACGAACATTTATTAACGAAAATAATAACATTTAAGAATGGCTTCTAAATGTTCCGTAGACAACTCTTACTCCGTGCTGGAACGCATTCTTGAATTGGTTATTCGTAAAAAAAAGTGTTCGTGCAAGCCGTCCCAGAGGCGCCCAGCGTATAATGACGTGCTGCATAGACACGTGTTTTGCGAATAATGGGTTAAAGCTCGCTAAGTGCAGCATTCCTATGTTTGCGCAGTGACATTAATGCTTTTTACAGCGTTCAGAGAGTCCGTGAATGTAACGGCTTTGTTTAGCTTTGTTTTCTTGATTTGTTTAACTGCGGACCATAGTGCATAAGCCTCTGCGGCGAATATGCTTATTTCCGGATTCAGAACGTTATATTCCGAAAACAATGGGCCGACAGCTGCATACGAAACGCCGACATGTTACTTTGAAGCGTCAGTGTAAAATTGCGCGCACGAGTGGACTGGAGTTAAAGGAAGTGCATGCTAATATGTACTTCTGTAGCGTCTTTGGCCACTTCTACGAAATATGTATCGCACTGTATGAGCTGCCACTGCTGAGACATAAAAAAGTTGTTTTCTCGTCTATTCAAATTACAGTGCCACGCTGTGATTTATTTATTTATTTATTTATTTATTTATTTATTTATTTATTTATTTATTTATTTATTTATTTATTTATTTATTTATTTATTTATTTATTTATTTTTAGATACTACAATCCCTGGTCGGGATTTTGGTAGGATGGAAAATTGTGCAACAAAAGTGGCGGACAACATAAAAAAAGAAGGAGAGTGTCAAGAAATGTTTACAATGCAATACATATCCTCACACACTTGTTACATGAATATATACCTGTACAGATACACAAATATATATATATATATATATATATATATATATATATATATATATATATATATATATATATATATATATATATATATATATATATATATATATATATATATATATACACGCGCACATGTACACACGATATATACGCTTTAGGTTCATAAAAGCAGAAAGCAATATACATACACAGTAGGTTTGCCAAAGCACACAAATCAAATATGTCTCAAAAACAGGTTTATGTGCACAAGCTTGAAAGAAACGTTGCCACAGAGAGCTGCAACACTTGGTCATTTATGGATAAATTACAATCACTGATCGTTCTCGGGAAAAAAGAATATTTAAAACAATTTTTACGTGTTTAGTAATGTGCTAGTGTTCGAACATGCAGTTGTTTTGGGTTATAATGTGAGGAGAATGAAATGACTGAAACTGCATCGACATTAGCATGCCCCGTCAGTATTCGATACAGAAATTTTAAACGTGATGAAATCCATGATATTAAGCGTGATATTAAGCCTGACTAAATCCATGATATTAGCTTAGAATTGTCAAGTAGCGAGCTTAATTTATAAAGCAGTTCATTGTGAGAAACCATGTCAAAGGCTTTACGAGAGTCTAAAGAAATTCTGTCAGTTTGAATTCCATTATTTATAGAAACCGCAAAGTCGTGTATATTTTTTATTAATTCAGTTTATGTAGCAAAACTCCTGCCAAACCCATGTTGTCCTTTGGTGAAGTAGTTGTGCCGCTCGAGAAATGCTGAGATGTGTCTATGTGTTAGGTGCTCGATCAATTTGCAAACCGTTGAGATTAACGGTATGGGGCGGTAGTTTGTGACGTAGTGTTTTCACCAACGTTTGTGGAGGTGTTTCACGGTAGCTATTTTCCAGTCTTTTGGAACCTCACCTCCTGCAACGATTTCGAAAACAATATGCGAAGATACATTGCCGCCTACTCTGCATACCGCTTTAAAAATTAATTTGGGATGTCATCGAGACAACGCAATTCTTTTACATCAATATTTAAGGGCATGTTACAGATGCCCTGTTCACTAATGACAATATTGGAAGTAGGCGGAAGCAATGAACTGAAATTTGGCATTAAATCGTTGTCTCTGGTGTAAAAAGATTGCAACTGATCATTGAATGCGTTTGCTAGTTTTGAACGGTCTTGAATAATGCAGCCATCAATATCAAAAGCATTGCATTAACGTGTCGAAGGAGAAATCAGTCGCCAGTATTTTTCTGCGAATGCCGAAACAAAATGCGGCAATAGTACTCCATGGTAATTCTCCTTATCTTTCGCAACCTGACCTTGGAGTTGAATGGTTAAGGTAGATATTTCTTGTATTCGGGAATTCGTTAGCTAGCCTCTTTTCTTTAGTCTTTTCAGTTGTCTTCTGAGCTGTAGATGTAGATCACGATATCGGAGGGTTTTTACTTTTCAATTTCTTTTTTGGAATAACGCGCACGAAACATTCAGTACATTCTTTATTAATATCCTTTAGATAGTTTGAAAGATTGTTTACATTAGCATCGCTGCTTGAAAACGCATCAGAATGAAAGGTCAACATGTCTATTATTGAAACATCATCTCCTCTAGAAAAGCTACAAAAGTGACACTTTGTTCGATTTGCATTCACAGAAACACCAGGGAAAGTTAGTAGTACAATCTGGTGATCAGAGATGCCGGGATGAATTTCGCATTTTGTAGGAGACGCGGGAATGCCACGTATAGAAAACAAGTCAAGTATGGATCTAGTATGACCTTGTATCGTAGTAAATTCAGCAACAATTTGTAATGGGTCGAAGAGAAATACCAGGTCAGTAATTACTTCGCCTGCTCTGTCGTTTTGCTTTCTAACTGTCAACGAGTTCCAGTCAATGTCTGGTACGTTGAAGTCGCCGGATAAAATAATCCGAAATCCCCTTGTTTTACATGAATGCTCGTATATTTTTGAAATTCAAGAAGATCGGTAGGTTCAATGACGGGTGGCCTGTAAACAACACTAATAATGCTCTTAATATTTCCGTGGTAAGCTTTTCAGAAAGGGGACCCGACATAAGGTAAATCAGCAATATATACTAATAACGTTCACACAATCTTTAAAAAGAACGTAAACTCCTCCTCTTCTAGCTCGGCGATCCTTCACGAATACGTTGAAACCAACTGGCGCAAATTCACTTGCGAAGACTGATTCATTCAACCATGTTTTGGCTAGTAACACAATATCGGAATCGTGAGAAAACATACCTTCCCGTGAGGTGGTTTTGTCTAACACGCTTCTGCAGCTTCTGTTTAGGATTCGTAATGATGGGCAGGATCGTGTTTTTGGTCATTTGTGGGACTATTTATTTAGTAGGTAAAGTTGGCTTTTCTCGTCATTACACGCGTCAAAATTTCCATCGAAAATAAATTTGTCATAAACTAATTTAGCTTTGGCATCCATGTTGTTGCCTCTCTCCACTTGCGCTGTCCCGTAGATTTTTACGCATCTCACTCACCGGTTTGCAAAAATCTTCAGTGAGAGACATAGATGTGCATTTTAGTATATAGGGTTTTTTAAGGATGGCTGCCTTTTCATGGCAATTCATGAAGTTAAGGAACACAGGACGAGTTTTTTCACCTTTGGAGCCCCAGCCTATGGATTCTTTTCTACAGTAGGATTTGGTACTTGCAGTTTTTCAATAAATATATCTTTTACAACTATGTTTTACAGCTTATCGGTGGTTTCTACAGAAGACTCATCCAAGCCGCATATTAGCTCGTTCTTGCGACTTCTGTTTTCCAACTCATCTACTTTTTAATGACCGAGGGTATAATGTACCATTCTGATTTGAAACCGCTTTTACCGTATAATTTACTTGAATTCGTAATTTCTTAAAGCAGAAAAGCTGCTGTTCCATACCGTAAATTCTTTCGGTTAAGGCAGTTTGAAAGGTTATTTAACACAAATACCGTATATAATTGCATAGTACACAATTTTGGGACCAACAAATTTCTTTTTCGTTGACTTTGATATTCTCTACGATAGCATTGATATTATTTTAGCCAACTAACAGCTACATTAACAGTTTTGTTCAGTCGGACCGGAGCTAGAATCAATATCACCGCATAACAGCAGATCTCTGGCAAGTGAAGGAAAGCCCATCAAAATACACCGAAAACGAAGCAGCGCACCAAGAAAGAGAGAGGCGAAAGGAAAAGATGTAACTCCCAACTAAATTTATTCCTTGTAAACGTCGCAATATGCAGGGTGTCCCAGCTTATTTTAGCCAGAGTTTAAACATATGCAAATGCCAAGTAGCCCGACAGAGCAAAGGTAATGTTGTTTGCCGCGGCTTGGAGATACTCAAACTATATTTTTTTCGTTCCGCCTAATTAGATGATTAGTCTTAATTATTTAATCAACTTCTCAAATATTATAATCAGGTGAAAAGAATCAATGAGGAGATTGTAAAGCGACATGAAAAACTCCCGATACAGCTTTCTGTTCTTTGGTGTTTTTTCCGAGCCTGAAAGAAGCCCGCGAATGCACGCAAAATGCCTCGAGCGGCCAATCGTGCGGCAAGACTAAAGGTTTGGGAATCCCTGGACAGAGGCGTATTATATAAAAAGAAATGTTGAGTAGAAAGAATGAGAATTAGAACTCAGAGCTTTCTTCATGTTTTTCCTTAATGAAGTGATACGTACCTGTAGACCTAGTAATAAATTTGATACTGCGTTTTCTTCGCGGCCAAAGCTTTCTAATACTTGTTTTACTAGCATTCAAACGAAACTGAACGGCCGTCGCAGCTCGTGCGAGGTCACTGCCACGTAATTGCTCCTCGGTTTCAAAACCGATGATGTTTCTTAGATTACTTCGTAGTTTAAATTAGCACTTTCTGAAACCTTGGCGTGCGTGAAAACCATTCTATTTTCACGACGGAAGTAGTCCGGCTAGGAACCGACAAGAAAACGGTGTCGCTTACATTTGCGTAATTCTCGAGGAAACCCACCCCAACATGAACATCGACACAAATGAATTTACTTCTTAGCTTCTCCTAATTACTCTGAGAACGCAATACTCCAATTGCGCTGGAAGCTTTGTGTCCCCTGTCTTTGAATCAGAAGAACGCGTTCGGCGCGCTTTTACACCCAGAACGGGCTTCAACGTAACGACGACACCAATTCTCCCCTCTTAAATGATGTCCGCATCGCCCAAAACTCCCTCAGGGGGTACCGGCGGACTGCGAATGAGATTCTCTCTCTTTCTCTCTGAAGGTTCCCTGCCCGTCTCATTCGACGAAATGGTTCTGGAAAGGAGCGCTTTTCGTTAACAGTTCGTTTTTCACGAATCGCGCTGAGCCTAGATGCTTCCCGCACTCCCTCCGCCCCAACTCAATCTATGCACGCTGTTTTTGTACAACACGTCCATTCACTGTAAAGCAGGCTTACCGCACAGCTTTAGTGCGTGCAGAAGAAGCCTTAAAACGCGGTATTCGTGTTTGGGTTTTTCCAGCGTTTTTTTGCAACGGACGTATCTGCGGTTGCTGGGCTTCCCTTTAAACTGATGTAACTCCGGCTCTGCTTTCGCCTATGTTCGGTGTTGTAGGCTTCGCAGTACAAAAGGAAGTCAGTGAACGAAAGCGAAAATTAAAATTAGCGCACAATGTGGGCCATAGAAATCTTGCAGAACACGCTGGAGAGTAAAACGAGTAGTGGCGGATAGAAAACGCGAATGAGAGAAACAAGGAACTGAATAACCGAGACGCCTAATTTGATTACGATTTAATTAAGCTAGAGAATGAGGCTATCCTACATTAGGTTTCACATCACGCACAAAAAAAAAAAAACTTCGCCCGGATTATTTCTCACTGCGCTTCTTTTTATTTTATTTTCTCTCTGTCTCGTTTCGCTACTACTCTCGTGGTTATTGTATTTCTGATGTAAAAACACAGGAACATTTTTTTTTTTTACAAAGAGGAGCTAATGTTTTGTTTTCTTTTTTTCCTGACGAGCAGCAGAGCAAGAGACACTGCCTGGTTGATCCCCGATCTCAATGCGTATCGTTGTGTAATGCGAAGAAAGGAATACAACGGGTACCTTTAATTACACGGCCAAGGGAAACAATTCTCACAATGGTAGTTCGAAAGTGTAAAATGGCATGCCAGTTCTTCTCGATGGTTATGTCTTTAGTACACTGCGATTGTAGCTGATTTGCTTCTTGCCTTCACTTAGAAGGAGAGAGAGAGAGGAAAAGCAGGTAAGTTAACGAAAGGCGAGTTTCCGGTTTGCTACCCTGCGCTGGGGTCGTGGGTATAAGGAAGAGAAAGCTCTCGGATAAAAAAGTGACAAGCTTGCGTCGGCAAATAGTTAACGGATTCTTATGTATCGAGCCCACGTGTTTCATGGTATTTTTTGCAATTTTGAGCTCTATATTATGTGTTGTCAGGATTGGGGGCTCAATGCCTTCGTCCGTGGTCCTTTGCCAAGATTGGAGTACGGCATGAATTCGAAGGTAGCTGGCCCATGCCGTCGTCCAACTTATTTACGCTGAGATCGTTGATGAAGTGAAGAACTGCTTCTCATCGAGAACGAGGGAAAAGGGTTTATTTACAGAAATTAACTCAGTCTAACATGACTGCTTGAGAAAAAGAGTATTAGTCCAACAGGACTGCATGAGAGAAGTGAACCAGTCTAACATGACTGCTCAAGAGAAGTGTGTCCAGCATGCGCACAACCACAGTTTTTATACACTCGATGCGCCGGTCCTACGACGCGGCGACTGATCGTTTTCTCATCACCACCTCGCCGCTGCTCTGCTGATCAGTTTACAGACACAAAGGCACACACATTCCGAAGCCCAAGCGACGGCGTTGAAGGGGGTGCCGTTCCGGAAAGTATCGACGCCGCTCGAGGGTCGCTCGTTGTTTTGCGTCTGCCGAAACGTGAGAAGCGCAAAAATACGGCGTTCCCGCGGTAGCTTCTCCAGGCGTGTCAAATCAGCTCCGCGTTGGGGAACTCTGGAATCATTGTCCACACACCGAACTCGTCCCGTCACAATGTCGAAGGGGCTGGAGGAAGGCGGCGGATTCCAGCGCAAAGGTCGCTTCTTTGAACGCCTCGCAGCTGCAGCGACGGAGAGGGGGAGGTGCGCGTCTTGCACCCCTTGTCGTAATCGGGTGGCAAGGTGGCAATCTTGTTGCGCAGCTCGCCATTCTTGACAGTGTACATAAAGTATTTAAAAATCTGCTTATGCGTAACATTTGTGCGCTTTACTAGTTACTAGTTAAACTAGTCGCCCGGCTTCATATGTCTGATCACGTCGGAAACATACATGCATTTTCGTATTTTACGCTAGCAGTGCTTACTACGGTTTCTCTATTTATTTTTACATACTGCAGCCACATATGAGGACTATTGCAGGAGTGGGTTAATACAGTGGTGAACAAAAAATAAAGTGATGTCGACAATGACTCTTACAACATTTGCATCGGTATTAGTACGACATTCGAAGAACTGGAAAATCGTTTTATTCGGTTCTTGAAAGCAGCGAAACAGTGAATTGCAGACACATATGGCATAAACTAAACCTGATTTTAGCATTTACCCTTACTGGCTTTCTTAGAGAACACTTTCGAATTCACTTATCGGCAGTGAACGAAGGCAGCCAGGTGAGGGATTCCATACTTCTATTGTGCGGAGAAAGAAGCTGTGCTTGAAAGTACTTGTACGGGCATAGAAAGGGTCAAGATTAAGCTCGCGGAAGTTACGCGTGAAAGTAGGCTTGGTGAAAGATATACAAGCTGTGTTTGAAGTATGATAGGACATGTTAAGTATGTTTTGCAAAACTTTTTCATGATTCTGCGTCACGACGTACTGAAAGTAATGTTAGTTTCAGCGTAGGGAGGGCAGACGAGGGATATATGGGACAAAATGGGGAGCCCATTTATTCTTAATTCCCTTTATGTTTGATCCATTGAAGCGCTGTTACCTTGTTCCGTCATTACTGCGTGAAAAACGGCAGCTGTGCCCCTGCAAGGTGATTAAGAGTAAGCCTGTTTTTACGGTTCATTTATTGAAAATGGAAGGAGTGGATGTGTGCTCTGTTGTTTCCAACTTTAAACAGCAAGTTTTAGGAAACGACGGCCGTGATGCGAACGCGCCAAGGGTACATACGTCCTTCAAAATTCTAAGATTCCCTATGCGTGTGCTTGACTTTATTCATACCGGTGATGGGCTGCTAAGCACGAGGTTGCGGGATCGAATTCCGGCCACGGCGGCCGTATTTCGATGGGGGGGGCGAAATGAGCAAACACCCGTGTACTTAGATTTATGAACGCCCAAAAGAACCCCCGGTGGTCCAAATTACCCCGGAGTCCTCCACTACGGCGTGCCTCATAATCGAATCGTTGTTTTGGCGCGTAAAACCCCATAATTTAATTTTACTTTATTCATATTTCACAGGTCCGAAATTATGTCGTAGAAAAGAAAACACATGCGAAAGCTGTGAGCTTCAATTTTATGCAAGTTTTAAAATCATTTGACGCATACAAGTGGCAGTCATCGGTTGAGCCATTCTGGTACACGTTTGAGGGCGCATGCTCTTAGGCGCCCCTTCCTGCACTGAACGCCGGCGTCACTCAGCGTAACCGAGCGAACGAACACAGCGAAGGATGAAAGAGCGAACGCGGAGCGCAGTGGAGGATGAAAGGTGGAGATAGTGAAGAGAGCGGGAGCAAAAAAAGCGGAGGAAGAGGGCATGGCGAAAACTTTAGAAGAAAGGCGTAGTGCCGCGCAAGACGGGCGCTGCGGGCCCCCCCCCCCCCTCTACAAGATGACGCCAGAGTAGCGCACCGCCGTCTGTTCACCGATGACGCCATCGATAAGGCGTGCGGCGAGTGCGTCCACCGACACCATACATGGAAACCAAGCGCTGCGTGAGCGGACGTCTGTCTGCGGTGGCTTCTGTGACTTGCGGCCACGCGTCACCCACGCGCTGCCTCTCGCGATCTCCCGATTAGCGAGGCAGTCGCACCACACTTCGCTCCCTTTGCAACGTGTCACACGAGACAGATTGTCCTCGCCAGCCACGCTACTCACAGCGTTCTCTTCCTAATTTAAACCGCGCACCTATATAGTCATAATACAAAATGCTGACAGTAGGAACGCCTTTGCGGGCTGCGTGACAGTGCCCACAGAAACAGTTTGTGTGTACGTGCGTGTGTGTGTAGTTTTTTTTTATCCTTCTCCCTCTCACCTATCGCTTCCCCTTTCCCCTCCCCCAGTACAGGGTAGCCAACCGGAGATAATCTCTGGTTAACCTCCCTGTCTTTCCTTTGCCTTTCTCTCTCTCTCTCTGACGCGCGAAGTAAGAACACGTATGGAGCTGCGCTCAAATTTAGCATAAAGGAGTATCGTTATCGTCGGCGAACTTTTTTTTATTGCGAATGTTTCTTGGCATGTTCAGCCCAGTTTTCTTTAACGGCTATCTGCCGACTGTCTCGCCATTTTGGTGGGCAGACCTTGAAGATAGTGCAGTCTAAAGCGTGGCCCTTTTCCGTGGGTACGTGCCATAGGCTATGTGTCGCTCTTCAACGAGCCTCTTTGAGGCCAACTTTGGTCCCTGTGTATTACAACAAACACCACCATGCCCTACGCTCCATATCAGTTTGTCACACATCGCAAAAGCATTAACTGTTCAATACAGAACGCTTTTATTTTGCTCATATAGGCCATTCTCTGTTCCTTCACACTACGCAGATGTCAGCTTGAGTTGAGTCTGCCTAAATTTGCTTATGTCTAGAAACAAGAAGTGTTGTGATAAGTTCTCCGTAATGCAGACGAATTGGCCAAGTATCAATATCGCATTAATAGCGACCATGCATGTCTTCAAGTGCTATCCTCAAGTGTGTCCTCGGGTAAGTATGAAAACAAAATCTAAAACGACTTTTTAAATGTACCAATGAATCCAGAACATCTACAACGTGATCCTTTCGCGTGCTCAAACCAATTAGAGGCCTTATATTTACCAGATCTATCGCTGTGCCATTCAGGTAACTGGCTGCATTATCCGCGTATATCGCGTTTCACGTATTCGAATGCTTCCCTCTTGCGATTGTATCTTTCTATTTCGCACTTGTACATGTGCGCTTTGAAATTTGCCACCTAAATTTAACGACCATTGAGCTTCTGCAGAAGCTAGCGTGCTTTCTGTTTCCGCAATAATACGTAGAGGAAAACCTGGCCCATATTGGCACGGGAGAAAAGCAGGATATTTTCGCACAATGTATTAAAAGAAATGAAAAAGTGCTGTTGCCTGATACTTATAGAAGGAACCTTAATTTCGCGGCAGTAGAGCGAGCGACAAAACACGCTGCGGCGCTGCATGAAACGGACACCGTCGTCTTTGATGCCACCGTGCTGTACATGTAGTTGCACACGCCTCGGTGCTCCGTGAGTCGTAAGTCATGGACGTCTGGGGAAATGCGTCGGTGCCGTCAAAGCCGGGCGAGGTGGCACCGAACGTAAAAGTGGAGAGAGAGAGAGAGAGAGAGAGAGAGAGAGAGAGAGCAATAGCCGTTTAGCTCTGCGTACGCATTCCCTCGCCACTCGTTTCCCGCCTGGAAGCTTACCGGAAGAAAAAGAAGATGAGACTACGGTGTAGTTGTTCCCCGACGTAACGCGTAAACAGACCCAACTCAATAACTGGAACACCCTTGTCCTTTTCTCCGACGTCGTAAAACGAAGGGTCCTTTTTTTGGTTTAGTTCCCGCGATCCGGCTGTTTCCTCGTCTTGGCTCGACGCGGACGCTCGTAGCACTTGTTCAGTGCTCGAGGCTACCGTGAGTGGTGCGAGTTGTGAGCCCCCCGTATGCGCATGCGTGAGATTGCAGACGGCAATGTCGGCCCGCGGGAACTGGGCGCAGATGTCGGATATGAGTCGTCCTCTTATTACGGGTCTCTTTGTTACGTGTTCCTGTTACCTAATTTGCTTCTTCGCTTTTGTTTCTTTTTTTGATCTACACTACGCCGTGTCCTTTGTTCCTTCACTCGTTTAGGCGCGACAGCGCCACACCCCGGACTCCTGCGTCAATAAATGCAGTGCGTACGCCGACTGGCACCGCATGCACCAGTACAGAATATGGCGCAGTCGTACAACAGCCTCCGTGTACAGCACTGACGTATCCTGCGACAGCTCACGCTGCCATTGAAGCGAGGGTTAACTGCATTTGCGGAAGGCGGCTGTGTTACATCAACAGAGAAACGATACGGGGAAGACATACAGCAAGGTACGCTACATCAAAGAAACAAGCAGGCAGGGCGATTCGTATATCAAAGTAGCAAATCGACCTTCGAAGCTGCCGGCCATTCGAAGCAGCAAGGAGCCTGTAATGGTCTTTTTTATATCTTTGTCGCTGCTTTTGTTTTTCTTCTGCGTCGGCTGCTGAGCGAAGGCGTCGTCTGGTAGCCGCTGCAGACGACCGAGCTGTTTTTCGTCTGCCTTCGTCTTTGTGCCTCGTCGTCTGCTACGGAATGCGGGAGCCTTCTGGCTGGATCGGTCGGCGTACGAATGCGTGTGCGCATGCCCCTACCGACGCGTAGGTGGGTGGGGAAGGGTGCAGGCAGCGCCGAGTGGTGTTCCATCGAATCTGGCAAATGGATGGGGCGCTGTCGAGTAGAGCGAAGCGCCCTGGAGAAACGACGTGGCAAGACAAAGAGGCCGAAGCGGGCGACCCCGCGTACACGAGAATGCAAAGGAGATTGGATGGAATGTTGCACTCGCGTGTTGTCGACGAGAGTACACGGCGTGTGGGATCGCCGTGCGATTCTTGTCTTTGCCGGCGGACCGCTCGCTCTTTTCGTGGGCGCTTTTCGAATCATCGGGCTTGGAGCGCGTTCTTTTTTATTTTTCATCTGATAGCATCATAGGAGGGCTTCACCCACTTTGGAGGTACGTAGCAGAAAACTCGAGGTATGTTTAGCGTGTGCGAGGCGAGCGTGTCGCAGTGTTCATGAAATCGCAAGTTTGTAAGAGATATGAGGTATAGAAACTTCCCTTTTATAAATGGCAGTTTGCAAGGTCACAAGTGCACGCATACTTAGAGAGTTAACGATGCTAAGTTCTGGCATTTCTTTTTATCAGGAACGTCATATATAGTGCCAATGAGAAGGCTGATAGTGTCAGCACCAATTTAACAAAAAACATATTGTAAAAAAATTCTGGTTCTAAATCGAAATTGTGATTCCACCAGTGAGAAGGCTGATAGTGTTAACACCAACTAAAAAAAAACATATTGTAAACAATGTCTGTAATTCAAAACTGTGATTCCAACAGAGTCGCTGGACAATAACTTTCTCTCTGAAATGCAACAATTTTTTATTAAAATCGGTCCAGCGGTTATATCAGAAAAGCATTCCGCAACTTACACGTATTTGAATAGGCGGCATCGGAGTTGGGCGGGAACTTCGTCTTAAGACGTTGTATTCCCTTCGGTATTCCAAATGGCGACGACAACTGGAAATATTATTACCGGCGTCACATGTGCACTTTATATACCGAATAAGCACGCTTGGGATCAATTCTTTTCTGTCGTGATTGGTTCCTCTGAACAAGCTCGCGTAGGGGAGCCAGTGGGGTGAGCAGATTTTAATTCTATTCTGTTTGAACTGCCTTTGAGAGCATGTGTGCGGCAGGGATATTACTTATACAGCAAGATTACTATTGTAAGAGGACAAGATGACTAATGAAAAAGAAGATGACTAATGGAAGCAAAGACAGAATGAATGGAACGTTGACTCAGAAGTGAGCTTTGTTACGAGAACTGCAAATATAAAACAATTCCACAAACGCGTCTTGGCGATCTAAAAGAAAGCGAAACGGAAGCGAACTACTACAGGTGATATAGCGAAAGGGGAGCTGACGGGAGAGAGATAACCGCATGTGAAATAATCGACACTTGCCTACATGGCAGTACGTATGCCACGTAGGCAGTGCCTACGGGCGCTGCAGGTATGTAAATAATTGATTGATTGATTGATTGATTGATTGATTGATTGATTGATTGATTGATTGATTGATTGATTGATTGATTGATTGATTGATTGATTGATTGATTGATTGATTGATTGATTGATTGATTGATTGATTGATTGATTGATTTCTACACCAGTTAACGCAACCGACGGCGGGCTCACACTGCCTACTTGATATCAATAATTTAATGCAACAAAACGCTTGGGTGCACGTTAAGAACCCTACGTGTTTAAAAGGCTATCCGCTGCGGCGTCACTATAAGCCCTGTTTTGCCTTGGCGCGTCAAACCGAATGGATCAATCAAACATCGCACCCTTCATGTCGAATTTTCTGCCCTCATTAGGTTAGGAGGGTAGTATGGCGCGCTATTCCTTCTTTGCTTTCGTTCTGTCTTGCGCTACCATCCTCACAACGCCGGTAGCCAGTCTTGTCGTCTGTGAGTTCTAGGGCCACGGACTATCGTATGTGTGCTGTCTTTGATTAGGGCCCTTCCGGTTTCCTCCTCCACCTCGTCCTGCCCTGCACTATACCGTCCTCGTAATGATGCGGTGGTGTCTTACATTCGCCAGCAGGAACGAGCTAGTTATTATTCCATCTTCCTTTTTCCTGCCCGCCAACCCTGAAACGTAATCTTGTTCCCCAAAGACGGCGCAACCGAATGTCTCTCGCCCCAGAGGGAGAGTGCACACACATCGCCAGAACGGCGTCTATTGTGTCCGCCGTCTCAAGCGGCCGAGTACGTTTCGATACGGAGTGCTGCTGGTGGAAACACAAGGCAGGAATGCGGCGTTGTACGTCCAGGCGAAGGTATAACAGAAATGTGGACGTATGTACGAAGTGGGATCAGGGCCGACGGGGACCTCGCGCGGAATACAAGCGCGTATTAATCCGAAGGCCGCCACGACCCACAGAGGGAGCCCGTCACGCTAACGATGACGCCGTTAGCGATTTATGCGTCATCGTCGTTAGGGGGTACACGAGGTGCCGCCGACAAATGCGGCGGCGCTGCGAAGTACGGAATGCTGACACGTCTGCTTAAGTCTTCTGTTTCCTGTTTTTTCTTTTTTTTTTCGTATGTTTTTGTTCGTCTGTCTGGCGGCTTGCTTAGCTTCGTCTGCTGCTTCTCTCGCAGAAAACAATGTCGCTTCGCGGAACCGACGATTGCTACGTCGTGTATACAGGGACCTGCAGTTGGACAGGCTTGCGTGGCACTATGAGGCTGGTTACACGCGGGCTCGATGTGGCTTGTTGGCTGCTTTGTCATCAGGTAAGAGTTAATTTGATTCACCCTAATTGTTCACGTTGTCGAGCTTCGGCTCAATAACCTTTGATGAGCGTCTCGATGAAAAAGAAGATAAGAAAGGTGCTCAACTCTCGAACTTGTTGGAGCACGCGAAGAAAAAAACGATGCTATGTACAGCGATGGGAACTTAGAACCAGGTTGTGCCGTGAACTTAGGACCAGCATGTGCGCGTGAATGGCACATGCCGTTCACGCGCACACTCGCATTTAAGTGCAATAAGTCGAAGAGGAAGCTGGGGGCTTCTGTGCGTTGCCAGTGCCAGGTGATTGTAGAGACTGCGTTTACCTTTTCGCAGGCTATTGAGCTGCCCTCTTCACGGCGTTCGTAGTTCAGGTGTCATGTGCTCACATGTTGCCCTGATCTTGTGTAACAAGACTCGTTAAGATTGTTCACACCACAAAGTGCTCCCGTAACCCTGCCTGCAGCACCAAGACAAACACAGGCACGCACACACATGTGTGCACGCACGCATGCACACACGCATTTTCTCTCTCTCTCTCTCCCTCTCTCTCTCTCTCTCTATCTATCTATCTATCTATCTATCTATCTATCTATCTATCTATCTATCTATCTATCTATCTATCTATCTATCTATCTATCTCTCTCTCTCTCTCTCTCCCTATCACTCTTGCACGTTCATAGCAATATAAGCAACGGGATAACTGCGATAATAAGGATGTGTCCGGACACGTAAAATGCGAGCGTACCGTTAATTCTCTCGCGTTTCGTGGTCGGCGCACCACGGTCGCTCTTGCGCCATAAAACAAACAAACAACATTATCTCGCATCGGGCTCGATGCACGAGTTTGCGGTGTGACATGAGACAGGATCTCTTGGGCTGCCGCGGTTTCTCCCGCCCCAAGCGCCACCCTCGACCCACCGCCCCCGAATGTCACCTTCGGAGCCCATCGCACCTGGCTCTCCGACGAGGCAGAACTGCTTCCACCCAAACGCTGTCCCTCGCCACGAAGACGCCCGCATATATGTATGCATGGCACACACACTCCCGGACATCTGGAAAATTCGCAACCATTTCTCAACGAACTCGGCCGGGCGCTATCAAACAACGAAGAAACAAAGGACGAACTTATGTTTAGACGAAACCAGTTGAGCATGAGTGAGAGTTCATGTTAACTTTGTCTCTCCTATTTGTTTTTCTGTGAATTGCGCTCTCTCCCTGTACTAAGGGCCTCAGGCATAATGATCTAGACGCAGGACAAAAAAAAAGCGACGCAAATACACACACTTCGCTGGCGACATGCGTGCGTGTGTGCGTGTGAGTGTTTGTGTTTGTGTGTGCCGCTTTTTTGTCGTATATCATGCATGCTACGTCTAAGGCATGTAGCATGACGTACCAAAACGTGTAACGTGCAACCACAACCACAACCAATTTCTCTCCGCTTTTTTTTTGCCATAGGAACTATATGGACACTCCAGGCGAATTTTCACCACCGGTGTCAGCGTCGGCGTTGCCACGAGTTCCACATATATTTCGGTATAGACCTTCTCCCCAGATAAGTTTGCTCCAGAGAAACGAGATGGCGCTTTCGGCGGCACGCCGCACGTTGCCTCAGGCGAACGCGCACGGATACAAAACTATTACCGCTTCTGCCATGCTACTCTACGATCGGCTGTCGGAATTGCAAGTTAGTGTTTGCGCACGCTTCGTGCTCTATCTACGCTGTAAAACGTGGAGCGGTGGAGGGCAGCCGTGTGCTATAGTGGGCCCAAAAATTTGTGACTGGCGTATTAAGGAATTTAATGAACCGGTGTGAGCAGGTCCACGGACATATGCCACACTCTTAAAACGGTTCCACCCTTTGGGGTGTATATTTGTCCCACAACAATAATCGTTATCTGCCTTGCTTGCGTTTCCTTTCTTGAAACTCGGCGCTCGCTACTTTCCTGTCGAGAATGCTGCGTCACACTGATAACGCGCATGCCGTTCGTGACTGGGAAGTATCGGGCTCGCAGCGTTAAAGAAAGTAAACGCGGGCAAGACAGATGACGATTACTGTTGTGGGACAAGATACGCCCTAAAGGGTGTAAATTTTTCTAAGAGTGTACATCAAGGCTGCCTGTGCTGCTGGCCCTTAGCGATGCACGGCTTTCCTCGAGGATGAAAAAAATCGCTCTCCTCCCCCCCCCTCCCCTTTGAGTGTTGTATCGCTAATCTCCAAAGAAAGGACTTCAACCCCGGATCATCACCCAGTGATGTGTGATGTTCCGGTACAACACCCAGTACCGCTCGTGACACAGTAACAAATGGTGTAGCGCCGCTTCCCAGCATAGTAACTTTCTCACACGTTACCCACACGCATCTGCCCTAACTCGCACGCAAACTCACGCCCACTCTGTCGCCAATGCACCAAGAATAAGTGAACGGGCGCACACTTAAATCAATGCACCGAATCATGGGACGGCGACTGTACCGACAACCCGCGAATGTTCGAAGCTGAACGTTTCATGAAAGTTCACAGAGTAAGCGAGTGACTAGCCATAACACATCTTTGCTACAAACTATTGCAAACTGCAGAACATCTACGTTCCAAGCCCTGTCGGCAGTAAGGATAAATATATTGCAACTGAGCACACTCGTGAGTGATTAGGCAGAAAATAAAGAATGATATAGTGACCACACCGAGGAAATTAGTCAGAAACATGAGAAGCCGGTGCTTCAAAGTGGTTATCAAATAAAGGACGAAGAGCAAAGCACGCTGATCCTGACTTAATTCATTAAAAGAAGGCTGGGACAGTTGGGAATACATTTCAAGCCCCGCTGTTTGGACAAAGCATGGCGGGCACCGAAAGCGCTTACATGTCCCCTGAAGCTGCGGCAGAAGCTTCGTGTCGTCCACCTAGTCAACGTCTGTGATATTCGCCGAAACAGACGTTTCCTAAGCCGCGCCGGCGTCATGTATAGCCATTTTACACACGAAGGCAAAGGAGGCAGCTAAGGCAGTCAATGAACGCGTCACCAAGTGATCAAACATGGCAGCGCCCACGCGATCTCCGCGAACAGAGGCTTATGTTATACTTTATGCGTGCCATATGTGCAGGTAGATGATAAGTTGGTCAAACAAAGTCCTACGTTCTTGACTGAATAATTCCTCAATATATTCAGAATGGCAGGCCGCAAGGAAATGTCCTGGCAGAAGAAATATAACATTCACAGCGCATGGCTTTTATCTTAAATTTGCTGAGACGAATAAATGTTAAAATTGCGAAACAATATTAAACTTCAAACCTGAAAGTCATGTAATTTCACTGGCGTGGATCCTTACGGGCAGCGAAGTGGCTGACGCCTGTGCGATGCCATTATGCATGACCCTATGTACGGAGTGCTAAAGCTTTTAAGGCCGCCGAAAATATTGGCCCACTCGGGTATGTTCCGTCCGCGTTGGTCGAACCCGCGTATAGTTAGAACACCGTCCGAGGATTTCAAGCACAACCCTAAACCTTGCAATCGCTGTCAGTTTTGCGACCTTCAGGCGAAACTGCCATTTTTTTTTTTTTTCCTACGAGTAAGTGATATCCACTCTCCCATTCAAGCTTTCGGCATTGTTTGCAGAAGCAACACCACGGGGGAGTTCTACATTCGCGTTAGGAGATAGCCAGTAATGCCCGCTATGTTCAATGTGAATTTCATTTCGTGATATCTGGCAATCGGACGTTAGCTACCACTCCCTCATTCAGCGACAGGTCGCCTACTTTCAGCCAGTTGAGCCTATTCAGGGCTCCTCGAGACAGTACTAGCACGCCGTCTACCACAGATCATCGGCTCAGTAGGCAATGAAGGCACTTTGTGCTTTCTCTGAACTTCTGGTTTGCGCGAGCGTCTTTAACTCAAGTGCTGTCCGTACACGTATCTACACCTTCTCTCTCCCATCTCTCGCCTCCCCTTCTCCCTTCCCCCAGCTAGGGTAGCCAACCAGACTATTGACTGGTTAACATCCCTGCCTTCCTATATTACTCTGTCTCTCTCTCTCTTTCTCTTGTGCTTTCTGAGAACGTCTGGTTTGTACGAGTGGCTTTGACTCTAGTACTGTCCGTGCATGTCTCTATATCCCAGCTCCCTCGCCCTTCTCGCTCTCTTCCCGTTCTCCCTTCCCCCAGCGTAGGGTAGCCAACCGGACTCTTGACTGGTTAACATCCTGCCTTCGTTATATCCCTCTCTCTCTCTCTTTATCCTCGACCTGCTGTCTATGATGGCGCACTAAAGGGCATCGACGATCCCGCTATGCCAGCCACAGGCTAGCGACTCATCTGATTAGGGATATTTCATAATTAATATGCTTGTATTTGCGTACAAGGTGATGCAATCTACCTTGATGGCGTTACTGCGAGATGCCCAGTAAGTACACGCGTTGACGATGATGATTATCTCTTAAAGCACTCGCTTTGAAATGGGGCAGCATTGTGTTCAATTGGGGCTGCTTGAAATATTAAAAGCCCATCCTGCTAGATCTCATCCCGCTTCACCATACGACGCTTTACCATACGTGTTTTGCGTGACGCGGCACGAGCAGCGCGATGGCTGCTACGCAGCGCAAACGGCGCCCTGCACTGTAAAATAATTTACTCCATTCAAAGTCAGAAATGGTGTAAATTGGCCTGTAACACACACCATTGCACCCAATTTACACCTTTGAAATGAATAAAGGTGCAAATCGGTTTATAGCTCACGCCCTCGCACCCTCAAAAGGGGTGCAAGAGTTGATAGTTCGACATTTTTACACTGTTATTTACTCTTTAGGGTGTAAATTATTTTACGGCGTGGCAGCTTAAGTGCTGGGGCGGCGAGCGTCGCCATCAAAGAGCGACGACCGCCACCACCAATCCCCGCGCATTAAGCAGGTATTGCAAGATCCGCTTCTGAAATGCGTTGCCATCAGCCAATGCTCTTTCGTAGTCATCAGATTGGTCAGTTTCTTCGCACTCTGTTTGAGGGCACGCGCCGAATGCGCACTTTGGACCACCGCCGCTGCTCCACGTTTCTCTGATCTGCGAGGCCACGCAACGTGGTGCCGCTATCACAGCCTAACTTTTTTATTTATTTATTTATTTATTGATACTGCGGTCCTGTTACCAGGACCTTAGCAGGGTGGATACAAAGTGAAAAACATCCAAGTAAATATACAGCGATACATAACATAGGTCACTCGCGATGTACAAATGCAAGCAGTTACTGAATAACACACAGTAAATCACTCGCTACATAAACATAGGTGCGATTCAAATAATGGCAATGAGCATTGAGTTACAACGTCATTAGTAAGATTATTCCATTCAACAATACAACTTGGCAACTTGGCAAGTGAAGTTCAAAACATGGCGTCTGTGACGTCTTTCCGGATACACCATCACTTCCGGCACATGTAGTAAGCAAAGGCTTCTTCTGTAGACTATATAACATCTGTTAGCGGGATATAGCCGTCGCAGGGGCTCCGATTTGGACGCCACCTATTGATGCTGCTTGTCCAAGTTCCAGCGGTAACCACGACTGTCAGCTTCTGGGTCTGGCGAAAGAACCAAGCCTTGAACGAAGTCCTGAGACACGTAGTATATGTACTCCGGGCTCCGAGGTGACCGCAGATGTACTTTGTGTCCGGAAGGGGACGTGCGCGGCAGTCCAGAAGTTCGCGACACCAGCTTCCGCGATCGCCTCTCCTTAACTTGCGCCCCGCTAACTTTCCAGCTGCTGGTCATTTATCTTCTCGCGTCTTCTTCTCGGTATCTGGTTCATCTCAGACGCCACCTTATCTGGACTGCGGCCGCGATCCTTTTCCCGGCAGCCTCGCGGAGAAGCGAGACCGTGTTCTTTTCAAATCTCTCGGGGGACCACGGCCCGACTCGATCTGTTTCTTTCTCGTTTTTCACTATCCTACATCTTTAACTCGATGTGTAGCTTAAGATGCTCTTCTTTCTTTTTATCTTTTTATCTTCCCTTTTTCATTTTTCGTCCTCACCTGCGTTATCTGTGCCCCTCTCTCCGGAATTCTCGTCGCCAGCACCGCGGGTGGCGTGTCACGTGTATAGTGTTCGCTCTCCTTCGTTCTTCATCTGTCCTGAAGCCGCTCCGTTCGTGTCACTGTTGTGGCGGAGTAGGAGAGAGGACGAGACGGAAGAGGGATGGGGGGGGGGGCGGCATTGCGCCCTGTTCTTCTTCGTCCCTCGGCGCTGGCAGTGAGTGATTGCACTACCTCGACTTTCCTAACAAGCAGTCTTTCTTTAGTTGGGAAACCGTTGCCCTGACGTTTCCACTTTCCTCCCTACTTTGACTCGGTTTTCTACACAGTTGGTGGGCGTTGGCTACCAGGAAAAGACGGAACGAAAAACAAGAAATGGACAAATAGAGAAAGGTGCAACAATGGCGTTTTTCTTTTTAATTTGGCCCCTTTAAGGTCCGATGTACTCGACGACGTGAGTTAATGAGACGAGACCCAAGTAATGGAGATGCATGGGACCAGGAACCCAAAACCGCAATTTCCTAAACGCCCTCAAGTTTTGTTGTAGCTAGCGTTAACTAGCGCCCTAACTAACGTCGTAAATATTCCCTGTCTTTGCAGGTGAGTCCCCGTCCTCAGCTATTCCATTCGTGAATCACGGATTTCTGGCGTCACCACGCCCACTTCTGCCAGATCGCGCTGCAGGTGCAGTCACACTCAAGTTTCCAGGTCACATGTTCGAAGCACTTGCGTATCTAGTTTCCTTTTCTTCTGCGCTCCGTGCAGGTGGTCCCGTCGATTGAGTGATTTAAGCTTTTATTAGAACGAATGGCCCGTGGCCTAAGATGGGGGTAAGGGATGAGGTGAAAGGAGGGTACCTGCCTCCTTAGCAAATGACTGTAAAGCGTTACTGCTTCTGCTGGCATCGGCTTGCGGTACGACCCAGTCTTCGTAGGACGCCAGCCTTAAAGCTCAGGTGTGCTTGTCCCTGAGGCTGGCTGTGGCAGGACAGGACCAGATCGGGTGTCTGAGATCGACGTTGATCGCAGGGCAGTTGGGGCATTCCACTTGCGTTCCTATCCACTTGCTGAGAACACCCGGTGCAATGGATGCCTTAGCTCTTGCTTTGTGGATGAGAACCTGCGATGTTCGAGGAAGGGTAGTGGGAATGGGACGAAGGATGCTGAGAATGGGCTCCCGTAGTAAAGCCTTCTTCTCGTGCTTCAGCCAGGCAATCTGGTGATCTGGTACAGTGATGGATGACTGGGAGCTATAGGTGTGGTCCATCAATGACAGGCTCACTTCAAGGCTGCCATGACGGTCCTCTCTGATTTTCTCGCCAGCAGCCCCATGGGCCGCCCCGTTTCCCGCTCCTCTCATGTTGTGGCCTGGTGTACGAAAATGCGTGAGGAAATGCGGTGCGCTATGATAGTCGTGTTGGATCGCGATTTCAGTTGCTTGAGGGCGTTTCGACTGTCAGTGTTGACGTGAATCATGTCTTCTACGTGCCCATCACAGAGTTGAATAGTTCCTTCGGTGGTTAATACTTCAAGGTCGGTGGCTGTCCAGTGAGCATAGCCGCTGTGGCTCGCGGCGTGTGCTTACCCGTTTTCTTGGTAAACAGTGATAGCGGCATACATTTTGCCTGAATCTTCATCGTATTGTAAGGCAGCATCGTCGAAACGTCACGCGTGTCTAGTTTACTGCGGCTCCGCGGGGCGGCAGTGCCGTCTTCCACGCGAACGACACAAAGTGTGCGTGCGTATCTTTTGTCCCGATGACCACCGATCCAGACAACAAATGGGTTTGTACTTGTGATTAAAATTCTGTGTCACTTCTGCGTCATGCGCTAAACAGCTTCGCGGGTCATCCACCTTCGGAGAGTGGAATGGCTCGTGATTTTTTTTTTTTCGTTGCGCACGCGTTTACGGTTTTGAGCCAAAGCTCCACTTCTCAAGGCACAAATTCCAAGGTCAATCTCGGCGCGCGTTTCACCTTGAGCCGCCGGCGCCCAAGTGTGGAGGTGCGACATCACGTCACGTGACCCGCTGCGGAGAATCGTCGCAGCTGCACTCGCTCGAGCCTCGCCGCTATGTACCACGTGACTAGGCGAGGGTTTAACAGCTGCTTCGCCGACGCTTGGCGGCTCAGTCTCACCATGGGTGATGCACGCGCAAGCGCGAGCGCGTCAACTCGTTGCCACAGGCGCCAGATGGAGTCTGAGCATCCTGCCGATATAGCTCGCCGGGAAAAAGCATTGAAGAACCGTGTCTAATTATGCTTAACAGAGCTTCCGCTCGTATAACTAGGTTCAAGCCATGTTGAACCCCTGGCAGTTCTTTTTTCTGTCAGGCACTGCGTCATATTTAACTGAATGAGCTATGGCGTTTGACTAAATTAACTGCGTCTTTTGCAGTACTTCACGGTAATTGTCGCCAGTTTGTTCGCGCCTAATTTAGCACCAAGTGCTCAATAATCGTTGTTTGATACCCGCTAAGAACTCGCTTGTTGTTGATTCACGAAATTGGAGGTATTATTACAAGCCATTCCCGTACATTAGAGAAGGCGCAAGCAAAGGGATGAAGACGAACATTGAAGAAGTGCTCGTGTGGTTATTGTTCCACCATCTTGGCTTCTCTCTGTATATAATACCGAAATGCATTTTCCCTGTTTTGCCTGGTCTTATCCCAGTCACATTTTTGGTGGACGGTACACTTGTCGCTACTCTCGTTGACCCGGGGCACATACATCAGTATTGCATTCGGAGCGTCGAAACGCTTCCTGTCCTTGGTATGTGCTCCGCAAGAATAGGTATTGCCGGCTGCTGTACGACTGATTTACTTGCTGTGCTCGAGCACTGCTCCTATCAACTCATTCTGGGCATGGACTCCCTGCCCACTCCTACTCCTGCCCACTCCGCCCTTATTGATTGTGGAACCGCATTGCTTCGTCTTGACTTGCCTCGCTACTATGACGCTGCGACTACTCGTCAACCACGTCTCAGTACCATGGATTACATCCGTCTGACACCCCAATCCGTTACGTATGTGGACCTCATGTCTGTCCACTCTGTTCCCTATGGCGATTGCGTCCTGACTCCCATTGTTGGCGTACTATTGGCCAGAAATGGGAAGCCGCCGTTCCTCATACCATACTCACCATTTCTGATAACCACCTCTAACAGAGGAACTTATTTTATAATGCCACCGTCCCAAGCCATCAGAGCGGAGGCCGACGAGATAACTGTTGTAGTGTTTAAGGGCAACAGAACTGGACAAGCTGCTGTATGTAGCCTGAACAGATGTTTATAGTGCTGCAGGTGCTAATGTGCTGTGTGGTGACGGTGTGCGGTGACATTGACCGACTGTCATCGTATGTCTATGCTCCTTTATTTCTTTATCTCTACTTTGTTATCACTTTACCTCTCCCTCTCCTCTTCTTCCCCCCCCCTAGGGTAGCAAATCGGATCTCCCCAATTGGTTAACCTTCCTGCCTTTCACCTTTCTTCTCTCTCTCTCTCTAATTACCGCGCGCTCCTTAGCATCTTTAACTTCAGCTCGTGCCCGCAACTTATCCCAAATGGCATGACTTTGGGCAACGCCTCTTCTATCAATGTGCATGCCGTTTCTGCATGAATTGCCAGCGGTGCTTCGCTCCCCGCTGCCTTCTCCACCTCAAGCCGTGCAGCCGATCGTGACTTTACCAAGGTGACCGCGTCTGACCTCCTTCGAGCACAGGCTACCGATATCAGGCACATGTTGACGTCTCATTGCGACATATTTGACTTTGACGAGCGGCCTTTGGACCAGGCAATTCTCATCACTCTCCGTATCCATATTGGAGGTGCCAGCATCGTCAGACGTCGTCCTTATCGTGTGTCTCATCCGTGTCCTATCACCCGGCCTATCTTGACCCATTTTAACCTGCCCGCGGCCACTGAAGTTCGCACCGACGGCAGCGGACACGGCATCGGCGTTGTGCTTGCCCAGCGGCAACAAGAGCAAGTCCGCGTCATCGCATATGCCAGTCGACTCCTCTCCCCTTCAGAGCGCAAGTTTTCGATCACTGAACGGGAATATATCTCTTTGGGCTTTCGCAAAATTTAGACCATACTTGTTTGGCCACGCGTTTTCGGTCATCACAGATCACCATGCACTATGCTGGTTGTCCTTCCTTAAGAGGAAGCTTTAGCTCGGGCCCAACTCCGACGCGGCCTATTCAAATACATGTAAAAACGCAAAAATGTTTTTCTGAGATAACCCCTGGACTGATTTTAATGAAATTTGTTGCATTTGAGAGAAAAAGTTAAATTCTAGTGACTGTTGGAAGTGGAATTTTGATTTAGGGCTTGAATTATGTTAAAAGGATTTTCAAAAATTCAGACGTTTGAAAAAAATAGAAGCACGAAGTTCACAAACTAATAGCTCTGCATCAAGAACAGATATCGCGATTCTGTAAACGGCACCCATTAGACCATTCAAAGCGGACAAATTTGTTATGTCAGTTTACATCTTACGTGAATTTGTTACATTGTTTATGAGGGTTCTGCAAAAGTTGTAATTACACATTTCCCCATTTTTTTAGGTTCATGTGTAACATATCAATTTTGTCCGCTTTAGATGTGCTATCAGGTACAATTCACAGAAATGCGATATCATTTTTTCTTGCTGAGTTACGGAGTTGTAAACTTGATAGTTTCGTTTTCTGAAAATGCGCGATTTTTGCCAAATTTTTATAAAAAATTGACGACCTAAATCGAAAATTCGAAACCAAGTCACTAGATTTTAAGTTTTTCTTTTAAACGCAGCGAACCCCGTCAAGAGAGAGAGAGAGAGGAAAGGGGAAAGGCAGGGAGGTTAACCAGAGAAAAAAAAATCCGGTTGGCTACCCTACGCTGGGGAGAGAGGGGAGGGGGAGGTAAAGTGGAAACAAAGTAGAGATAAGGAAAGGAAGGAGCATAGACACACAATCACAATGGGTCACTGTCACCGAACACTGTCATCGCACAGCACACTGACACTTGTAGCAACATTAACATCTGTTCAGGCTACAGTCGCCTGTCCAGTTCTGTCGCCCTCAAGAACCGCAACAGTGCCCTCGTCGCCCTCTGCTGCGATGGCTTGTGATGGCGGTATCTGAAAATGAGTTCCTCTGTGAGAGGTCTGTGGTCAAAACGCGCTATCGCGGTTGCAAGTGATTGTCTCTGTAAATTATATCGAGGACAGTCACAAAGAAGGTGTTGAAAAGTCTCTTCGTTACCACAGTCCTCACACGAGGCGTCGTCGGCCCATCCAATTCGGTAAGCGAAAGACTTGGTGAAAGCCACCCCCAGCCATAGGCGACAAAGCAGGGTAGCTTCGCGACGACAGAGCCCAGCTGGAATACAAAGGCGTAGGGAGGAGTCAAGCTGGTGGAGTCGGTAGTTGTGAAAACTTCCAGCGTTCCACAAGGATAACGTGATGTGACGGCTGATCATTCGAAGTTTTCGAGCGGCATCGCTCCTTGATAACGGTATCGGCTCCTCTTCGTCCCCTTGAAGAGCCGACCGAGCAGCGTTATCAGCGTGTTCGTTCCCTATGACTCCGCAGTGACTTGGAAGCCACTGAAATGTCACGTGGTGTCCTTTCTCAGTTAAGGTATGAATGAGTTCTCTAATTTCAAATACGAGTTGTTCGTGTGGTCCGCGCCGCAGGGCCGATAGCAAAGATTGCAGTGCAGCCTTGGAGTCACTGAATATAGACCACCTTCGAGGTTGTTCTTGGTTGACGAGACGAAGTGCAGCGCGAAGGGCTGCAAGTTCCGCGGCCATCGGTGTCGTTGGGTGACATGTCTTGAAACTGATGGTGGTGGCTTTCGCTGGGAAGACCACGGCTCCAGAGGAACACTGGAGAGTTGCCGATCCATCAGTATAAATATGTACGTGTTCGGCGTACCTCTCGTGCAAAAGAAGCAGAGTTAGTTGTTTAAGAGCTGGTGATGACAGCTCAGATTTTTTCCTGATTCCTGGTACGGTGAGGTGCACTGCGGGTCGAGCCAAACACCATGGAGGAATCGATGGCTTAGTTGCGGGGGTATAGCCTGATGGGAGGCAGGTGTAATACTCCGAAATCGTAGTACAAAAGGCTGCCTGCGGCCTTTCTGATGGTAGTGTTGCCAGATGGTGGGAACAGGCACGGGCAACGTGCCTAATGTGCACTCTCAACACTTCTACCGCAATGTGTGTTTGTATAGGTTGGTCCTGAGCAATCGCAATAGTCGCTGCTGTCGATGTGCATTTTGGCAAACCAAGACACACCCTGAGAGCCCGAGCTTGAATAGCCTATAGAGCACGAAGATTTGTCTGGCAGGTGTTGGTCAGTACGGGCAAACTGTATCTCAAGAAGCCCAGAAAAAGAGCCCTGTACAATTCCAACATTGCATGCACTGACATTCCCCAAGTCTTTCCTCCCAGAAACTTGAAGAGCTGGGAGATTGCTGTCAGACGCTGTTTCAAGTAGGTAACGTGCGGGCTCCATGAGAGATCTCTATCAATGATTATGCCAAGAAATTTGTGAGTCTTCTCATAAGAAATTATCTGGCCATTTATTGATATGGCGTAGGGTGTCATTGGTTTGCGAGTGAACGCCATCAGTGCACATTTGTCTGATGAGATTTCAAGACCTTGGTTGCGGAGGTATAGAGCTGTTAGAGTAGCAGCTTTTTGAAGTCTTGCACGTATCTGAGGACGTGTCACACCTGAGGTCCATATACATATGTCGTCGGCGTACATTGATATCTTGATCGCTGCTGGCAGATGATCAACGAGACCAATGAGTGTGAGGTTGAATAGGGTAGGGCTTAGTACACCGCCTTGAGGTACACCTCGGTACGTGTAGTGTAGTGCGGTTTTACCATCACCGGTACAGACAAAGAACGATCTCATAAAAAGGTAATGAGAGATCCATTGGAAAACTCGACCACCTAGGCCAATCATCTCAAGAGCATCGAGGATAGCCTCGTGAGATACGTTATCGTATGCCCCCTTGACATCCAAGAAGAGAGCTGCAGATAATCTTTTGCGTGACTTTTGAAGCTGGACGTACGTAGCGAGATCAACAACACTGTCTATGGAAGAGCGATCTCGACGAAAACCAGCCATGCAATTCGGTAGCATGTTGTAGTGCTCCAGGTACCACTCCAAGCGGGCAAGGATCATCTTTTCCATTATCTTTCCCACACAGCTGGCCAGCGCTATAGGGCGGTATGAGGCGGTTTCAAGTGGGGACTTGCCTTGCTTCAGGAGAGGGACCAAGCGGCTTATCTTCCATTCTTCGGGAACCATGCCATCCTGCCAAGATAAGTTGTAGAGATGTAACAGTTCTCTTCGTGCGCCATCACTCAGGTTGTTCAAGGCGCGGTAGGATATTCCATCTGGTCCCGCGGATGAAGAACGCCTGCATAGAGCAAGAGCCGCTTCTAGTTCCTCAATTATGAATGGAAGATCCATGCGGCCGTCACGTGAAACAGGGATGCGACTGGGGGCTGGAAAGCCTGGACCGGTTGCTTGTCCAGCGATCCTTGCACAAAAGTCTTCTGCAACATCAGCCTCTAGCCGCCCCTGGAAGAGCGCCAGCGCCTTGAATGGGAAGCGTTGTTCAGGGAAGGAACGTAGACCACGTATGGTTCTCCAGATGTGGGAAAGTGGCTTTCGGGGGTCTAGTGACTGGCAAAATCTTGCCCAACGTCGAGATGCCAATCTATCCATGCGACGTTGAAGTTTCTTTTGCAGTCGTCTGGCTGTCCTAAGGTCTGCGATGGACTTTGTACGCCGGTAACGCCGCTCCGCACGACGACGGAGCGCACGAAGTCGCTCCAACTCTATATCGAATTCCGTGTGCTTCGACGAAACCGTGACCGTGCGCGTGGCGTGTAGCATTGCAGACTTGATTGCTTCCTCTAATCCAGAGGACAAGCCCTCTCGACAAGCATCCTCCATGGTGGAAGTAAAAGTGGTCCAATCAATTAATCGAATGGTGTTCCGTGGGGTGGGACTGGACATTCCTTTGATGACAAGGTATGTGGGAATATGATCACTCCCGTGTGTCTCGATATCCGAAAACCATTTAACATATCTTGTGAAAGTGCTGGAGACGAAAGCTAGGTCAATACAGCTGCCATAATTCACGCCTCGTATAAACGTTGGGCTGCCGTCATTCAGGAGTGAAAGGCCGTGGTTACAGGCGAAGTTTGCAAGTCTTTGCCCTCTTGCATTTGTTTTTGCGCTTCCCCATGCTATATGGTGCGCATTAAAATCTCCGATGATGACATATGGGGCAGGGCACACAGACAAGATGTTCGTTAATCGTTTGGGATCAAAGATACTTGAAGGCGATATATAAACGCCTACAAGTGTAAACATGAGTTTGCCCTTTTTAATGATGAGGCAAACGTATTGATTTTCATCATGAGGCGGAATCGGCTGGCGAACATAGGTCAGTTCTCGACGAATAAAAACCATGACTTTGCTGCATGCATTAGTTGTTGCGGATATAATAGCTTCGTATCCCGATAATCTGACTGGTTTTGACACATTAGGCTCACATATGACAATGATTGGGAACAAATTAGTATATATATACTGACGAAAGTCCGAAAGGCGTGATTTTAGTCCTCTTGCGTTCCACTGTATGATTGACGCTGCCTTGACTTCCTCTCGAAACGATGGGCGATGGCTGGCCATGTCTCTATTCGAGGGACTCAAGTACTGGGCTCAAGGCGTCCAGTACCTTCAGTGCATTTTGAGCAGACGTTGTTTGAAGGCTCGACAGAATCACTCGAATGGCATCTATGAGGGGACGCAGCATTGAAAGGACTTGATCTGCTTTGGGCGTGGCATCAGCGGCAGGAGTAGGCTCCCGAGCGGGCTTGACAATCTGTAGTTCTGTGGGAGATTGCTGGCTCGGAAGCGCAGGCCATTCTTCTTGAGACAAATTCCTTTCAGGCGACTTCCATGTGCTGTTCAGCCCCTTTTTGGCCTGATTGGAGAATGTGGGTGCTACACTGGAAGTGGCCCTCTCCTTTCGCGGCTCTGTCTTTTTTGAGGAGGTTCGGTGACGCCGACGCCGACGCCGGATCGTTGCAGCAGCCTCCCTGTGTGTCGAATTGTCCCGAACCATTTGCTTGAGAACAGCGACCTCTTTCTTGATGCGAGGGCAGTCCCTAGACGAGGCAGCATGGGAACCATTACAGTTTCTGCACTTTAGGACAGTAGCCCGGCACGTCTCCTCCGCGTGAGGTTCAGCACAACGGGGACACAGTATCGAGTTTGGGCAGACACCCTTGACATGTCCTAGCCTAAAGCACTGATGGCATTGAAGAGGCCTTTGTACGAAGGGTCGAACAGGGTGTCGGAAGTGACCGACTTTGACGTGTGTTGGTAAGCAATCTCCTCTGAAGATCAGTTTGACGCAGCGCGATGTTCCAAGGCGGCTCACACGCGTGATGACAACACCCTCACTGGCTGGTTTGACGAGGATAGGCAAGTCCGCGTTGGGAATGGCGACATCGATGTCATAAATGACACCTGCTGTGGATGCGTCATCCATCGGGATATATGAACGCACTTTGATGCGCCCTAGCACCGAGATTTGCTTCAGTTTTTCGAGCGCACTCCCGTTGGTAACATCGATTGCGAGGACATTTTTGCGAGTATTTATCCGAATGTCCTTAATTTCATTCGGCACGACCCCTTCCAAGAAAACAGATAGTTCTTGCCTGTTTAGCAGTCGGAGGTTGTTTGAGGGCTCCTCGGGCACGAACACGATGGCGTGAGGCCAGCGTTCAGGCCTTGACTTCAGAGTCGCCGTGCTCGCTTGCGTTGATGGGTTCGCGTTGACAGTCCTCCTTTTGGCCCTCTTTCTGCGGACAGTGATGAAGCTATCATCCGATGAGTCTTCATCCGACATCGAGTATAATTCAGTGTCCTCGGTGTCACTGAGCACGCTTCCTCTCTTCCTCGTGAGGGACGGCCTTGATGGCCTCTGGCCAGGAGGGCCTCTGGAAGGCTCCGCGTCCATGGCCACAAAACCGGGAGCCGAGGCACCAGGAAATTCCGAAGAATTCGTCGGAAACAAGAGAACACAGATAGAAGCGTTCTAAGAGGAAGGCACTTCGTCGTCGTCTCCAAACCCCGTCAAATTTGGTGCAGTGGTTGCCTAGAAAAACGAATTCTGCTTTTGTAATGAATTCTCCTCCATGTATTTAGATAGGAGCACCCGAGCTAAAGCTTCCTCTTAAGGACCTTATACTGGACGACTTGGTCGCTGGGCATTGAAGCGTCAGGAGTATACCTTTAAAGTCAAGTCCACCATGAGTTTGTACTACATGGTTCAACAGCCAACGTCAAATTCTACGTGGAAGTGCCTAAGGGATTGAAACGAAGGTTTCATCGCGGCCAGCCTGACATCGCGGGCGATTGGAGACTCCGCCACGAAAACGCGCCAGCCCCCACCCGCTTCCTGGTCGATTCAAAGGTGCCAACGCTTCCCCAGTCGCCCTACAGTCCTGGCGTGGCTCCCCCATACTTCTTTTTGTTACCGCGCTTGAAAACTGCCCTGAGCGGACATCACTTCGGAGCAGTTGACAAAGTCACAGAGGCTTGCACCAAGACTCTAAAGGACATTCTGGTGGAGGCCTACCATGACGCCTTCAACGCCTGGAAATCTCGCGGGGAGCAATCTATCGACGCAAGAGGAGCCTATTTCGAAACCTTTCAATGTGCTGTACTGATATGATCAATAAATTTTTTTAATTGACTCAGTGACATTACTTTTCGGACGTACCCTGTATGTGAACAACATTGTGACGTTAGGTTTTACTTACTACTGTTACAGGCTGCTCGAAAACTGAACGTTTTTCTGAGATCCCGTGGTCCGTAAACTTTTTTGGTTGACTGTACGTTTGTCCGTTGCCCAGTTTAAAACACCCCACGCTATCTGCTCGCACTTCGAGTCAACTCGGGTTGGATCTGACGAAAGCTGTTTGATGTTTTCCTTTTTTTTTTGCGTGGGGCAAATTTCTTCCACGCCACGTCAGGCACTGATAACGTGCCCACTGTGAAATAAACGAAGAAAACAGATAGAGAGAGAGAGATAGAAGAAGAGATCTTGCGTCGGTGTGTCTTGCGAAGGAGATGCCCTGCCACTATACGAGCTATGGGTCGCTGTCTCGCGAGAACTCCGGGAAGTGCAATGCGTACGCCTGCGTGAGCGACACTGCAGGATGTGGCCTGCTGGGTTCGTCGGCGGTCTGCAGGAGGGGACGCGTGCGGCATTTCCTGTGGCCACGGTCCGGGAGATGCTATCGCCCCAGCCGTGGCCTGACATGCGTCGCTCTACCCCCCCTGCTGGCCTCGTTCTGTAATTATTTTCGCAATTTGGCCTGCCTTCCTCTTTCTCTTGCTGCTGCTTGAGTGTGCTGAACCCACAAACACGAAACAAAGAAGAAGAACAACGAAAATGACATTAACCGTGAACATGCAATTGTAGAGGTCGCAAATCAGAGGTGCGCAGCTATTTAAAATTTGAAAGAAGTAGTAAATATGCCATTGGGCGCCAATAATTGCGTCTGTTGAAAATATAGTTTTGCCGTTTTTCACTGCATCCTTAACCTAACCTGAGCGTCCCATGCAGAATCGTACCTAGCAGCAGAGTAGATTTAATTACTTGTTTTTTCTTTAAAAGACATGTAGGGGCATGTGACAATGAATAGGAGAGTGGTTACAAAATAATAGCCCACAAAGGAAAAAGAAGAAAAACAGAATGTGTAATCAGTTATGGTAATAGCCTGTAGATACTCCCGATTATGCAATGTTAGCTAAGGCTTGAAGGAAATGCTTTGCCGTTAGTGACGGCATTTGGGGTAAGGTGATTATATTCCTGGAATTTACGGCGAATGAAGGACCGAAAGAGAGACTTCGCGTAGTGTGAATCAATTTTTATCTTCATGCGGTGATCAACGTGGTTTGAGAGATATAGTGGCCGCAGAATAAGGTTGTCGTGACTTGCAGTGTGAGAAAAAATTTGATGGAACATTGAAAGATGGCCCACCTTAGGACGGTACGCTAGTGTGACGAATGCTAGGTTGGCTTTCATTGAGGCCTTACTCGCGGTTTTCGATTATTTATTGAAAGAATGAAACGACAGAGTTATTTAGTACTACTTCAAGTGAAGCAATTTATAAATTTTGAATATCGACATCGAGTTTTGTTGCATCCGGAATTGTTGACCCCATGCTCCAACTCTCATAGATGCGTGAAGCAATATTAGCTATATTATGTTAATCGGGCTTACACCCAGCTTCATACTTAGCAGGTAACGGAGCGGAAGCTACGCTAGTAGTCCAGTCGTATCCTGCCAATATCTTATCTTGTAGCCAGTGGTGCGGTCGTATCTTGTCCATATCTTACCTTGTAGCTAGCGGTGCGGTCATATCTTGTGAATATCATATCTTGTAGCTAGTGGCGCGGTCATGTCTTGTCCATATCCTACTTTTAGCTAGTGGTGCGGTCATATCTTGTCCATGTCATATCTTGTCTATATATTGTAGCTAGGAGTGCGGTTTTACTCCGATCATTATGAATAATTACATACTTAGGTTTAATTAATTAAAACAAATTATGTAATTAGGTGTAATGCAAACAATAGTCTGAGTATCTCCAAACGAAGGCGAACATTACCTTGGTTTTGTACAGCTACGAGGCATTTGCATATTTTAAAATCTTGGTGCGTGACAGTTGGGAAGCCCTGCATATTAAATACCGTCCAAGAAGAACGTCGCGTTATCCCGCACATTTGCAAGCAGGAATAGTATAGTGGCGCGGGTATTATTGGCGAAAACCGCACAACCGCGCCAAATAAATTTCTGTGCCGAAACATGTCACAATAACCGTATTCTACACACATTTGTCAAAATCACCGCTTATAAACCGCAGCATCCGATAGACAAAATCATGGCGACTTTACATTTCGAAATTTCTACCAATTTTCTTCGTTCTTACTCCGGGTTTCTTTTTCATTTCTTTTTTTTTTTATTCCTTTTCGATTTGTTGCTGTGGCTTCACTTCAGCGGAACTTGCCATCAAGCGACTATGTTTACATTCTCGTTTGCAATAACTGCTCAAGCATTTCTGCAGAGTTTGCATACCAGTCTTGTCGGATCCTTTTTCTTATATTTTCGCAATCGATGCGATGTCACGCTAGAATATCGCGCTCATCTCACTTTCACGGGCTTTCACGTTAACAACAGAGATATCAGCCAGCGGGGTTTCCAGCTCCCCAACCCGTCTGCGATCGCCTGCTCACCTGAGCACAGGTGCCGGCCTCACCTAGGCCGCTCGCAATCGACTCGTCCCCCGCCGCTGCCCTCCTCTAGAGGGCGACACCGTACACAAGCACGCGCCTCGCGGGCCACGCTGGCCGCGAATGCAAACGTGAGAGAGGAGAGCGTTTCCCCACGAGGGTGAGGGGAGCCGAGATCGTTTTTTTTTCCTCCGAGCCGGCGGGCCACAGAGCTGTGCGCGAACTTGTCGGGCCTGCAGGACGGCGTGCGCTCTTCGCAAAGGCTGATCGTCGAGTCTAAGGCACGCCGGTCCGCGTGCTACGGCTGTGGCAACCTTCAACGGCGGCGGTAGCGTCTGCGGCGTCCTTTGGCAATCAAGTTTCGCGCGCTCCAGCGAACTCGCGTGTTCGTGTGTGCGTGCGTCGTCTGCTGACGCCCTGTTTGCGAAGCCGTCTGCTTATCGTGCCGTCTCCCGTTGGCTCGGAAGGCAGAAGCCGTCATCGATGCCTTTTGCTTCCTGGCGATCCCGGCCACCTGCTGCGGGGGAAAAGAAAACGTCGGTGATGTTTTCGGCTTGGATGCTTCTCTGTGTGCAAGTGTGTGTGTGCGTGTAAGTCGTGACCCCCGCCTCTGGTGTGCTGTTATGAACGAACCTACGCGCTGGTCCGCGTCGTCTGCTAGGAGCGGTGCGATGGGTGAACGCGCTGTCCTCCGTTGTCAACGCTCGGCTGTGTGAGATCGTCTGCTAAACATCCGTGTTCGCGTGACCAGCGGTGCTTAGACACGAGCACGCGGTGTAGCTGGCTTCTACGACCAGTGTGCACCCTTTCAGTGACGTGAGAACGTCGTGACAGAAGCAGTCGCGTGTTGTGCGGGAAGTGTCGATTGTGTGGTGAATTATGTATCGTCCTCTATAACCCGCTCCGGCGGATTGAAATAATGGACAAATCTGTTAGCTGCAGGGACTATGCTACAACGCTGCGTTTGTTTATTCGACCGTGTAACTCGTTTTTGATACAAAACGAATAAGACAAATCTTGCTTCGGTGTGATCGCTTTTCAGGCCCGATTCGGTATTGCTGCTGGCATCTGTCTGAGTGAGGCTATTCACGAAACACCCGTATAACTGCCGCCCCGAGCATTATTCAGCTATTGGAGACGTTAGCAACCTTACGTCTGGATTCTTTTCCACGTCCTGAAAAGCTGTCCTGGGGCCTTTTCTGGCGACTGATATAACGACTGAGACACCCAGTCGGTGGTCTCTACCCTACAAGCAAATAAGACACGCTAGTCACGTGAACACTTCTTGCGCGACAGGACGTCAACCAAGCGCCAGCCCATCGCCTGGGACAGGACAGCGACTCGCTTGCTGTCTTTGCGACAAGGCAAGGACAAGGAAAAAAGGAAAGCTTGCGAGGCATCGCGGTCGCATCTGAAGCCTCTCGGTGATTGATGACGGTTGTCCCTCGTAGCCGCCGTGGAAGCCCTTGGACGACTTCCGTCGCGTGGCATCTCAAGTGACAGGAACCCCGCTCTCCGGCCAGTAAGCGTGACGTTGGCAAACGAGCCGGCCCTGCATGAACCCAAATTGCCTGTCCCATGAGCCGGCTCTTTTTTACCGCGTAGCACGTCCGACAACACACCGGAAATGCGGCCTGCTTCGGCCGCGATCGTCTGCTGCTCCAAGCAACGTTGCGTCGACTGCTCGCGAAGCGCTCACCAATACAAGCCTGAGTGAGATAAGCGTCGTTGCTGTGTGTCGTCTGGAACCTCGTTCGAACTGTTGCTCGGATCTGTTGTGCTGCCGTTCAGATTCGGCGTTGCGAAGCGCTTGTCGACGACAAAACGGCGAGCGGTAACAGAAACTTACCGTGAACCCTCCGAAGCGTTCCATCCGCGCAACCGGGAATCATTTTGGATACGGAGCTTCGAAGTAACGCGCTTAGCGATGTGCGTTCACAACCAACGTTCGTTTCCAAATTCTTCTCGTTACTAGTCCCAAAACTTTACTGTGCTGCCAAATTTGCAAACAGGAGCGACAAAATCGACAGCACCACGTGCTGAAGCCGTCTGTCAGCCCAGAATCCAGAACGTCTGCTACGTACACGACAGACAGATGGACAACGTCTTTCGTCAGCGCAGGCGAAACTGACTGCTTCGAGAGAGCGCTTCACGTGTTGGATTGTGTGCGGTGTCGCGGCGACAAAATTGTGTCACACGATGAGGAGCCGCTGCGGCGACTGCTACGGGCATCCGACCATGTGTGGGAGGCAGCGGAGTTCCGCGCGCTACGTTTGGATACTGCTACTTCTGCTCACACTTCTGGCGCGTGGCGCAGAATCGGGCCGTCTGCACCGGTTACGTCGAGGCCAGCAGACGACGACGGCCGAGCAAAAAGGTAAGCGGGTCACGACGGCCCCTGCAGAAGAGCGCCTTGACCGCGAGTTGTGTGGAGGGAAGGGGGGGGGGGGAGAGGTGTGCGGAAGGAGGTTGTTACCTAACTCTCGAAGTAAACCGGCTTTTGTTCTTTTTTTGGCGTTTCTTTAATGTGCTTCTATTGCACTCTGCTTCTGTTTGCCTTTTCTCTTTATTTTTCACTCCCGAGTAGCGTCCACGATGCAGCGGTGCTTATGTTCTACAGGTACGCGAAAGAAGGCGCAGGTCTCTCTCCCAATTGGAATTCCCGACACGTCTGGCGCGCGAGACGCGGCCTCCTTTGATGTCGGCAGCTGCTGGACGGCGCTAAATGCGGCTTCGTATAAAAAACCTTTAAATCAAGCGCGCGATAAGAATCGGGTGAATCGCGCCGGCAGCGTTATCGCCGATCGTTCATGAGGTTGCCTTTTTTTGCCCTGCGTGGCGTTTATATCATCGTCTCGATCGAGTAATAGGCCACGTAGCGTAGTTACACGCTCTATGGTGTACGCGGCAACGAGGTGAGCAAACAAGCCCGTGGGCACCGTACCGATTACAACGAGCAGCAGCACGCGTACGCGCCCGTCGATTACGGCCCAGAAATGAGGAAGGCAAACAAACCGGCCTGTAGGCGGCGGCAACGGCGCATCAGATTGCCGATCCCGCCTTGTATAGAGCGGGGCACGTCTACCGCGGCTGGATTTCGTGCGCGGAGAACACGAACTCTGGCGGGATGTCTGGACGCCCGCTGAATAGCAATAACTCCTGCAGGTTTGGGGCGACTTGATGATCATTCGCGATGCGACTGCGTCGATTAAATCTGTCCCGTTCGACCTGCATAAACAAGGCACTTAAAAAGAAGAGAACACCCTCCCGTGGCCACGTCCGACTTATCGGCGGCGATTTGTCGGAATGAGCAACACGTCTGCTTCTTTTCTGTCGTCTGTTCTAATATACGTCGTCTGCCGTATGATCTGATGTCTTCTGTCGTCTGCTGTGTTATCTGTAGTCTGTTTATCGTCTAACCTCCTCTGTTTTGACGTCTGCGGGTGTTTTCGGCGTATTATCTGACGCCATTGCTGTGTGTTCGACGTGTTCGTGCATGGACGCGAGAAAGTTCGCACCGCGTGGCCGCTGCGTTGCCGCCGTGAGTTCAAAGTCGAAACCATATTTTTTCTTTACTTTCTTTTTCTCGGGCGACATTCGACGTGAGTTTCGTGGCGAGAATTTCGAGCAGCCTCGTGTGCTTTGGTGGCGGCCAGCCGGATGCCTCGACGTCGTAGAGCCTTGCCGACGCTGCGCGTGTGATCGGCTTATCTCCGTATACGCAAGGCGTGCTTCTTGTCAAGCTCGCTGTCTTCGCGGGAAGATGACGGCAGAAAATACACGCAAGACACGGAGCTTGTTGCGAGGGTGTTGGGCTGTTGTCGGAAGCGGTGTGGCTATATTTAGCGGAGCTGTCACGTGGCCGCGCACTGTTGACGAACGGCCTCCCGGTGTTCGCGATGTATGCGAATTTCCCCGAGAATGACGACGCTCTATAATTTGACGCCCATGCGAGCCCAGCCAACGCGGTTTGCCCGCTCAAATCTTTGGGGTACGGTCGTTCAAAGCGCGTGTATACCGCTTCCGTTCCTGCGTGCACGCACAATGTAGTGTAGTGTCGTTCGTTTGTGCGCGTATATGATAGTGTTTTTGTTGCGCATTGTATTTCAATATTTATCGCTTAACACAGTAACGGTGGGATGTTTCTTTTAGTTAGCTTTCCTTGTTTGCCTTATTTACATTGTAGACTGTATTGTTGGCGTACGCGTGCGGGTGTCTGTATGGAAAAAGAGATTGCAACGTCAGTTTCTTAACCACGCCTTGGGCTTTATGGTAGTGGTGTCGCTAGATTTGGTGGCAGTGTTGTTAGCCAGTGGCTGAAGCCGCTACCATCGAACTATACCACCATAGCGACACGCTGTAGTGGTATGCGGGGTTAGCCCGTCGTGGCTGACCTGTAGTTGCTCCACCCGAGCATCCCTTACGCTCGGGCGTTTCATCAAACGTAGAACCAGAAGGTGTGGAACTTCCTTCTTGGTTGCCCCAGGCCCATCGGGGATCACCGCGTCGCTTGTGGAAGACCCCCTCTTCCATAGACCTCGAAGTAACAACGCCTTTCTCTCCTATTCGAGCTGCGGGCACAACCACACGTCACCGATCTCACTGCGTAAGGTCTTACGTGGACAGGCGGCTCCAACGTTGCCAACCTTACCGTCTGTCTGCTGCTGTTAACCGAAACAACGGCAACGTCAAGCGCGAAGTGTAGCGGTTCGGAGGACCTGCGGAACTTCGAAGCGTACGCATCAAAAAGAAAAGATAAACCGAGTCACATGTTTGCCCAGCAGCGCAGGCCGATGGCGCGTCGACGCCGACTGTAAAGAAGACAAAGCCCCCCCACCTAATGGTGCTTTTACTGCCGCACACGACGGGCACGAACGCGCAGACACGCCAACGGTTTCCCCGCGCATCGCTGGGAAGCTCGCCGCACGGGCTAACGTCGCTTCGTCTCGCGTCATGGCGCCCAAGAAGAAAACTGCCGACCGGAGAAGAAACTGTCTGCGTGTGGAGGCAATTAAAGGGCTCCACGAGCTCGCATTGTGGTGTTTCTTTTTTTATTTATTTACTCTTTTTTTTTTCGGGTGCGCGCACTGGAACGCGCGTGGATGGGCACCATGCAATATGCATGCGCAGTGCCAGGCCTTTCCGTGCGGAGGACGGTAAGAGGAAGGGAAAGAGTGTGAAAAAAGCACGTGGGTATAGGCTTGAGAAAAAGGTGATTCGTTGCCGTTTAGTTTTGCTGCGGGCTCCTCGGGAGCGAAGCAAGCTTTGAACTGCGTCTATCTGTACGGGCCGCCGTTTTGCACCGGCCTTGGTGGTGGTGTTGTTGCGTTTCGGCTTAACCCGTGGCGGGCGCTCGGTTTCACGTGCGACCGAGATGATGATGAAAAACTTTATTGAAAATGCCCGGCGATTTGGGTGGGGTGGGGCCATAAGCACCCCAGCCTAGGTGACGGCCTCGAGTCCTTGGACCCGGGCGGCTTCCTCGGCGTGCCGGACGGCCCACAGTTGATCGGCGAGGTCGTGGCTGAGCAGGGCCGCCTCCCAACGCGCCCCTCGGTCCGAGACTGCCATTTCTATCCCGTTCGTCGGAGACTCCTGCTGCTGGCTACCGGCGCATGCCCACAGCATGTGCTGCAGCGTCGCTCTGGCTCCGCACGCTTTACAGGCGTCGGACGGATATATGTCGGGGTAGCAGAGGTGAAGGATCACCGGGTTAGGATATGTGTGTGTTTGCAATTGCCTCCAGGCAACCGCCTGTTTCTTGTTTAGGTTGGCGTGCGGTGGTGGGTATTTACATCTGTTCAATCTGTAGTGTTGCGTGATGTCTCTGAAAGTGGTCATGCGATCCCCCCACGTCCACTCCTGCATCGCTCTCGCGGTGGGCGAGACGTCGGGATTGCCGGCGGGCGCCGCGGCTCGGCATGTAAGTCCTCGAGCCGTGGCGTGGGCCGTCTCGTTTCCCGAGAGCGGAGGGTCCGTGTGGGCGGGGGTCCATACGAGGAAACGGTCGTTTTTGCGGCAAATATTGCCCTCTTGAATTTGGAGAATGTGGGCCGCTTCCCGGGAGATCCGGCCGCTAGCATAGTTGCGTATCGCTGCCTGCGAGTCGCTGATTATCACCTCGGCATCCGTGGTGGCCACCGCGAGGGCTATCGCTGCTTCCTCGGCCGCCTCCGTCTCTTCCGTGCGTATCGTCGCGCTCGCGACGCAAGTTCCGCTATGGTCCGTGACTGCAACCGCGAAACCACGCCGCCGCTCGTAACGGGCCGCATCTACGTAGACAGTTTCTTTGTTGCTGCCGTATTTCTTTTGTAAATCCCGCGCGCGCCTGTTGCGCCGGCCGGCGTGATGCGTCGGGTGCATGTTCTTGGGCAACGGCGAAACGGCGATGCGCTCGCGAATCGGTATGGGTATCGCAACCTTTTCGCCCTGCTGTGTGTAGTAGCTGATGCCCAGCGTCTCGAGAATGTGTCGTCCGGTTCTGCTTTTTGACAAACGCTCGTACTGCGCGATGTTGTGCGCTTCTATTATCTCGTCTAGGGTATTGTGTAAACCCAGTTCGAGAAATTTATCCGTGCTGGTATTGATCGGCAATCCTATGGCACGTTTGTACGCCTTGCGGATGAGGCGGTCTAGTTTAGTTCGTTCGGCCACCTGCCACTTGAGGTAGGAGGCGACGTACTTTATGTGACTGGTTACGAACGCTTGTACCAGGCGGATCGTATTGTTTTCTTTCATTCCGCTATGTCTGTTCGTGATGCGTATCAGTAACCGGATAGTTTCATTGACCGCACGCTCTAGTCTGCGTACGGTTTCGCCGTTGTGGCCGTTGGCCGACAGGTGCAAGCCCAGTACCCTAATTTTGTGAACATGCGGGATGATGGTGCCGTCAGATGTGACTACTCTAATTTCTCTGTCGGCGTGCTCGGCCGCGGAATCGGAGCTCCTGGGTTTACGACCCCTGCGCGTGGGTCTGTAAAGCAGGAGCTCCGATTTGGCCGCGGAGCATTCGAGGCCCGTGTCACGTAGATACTCCTGCACCGCGTCGACGGCCGCCTGTAAGGTTTGCTCTACGTGGCCGTCATTTCCCTCAGCAACCCAGAGCGTAATGTCATCGGCGTACAAGCTGTGGTGGAGGCCTTCTATCTCTGCCAGTTTCTGGGGTAATCCGAGAAGCACGACGTTAAAGAGCATGGGCGAGATGACAGAGCCCTGCGGTGTGCCCGTGCAACCTATGTCTATGTCTTGCGATTCCAGTCCGCCGATCACTATGCGGGCATGGCGACCCGTAAGGAAGTCCCGTACGTAGTCGTACGTTCTCTCGCCCAGTCCCAATGCTCGTATGCTTTCAAGTATCGCAGCGTGTTTTACGTTGTCGAACGCCTTTTTGAGGTCAAGACCGAGTATTGCTTTTGTGGATCGCGTGGGATTGTCTACGATGTGGTGTTTGAGTTGAATCATGACGTCCTGCGTAGAAAGGCCACGACGGAACCCCAGCATCGTGTGCGGCAGCATGTCTCGGTCCTCGAGGTAGTTGGTAAGGCGAGTGAGAACCGCGTGTTCCATGACCTTGCCGACGCAGGACGTCAGGGATATTGGTCGAAGATTGTCGATTTGTACCCGTTTGCCCGGTTTGGGGATCATAATTATGCGCGCCGTTTTCCACGAGCTCGGTATCGTGCCGGCATTCCAGCACACGTTAATGTAATCCGTCAGCCGTTCTATCGACTCGTCGTCCAAGTTGCGGAGCGTTTTATTGGTTACGCCGTCCGGGCCCGACGCCGATTTTCTGTTGAGCTTGTGCAGTACCGCCCTCACCTCTGCTACGCTAAAGTCTTTATCTAGCTGCACGTTACTCTTCCCCGCGTACGCCGGATGCGAGACGGGGCTAGTTGCCTTGACGTAACGGGTTCGCACGGCTTCTAGAAAGTCCGCGGACGTGCCTTCGAAGTCGTGTACTAGCTTGTTAATCTTATGAGCGTGCGCTGATTTGGTCTCCTCAGGATCCAAGAGGTGCCGGAGGAGGTGCCATGTCTTGGCCATTCCTAGCTGATTTTCCATACCGTTGCACGTCTCCTCCCACTGCGTTTTGCATACCTGCAATGCGTGGACTTCTATGTCTCTGTTTAGCCGTGCTATGCGTCTGCGTAGCGTTCGATTGTGTCTTTGACGCTTCCACCTGTCCTGTAAGCTGCGCTTGGCTTCCCACATGTGTAGGAGTTTACTATCTATCACCTCTAGGTGTGCTTCCTGCGGTACTTCCCGCGTTGCCGCTTCGACATCCCTCCTGAGCGTCGCGGTCCAGCTCGGTGTGGTTTGTTTGCTTCCTTTTATTTCAACTTCTTTTTTTCCAGCGACACGGTGGCGTTTAACCTTGTTTCGGTGTTATATGGCTTTCGGTTTTCTGCGCCGTTCATCGAAGCCAGCATTCAGCATATATGCTAAAATGGAAGCAAAACAACACAAGATTAGAGAAAACTAAGCCGGTGACCGATAGCAGACGCTCTGGTAATCCACGGTGCGCGTATACCGCAGTATCTGCTGCACGGTTGCACGGTGCCCTGCACTGTAAAGCAATTTCCAGTTTGTCTTTATCGAGGGCGATTGGCCAACGTGAACGCCTTTGATTTGCTCAGGCCCTCCGCGCGTGTGCGCTAGTTCACCGCGTCTTTCCTCCTCCTCCCTCTCTCTCTCTTCTTTCGGTTCCCTCTTTCCCGTCCCCCGGAGTAGGGTAGCCAACCAGACGCATTTCTGGTTAACATTCCCGCCTTCTCTCTTTCCTTCGTCCTCTTCCAGTTGCGGGGGCCACAACTCCAATGTTGACGGAATGCAATAACGCACGCGCTTTGTGTGCACGATGTGCAGCCCCGCGCTTGGTCTAAAATTGATCGGCTGCTCACCTCTTACTCAGTATCTTCTTACTCCTCCTTCTCGTGCAGGGTAGCCAACGGGAGTTGTCTCTGGGTAACCCCTTCACTTTTCTATAAACATCGGCGCTCTCTCTCTCTCTCGAGCTGATATTTCTGTACATCCATCGTCCGGACTACTTCGCCGAAGCTAAGTGAGGTTTTAGTAGTGGCGGTGGTACGTATAACACGACCTTATCAGAATATGCGTATCCGAGCCTGCTTTTGTCTCCGTCTCCTATAACGTAAGGGCTCGTTCAGACCAGGCGCCGCGACGTACGAGAGGAGCGGGTAAGTGGGGAGGGCCCATGTTGAGAGCCCATGTTGATGTTGATGTCACCCATGTTGAGAGGTCTTTCAGTTCACTATGTAGGCGAGATGCACAGTCGAGGGAAACGTTTTCTTGTGATGTGTTTCGTTCCAGGGCACATTCCCTGTCTGCACTAACCTAGGCATTTGACCCTTCTGCGCCGATTTGGTTGCCGCCGGATCTAAAAGATGCCTCAACTACTGCCATGTTTTCTTTTTTTCTTTTTGCATCCGGATTGCCCATTCATCCGGTCCCAAATCTGGCCCCATTGTTTGCACTGCAAGTCCAACGCGTAGGCTTCGATTTCTCGTTCTAGCTTGGCCACCTTCCTACGGAGGACCCCACTATGCTTTTGTTTCTTCCACCTCCGAAGGAGACTCGCATGCGCTTCCCACATGTGTAGCAGTCTAGAGTCCGCTGTTAAACCTTCCTCCGCAAATTCCAGAGCAAATGTGCTGCGTAGTCAGGTTGTTGTTGTTGTTGTTGTTGTTGTTGTTGTTGTTGTTTTTGTTGTTGTTGTTGTTTTTGCACTGCGGAACTTTATGCAGGGGAACCTTGCTTTTTCTTGTTCTTTTTTTCCACAAATGTTCGGCACCTCGAGAAAGTCGATGACGCCATCATTCTCACAGAAGTTACAGTTGCGAGCTAAATTATAGGCGATATTCAAGGACCGAGTCCGTGCCGTGTGAGAGAACAGGTCGCCAGTTATTGCCGTTGCAACATTTATTCGCACGCTGTGCATATAATACAAGGCGATTCAGAGAAACCACAAATATTGCTTATGCGTCAAAATTAGATCTTCATGTAGTAGGCTTTCTTTCTCTCTCTTTTCGCTGTTTCTCGTTTTGTACGAGCGTTGTAGACTGCGCACGCGTTCTTCTTCCATCGATTATCCGCTTAAGCGCGCATACACACACACACAACCCACTCCCATCATCGCCGGCTCGAATCTTCTACGCGGGCCTGTCCGCGCGATAGTAATTGTGCTATTACGATGCTCGGGCCTCACCGCGTGCGAGCGCATTACACATATATGTGTGTGTGCACAGGTTGAGGGTAATTACTACACCGTCTCTCTTCTCCATCACGATGCGGCCGCACACGCGCGTTGTGCTCTGCTATAACGACGGAGAAGCCATTAATCGGTGCCTGGATGCAGGCAGCCGTGGCCCTTCTTCCGCGCTTGCTCTCTCCCTCCCTCTCTCTCTCTCCCTCTCTCTCTCTGTCTCTCTCTTCGTGCGCTGGCGTGGAAGCTGGAGCTGGTCAATTTCCCTGGAGAAATTCCTGTTCATCGTGCCCGACCCAGCAGCAGTTTGTTTTAACTAGCGTTGTACGCGAGCTGCAATAAACCATCCGGTTAACAGTCACGAGGGGGGTTGCCCCCATCTTCTTCTTTTAACTCTTTCTCTCTCTCTTTCTCTTTATTTTTTTTTAATGCGGGGTAATCAAGGGCAATGAGGTCGTGGTCCACAGTATAATTGACTCGCCCTTGCTCTTCTTGCTTTGCCATCGATGTGTGATTAAAAAAAAAATAATGCTTCGAAAATGTCTGTCCTTGGCGCAAAACGACACGCTGTCCTTTAATTTAGACGTTCAGGCCAGTATAACACATACTGGAATGTCGACACGCGTGTTCTTTTTTTTTTCTCCAGATTTTTTTTTTTCTCTAACGTGCTCTCATGGCGCGGCACAAGACAATCATGATCGTGATGACCGTTTATCCGTCTCGAAATAACGCAGTGGCTATGTGGGATACCGCAGTATAACGCTCCGGTTACATACGGGCCTGCTGGCAGTGCTCTGATTAGTATTGCGATTAATTCGTTAGTACTTGGTTTATTTTTTTTTTACCTATCCCTGCCTGCAACTTCACTCCAGCATATGAAAAAAAAAACGAAAATATGGACGTTGCGTTGTGTCGGCCTGCCCCTAAACCAGCCTTTGCGAAGCGAAAAGCTCAGCGCAGCATATACTGTGATAGCTTGAGTATTACGAGGTTAACTTGCACCTAACGCTGATTATGGAACCGCTAATGGAACGTGCGTCCTCGCGCTAGGTGCCAGATTCACCTGATGCAGCGGGGTGACTGTCCTTTTGAACAGTAGATCTATTCGCCCCCCCCCCCCCTTTTTTTTTTCTTTCTTAATAAACACAACGCACGAAGCAACGGCAGACGGTTGTGGTGTGCCGGCGAGCGGAATAAGGAAGCGAAGAAGCGTGCTCGGCCAGAGAAATGGAAACGTGCTCGTAACAGCGATAGAAGAACGAATGCACGAAACGAAAAAAAAAAACACAGAAAGGTAAAATAAAAGCGAAGCGGAAGCGTGGAGCGCATCTCTCTTAGAAAACGAATTCGTGAGTGTCTGCTTCGTTGCGCTGCGCGCACGATGTGAATCCAGAAAAAAAAAAAAGAAAAGGACGGCGCGTCCGCGGAGAATGAGGAAACGCGAAGAACAGAGGTAATATTTAATGAACCAACGAAATGTGAATAACTGCGTCGAAGGAAGAACGACCAAGTCATAGACTGGGGTGATGTATGTCGGTTCGCCTCTCTTTCGGCCAGCGAGCTCGAGAGGAGGTCTGGTTTCGCCAAGTGTTACCGCATAGCTGTTCCGCGATCTCGAGGCTGCAGCCCCCCCCCCCCCTCCCCCATTGATCACGTCCAGGGGTTGCGGCCGTTCCGGTTTCGGCGGTGCCCTGGCGCGTTGAATTTCCCCTGCTCCGTCGTCGATAGAAAACGAACGGCAAGCACCTGCAAACGTGTGCTCAGGTAATAACAACGCCCGCTCGCAGATTAAGTTAGACGGCTGGGCTTGTCACTCGGCCTTTGAACATTTCTTTTGCGCCGGGAAGTGCTCTTCTATACTTCGCGGAGCAGCGACAACTGTCAACTCTTTCTGGTGCAGTGAGTGTTGAGAGAATCGTGCCGTGTGTCGCAGTTATACCGTTAGCCAAGCCGCTCGACGAAGAAAAAAAAATTTTTTTAACTGTGCAAGGTACAATTCTAAGGCCTACATTTTTCGCTCATCGGAGGCCTTACGACCGAACACAGTAGGTCTTAAAATCGTGTCTTTAATTTTTTTCTCTTCTTTCGTTGAACAGCCTGGCTAACGTTAGCTGGGACACTCTATAAATGATTTGCAAGCAATGTTCGGCATTGAAAGACACGACTCCAAAGAGAGAGAGAGAGAAGAAAGGGGAAAGGCAGGGAGGTTAACCAGATTCGTAGATCCGGTTTGCTACCCGACCGGCAGAGGGGAGGGGGAGGTAAAAGTGATAGCAAAGCGGACATAAAGAAAGAAAGGAGCATACACATACAATCGCACGACTCCAAAATCTCCGAAAGCTCGGGAAGTACCAGTGTCGGCAACTCTGGGTGCATAAAGGTTGTCGACTTGGCGCTGCAGATAAGTATGGTTCTCGCTCGTATTTTGCGAATGTCCTCGCGTAGCATCACGCAGAGATTAGGCCTGCGTGCCACGTATCTTTCAAGCCGATTGCATAAGTCTTATCACCTACCTCGGTAGGCACAAAAAACGGTCTGCAAATAATTTGTGGTCATGCTACCACACCGTTACGGCCGCGCATTAAGAAGTTCAAAGATCCATACGCTGCCTCTTAGGCCACGATCTGTTGGCGATTCGTGAAAAAAGCCCTCGATGCCTTTTCGGAAACTCCTCCGGGGAAATTGGAAGCCAGGCTTTATTTCCCTCTTGCCGCCAGCGAGGCGCGTGAGAGACGCTGTAATGGCTGGCTGCGAATTAACTTGGACAATGCCCGGGGTTCGTTACTTTGCGAACAGAGACCCGCAGACGAAGTAAATGTTTCGCATTGCGTCCCCATTGGAATACGGCCACCGTGACCTATAAGATTCGAACCTGTGACTACGGCGCTCAGCGGCATAACGCCATAACAGCCTAGCCACGACATCAGGCATGTATATGACCTGACTTGTATGTTTGTCACCTGTTGCAAGAAGGAACTGTACAATGCTCAAGCGTGGACAGCGACGAACGCCCTTTTAAGCGTAACTACATGGAAGCGTGGCGTCTAGTAGGGCTCTAGATGCATAGCCTGTTTCTAAGAGCGAAGTAGTCCAGAGTGTACGGCCTGTAGTCTGCAGTAAGCTGCGATTACAAATGTTGAACCTGAAAAAAAAAAGAAGCAACGGATCGGAGTATATTCGAAATTATTCGCCCTTCACTTATTGTGGGGGCACCGCACGCCATTCTGAATCCAACGCGCCTGAATTTCGCTTCGCCGTCAAAGCGGAAACGCGCGCGTTATCTGGAACACGAAACTTTCCGCCAGGCGGTGTCGACGCTGTTGGCTTGCCGGCACCGACCTCTTAATCCGCGATAATCCTTACAAATTACGCGAAGTCGCTCGTTAGTTCTATCCGGCTTGCGTAGCTTTCGGCGCGAGTCGGCAGGGTGCAGCACCACCGTTATCGGCTGCCATCTTGCAATATCACCGCTGCAATTGCGCAGTATCACCGCACTCTACTGCTGGTCCCGTAAAGTCATCGAAACGCGCTGCATGTGCCGTACACATCGCGCTTTTGGTTTAATTCGATCCGAGGGGGGGGGGGGAAACTGAGCGCCAACGGGCAGTTTGTTCGCATTATGAGGAGCGATGACCCGGCTCTCCGGGCAGGCAATACTACACACTGCGTCACGATAAGCGGCCGTTGTGACGACGCCGCGAAAGGATTACGCTCGTCGAGCGAGGCTTATCTGCCCTGCCCCGCGTGTGCGTGTGGGTGGTTTCCTCCTGAAGGATTAGGGGAGGGCCCTCGCAGTGTGAAGAGAGACGTCTAAATGCACTGTGTCGAGGGACAAAGCTAAAATAGTCGACGGTACTCGTTGTGCTTTGCTTTCTTTACTTTCTTTCTCTTTTCTTTCTTATATGATGGAGAAGGGACTGCTAAGGAAGACCGGGTGCGGTACACTGCAATGGAATGCGTGGAAGATAGGAGGGAAGGAATTGCCCAGGAGGGAAGCATGGGTGCTGGGTTGTCTCGTCCCCAATTCACCCCAATAGCATTTCGTTCGCCGGAG